>NW_028256554.1:6317500-7034243 GCF_048593485.1 Apis florea | reverse complement strand
GTCGATCGAAAAACTTTTCCAAGAAATGACGTCAAATTCTCGGAATCTCTGAAATTCTTGGAAATGACGTCGAATTCTCGGAATCTCTAAAATTCTTGGAAATAAGGTCGAATTCTCGGAATCTCCAAATTTCTTGGAAATGACGTCAATTTCTTGGAAACTTTCAAATGGGTCGAACGAAAGAAATTTTTGGCCGAAAATTCGATTTTGTATTAGGAGAACATGATACGACAGGAGGTCGATCGAAAAACTTTTCCAAGAAATGACGTCAAATTCTCGGAATCTCTGTAATTCTCGGAAATGACGTCGAATTCTCGGAATCCCTATAATTCTTGGAGCTGACGTCAAATTCTGAGAATTTTTAAATTTCTTGGAACTGACGTCAAATTCTTGGAAATTTCCAAGTGCTCGAGCAATATATCGATACTTTTAACCGAGAATTTGATTTTCTTCTAAGAGAATATAATTGAAAGGGACTTTTTACATACATTTATCATACATTTATCATTTTCTAGTTATGTTTTTACCATTTTTCTTAACGTTGCCATTTTCTAAGAGTTTTAAGACATTTTTTTTCACAATATCTACATAGTTAGATATTTACTCCTTGCAGGTTTTTCTTTTATCATAAATGCTGCCATTTTTAGTGCGTTTTTTACCATTTTTTTTAATGTATAAAAAATTCAAGCACTTTTTTTTTCTATTTGAAATATTTCGATAGTTTTTAATAGCCGATTGCACAATGCATTATACCAGGTGTCCGAATAACATTATTTGATGTATTTCGCTTGTTTTCGGAGGTATTAAAAAATGTTACGAATAAAAGTTAAATGGTTTCAAAAAAGGAACATCTTGTTGTTATTAATTTTGTTTATACAGAGTGTAAAGAATTTGTAGAAGCGAATGTTGTTTTTTTAAATTAATGGAACATTAGTTTTCTCATAGATTAATGCGTAAGAATTTTATGAATCATCTAACTTTATTTTTTAAAATAAACCATATATTTTATTACATTATAAAAACCTCTATATTTAGAAATACCAAATCAAAATGATAGTTTCTTTAATCAACGTATATATTCACGAAAAAACTAGTTACAAAAGAAACAATAAACTAAAAATAAAAGACATATATCTAAAAAAAAAAAAATCATATTCCATCGAATTCTCATTCTCTTTCCCCCATATTTTCACTCGAGATAGAAAATTCTTTTCACGATTCCTCACGGAGTACAAGAATCTGAATTCTCCTCCTTTTTATCCCCCTTTTTCTTTTTCTTTCGATCCACCTTTGAAAAATCGAAACCTACATGAAGAACAGTCCACGCTCTGCCTATGACGCGCTGATTGGTCTGCGTATCTTGTACACTCGCGATTGAAAACGAGGCCCTTGCTCGCGGAAATGGATTGTCGGGTTCACGTGTCGCATCCTTTATCAGAAAGGATGGCTTCATTGAAAATGGAAGAGGAACGACTCGAGCAAGTCTCCATTCTTTTTTTTTTTTTTTTTCACGATCGCGTCTTGTACCCATGCTCACGACACAAGGTTTCCCATCGATCGACACGAATCCCTAATTACGCGATAGAGGATGCTTCGTTGTCCGCGAGGGATTGCACGATCGATTACAATTGCTAATTTTATTGTTCCATACCTACGGTGACTTTTTTGTTGGCTCGTTTTAGCCACCGACTTCTGGCCAATGCGTTGCATTTGTAGAACGATCGTGTAATAACATTTCGTGTATTAACATGTTTGGATTCGCGTGAATTCATACTGCAAATTTTTCTTGCCAAATTATTTCACTGTGATCCATAAGATAATGAAATACTTTACTTGTAATAATAGACTTCTCAATTGAAAATTTGTATCTCCACAGAATAAATATATATTTTTATACATTATATTGGTAAACAGATAGATTGAATCATTGAAAAATTAAAAAATTTAGATAAAATAATGACATTTTAATTCACAATCGATTATAATTGATTGAAATTATTATTTCAAACACGTCGACTTCTCTGAATCATAGATTCACAGAATTGATTGACACTTTACCAATACCAATGAAAACCAAGTTACTCGGCTAAAATGATTTTTAGATTCATTTACACGATTCAAATTTCCGTGTTATTTAATTATAAATCGATATGTTAAAATTAAAGGCGTAACAAACTTATCCTTCCTACAATACAAAATTCTTCGAAATTCACGAATTTTTACCATACTTACCAACCATTGTTTCTTCATTTGAAACAAATTGCAACACAATAAAAAGCATCCTACACGAGACCAGCTAAACAACCAACAACCCTTCAACTTCGAAACCACCGCCTGGCTCAATTAATCCCCGAAGCCGCAATCCACCCACACGCTCCTTATCGTTGCCTAACCGCCTTGTCGAAATCGTGGCCGATCCGAAAAGTTCATCAAGCCGGCGATGTCGTGGGCGGCTGCGATGGGAATTAAAGTCGGAGGACTCCCGCGTACCGTTGCACAGCCTCGACCGCACGCCGACCGACTACCAAATGAGGATTCGTCCTGCGATTCTCGGCACGAATGCGTGCCGCGTGCGACCACCAGACCTCCTCTCCTCCCTACAGTCCGTTCAACAAGAGTTCGGGCTCGAGATACGTGCGACATTTTCCACAATTATGCTCGCATGGAATTTCGAGCGTAGATTCTCTCTTACCTTGAAAGGTGATTTAAATTGAGGAGCCTTTTTATCGATCGAGTGAACTGTTGCATCGTATCGTTATCTCGGTTTTTCTCGAACGAAAAGTTAAAAATCCTATCCTTCCTGGGATATATGGACTTATTGGATCGTGCGAAAGATATCGTTGCTTTTGTTAAATGAAAAAGAATCGGAAGAAATTCAAAATCATCATAGGAGGGGAGAGCATGAAATCTTAAAATTAAACTCCACGTCGTTTTTAATAAATTTGTACAAGCTCGTTGTAGAAGAACGAGGAGAGATCTTGAAATTAATTTTCGAAGAGAAATCTTCGCTCTCGTGAAACAGACTATGCGCGACTTATAACACGGGCAAGCCACGTGCTTCCTCCGCCACCTCGACTAGAATTATCGGGGTAGGATCTAAGAAGGAGGAGGAGGAAAGGGCCTGAGATTCGGATCGGACGATGCTCGGTTTAATTCTCGGCTTGCGCCGCCTCCGAGATTCGAATTCCGCGATTCTGCGGGGTCGGATTCCGAATTAACGAGCGCTTTCAAATCATCCCGTTCCCCGCATCGTTTCAGCTCCGGTTTTCTTTTCGAATTTTCGTATTTCGAGATCGGAGAAAGAGAGAGAGAGAGTACTCTTTGCAGATACGGTGATTCGAGGTAATCGGAATTGAAGGGGAGGAGGGGGTGAGAGAGGTATGCAGCAAGCAGTGGATTTGGCGGTGGTGATGGTGATTGATTGATGATCGAACGAGTGATATTGGAGGAAGAGTATGGCATATTGCGTGGAGTGGATTATTGCTGGTGTAGCACGAGAGTCGATGGTTGGGGGATGATGACTGTGGAATTGTGGATCTGCAATCTATTCAAATATATTATGGACGTGTAAATTGCAGCGATTGAAACGGGGATAGATAAATGGGGATATAAACGTTATAAATTTCGACGAAAACACTTTATTTATTCTTATCAATTGGCAATAAATTACAAATATTAATTACACATATTTTTACAAACATTTTTATATAAATATTGGCTCTAATTATTACAGAAAAATTACATCTAATTAATTTTTCAAAACCATCGCACCTTTCATCGCGTCGTTGCCTACCAAAAAAAAAAAAAAAAAAAAATAATGGAAAGAAATCGGTCAAAGGTGTCCATCAAAATCGACCTACTATTTTTCTCTCAATTGGGCTGCGATTTTTTTCTCGTCCTCGCATTCGTTCAACCGCACGGACGACTCGAAAAGAATGGCTGCTTTCGAGGTTGGCAAGTCGTAGAAGTTTCGATCAAGAGGATCGAAGCAAGATCTGGTGGTGCTGGCTGGAGGGGGACGATACTGCTCCTCCTTCCAGACGGACGGGGGGAGGGCGGGGGGAGAGGGGAAATTACCGTGGCGTGCTCCTAGTTGAATATCAATGGCCCCGGAAGTATAGGTACAATTGCAGTAGTCCCTGGGTAATCGAGCTTCCAATTGGATATCTCGAAAGGATGCTCTCGAATCTTTTTCTCGCTCTCCCAATTCCTCCAACGTTCGCACGTTGCGATCATTGATTCTTGGCGATCGATCGATTCAAGAGGTGTGTGTATATATATATATATATATATCGTGGGATCGTCGATCTTGTTGAACAGGTGTTGGATAAGTGATTCCACATATGTTACGTGGGTATGTAAATTCGGTGGTCGCATATGCATGCGCATATTAATCCGGTAAGTGGAGGAGTCGATAGGAATCGTCGTTATTCTGCGCCTAATTTTTTTTTAATTTAATTCTCCTCTTTCGAATATACATTTTGGAAATGAAAGGATTAAACGTGCATTACAGTTTTATAGTATTTGCTTATTTCTTTGTATTCCAAAGTGCCTGGAAAAATTGTATCTTAAATAATTAAAAATTAAAAATTTGGGAAAAAAGAAATCTATTCGATTAATAAATAAAAACTTACCTAAATATCGAAGAAACAAGAATCTTATTTATATCGCATCAATCTGTTGGATTCGAGATAATGCTTCCTTTCCATCCTCCATCCCCGAATCGCAGTCAATTTATAATTTCTCCGCACTTGGAATCGTAACTTGGCGCGAACTTCGATCATTGGCCCGGTTAAATTTACATTTCTTATTCAACCCCTTGAGACTCGCGGGTGTTTCGACGTCTGAAGAGGGTGCTCGACGACGAAATAACGAAGGGAATCACTCGCTCGAAACGGCGAGAATTATCGCCGTTTTATCCAGGAAATGTTTTCTCGGCCGGAAGATGGTCCGGAGATCGGCGGGAAGAAGCGAAGTTTGGCCGAGAGATTGTTGTTATTCCTCTCGGCATGCAGATCAGGCACGTACCGCGAGGCTTTATCTCTCTTGGCGAGGGGTCTGGTCTTGAATATAAGATTCTTTAATACATTTTTATCGTTGATAAAACTCGTACACGTGTTTCTTCGTACACACATCGTGTCAACGATGCTGCCTTCCTGCCTTCTTGTTGGAGTGGTTGTCCTTCTCCATTAATTAATAAATTACAGGGACAGGGGGAAATTATTTTGAGAAAACCTTAAAAACACTGTTTTAGAGCGTTTGGTAAATTTGAACGTCGTCCCTCGCCGATTATTCGTGATGAAATATTAATTTGTTTGAGACTCGTTTGTAATTCAAATATGTATATACTTTTGAATAGAGGTAGCTAACTAGCTTCAATGCTCGGTTATAATTTACATATTTTCTGCAATTTGTGTGATTTTATAAGATTTATTCGTTCAAATACACTGGTGAAAATAATTTTAATTTTTATTGAACTAAGATAATTCAAATAATAATTTATTCGACGAGAGAAAAATTATAAATTTTTAATCGAGTCAGATTCAAATTACTATTCTTTCCATGAGGAGGAATTATTAAGGTAAAGGTGATAACTTTTTACAACAATTTTTTATAACTCGTTCATAAATCACGATTTTCACAGTTATTATTATTTCCGAAACGATTGTTAATCATTAAACACCGATAAGATGAAACTTCCAGTCGAATTAAAATTGCACAACCCACTCACGATTAATTCAACGTTTTCTTATCCCATCGACAAGGTAAACAGCACTTCCTCTTATAAGCTAAATACTTCATCACGCTTGTTGCAATTTGCAACCTAATGAAAACCTTCCGTCCCTCCCTTGTATAATAATAAAATATTACTCGGCGACGGGCGAAGTCTCGTATCGCGAACTTGGTTCTTTCGTTCTTTCATCCCGTTGAATTAAAAATGCCTCGGTTGTAATCAATTTTCCGTTAAAACATTCACGCAACGAGCCTGGCCAGAAAGTTTCCCCCTTTTCCGCGAGGAAAAATCCTTGGAAAAAGTTTCATCGATTCGCTGGTCGATAGAACGTTTTCAACCTATAGCAAAAACGTTTGAGGCTCGAGAAAATTGGAAATTCGAATTAATCCTTTTCGAATACGGATTGTTTGCTCGATAAATGTGATATTTTTCAACGAGCGTCACGGGTCTGATATGCGTTTCCTCGGAGGTAATTGTATTAATTTTTTTAAAAAAAATTCCGTTTTAACTCTTCCATAAACGAGTCGAGTTTCTCCGAACCATATTTAATTTCCAATCGAAATTTCGAAACGGTGCTCGAGTATTGAATTTGAATTTACAATCGAATAATCATAAATACACGAGGGTAATACGAGAACCGTCATTTTAATGCCGTGTTCGAACCGAACGAAAAACCTTCTCTCTTTTCTGAACGAAACTCTGAATGCAAGAGTTTGGGACGAGAGACGACAGAGAGATTTCGATGCGGTTCAAAGGGAGCCACTTTTCTGGCTCTTTTTCACAATTAGAGGAAATAAAATGATCGAGAGAGAGAGAGAGAGAGAGAGAGAGAGAGAGAGAGACTGAAAGCGTTTTCCTGTCACGTGTACTCGACTGCGAAATTCTCGAGGCAAGCGAAGTCTCGGTTTGCCGTTTGCGGCTTGTTTGTTTTTATCTTTCGACCAACTTGATTGCGAAGAAACTACGACGAATATTACGTTCTTTTCTTCTTCCGCAACTTTCGTTCCGATGCGGTAATTGTCGATACTTTCGATGGATTTCTCTATTATTTGATTATTTTCTAGTTGCCGTGAGTGGAAGGGTATCGATTCCCCCCCTCCCCCAGAGTAAATTAGATTTCGTCGATACAAAACTCAAACTTCGATATTTATTTAAGTATTATCGGATTTAAGTTGGGACCGGATAGAAGTCAATTACTTTTTTTTCAGGCAGAAATTTATTAGAGGAAAGATTGGATAGAATTAAAATATATTCGTTTCTTCCTTTTTTCCTTTTTTTTTTCCAGGCAGATTTCAATTCAATTTTCTCACTCGATCAAAAATCTCCAAGCCGAAACAAAAGTATTAGAAAGATTTCAATCCTTTCTAGCCTTTCTTCCAAAAGAGCATATCCAAAAACCAAATTCTATCCTGCAAAAATATCCGGAAAACTAAACGACATCTTTCAACGTATATCATGCTAGATCAAAAAAATAACGAACATTTCAATCAACTAAAAGCACACAACTAAAAGATTCCAAAAAATTCCTTCATCCCCGCGAAAATAAGACCGATCCATTCTCCCGCCTCACACGATTATACACTAAAATACTAAAAAAAAAAAAAAAAAAAAAAAAAAATGAACCAAACACGCCAACCAAATAAAATTACCATCGTCTGAATCTGAAAAATCTGCGATCGTGGCACAGCAGAGCGCCAGATTAATCGATACACGTATCGCAGCCACGCTTCCACAACCCTTTGGATAATCCATGGATAGCCGAGGCAGAGACGGACGATCGCAAAGGGGCAGACAGAGGTGTCCAAGTGCGCGCGTTGGAGAAGGGTCGGTCGACAGTAGCAATGACACACGACCGGTCGTAAAACACGGCGAGAAAACGCCTTAAGGCGGCAATAGTACGTAACACGTACCTCCGTTTATGCCGGAGGATTCGAGGAGGAGAGGGTTTGAAGCTCGCGAAAAGCCTTGGCGATCAACCGGTTCCAACTCTCCGCCGGGATATATATTCGTCGATAAATTTCTCTCTCTGCCTTCCAACCGATCCCAATGCGTGCCCCTTGATTTATCGACCACAGGCACAGCCAGGCGTGTTACATTTCGCTACTTTTCGTCGGGAAAGTGTTTCCATTTTTTTTTTCCACTTTTTTTTTTTTTTTTTACCAGGACCAGGACGCTTTCGAGATGGATCCAAGAGGGGGTTGTGGTTGTCGATGAAGTTGCGAATAAAGCATTTAAAATTGATTTATTTATGGAGGAAGGAAAAGGATAGCGCGGGATTTTTAGGAGATTTTGCAAAATGGAAAAGATTTTAAATGTAAAAAATGAAATGCGATACAAATAATTCTTACATATTTTCATCGATCAATTCTCTCGATTATCTAGATCGATTATTGCCAGATTTCATAATCTTCAACACTTCGCTTCTCTGATCGTATTAACGCAGAGTACGATCTTTTTACTTGCTCCACTATCGATTGATATTTCGACGAATTCCCGTGTATCTTTAAAAAAAAAAAAATTATCATTAAAATTATCATTGATTTTGGAACGAGAACGTTCCAATTCTTACGTACAACCGCGTCACTGGTGTCGTGCATGAAATTGGACGAAACAATTGCAGCGAAGCCGCGACGACGAAACTTCGAATCCTCGGCGCGAAAAGGAAACCTAGAAAATGCGGCGAGATCACGCGAGCGGGCGGAAGAGCGACGGCCGAAACAGGATAGCGTTCGAAGATCGATCGTGAAATGGCCGTGGCGAATTTCGTGCAACTGGAAACGACGTTCCCCGCCGTTCCAGATTGCCGGAAACGTGGTAAAAGCACGCCTCGAAATCGAACACGAGAAACGCGTCGGCTGTCGTTCGCCTTTCATTTTCATCGGTGAGAAACGCGAACAAAGGGTGCATCTGTTAGTAGTCAGCCTTTGTCGATACTTTCCTGTTGATTAAGAGAAACGAAAGACGAATTTAAAAGTGAAATATGAAAATATAATTGAAAATTTACTACCTCGACTACTTTGTAAATTTAAAATTGCGCCTGAATATAATTTTCGTTCGAAAATTTATTGTAAGGATTTAAAAGTTTTATAAAAATTCCAACATTTACCAACATTCTAATAATTAAAAACTAGTCTTTCTCTCGACAAGAATTGAAAAAAACATCGATCAAGATGAAATTCAAAAATATTCGAACGCAATTTTAATTTTTCTAAAAGAAAAAAAAAAAAAAATCGTCAGATTTCTCGCAAACTTTGTATTCACAATTTTAATTTACTCCAAGGGAATCGTTATACCTTCTCGCAAACTTAAAACAGAAGAAGGGGAACCGAATCTCGGGGAGGGAGCTTACACTTCGAAGTGTCTTAAATTGTTTGGAACGGTTGGAAAAACGGTTAGGCCAATTCCAACGGGAGGGAAGGAAGGAAGGAAGGAAGGAAGGAAGGAGGGAGGGAGGATGGAGTTTCGAGTTTACGGAAACTTGGGAAACGTTATTTCCAAACTTGATACGAGTGGCGAGGTCGCGCAAAAATTGCAAATTATTGCGGGTTGAGGCGGGCGCCACGGGGGAGAAAAATCGAAGGAAAGCGGGGGAGGAAGGGCGCGAGACACAAAGCCCCGGAAATCCGACTGATTTTATCACCTTTCCGGGAGCTTAAACGGAGTTGATGCCCGGCCAACGACATTTTCGTTAGCGCGCAAAATAGAATTGATCTCGTCACGGAGAGAAACCTGGCTACATTTCTCCGTTAACGCCCTTTTTCCATCCCTCTACTCGCTTCATATATAACTTAGGAAAAAAGAATCCTTTATACGGAAACAAAATTTTTATTTCTTGGAATTAAAGGATCGAGCGAAATGTTCGATTTTATGAAATATTTTATGAAATCGTAATAAGGAAAAAATATGATTGATTGGTAACGAATTTGTTGATTGATTTTGTGATTTTTCATGAAAGGAGGATATTTTTATATCGAATACTCGCATACTGTTTACAAAACGATTAAACAATTTTTAATTCTTACAAACGCGACAAATGATTCTATTATTTACGATTATAAAATCTCTTTCATCTACAATTTGTCACTCATCGATGTTACGAAGTATCATAAACATTTCACACTCTAAATAAATTCTCTTCTAAAGCAAGAAACAAACAGGTACAATCGAGAAAAATTAAGAAGAAGGCTAATTGCGCCAATATTCAAAGATCATTGGAAATTCGAGGAGAAGATTTAAAAATTTCATCGATCACATGTAGATTGCGTTAATTATACAAAATAATGAATGGAGAATTAAATTAAGAAGAGAGAGAGTATCCAGACCGAAACGAAGAAAGATTTAATTCAATCTGCGAAGGAGAAAGGAGTTTTATCTCGATGCTGGATAACGTTCCACCGTGTTTCGAAGGTAAGCCCGAGCCTTATCCCTTCCCTTCGAGTTTGGGTGTGAACTGTTACCATTCTATTACATTTTTTTCCATCGAGGCGAGGCCTGTGCGGATCCAGATAAAGGATCCTCTTCCTCCTCTTGATACGACACTTCCTTTATCTCCTTTCTCTCTCTCTCTCTCTCTCTCTCCCTCCTTGATTTCGCAACGATCGGCCGCAACGAGAGGATCGTTTCTTCAATTTCATCAGAGAGGACTTCTTGGACCTCTTCCTGGACCGAGGAGCTCAGATTTAATCAACCTTTTCACCACCCTCTGGATCGTATAAATTTCCTAATGGACAACTGATCCACGAAATTCTAGCGAATTCTCCCTTTTATTCCTTTCTTTTCTTCTTTTTTTTCTTGGACGAGATTTGTTTAACAGTGTGCGATCGATTTTTGATGGAATTGTAATATGCAATTCTTTCTTCTTGGATTAAAATTATATGAATATTGTTGCTTGAGAGAGGCAGATTTGTTTTAAGATGTAGTATTCTATCTCTCAAAGATTTTTGATTGATAAAATAATACTAATTGATTATTTCTTTGATGTTTTATGTCAAATATTCGTTGATCTAATTGTTTGGTAAAAATACTTCTTGTTTTAAATCGAAGCAATAATTTTATAATCAAATTCTTCCAATTTTCTTCTCGTCTCGTCGCAAGATTTTCAATAAACTGTCAATTAAAAACAGTTTGAATTTTCATAAAGACGATGTTAGAGACGTATTCATCCCATATGCACGAGATTCTGCTCTACGGAACGTTCATCGCGATGAAGAGGGGCGGTGAATAGAGGGTTGTCCGATTTTACAACGAGCAAATTTACTTGCAGCTTCGGTTTCGTGACGATAATTTCACGTTTATGAAATGAATTTTCGAAAATGTTTGTTTAGAGACAGACGAGTCTCTACGTCGAATATAATCGCGACAGAAATGATTCAGAGAATACATAACACAGTCGAACACCTGGTCGGGATTAAAATTTCCTTTGTGCGTTCGAACGTTTGTTGTTACCTTGAATAACGCACGATTTATCTCACGAATATTTCGAAACGAAATATTTATGCTTTGGCTGTCTATAATCGAATTCAATTTTGTCTTGGAAATTATTCTCTCGGGAAAGAAAACGATTCAAAGAAATGAATTTACATTATATCTTATATAATCCAATTCTCATTTTATTCGTATCGTATCGCATCCTATCGAAATTTTGAATTGTATAAAAACCTTGGAATCTAAAATTAGAAACGATCTGACGTGATTTAACATTGATCCACACGAAAATTGTGTAACGTTGGATATATCGTGCAGAGAGATTTTTTTTTTAATTCGTAACGTTAAAATAAAATTAAATAATTTAAACCTAAAATTATGGAGTGAACAAAGCGAAGAGATAAAAAAAAAAAAAAAAACACAAGTCGAGTAAAATATTGGAAATTCGCATGACCGGTTCATTTATCTATCTCCCCGGTTAACAAATTGGACAAACACACGCGATTTCAACACAGCGCGGACAGATAACAGGCTGTTTGAATAGAGGCGGAATGATCACATCGAGGTACTACGAGAAAATCTGGAGGAATGTTTATGGAGTGTATAAAACCGGTGGATGCGGTCGGACTATGCATACCACTGGATATGCTCACAGGAGGAGGAAGAGTTATGAGGTTACATTTTCATTTCGCCGACAAATTTGCCCTTAAATCGCAGCTGCCATCACCATGCCAGAACGAATCCTTCACGAGCCTCTAAATCCCTCTTCGTTGTTTTCGGAAGAGACGAAAATTATTTTTGACGGGAAATTCTTTCGAGCAATATTCTTGGTATCGAATCGAACAGAGAGCGCGTTGTTGATAAAGTTAATAAAGTCGATGGCGACAATATTTTCATATTTCTCATAGATTATATTTTTACAACATTTTAAATTCGAATTGGAAAACTTTTAACACGATACTGAGACGTGCGTAAATCGTATATTTATTTTTGCAGAGAATTACACGTGCAAATTACACGTTGATTGATTTATCCATATGATTATTTTATCATGATAGATAAAAATAGATTTTCTTATATGTAAATTCAACTTGGAAAAATTACACGTGTATAAAAAACAATATTGTAAATATATTAACTACATCTTGTAAATCACAATTCAATCAAATCACTGAGTTGAATATTGATTCTGAGTGTATGGAATATATTATTTACTTAATTGGCTAGGATTTTACATTACAGGAGGCAAGAATATTCGAGAAAGAGTTTCCGTTATTCGTGGAAAGAAAATAGAAAGACGAGGAGAAGAAAGCATTAGTTCTCGTTTCACCCCATTCGAGAAACTTTCTCGAATCGAAGGGGTGGTGTACGCATTATGCATTCATGAAGATTGTGCGCATTTTGGGCACGTCTCGCATGGGAAATTGGCCCGAGATTGTCCTTATATGTTATAAATCGCACGGCTGATAACACCGAATTTTCCGCTACCGTAATAGAGCGCTAAAATTTTCAATTCAAGAATCTTCCTGAACGATTATTAATTGAATTCATGATCGAATTTTATAATACCAATTTTTATAAAAAATGTATAATAAAAGAAATTTTAGTTTATATCCAACTTCGTAACCGATAATTTGTGACAATGTTAAAGTATATTTACATTTATATGTATTGTACATTAAACATGCACATTAATATACTGTTTTAAATGTTTAAGCATCAAGAACGATCGGTTACGTCAGTGGCGGCAAATCTTGTCAACTTATCGACTATTAAAATATCTATATTTATAGATAACAAACAATGTAATTAATAATAACTACGATTATTCAAAAATGCAAAATTTCTCGATCCTTTTACGTTATACGATCACGAAGTTGTACGCCCTTCGGACGATTGGATAGAAATAAGAGAAATTTAAATTACACGCTGTAAAAAAACTTGTTCCTTTCCTAGATCGTTTCAGAATCGGAATCCTCGAATTCATCGTCGAACGTCGCTCCTATCCGCGGCAGAGTCTCGTTGTTTCCGTTGGTCCAAGAGAGCGACTATCACCAACAGACTGTAAATTATATAAACTCCCTGTACCTTGATCCCGAAACTTCTCAACTCGCCCGAGAACGATTCTCCGCTGAGGATCCACGAAACAGACGAGCCAAAGAGATATCCTTCAAGCATAACGAGCGTGAGTCGAAGAGCGAAGAGATACGAATAGAGAGGCACGGTGCCCGTGTTTGAAGATCAAAGTCTTCCTTTCGTTATCAAGTGGCAAGTCTCCTGATCGATCTGAGCCCGAGCACGATCAAGTGTCGTCGATCTTGAACGATTCTACAACGGCGCGTGACCAAGTTCAATCCAAGAAGAATACAAAAAATATTTGGACAACAAAGCGCGACGATCCGGTTGGGGAATATCCGGCGAGCAACCTGTTCATCCACGATTCCCGTCCTCGAAGGTGGATCCATTGCCTCGATCGATTCATCGGTCACAAGGAGCTCTCTCGAGGAGGGTGGCGGGCGAGACACGAACGATGATTCTCTGAATGTAAATAAGCGTGTGGAGGTGGTTGACGATTAGAAGTTGCGAATGCTACTGCCACGTCTATCAGGCGGAGCAACATGCTCCTCGACCTTGGATCCGATATCTGGCCGACGTAGACAGGCGCCAGAGGGGTGAAGAGGCCGGCGCCCAACCCGTGGATCGCGATCGAGCAGATATCCCTCGCGAATCCGATCGACACCGGGTAGAGATTATCATCAAGGATTTCCTTCTCCTGCCCACCCTCTCCGCCGACGGCAGACAGCGCCTCGCCTTCGCTCGTTATCCGCCTTCACTTCTCCGCTGCTCTCTCGTTCGTCGTTACGTCGGTTGTTAATTGGATCAATTGCACGATGTTGAAGCCGTGAGGGTCAGGCCGACCGTCAGCACGGGCGACAGCAACGGATCCAAAACCGCCAATAATTGCCTGTCGTGAAATTTCGATCCCTTTTCGTTCCTCTCCTTCTCCATTGTCGCGACGGAACCACGTTTTTCGTTTCGTCGGTTTTTAAAAATGTTTTACTTCGTGCGAGGCGTTAGAGGCAGAGAAATCGAGTATTGAGCGGAGTGATGAAAATCGAGTGAGGAAGATACGTGTCTTTTCTTGTTTTTATTATATATATCCCCTTCTATCGAATTACAATCGAATAATTCCAATTGGACGGTTTATATATCATGAAGATATAATAAACAGAGATTATTTGCATCGGTATGAGTTCATAATCTCGAATTAAATTAGAAAAACCATTTGAAAGTAAAATGTCACGAATGAAACTTCGATTTTCTAATAATCTTTACCATTTACAAACAACTCGAACGATCTTTTTAATCATCTTTATCTACCGATTTCTCGGAAGGAATGAAACTCTTTCAAAAAAAAAAAAAAAAAAAAGAAAGAAAGAAAGAAACCTGCAATTCGATTCTTCAAACTCCACAGCCTTCGGTCCTCGAGGCTTCAAAAGACCGTTTAAAATTCCCTAGCCCGCAATCGAGGAGGGGGGGCCAATAAAAATCAAGAAATCAGCTCGGTAAACAGGAAGCCCGGCGAATTCCTCTCAATTCCATTATGGAGCCTTCCAGCTCTTTGATGCAAGGCAAATATGCCGTGCAACTGCGTACTTCTTTTCCCCTTCCCTCTCCCTCTCCTCTCCCCTCGCCTCCATCGCATACTTCTTCGCTTCTCCTCTCTCCTCTCCTCTCTCTCTTCCTTCCCATCCCTCCGCCAAGAAACTCGCCTTTTAACGCGGAAGATCTTCGAAAGACTCGTTACCATGCGAGGTTCTCCGCGACAAAGAGAGGTCTCTCTGTTTAACTCTCTGTGTGCCTTCACGAGAGACACATCGAATGTGACGAGGAGCGAACCTTTCTCTTTCTCTCTTTCTCTTTCTTCGTGTTCTCGAAAAGAATACGGATAAAGTAAGTGCACGGCCAAGGAAACTAGTTTCTTTTCCTAGCTTCTTTTTTTTTACGTTCCTGCGACCGATGCGGAATAATAAATTTTGTCGCGGGCTCGCATTTCGCCTGACGTTTCGCGAGAGGAGCGTCTCCTTTAATCATTAAACTTTAATCACTAACAGCTGCTTTTATATCTTTCTCAGCCGTTTCTTATGCGCCAATGATATCTCGTGGTTTTCTTGCATGGTGAATTCGTTTCGAATTGTACGAAAGTATGGGCTACTGATAAATTTTTGACACAATTTTTGTGCAGGATATTCATCGATAATATAAATATTCGTGGAGGAGAGATCTGATTCTGGAGATTTAAAAGATTAAAGACTTATTTAGTAAGTTGTAGAGAGGAATCGAAGTGACAGATTGAGATTATCGATGCACTGTTGCATGATAAATAATTCTGTGATCTAGTGAATTTGTGACCATGTTGTCTAGATATTATTTTCCAGTAAAAAAAAAAAAAAAAAAAAATATAAATTCAACGTAGATACTGGAAAAATAATTTTATCGATCGTCGTTCTATTTTTACGGAAAATAATATTAATAGTAAATGGCTGAAAATCGAGTACTAAGTTTTTTTTGATTTTTTCATATTTTGCACAATCTGAAATAGAATACATTTTCGACAAGTGGACACGAAGAAAAGCTCACGCGGAAATCTGTGCACTTCGACGATTGAACGGAGTGCTTTTTACCGTGGCAAAGTTATATCTCGTGGAAACGAAGGAAGAAGACGACACGGAAAAGCGTGGGTGGAAAACGTGTAAAATTGACGCATGGGACGAGGTCTTCGAAATAAACTGCGCCAAGTTTCGCATAAGTACACAGAGAGAAAGAGAATGGGGAAAACATTGAATGTATACAGATTCGTTCGAGCGTTTAAAATGCTGTCTATTTCCCCCCCAATTTTTGTTCGATTTTACAAAAAAAGAAAACGAAAAAAAGATTAATTAACCCATATAAAAGTTAAAAGAAATTATTATAGAGTTTCCACTCTAAAGAACATTGCAAATTCATAATTTATACGAGCTAACAAATAAATTGTCACGTTTCTTTCAATGTTCAAACAATCTTGCATATTAACAACATAACATTCAAATTAGTTAGTAATTATCATAGAAAAACAATTATGTAGTACACGCATAAATGCAAATTCACAATGTCAGTCGCGTTAATTTATTCAATAACTAGATAAGATATTGTATCACAATTCACTGAACGAAAAAAAAAAAAAAAAAAAAAAGAAAAAAAATAATCAGAAACCCGCGTCAGTCCCGCGCGAATTCATAACACAATCCTTCCCTTTCGTAATAATATCCCGAAACCTATTGCGAACACGCGGCCGCCCGCCTCGAGCCGATGGAAAAATGATTGTTTTACGAGAGACAGGGAGAAGTGTCGTGCACACCGGCAGCTTCCATAAAATCGGCCTCCCTCGCCCCGGCTATGAGAAAAACATTTTCTCACGGGCGTCCGCGGTGAAACGACGCTGCCAAGATCGTTGCCGGGTCGCGGGAATATGCGTCTTTAATGACCCAATACTCGGCGGATACATCGGCCGGGCAATAAATCCGGCTGGGAAATGGATCAGGTACGCTCAACGTGGTGGGGCCACTTTGGATGATCTATGCAACGAACGGGGCACGGTGATTTAAGAAGGAAGATTACGGAAGACGCGGCTCGCTTTGGTGGTACGTGAGATGCTATTGAATGAATATCCCGTCGGTGAAATGTTCGATTTTCTCGTTTAGTTAACCGTTTAGGATATTATAAATTTACTCTACAATCACGACTACGAGATTTCAGAGATGATTTTTTTTTGATGAATCATCGATTTGCCTTTAACAGCGAAACGATCGGTAAGATAATTGGAGAACGAGCATTAAGATCGAAAGAAACTTCCATCATTGATTTCCTTCTCCAATTCTATCGAAAAAAAAATCAATCGCAAGCGGGTCGAACGAGACGACGACAAAATGTCGATTTCCAAATCGATCAATCGTTGTAATGCTGAAATCGACGAAAACAGTGCAATCTCTCTCGCACGCTCCTCCCTCCCCCTCACCTCCTCTCACTCTTCATCGATCCAGAATCGGAGAGATTCATCGGGCACGAGGGGGTAGTTTCGTTTTTCATTTTCCATCCGACACGCGAGCAGACTGCTCGATAGAGCTTCATTAAAACGTGGCCGGTTGACCGTGCAATTTGTCAACCGTGGATATCCGATAATTGTTCCGCCCGCGTATCTCTCGCGGAACGACGTCCGGCGTCCTTTCCGCCCGCCCGGCCGACAGACCTTTCCTCGCGACGTCGATACGCCACGCCACGTTTCCGATGGTTTGGAAAAAAAGGGGGGGAGGAGGAGGAGAGGCAGGAAATAGGAGAACGTGGACAAAAAGAAAAAATAAATAAATCAATTATTTGTTGCCAGAAACAATCGGCCATTGGGGGGATGGCCGGGCCTGTCGACGACCGATACCGAGCGTCGCGACGCTTCCGGAACGTAAACTGTTTTTAAATCCGACGACAGAGGCAGCCGCGTTTTAAATCGTTGCCCTGGATTTATGGCGTCCCCGATACAAAAACACGCGTTACTGGTGAAATTGCTGGTGTATAATACTGGTGGAAATAAAGAGGATAGAATCGATTCGTGTATGGATAGTTTTTTTTTTTTTTTTTTTTTGATTAAATTTGTTGGTTCTCCTTTTTTAAAATGGATGTAATTATTTTAACAAGAGAAATACGATTTTTGTATTGTTCACGTTGAAATCGTGATTAAAATTAAATAAAAGAATGGTTTGTTTTATGGTTAGATGGGAGATGAAGAATATAGCGTAAAGCATACATTCCGTGAATCCGGTATGGTCTAGTGGCTAGGATACCTGGCTTTCACCCAGGAGGCTCGGGTTCGATTCCCGGTACCGGAATTCCTTTTTTTTTTTTTCCTTTCGTGATTTTTTTAATAACATTGTAAATTTACATTCGATCTTATTTATTATTTTACACTGTATTAAATTGAATTTGTTTAAATATAAAAATGATATTAAACATAATCGTGCATTCAATTTATTTTTACTTTAATATTAAACACTTTCTTCTTTTCAATATAATATTTACAAATTGAATGAATCAATATCATTATATCTATTTTTTAATTAAAAATAATTATTTTCAGACAAGAGATAAATTGAATGTAATATAGTCAAGGTTTATGGTATTAAACGAAACTTGGCGGAAACTTGGTATCACCTAAACTATGTACACCTAAAACACACGAAGTAAATAAACGAAACGTTAGTCCAGTTAAACGAAAAAACTTTTTCCTATTACGAAAACGATGTCTCCCTCTTTCGGGATCGCTCGAAAATACTTCTATTTCAGTTCACCCCGAAACAAGCCACGTCGAACGAAGAAAAGTTACTCAATTAGACACACGAACGTCGTTCCGGAAGTTTCTTTGTACTTGACTAAAACTCAAATTCCTTCCCCAGGTTCGCACCTCCTCGTCCAACGAGCACGTATTCGCCGCAAAGTTTTCGTTACAGCGTTACTACAAGGAGGAACTTTTCGAATTTGTATTTCGCGCACGTAACGATAAAAAGACAAGAAAGAAAAAAAAGGAGAAGATAACTATGTTGGAAAGAGTAATTATAACGATTAATGATTCTTTTATGTTAAAATGGAATGAGAAAAAAAAAAATATCTGGCCCATGGGGGGATCGAACCCGCGACCTTCGCGTTATTAGCACGACGCTCTAACCAACTGAGCTAATGGGCCACTACGGTAGACGTTCTTTTATATTCGATTTTCCGACGCATACTTGTATCTGCAATATGTATTTATTATCGATTTAAGATAAAAATTAATATATATATGTATATCGAAATATTAATTTAAAATTTTAATATATCAAATTATAGAATACGATACATCCAATAAAAATGTGATCTACACACAATTTTACTTAATTAATCAATATTCGAAAAATGTATATTAAATATTTGAAATTTTTAACATGCATGATACTGTGAACGAATTTCTCCGTTATTTTTCCTCGAACTTTTCATCAATTTTACTACTAAATTTTTTTTTACCTCGAAACGATATTTGTATACACTGCATAGATTCTACAATAACTTTCGATATTAATTACATATATGCATGTGCAACAAAAAGAAAAATATAGATATCAAAATTTAAAGCGTACCGTACAAAGCGACTTTTTCCTTTAATATTTTATAATTTTAATGTTTAAAACACTTTTCTCTATCCTTAAAATAAACAAAGAATCAAAGTATAACAAAGTAATAAAAGAGATCAACTTACCCCTTTACATCTATCGTAACATGTAAAATCAACACGAGGGACAAATAAGGGTAATAAAGGGTAACACAAAACTATCATCGCAACCCTTCTCGAGTAAACATCGTAAAATTACACTCTCCAAGCATCTCTCTCTCTCTCTCTCTCTCTCTCTCTCTCTCTCTCTCTCTCTCTCTTATAACGAGGAAAATCTAACGAAAATACAGCCCAGTCGTCAAACATCTCGAGACATCGTAAAAAAAAAAAAAAAAAATTTTTCGAAAAGCTTTTAAATCTTCAAATATCTCTACTAAAGCAAATGACAAATAACCGAAACGATCGAAAACGTTTCTTCCTCGTAACACGCGAGGAAATGGCCATCGTGCTCGCGCGGGAACAGCTTCGAGCGTGACGTTATACATCACGCGGGTGGCCGATAAGAAACTTTAATAAAAATGTTCCTGTCCCACCTCGAATAATTGCCCTGTTTTCTTCCTATCTCGCCGGCCCTCCTTTTATTCTCGCCGTTCTAACGAACTCCAACAACTACCCTTTATCGCGCCTCGCCCTCGGCGCTCTTCGACCCACACCCTCGAAAAAATATCGCCGACGAGTAAGTCCAAAGGGGTCGCTATAAAGTATTAAGCTGTTGCAGGTGTCTCGTACGACCTTACACCACGTTGCCAAACTTCTCTTTTCGGGACGGTTGGCCAATCTGTTTCGCCCAACGATCCTTTGGACTCTTAAGAATGGCAATATAGAATGGAGTTTTAACAAGTGAAACGACGTGTAATACTTTTTGGAAAATTTGGAAAAAATTTTCAGTAATCTTATTCTGAGATTAAGTCAGAGTTGTTCTTTACTTACAAATGATAGAACTTGTTGGCTACGAAGCTGCAGTTGGAAATCACTCGTAATCACTCACCTGAAAAAGAAACAAATATATTAGTTATAATAATAACTTGTTTATCAAAAAGACATTTTACAAGAAAGAAATATTTTTTGTTTATTCTTTGTCTGTCTCAAATTCCAAAAATTTCAAAAAAGAAAAAAAAAATCCATCAGAATTTTAATCTCAACTTGTCCATCTATCTGCAAACTCAACGAATCATTCAAAAAATCTCCAAAAGAATTTATCGCGACTTTTCAACCACCGATTCTCACGAAACTCTGTAAAACGTCGATAAAAGGGAACGGGTCGATCTTCCTTCAAGGCTTCCTGGCCATTGTCACGGTCGACGGTGAACGAACAGGCGGGCTCGGAACAGGCAACCAAGAATGGGATAATTAACGACCGTTCCTCTCTTTCTTTCACGGCTCGTTTCGATTCGCATATGGCCTGCTCGATCGAAGAGAAGAGAGAGGCACGGGTGCATCGTCGTGCAACCTTCACGAGGGTATACACTACCGGCGAGAGACCGTGGAACAATCAACGATGGAAGTTTCTACTTGGGTGGCAACACTTCGCCTTTTCCCTCCCCGTCCCTCGCGTCCACTTAAGCTCTAAGACGCGTGCACGACCGGGGGAATTAGCGCCACGACCGTGAGACAAATTTTTCGCTCGCGACCACCTTTCTTTCGCTAATGGCCCCTGCTCTTCTTTTTCTTGTCGGCAATCGCGGACCTTTCCTCTCTAAAATAATTAGAGGATCGCCGTTTCGTCGGAATTTCGGCGAATAGACGGATTTTTGGAAGAATGCTCGTGTATCGGAAATGTATGTTTGTTTGTGATGTGTACAGACATACGCGTAAAAGTTTTTCGATATTATTAGTTTCGTTAGAGATATTAGAAACAAGTTATTAATTAAGTAAAATATTAGAATTTCAATCACGATTATTTGTATATATAAGGGATTTCCTTCTTCGATTCGAATTCGAAATATTGTATTCGAAAAAATAATCCGAAAGAAATCGAAGAAATTTAGAATTTTTAAATTACCGAGTATTGATCTCGAGTAAAATGAACTCCAAAAGGAAATCTCGTACGTCCTATTAATCTTCAACATCCAGGTAATCCATTTACCAAGAAGTCGTATCAAAAATCATGCTACCAAGCAGGAAATCGGGTAGCGTGGGTCTTGATTTTGCGCGACGATCAACCAGGCTCGTTAACAACTTTCGCGGGAACCCCTATTCGTTTTGCTCCATTTCTTTGGATAATTGATCGGGAATGCGATCGTAAAACATTGCAATTATTTCCTTAATAAGAAGGCAATAACACTGGTTCGCCGTAATAGGCGAGGTGAAACGGCCGCGATAAGGGAGAGAGCGAAAAGAGCGGAAGAGACTGCAAGAAATAATGGCGGGAAGCGAAGATCTTGCTTCGAATTCCTCACCGCGGACAATGTTACCACTCTCGTTAAGCGGGACAAGCGTCATTCAACTCCATTCATCCAGAATATACGAATAGAATACATAGGAAGAGAAAATTAAGGATTGATTCTGGAGTTTTAATTATTAAAAATTGTCGGAAATATTATCCTGAACACGAGCGATTCTCGCGTAATTTACTTTAAAACTCGATTAAGGGCATATAAAAATTAGAAAAACTTTGAATCGCTATAACTCCGAAGATAATGACTTTTTATCGACGAATGAAAGTTCGTTAGAAGCGCAAAATCTTCCTCTTTAAAATGCTTCCTCATTTATCCCGATACGACTTCCGGTTTCCGAAATATCATCGTTTAAAGAAAAGCGTAATTTTTAACCGTTTACCTTAAACCTGATTAAACTCTATTAAAATTACAAAAACTTTGAACGGTTATAATTCCGAAGATACTAACTTCCGGTCAACGAATGAACGATCGTTAGAAGCGCAGGATCTTCCTCTTTAAAATGCTTCCTCGTTTATCTCGATACGACTTCCGGTTCCCGAGATATCGTCGTTCAAAGAAAAGAGTAATTTTTTAACGTTTATTATTCTCGTCCTTCTCTCTTACTCGGATCTCTCGCTCGCACCTCATCTCACTGACCTATCCCGAATCCCAGACAAGCGACAGACACGATTCCTAGAAAAATGTAATATGCGGTTCCTGGAAGGGCGTAGTACGCATTTCCAGGAAAAAATGTAGGCCACGGATTCGCGGACCCATTCATGATATCTCCAGCGTTATGGACACTTTGAATCTTTATATCTCGGGAACCAATTGAGATATCGCAATAAAACAAAAAGGAATTTCAATGGCATAGCTTCCTCTATTTTCTCAGTAGATTTTCATAACAAAATTTCTACTCTCTTCTCGTGTTTTTTTTTTTTTATATGAAAAATTAAAATTTTATTTATTGAACTCTGCACGAATACAATTTTGTTATCGATTTAAAGTACATAAAAATGTAATTTAACATATGTTTTGCACAACACGATATATTCTGGATAAATATTTTTATATAATATCACTTGTTAAATTTATTTTAGCCTCAAGAATCATTCCCTAAATTTTTTACCTTTTTCATATACAGTGCCAATAAAGAAACGACTTATTCTTGTTTCGCGCAAATTTGTGCAAGATCGACCACGAAAATTACAGAGCCCGTCCACAAGGTAAATATTAATGGAGAATGGAAAAATTTCGAGAGCAATTTAAGCTTGTTGGGCGATATCGTTATAACGGAGATTATTTTACACACTGTGTTTTATTTCGATCGATGGTTAATTACTTGGCTACGATATCGAAACGGGATGAAATTATCGGGATTATCGTAGCAGAGAAATAACGCGAGATATTCGGGTGATGGAATAAGTGAGAATTGTTTCAATTCAATTTTTAAAATTCTCATTCAAGATAAATTATTATCTTGTCGTGACATGTTAATGTTAACATTAACATCAGCGTAACTAGAAATCTTTTTAGTTACGACGCGACGCATTAACGCATCGAAAATATCCATCGTTTTTTACATTTACGAGCGTTCAACTATAAAATGCGGATCCTTATCTTTAAATACGGTTCGTTCGTTCGTTTGTTCGAGCCAACTGGGTCACTATGATAACCTTTCAACGGGACGGCCTCTAACTATTAAGCGACCACGTTTCATGAAGCGGAACAACTCTCCAACTTTGTTCGCCATAGTATTCCTGCAACTAACTATTAAGCCAGTAGAATGGCACACTGACTCGGCCAATACGGATTGTTAAAATTACACAATTTGGGAACGTTAAGATTTATAATTTGCCAAGTAAAATTCGTATGAATTTATTGTTACGTTATTTCATATAACATTTTACTCAATTCGAATAATTCATTTGTTACTAGAAAATGTATGTAAAAAATAGATCATTAAATTTATAGATTATTAAATAAAAATAAATAAAAACAATTAATTTGCATGTACACTTACCGGCAAAAAGAAATTAAGAAATTAATCATAAGTTCATAAGTTTTCCTATATTCTTTATTCGATCTTTATTCAAGATATATACCAGGCCGGTCTTCTTTTACAATACGACAATAAAAATAAATAGAAAAAACTGGTCAAAGAGATCATAAACGTGTCATAAAATCCGGGAAGGATTTATTTTATATCGGGTGCAAGTGAATTTCTCGAATCCGATGGTGGCGGCGAGCCACTCGAAAAAGTCAATTCCGCCTGGGCGAAGTTAGCCCGAAAATACCGCAAATTGCGACCGCGTTGTTGCCAACAAGACTCTCTGGCCGGTAAACGAGATTTATTGGGCGAAATGATCGCCGGAGGCGGGCGAAATTAAGCCGGATTCACGAGGTGTCCCTCGGTCTCGCGTTCCCTCTTCGAAAGGGGCGTGGATAATGGAGGGGAGGGAGGGCCGATCGTTGCGTGCAACGAGGGTGTAATTCAAAAAAAAGGCCGCGCGCCACTAAATCTAGCCCCGATTAAGGCCTTATTACGGGTAAACACGATCGGGACGGTACGTACGAATCCGCTCGAGGGAGAAGGACAAACAGAGGGAGGGAGGGAGGAAGGAAGGAAGGGACGATGTTGCCGGTTCCGTTTTCTCGAGAAGAGGGATCCTTATGGGTGCAATTACACAAGGGCTAATTATGCTCTTCCTCCTTCACGAGGGGCTTCGACACGCATTCGGGGCCGCTCCCTCCACCACACGATCGTTATTATCTACGAGGCCTATAAGGGAGGAGGAGGAGGGAAGAGGGGCCTTCCTCTCGTAAGAAGAGGATACGTCGTCGGTGGATTGTAATAGGAGCAACGTGTAATTATAGTAATTTACCGGGTTGATACACGTGGACACCGAGTGGGAGACTCGGTTGTTAACGAACGGTTGTTCCGTGAAGAGTTGTCGTTCGATGCGAGAATTTTCGCGGCGGGACATGCGATCCAATTTCGAATTTTACGACGTGGAGCCGGCCGGTTGTTGATTATTCTCGCCGCGTGTATTATTTTTATTTGCGCGCAGCGAGCGGCAACGGCCTCGTTAAAGGGTCGGGACGAAGTGGAGAGAAATGTTCTTTCGCGTCGAAGAAATGAAATAATTTCAGACAAATTGTTGTTTATGCTTTTTTTGTGATTACACGCGGGGATAATTTTCTAATTGACGTAAAAATTGAATAATATCGATACGAATTTATAATATCTACGTGATAATATCAGAGACCAAATTTTTGTTTGTTTCTGATTTCGATTTCGTAAATATTTATGAGATGTAAAAATTCACAATTTTAAAGTAAAGAGGAAGGAAGAAAAAATAATAATCTCCCCGACGGGGAATCGAACCCCGGTCTCCCGCGTGACAGGCGGGGATACTAACCACTATACTATCGAGGAATCTTTGCCTCACACTTTTTTATATGTAAATATAAGGTTATACAAAACTACGTTATAATATTTTGTAAAAATTTCTTAATGCCAAACTTGCTCGTTAAACGAATTAATTACGATTAATTAAAAAAATAAAATATACATCGCGTAGAGAGAAACCAAATGAACCATCACCTTTTTAACCTAATCTAATTCCATTAAATAAAAAATCAATCGTCTTGATAAACACGCGAAAAGATTAAAACGAACGCGATATTATTCCCCAGATATAGTTATAGTATCCCATAAAGATTTTCTAACAAAATCTCGTATATATATATATATTTTTCTGTTTCTTCGAACAAAAAAGACGAAAGCCTCGTGCAAAGGAAGGTTTAACCTCCGCGAGATCGAAGCGGGGAGAAAAACACGGGGTGGACAGACAAGCGAATATAAAATGTCACAGAGATCGAGGTCGTCGACGAGGAATCGCATTGTTCATTTAGCATTCGCGATACGTACGTTCCATCGGCGTCGTGCACGGCTTAGTTAATTGCGCGGAATTTATCATGCGGAGGGGTGGAAGCATCGAATAGAAGGGAGACAGCTGGCGAGGGATTACTACATGTACGATTACGCCTGTTTGATATGCCGCGACACTCAAAACTCGTACATCACACTTAATCGCTGAATATGGAACAGTCAACCCCGATAGCCGCATCCAACATGCATATTTAGACTGCAATTATGCCCCTTAGCTATTGTCGACACGCACGCCGCTGCAAATTCTCCATTGAACCCTTCCTTCTCTTTTTCTCCTTTGTTTTTTTTTTCTTTTATTCTTCTTCTCCCCCTCCCCCCTCCCCTCCTCTTTCATCTTCGAATATCTTTAGAGAATCAAGTTGGATGGAAAATGTTGTGGAACGTCTGGATGTCGCGTAGTATTAGATTGATTGAAAAATTGGAAGAAATCAAGGAAGATTCCAATTTTAATATTAGAGATACGTAGGCCATTCGTCACTCTTGATCTGTCTCTTTGTGCAATTGGAATGAACGATTAATGTGATGTAAAATAAAAAAAAAATACATATATTATATATATATATATATAATAACGCGATTACAATTAATCATATTACAATCACGCGAGCAGTGTGACAGATTTATTGAAATATCAAATACATTCATCAAAATGTATTAGACGGTACGGCTATTGTTTGAAGAACTGGAAACGTTGAGGAAATAAATGGGGGTTATTCAGATCCGAGATTAATCGATAATGCAGTATTAATGTGCATTAAAATGGGGCACGTAACGAGTGATTAATACAACTGAAAGCGACTGATGATCAATTTTACGATTTGTAATAGTATTTAGGCGTGATAATCTCGAGGCGTGTAATCTTTTCAGCGATGCAACGTAAATCAAGCTTGGAAATTTTATGCACGAAGGTGACAAACGAGCCTCCTCCGTGATCATTCATCGATGAAACTTTTTCCACACTCGTGGAACACGCGAGACTCGACTCGAAAAATTTTGATGAAAGTTAATGTCCCTTTACATCCTGTTAAATTACGTTTAATTATTACGGGCAATGTTTTACGCGAATTCCAGGGGGAAATTGCTACAATATTCAGGCGCCAATTACCCTCGTTGCTGAAATCAGCTTTTCAGATTGATGCATTTCGCTTGTTACAAGTCATAAAATTGCAGTAACCGATTTTACGATATATATCGCGTGGATTGGAGAGTCAAGCTGCTTTTGTTCCAACGATGAATCATATTTTCGTAATATAATATTTATAATCGACAAAAGCTCGTTTTAAGAATGTGTATGGTAGATGTATATGGTTTATTTCGATTGCAATGTTAATATTGGAAATAATTTAATAACAATAATAATTAATTTTATGATTTCAATAATTTTCGAGTAATGGAATTCTAAATTTGAAATAATAAATTTTATATTATTTCGTCCGTCGTCGTATCTTTCTCAAATTAATTTTATCTAATGTCAAATTGATAATGGAAATGAGAAAATAAACGATTAAATTGAATCAGAAAATTTTCACGATGCATCCTAATCATACTTTGTATGCAAACCAATGTAGAACACAGACACTTGAAATAAAAATTTTCGACAAAGGAAATATATTTCGACATTCCAACGTATGTAAATATTTCTTAAAGACGCAATTGATTCTCAATTCAAACCATCAGAGAAAATATCACTCAACATTATTCTATTCTTCAATTATTAAAAAAATATTAAATAAGAATTTCGATTAAACATCATCGAAGATCGAATATTTATCTCGAATTAAACAACTCACTCAAATGTGCCATCAAAACAGAAGGACATAAAATAATAAGAAGAAAAAAAAAACAGACTCCCTCTATACAAGGATTCCCCCCCCTCCCCCCTCAAAAAAGAATCGAGTAAGAAAAGAGAAGGGGAGCAGCCAACAGAAGTCGCGATGGACGTGAAACGACGAAAGGGGGCAAGAAAGAAACGTCTCTCGTCCCCGTGTCACCGCGCCCAATAACACGCGGGTAATCACGATTTAATGGCTCAATAACGTCTGCCACATCGCCCCGCCACGGACCCACGAAACAATTTATCGGCCCCGCCAGTCAATAAATTCAGCTTTTGAGTTGTATACGGGGCAGCGCGGGCCCCGCTTAAATCTCAAAGCGGACGCATCGAATTCGGTACGACGAATCCGAAAATGACGCGTATAAATTACGCCGGAGATAAATATCCGTTTGGACGGCCGTTCTCCACCGCCATCCTTCTTCCTCGATCTCGCCGCGCCCCCGGATTTATACACACCGATGCTCGTCCCAGCGCTGGAGGACGGCCAGGGGGAGAAGCCGATCGTTCGAGGGGGTGAAAACGACTTTCACGGGTGTGCATCGTTAACCCGTTAATCGAGGAGTCGTTATTGGACAGACAAATGTTTTCTGAACGATGCTTTGAATATAACCGTATTTTGTATCGTTGTTGAAGTGGTCAGTTTCGTTAATCTGCAAATACGAGCGAAATGAGTGAAATATCATAATTAATTTAAATAACTATTCTTTATATAATTTTCTTTAGAATTTTTGAATGTGCGGAATATCGAAAGTAATCGAGTTTGTTAATTAATTCTCGATTCGGACGAGTATCGTATAACAATCGAACCCTTTGTAAAACACAAGATTTATAACGTACTTCATTCCCCTTTTCAAAGGGCCTTTGACAAGCCGCAAGAAAAACAAACGGAGCCGAATGGTTTCCGCATAGTTTCGTCAATGAGGTCTCTATTCCGCGGTGTCTTCCCCCTCTCCTCGGATCGGTCGCGGAGATGCCATTATTTTTTTCACCAGACTCTAACCAGAGGTTGGCGTATTTCTATAGCGCCGTTTGTTTGTTCCAGCGAGAAGACTGAAATACGACTTTCCACGTACACATATATGCACATACACAGGACACGTACACAACACGTTTGAAAAGATGATTCGCAATATTCTTTCTCCTCTTCTTTTATTCAACTTTCCAACTTTTATTCCGTTCGATTTCATCCACGGTTACATTTTTCCACGTTATCGATAAAAGGACATAATTTATGGCGAAACGTTATCCGGTCCAGTGTCGGGATGCTACATTATTCAAACGTGTCCCAAATACCGTTGTCACATCCCATTCTGAAAACTGTTTCAATATTTGCATCGCATTCCCCACGGCCGAATCTTTAATATCGCCCGTTCAATCTTAATTATTTGCTTGTATCTGTAAATTCACGAAAATTTCGTGAATTTTAATCAATTTTTACACTGGATTATTCTAAAGATGAACTGGGTTTAAAAATTATATCGAGTTATAGACAATCGTATTAACATAAATGGATTCTCTCGTCGTTACGTGCTTGTACTTGTCAAATCATCATAACATTTACGCTGTATCATATCGAATATAAATGTACAATTTGATTAATTTGAGAAGAATTAATAACACGTTGCGTTTACCCGTTTTTGCTATTTCCCTCCCCGACACTTTTTAAATTTCAAAATGAAAAGGGGTGTAAGATTCGACGATGAAAGTTTGTTTGCCAACTCTTGCCGATCATCAATCACTAAAATTAGCGCGTTCGCCTCGCGCGGAACACACTTTTCACCATTACCCAGATATACACGGTACGCTTTTCGACACGCGGATGTAATTTCATTGAAACCACGTGCGCGAAACGATGTTTATAAAGCGTGATTCACAGCGTATTTCACGCGTTACGTTCATATCCCGCGTTATTTTACGACGGTAAAATAAGGTCTACTAAGTGAACACCGGGGCGGTTCGTTAAAATCCAAGGCGAATATAAAACCGGCGTTTACAATGGCGGCCGTTTCGTTCAGAACGGCGGTGGTCATTGGCGGTGGAGAATCATTAACAGGTGTCGCCAGTGTTCGATATTGCCGGTTGGAAAATGGCAATTTCTTGCTTCTATTTTACGATCCAAGTTGATACGGAAATCGTAAAAAAATCGCCAACGACGTATTTATTAACTTGACAGATTATCGTTATTAGAGTATAGGCTCAGAGTCAGAGCGTTTTGACAATAGTTGCTCGCTCAACTCGGTATTTTCTTCACATATTTTCTTCTCCATTCAGCCTGAGAACATCTCGATCCAATGTGCATCCAGTTCAGCGCCGTTCCAAAGTTAGAACTTGTAAGCTTTTGCTTTCGATCGAACGTCCAAGTCTCTTCAATTTCGCTACGATTTTACGGAATTTCGTTTCTCATATTTTGTCTGTCCATGAAAACGTATTACGTTATTAACTGGCTCTGATTTTTAGATAAGTAACGAAAAAGGCAGAACACGCTTGTCCAAATAAAATGGACACGTCGTATTAAAAGTGACATGTATCCAGCCGCGTTGCAGAGTCAAATCAACTGACATTTGATAAAGTTCAATGCGGGGCTGAAATTATTTGCAAATGATTGTATGCGTATGACAGAGATCGGATTCAGCAACACGATCATTTCATCGAACGAACAGACGCGAAGGACTAGCTATGCGTTTCCAGTTACAGTTTCGACAATGATTCTGGTTGATGCAAATTTAACTTGTTCTTTCAATTAAGACAACGAGGAATCCGTCGATTATTTTATTTCAATTTAATATGTGTTGAATTTACGGTAAGCAAAGAAATTATTTAAAATAAATCATTTGTTCGTCGAAATCTCAATTTGTACGAACATAATTATAATGGAGTACAGGTGTCTTTTGGAGTGTCGGATACCATGAATATCGAAACGGGGAACAGGGAATATTTCGTGTGTAAACAGCGTCTAGAAATTGTTTAACGAGTTGGAGTAGAGTACGATGAAATTTTTTTATAAACGCCGGTGAAACGTGATAACTGATCGGCAGATTAAATATATCGAAACAGAAATTGGAATGTGTATCTTTGGTCAGAGATGTTATCGGTCGTATGACAGTCGTATGCATCATTTCTACTTTCTATCCGTGGGCAGCGATAGCGGTGAATAACATCGTTATGATCTCGGTATCTTGTTGCATTCGCATAGTCTCGTAGCCTAGTGTCTGTCGTGTGCATCGCCGATAGATGATGGATCGATAAGATTTATACCGCGAAAATAAATCTCTTCCCTTATAACTCTTTCCCATATATTTTTACTTTCGTAGAATTTTTTCCCCCCCTTTCTTTTTCTTCTAAATTCTACGATTCGTTTCATTCGTGTGTGTTTTTTAACTCGTATGTCGAAACTCGTATTCAACAAGTTAAAATACGTTTACGTTTGAATTTGGCTTTATTTTCGCGTGTCATTAATAATTTCCAAAATGAAAATTAAACACAGGATTTTTATTGATGGAAGAAGGCAAACTTGGGCATTGTTTGAAACAAACGTTCGTTGATATTAATCAATGGTAAATCCATTTATCTCGAAGACTTCGTCTCGGTTCGGATCGCATTCTGCTAGTTCACATGAGAAATTAACTCGCAATGGTTCGCGGCCACAGCGAACAGTGCAATTCGTTCGGTGCAATTTATGAGCTGACAGTAACAAGGGGCGACTTGTTCGGCTGACTATCGCACGATTCTTGAATGGTAATTGGTTGACAGAGGCGTAAATTTTGATAGGCATTAAGTCGATTTTGCCTCCTTTGGATCCCCGATTTCGAATAGAATTGCGAATGCAACGTTGCTACCAATTTATCCAAGCAAAGCGAAAGCGAAGATTTTTAAAAAATTTTTCAACTTCTAAGCCAATTTTCATCACGTTATTTCGTTGCCAAAGACTGATTTCTGATTGGATTGATTTACATCAAAGTTTCCTTAAAAACTCCTTAATGTCCCTGAAACAGGGCAGCACCCAAGGGTGAATTTAGTCACCCAAGAACTCTCTCGACTGTCACAACCATAAATTCTGGCTCATCTCGTGCATCGCGCAGGAAAACTTCGAATCTAACCAAATGTCTCCCCTTCTAAATTTCCCTCAAAATCTTCGCGTAAAATATCCCATAATTTTTCTAATTTTAACTGCTTTCATTTAAACCCACAATCTTATCACAATTTAATTCGTTTAATACATTTCATTACGATCATCATCGTCGATTAAACGAATCTTTACTTATTAATTTCAACGAATCGACAAATTCAACAAGACGATATTTAACACGATCCACCATCAATTTCCAAAGTTTTCGCGGATTTCTCGTCCGTTGTAACGCAGCGAGCTCCGTCCCCTTTCAGAGACAGAGGAGGGAAAGAGGCGAATATCGAGGAAAGAATGCCAATACCTGGGAATTAAATTACTGTCTCGGCGTGTAACCTGTTGGCGTCGGTTCAGCGATGGGTAATGGTGAGTTACGCAGCTTAAACCTCGACATTTGTCGCGATGCCGGCATGCGGCGGTCCGTTTCATTTGCCGCCGATAAAAACCACCCTCGGCAAACCGTTATCGTCATCATCGTTCTCGCGCAATTTACCGCCGCGTCCACGCTCGAGGAAAAAGGGACGTCGAGGGTTTCGTTTGTTTCGTTTCCTTGGAAAATGGACGCGAAATGGATTTAATTAAAAGAAAAAAAGGGGGAAAGATGCTGATTAATAAAGCAAATGTGCATAGCTAGTCAGAGATTCTTCCAGGTTCGCGTCCCTTCGAAGACAAATCTTGGCCGAGAAAGACAGCTGTCGTTCCCGGATGGACTTATGCATAGGCATAAACGAGCCGCATTGGCGTGGGCGTGCGTTTCGTCTGGGAGAAAGGAACCGGCGACACTGCGCACGCAACAGAAATCGACTGACGATGATTTACGACACGCGCGAATTTCGCCTCCGCGTGCCTCCGCGTCCGCCATTTCGCATACCACGAGTCAGTGCAATTCGAGTTATGCAGATTTATCAACGGGAATAAATATGTATAACGATTCCTCGTGTCGCGAATATAGAGAAAAAGATCATCGAGTTTAATTCTTGGGATGATTTTTGGGGTAATTTTAAGTAGTGGTAAATTTGCGTGGGTGCGTAGAGGAGGAGACGCGGGTGTTGTGGAGTTTATAATATATTTATAATCTTGTGATTCTACTTTCTTTTTTTTTTTTAGGATTGTTGTTAAGTCGAGGAATGGGGTCGAGCGATTGAAATGTTGGCAACAGGCGGTAAAATATTCATCGAAGAGTCGAGAACGTGCGAATTTCTAAAGTATTTACGACTTTTGGGCCGTAAAAATTTGCATGGAGCTATGAAAATTTGTATATAATTTTCATAGATTTTTTTTTTCTAAAGCCAGGTATTTTTATTCTCAGGAAAGTGTGTCTTCTTTGAACCTTTCTCACAGCAAAGTAATGACGGTTCGAATAATATAAAAGAAAAAAAAAAAAGATGTTAATTTCGATCGGTAAAAAGTTTCTTTCCCAAATACAACAATTCGATAATCCATTCGATAAAACGATCGAGGTAACGGAGAAATTATGAAAATATTCGTTTCGCCCCGGCATGAATTAATAAAAGCACGTGTGAATCGATATGGAGTGTTCGGTCGATTGATTAATTATTTCCAGTTTGATGCTCGTTTCGTTGCACAAACTGTTTTCCACGGATGATAAATACCTCCGATTAGGGAACATTTATTCGCGCGGTATTTAACGTGATCGGTGTTCATTACATTTTAACGAAGTTACTTTCGAAATTAATTAAGGAGCTTTGCAGAAGATTTCCGCGGAGCTCGGTGAAGCCCCCTGAATTATTATCTCGAAATACGAGCATGTTATAAAATAATAGGCCAACGATTTGCGCGTGTGAGAAAGGGAGGGGGAGGGAGGAAGAAAATGAAAACGCGAGAATTGACAGTAATAATCGTAATAATTATAACCGAATAATCGAACGAATAATTATATGGAAATAATCGTTTCGAGGGCCGTGTGAAATTCAAATGAGATAAATTTAATTCACGGATTCCCGACTAATTGAATAATTGACAAAAGGATCGTGATTCGCTCGGATAGAAATTTTGTATTTTATTCCCGCGAGCATTTATTCACGAATTTCCTTAAACGCCGCAATTCCTTGGAACGAGCGAATCGATTGAAAAGCAACGCGTGTTGAGTTGGGAAGAGCATTGAAAATTGAAGCATTGAAGTTCTTCAAATTTCACAATAGATATCGTTAAATTATCCATTATCGAGAGGTGAATTGAGGAACACTCGATGTACACTTGCACTTGTATATCCTCTCAATGGAAAAAAATGGGGCACGTTACACGCGAAATTAATCTTTAACGCGTGTTTCCAATTTCAATTCTACCAATTATAAATGAAATAATTATCGATCGAATAGAAGAATTCGAATCCTCGACGGACGAAACACGCGAGGTAAGGTTTAAGTCACAACTATTGCTATACAAAATTACAAAACATTTATACGTTTACTCTTCTCCCCAGAAACAAGAGAAAGAGGGAGAAAAAATAGACGTATATGGTGCACATATTTCTAGCGTTACAATCAAATTTCACGCAATCGGATCACGCGATTTCGGGTGGACGATTCGGTTCTTGCATTACTCGATCGGAGGACGATCGAGGAACACGGGAGAGGGGGGCGGAGGGGTCCTCTCTCGAGTTTCGATTTGCATCGCGTATTATTTGCGTCGCCCCCAATGTAAACTGAATTGAACGGCCACGGTGGATCAGCTGCACGGGTTAAAAAACGATTGTGCACGCCGCACGCGGCCATTTTAATTCTGTCGCGCGACACGGAGAGGCGACATTAGCCGCGGTGTCGCGCAGCTTGCGTCCCGAGGATTCGTTCGACCGCCATAAATAATAACCGGGACCTTTATTGGCGACGATATTTCACGTGTGATCGGTCACGGTGCACGGATCGGTCATTAGACGTTTTTTCGAGCGGACATCGTGGCCAATGGTGGAGGAGACGGTGAAATCACGAAGGAGGAAGTTGTATAAATATTGATGAGGATTTTAATGAAACGAGTCCCTTGTTCCCTGCGTTTCTTCCTTTTTGGCTATTTTGCAATGTTTTTTCAACACGTTGTCGCTCGACATTTGTCGCTCGAATTTTGCGCGAATGTTGTCCAATGATTTTGAATTTATCGAATGAATCTTGAATTTAAACATGTCCGAAATTAAATTGAATCATATCAATTGTTTTCTGTTCCTTGAATTCTCTCGTTTCGATACATTTTAAATTAACCGACGAAGGGTTTTTTTTTCTTATCCCTTTAGAATTTTACAACCGTGGATATTAACTCTTAGTCCGCGTCCTCATTTTTCAGACTCTACAAAAAGCTTATATTTCGCGGTCAGTTAGGGTCGCGGCGGCGAACACGCAGCCGTTCTGATGATTCACGGTCATGACTCACTTTATCCCCGAGAGACTGTGGTAAGAATTCGCATAAACGGGAACATGAAGCCATTATAGCGGGAAAAAAAACTGGGGACGAAAAAAATTTTATCGCAAAAAAGAAAAAAGAAAAAAATCTTTTAATTTCGAAATGAATGGACCATTGGATAATTTTCGAATAGTGAGATAAACGAAGAATAAAATATCTTTCTTCGTTGAAAAATAATTTTTTAAGTATATATATAGCTGTACAAAAAGAATAATAAGCATCATAAATATGTAACTGAGCCTTAACGTTCTTTCTTAATTAACGAAAAAAATTTTGAAATAAAATATCGTGTAGCTATGTATTCCATTTTCCTGAATAGAATTTTAAATGTATAATTAGAGAGATCTGGTTTTAAAAAAGAATCGTATTTCATATTAAAATTATTACTCGTTAACGATGCTATTTATTTCTAAAATTTTATCACGATTTATTCGTAATTGCTATTTTCTTATTCAACGGCGAACGTATAAATAGAAACATTCTCTTTTCTAATTCAACTAATTCTACTAATTACGAAACAAAATTTCATTTCTATATTCGTTTCGTACGACGCAACGCTGAAATGCACTACGTGTACAAATTCATATCCAAAAATATAAAAATTCTTATTATCCTCTCGCAATTAAATTAAAAACTATTCATATTTTCGCCTGTTCGTTGCACGAACAGTTTAACAAATTCCTACGAATAAATTTTGCAAACTTATGTAACAAATCTGTCACAAATCGAAATTTTCGATAAAAGAATAAATTATTTTTCGCCATTTTCCTTGATCCATCATTTTCCCCCAAAATTCTCGCCATTATGGTCGTTAAATTTTCCGAAAATCAACGATCGATGCGCGTCCAGAATACGTCCAGCAATCCGTGAAATCGTCAACGTCTGCAGTGCTCGTGTCGCGGCTAACGTGACACGTCCGTCACATTAAACAAATTTATCCCTAGCTTGGTCCTCTGTGCCGTCGATAATAGGATACACGCGACTAATAAATATCGATAGCGCAACGACCATTCATATTTTATTTCGAAAACAGAGAAAAATGAAACGTGAACGAATGTTCTATCTATCTCCGCGATGGAATGGCGTGTAAACGAGGACGAATTAATTCTCGTTCGAAAATTTCGACCAGTATCCCTCTCTCTCTTTTTTTTTTATAGAGAGAGAGAGAATATTTTTCGCGATTCGTTAAATAAAGTGTTCGAATTAATCAGAATTTGTTTCGTAGATTAAACGAGTAATTTTTGAATTTAGTTTCGACGAACCTGCTATGATAATCAATTTTAGAATTATCTCTCTCGTTCGAAAAATACTTCGAATGATAGTCGTTATTTTCAAAAACGGTTATTTGAGAAATATTCAGATCCATCTTGCACAATTGAATTAATATTATCAATAATAATAATTACCAATCTCGTAAAACTGCATTTCGTTGTCAAAACGATTGTTTCTTTTCAATTCTTCATCACGATTTGTCAAAAGTCTCGACGAAAAATCGACAAGGAGGCAACAGGTTCGCGGCTTCAGGTATGCAATCCATACAAGAGCGGCCTCGTTACGGTTTCCCTACGGTGTCCGATCCGTTTCACGCGACACCGAACGCGTGCATCGAAACGAGATGTTCCCCCGTGTCGTGGGATCGTTTCAGAGGTCAAACCTGGAGAAGGCTCTCGCCTTCTCCCTACCTTCTCTCTCCCTCGGATGGGAGCCAACCGGTCGCAAATCGCGCCTCTAAAATGTACGATCGTGCGCGTATACCGAAGCCGCGACAACAAATAAGGAATGAAAAATACAGCCCTTGGCGCCCGTACAATGGCGATATTTATAAACGTTGAATCCTTCCATCCTCGATAACCTTCCATATCCTTCTCTCTCTCTTTCTCTCTCTTTCCGCCTCCCCTTTTTACTTCGTTTCCTCCTTTTTTCCCTTCTCTCTCTCTCTCCCTCAGCGCTTCGATCGTCCCCTGACAAATTCCCCAGACGGGAGGCACACGCCTAAAGGATCGACTTCATAAATTCTCGGCCGCGGTAAACCACCACCGAACGGACCACCGCCTCCTTCGTGGATTTATTCGAGCCTCGCTGCTGGATCTTCGGGGACACACGAGTGGACGTTAGAAATTTTTTCGAGGGCGCGGCGACGATGTGTGCGTAGTTTTTACGAGCTGTAAAATCGAAGGGACTGTGGGATGCGGCTTTGATACCTCGGAGCGTGAGATAGGGGAACGATAGCGAGGGATGTTATGAGGGATCGGGAGGAGATTAACGCTCTCGCGACTGGTTTCTCTTCTTCGAAGCTGTGCTGAACGGTGAGCGGAAGGATTTTGTTCGATCGTACATAAGGAGGAATAAAAAAGAATGTAAGAATGTTATCTGCTTTTTTCAGGTGAGAATAGAGGAGGGAAGAATAAGAAGGGATGAATTGTTTGAGAGTAGGAATTTTTTAATAAGAATAATCTATCGGTATACCTCAGTCGTCAAAGATGTAATTCAAATTCTCTCTTCCATGGATATCCTCCTCTCGTGGAAGTATTCTCACGAATGCGCAGGATGAAGTAAAAATTTCAGGGCATTTTTTATCCGAGTTCTATTAGCATTCACGGTGATAAATTTCAATTTTCGCTTAATCTGAAATTTAAATGGCAAGCTGTACAAAGGTTGTTACGTTTACAAAAGAAATCCTAAAGGATGGAGGCTGGTGGCTGTCGCGCCAACAAAAACGGTGCACCAGCACCTGCACTTTTCGAATATTATACCCGAAAGCCCCACCGTGTACGTAACTCAACCGTGCGCACTATACTTGCCGGAAGCCCTCCAAACGAAACTTCCACGCAGGGGATATCTTTATGGTTTCCGACGATCGACCGGTGCAATCGATTTTTTTCACTCGATTCCGTGTGGCAAGATATCGAACGGGAAAACAGAATCAAGGTTTATCGAGCCCGAGTGAAGTTCCCTTCCTGGAGGTTGAGAATCTACGACTCGAAATATTTTCCATTTTCTTGCTTGTTACACCGTGTGGAATATTTAACATTTTTCCCTTCCCGTTTGTGTCGTTCAATTGTCTCCAAAGTTTGCAATCTTTGTATCGATCCAAGATAAATTATTATCGATTATACCAGCGCTAGAATAAAAGGAAAAATAAGTATTCCAAAATATTTTGAGACGTCGTTCGCTCAACTTGTCCACAACCGTGCGAATAAGTTTAAAAAATTCCACGCCACGATAATCTCTGGATTTCGAAAGATCGATCGATCGATCGGCTTCGTCCCTGACTCATCGATATTCCACGGCCAATTCGGCCAACTGGAGGTTGGAGCGAATTCCCGAGGCGGAAGAGCCGTCGGCGATGGACGGATGCGAGAGTATCATTTACATGATCCGTAAGTACGGTTGTAACGCGGAAAATTGAGAGCTGGATGGCTCTTCTATCGCGATCTACACGGGTGTGGGAGGGAGACCTGGTTCGATACGGGACACAGGGAAATAGGGATCCTGGAAGCTGGTAAATATTGACGTTAAACCGAGCGATAATGGCGGATCTCGAAAAGAAAATCTTGAGGGGGAAACTGGATGGAAAACTGAAGCTCGAGGACAGGATGAAGGAGGGGGATGGAAGTACGGTTAATAACAAGGAAAATAGACGCGAATATAAAAGAGTAATAGGAAAATAAAATTCACAAGTTGTGAATTTACGACGATGATAAAAGAAAGGACTTTTAATTGTACCGATGATAACGATGAGTTAGCGTTTCAATTAAATTCGACTGAATGCTTTATAGAAATTTTGAATTCCACAAATTATGAATTAATTCGCGATTTACATTGTTGTTTCTAATTTCTAATTCTAACAATCGAAACTCTACTCTCCACACTTTCGACTTTTAAAACTTCTCGACGCGATTTTCACCCACTGTCTTCCTTCCTCCTTCCTATTTAAGTAAAGTAAGGCGGTGATTCACGGTGAATCGTTTCGATCGAATTTTCTGAAAAACAGGCAATTTACATGGAGATGAACGCACACGATCGCTCACGGGTAAAGATCCTGCTCACGGGTGTCCCTCCGCGTGCAAAACGTTTCACGATCGACTGCCACCGTAAACTCCGCACCGTATAAGCAAACTACCGTGGAAACTACGATTCCGCGTCCTACCACGGTAAATTATGGAGGAGAGGCGCGAGTGGCGCGAAGAATCAACGCAAACAACGGCCAAGTCGAGCGTGCCATCGAGCCTCGATGACACTCGCAAGACGAATGCTCGTCTCATTCGGTTAATCAAACCTATTTGCGCAGTCACAATTACGACGGTGTTTATTGACACTCGTGGAATCTCTTAATACACGTGTATTATTGTATACGTTTGTTGTTATTGTATACGTGTGTCTTTGTCTCTATCCTCCTATAGAAATATTATCAAATTGGATACGTTTTCGATAATATTGATTTTGATTTCTAAATTATAAGAAAGGTATTGATTTAATTATTTTCCAGAACCGTGTCTTCATCTCATAAAAAAGTTATCGATATTATAGATAGGATAGATCTACAAATTCCATCTTTTGTTATTTCTATTTCCTATAATTGCTGCAATCATAGATTCGAGTATTATTTATTGTTTCATTTTTTGCACGTGATGCTGCTATACGTGATACTAATTTTATATTATAACGAGAAAGTATTGATTTAATTATTTTCCAAAAACCCTGTGTTTTCATCTCATAAAAAAGTTATCGATAAATTGAATAGATCTACAAATTCCATCTTTTGTTATTTCTGTTTCCTATAATTGCACGGAAACAGTGCAATTGTTTCATTTTTGGCATGTGATGCTGTGATACTAATTTTATATTAATCCGGCATACGATTTATATAACAAGTTGGACGGTTGCAGCAGTTAAAGGCCATTTGTCGAAACGAGTTTCGCCGAACTTAACGTAATCCACGTTCAAAATTTCTAGTTCTTTTCTCGCCAATGGTGATCGCGAGATATATTTTAAAGTTCATTAAAAGCGCAATAATGAAGAAGTCTCGAGCCGGTTCTCAAATAACTTCACCCCGGTTCCGCCGGGTGAGAGAGACCGTTCAAACGAAACTTGGATCTCCTTTTCCTTCCTTCCTTCCTTCCTTCCTTCCTTCGTACTTTCCGCCCGTTTTTCGCCTACTCGAAACTTTGTCCGCCGAGTCTTTCGGGTTGAAATTAAAGCCTAAGTTCGAAAGAAAAAAATTCCACGCTCAGCTCGCCAAGTGGCCGTTCTCCTTTTAGGAGGATGAAAACGGTGGAGGGTGCTTCCTTTTGAAATCGAACGACTTTCCAAATCTTTGCTTTGGAAAGTTTGGCAAGCTTGTTTTGCATTTGCCGATTCAACGTTGATGCAATTTTTCTTATTTTCTCGAGATAATATTCGTATTGAAAATTCGTATTTTACAAATTTCTTGAAATAATATATTGCGACGTCGATTTCTCAATTTCAAAAAAGGAGAAGTATATTATTTCTATCCTCCAAGTTCCTATTCTCTTTCAAAAATTGTAAGGAAGAGAAGAAGTGGCTATTTCTAAAACTTGGGAATTATAAAAAGATAGGATGCTTGTATTTTAAGAACGGAATAATATAACAGCAGAATCGAGGCTGTGATCTAAGAAACTGTGTAATTTCTTGCAGATACCGTGTGCAATTACTCCAAGTTTGGAAAAGAGTCATGAATCGTTCATAAAAATACAGAAAGGCTCATCTTGCTTTCTTAAATATTACATGCTTGGACGAACTTTGACTGTGGATAAAACCATTGCATTTAGCAATCCGAGAATCCATAAACTTCTTTTGCTATTGTATCTCGAATCGCGATACTTTTCATTTTCCAATCGTTTTTACATCTTTAATCAAGCGAACATTAGAAATAGATGTCTCGAGATTTCTCCACAAACTTAATATTCTTAAAATTTAATCTCCTTGTGAAATATTCTATCGAATATATTTTTGCTCTTGTAATAGCATTTAAATTTTATCATATAAAATCTCCTCAAGAACAGTCTCGTTCGTTTCTGGAAAAATTTAATCCACGAGCTCGATTATCCAGAATTCTGAAGGCTTGAACAGGGAAGATGCCACTCTTCGAGTACTTTTAGATTCAATTAGGTATCGGGAAAAGAACTGCGTCGCGCGACAGATTCAAGCAGAAATCAAGGTAAGTCGGGGGAGGAGGGTTGTTGCCAGCGTATCGATTCATGCGCGTGCCTTCGTCCTCGTAACGCCATTAAACTTTTACGATTCAAGTTTCCATGGACGTCGAACCTCCCTTTCGACATCCAGATACAGACACGCAAAGACGGCGAAGACTGGAAGCTGAAATATTTGTGGAATTAATCATATTTCGAAGAAGAAAGGTTTTGAAGAATCTCGTGTACGAATCTTTTCTCCTCAATTTTCGTAGTATATAATAAACTGTCGAAGAAAAACATTCGAAGTAACATTCTTCTCTTAAAAAGTAACGAGCTGCATTGATTCATTGAGTTAAAGAAAAAAAAATATATATATATATAATATTGCACGAAAAAATACAAATTTACTTAATAATTTTCCTTTCGAAGTCTGAACACGTTTAATCGACAGTTTAGAAATCGTATTAACTTCAATAATCTTAGATCTAATTCGCTATAATTGAGAAAGGCGACATGTTCGACGCCAGGCCGAGTAAAAACAAGGCTCGTCGTGTCGGTTCGAGGACGATGAAGCCACGACCGGTCACGTGTTGAACGTGTTATTCGTGTCGTGGATCTTAAAACCGCCGTCCGCGAGGAGAGGCTCGCGGGAGAACGAGAAACTCGTGACGATGGAGGGCGCATCGAGATTCCAGATCGATGAACCGGGCCTTGTTAACCCTTTCGCGACCACCGACTTCCTACTCGCTTTTATAGAATCAGTTTTTTCTAAATATTTTCACGGGTTAAACTTTTGAGCAGAGCTCTCTGCTCGAATTTCCTTCGAAAAAGAAAATGAATTTATAATGAAACATCGTCGAGATTTTGAAAATCAGATCGACACAAATATCGAGGAATGGTGTTCAATAATCAAAGATGGAAAAAATTCCAGACGACGAATTAGAAAATTTTTTACTCTACAATTTTGTTTCTTCACGCTTATTCACGGGCGAGATTTATTTATCGTGGGCGTGGATTAATGATCATTAGCGTGGTTAACGAGACACACAATGCTTTGATATAATGTGCATCCAGGAATAAAGAGGGTGTTCGTGATTCGAGACAGGGTTTGAACCCACGTATGTGAAGAGAGATTTGTAGAGGGCCGTATAGAATTTGATCTTTGAGATAACAATGCGGGGATGCTAACAATGGTTGGCGTTAATTGTCGCGTTATTAGTTGTTAATTTATTGGCGTGTTTAATTATTGGTTATTGTGGTTGAATTTGATTGGGATGGGCGTGGTGATCGAACAAGTTGTTTCTACAAATCGATGTGATTTCTAGAGAAGTCGGTGCAAATTTTTGCGATTATTTTTTAATGAATTATTTCGATTTTATTAGAATAAAATATATATTTTTTTACGGTATTCGAGTGATATAAAAATTTGCTTCACGCGAAAGCAAAATCATTCATCCTCTATCATTTAAATACTTTCCTTTCTTCGTATTCGATTAGAATATTGTGGCTACGTAATAATACTAATTTCCAAAATTAAATGCAAATTGGAACGAAAAACTGTCGAAACAGAGTTTCGTTTCTGTTCATCTATCGTGATACAATTGGCGAATTTTCAATTGCGCAACAAATGCAGATGAAAGTTAATCACGAGGACAAAACTGGAAACAATATAACAATATTCAAAACTTGCGAAATATCGTTTCGCATGGAGTATTTACGTTCGGTGGTAGTAAAGCTTTAACGATTGTCGTTAAATTTTCTCCACGATGAAAAGTTTATTTTATTCTATTTATTCGATGCGTTTGTATTTATGATTCACAGGTTTAAACAGGGTTAAATTGTCGTAAAAGAACGTTTCGTATTTAACCGAAGGAAATATTCGAAAGGGAATTGGCCAGAACCAGAAACTGCAAATCACAGAATCGCAAGGTCCTGTGGCGCAACGGATAACGCGTCTGACTACGGATCAGAAGATTCCAGGTTCGAATCCTGGCAGGATCGAGGTTCTCTTTTATTTTATCTAATCTTTCTTTCGAAAATTTTTCTTAAATTTTGTATAGATTCTTTTTTTTCTAGTTTCATCATTTTCTAGTAGAATCAAAATTACTGTAGATTCTTTTGAAACGATGTATTTTATATTTGTCGTTTGATAGAAAAGTTCAAATTGCATTAATTGGATAAATTGTGTATTTTGGATTGCTCTTTTCATAAAGAAAAGACAAGAAAAGAAAAGGATATTGGTTTCTTCGTGCAGAAGAGAAATTAGATTAGAATTAGTTAGATTTTTAGTAGACAAAGGCTTGAATGTATTTCCTCAAAGTTTCTTATCGAATTTTGACGTAAAAAGGAAGCGAAGGATAATTGGTGTTTTTTAAAAAAAGGAATCGAGATATGTTTCTTCAATGTATAAGAATTATTATTCGACGTTGAAAAAAAAATCTGGCCCATGGGGGGATCGAACCCACGACCTTCGCGTTATTAGCACGACGCTCTAACCTACTGAGCTAATGGGCCATGTTGAAGACATAGGAAAAATTTTCGAATAAATACCAAACAGTATTAATATCAATATTTTTTTTACAATCACTAAAGAAAATTTGTAATTAAAAATATTTGATTAAATTTAATATTTTAAAATAGTGTGTTTCATTACATATCTATATCTATACACAGGAATAGAAAAGATGAGTTGAATAGTAATAAGTACAACTTGATGTGAATTGAAATGATCATCGATTAAATTGACATGTTCAATACACGATTATTTTGATTGGAATCATTTATTATTCTTCAGTTCTTGTTAGTAACAAATGATGGTATCGTGATATTTAATCGTTTGAAAATAAGTAATTTCCACATAACGTTGATATATGTATATCAGATGAAGCATCATTAAAGATAGAATCTAAGATTAGATATCAATGGAACTGGATTTAAACGTATAATTCGAACACACAACTCTTCAATTATAACCTTATCCATGTCCTCCACTCCAATCTATAATTACGAAATCTTCTATTTCTTCTCATATTTATCGATAATTTTAGACAAATCTATAATTTTTCTATCAGGCCCCGATATAAAATCGCATGAATAATTCACTCTTTATTATTAACATGTTTTATTCTCGTCGGCGAACAATGAAACTCTTTTTCAATAAGCCAAAGACCTCGCACGGGAATCGAATCCGTGACCTCTCTAGGCCATCGTGTAAGCATTTTATTATAAGCTTTTCACATTCAGTTTACTATTTTTATATATATATATTTCATTTCACATTATATCGATCGAAAAACATTCGATACCCGACTCGAAATTTCTCTAAGAGAATTCAATCCTTCCAATAATGGTAAATCAATTTTCAAGAAAAAACGAATTTCAATTCACACCTTAACTTAAATCCCTACAAGCATACAGGAATACAAGAGAGTTGATTCAAATTGGCAATTCCTACTACAGTTCCTCGAGTTTCTTCCTGGCAGCAGATTTTCAACAGGGGTGAAACTTTTCTTTCTCTGAAAGAAATGACAGGCGAGCGAGAGAAGGAAAGCGGCAAGCCGTAGATCAAAGTTTTATTGCCGATCTCTGACTCGGTGGGCCTCGCAAGAGGCCGAGGGCGGTCTTGAAACGCGTCGAGAAACACACATTCGGCCGCATCGCCGTTATAAATCTTCGGCTTTGTGTTATGCCATGCTGAAAATGCGCCGCGAGACGGTTGGCGACGCGCCAGCGAGCGGGCAAAAGCGGAACGCGCGCGACTCCGCGCGTAAAGCGCGGGGCGAGGGAGCTTTTGGCACCCCAGAGCGAACCGAATCACTCTTACCTTGTTAAGCGGTAAGCGAGATGAAGAGGTGGTATTTTTTATTTCCACGAGTACGAGAAAGAACGTGTTTCTAATTAGGCTTCACATTGTATTTTATTTGGTTTCTTTTCGGCTTTTAACCTTCCTTGAGACAATATTTCTTTTTCCCTTGTTAAAATGGCACTTGGAATTTCGTGTCTTCTTCTAGAATAGATTATTCGAATCTTAAAACTCTGGTACAATTTACTTTTTATTTCCAATTATTCGAAAATTTTTTAAGAAAGATGTTTACTTTTTTTCAATTTCACCGAATCGTACGTATATACGTAATTCTAGAGAGAAAAATGTTATATTTATCGTACTTTCAGGATTTTTTTCATAAATCATTTTTAAAATACTCGTATCTATATAAAATTTCGAATTAATCTTCTACGTTACAAACAAAATATAATCGATAAGTTGAGGAAACTTGCCCACAATCTGTCTCAATTAACTCGCTATTACTGTATCTGATCGAGCGTAACCATTTCACGTGTTCCATACATTAAACGAACAAAATTGAATTACAACGTTATAATTCCCAACACGATCTCTTCTTAAATTTAATTAATTTCCGTGTGATCAAATGTTTTGCAACGTTTTCTGTTATACAAACGAGATTCGTAACGAAAAATATTTCCATATATTGCGAGAGATAAAGATATCGTTGTTAATTTAAAAATTAATAACAACGAACACAATTTATAATTTAATCTAAAATGAATGATTAATTGTATTTCGTCGATACGGAACATTGATTAATGTTAGATCGAAGTTACTATCTTGAGACGATGGACGAGACGATTGCTCGCCTCGAAATCATAATCGTACGATTGCGAAATATTTTTTAATTCGTAATCTTATGAAATGTTATGAAATGATGCGAAACACTTATTACGAAATTGAATATGTTATTTGTTGCTTGTGAATTAATCTTTCGAACATTTAGATACGAATACGAATCTTCGATTTTTATTTAACTTTAAAATATATTTAAATAATAAATATAATTAAAATATTTTATATTTGCCAATAACGACAATTAATCAAGGAATATTCTAAAATTAGAATCACAGGATTCAAAACATTGCAAAACAAATTGTAAAACAAACGAAATATAAAATTATATATCATCTTTTAATTTCTACAATTTCGTACTATTTCATCGCGATAACAATCCTCAAACAATTCCTTTACGAAATTTAAATTCCGCGTAATTCAATTGGCCCAAAGAAGATTAGCTTCTTTCCATGCGACAATTCACCGAATTTGCTTTTTAATTAAAAAAAAAAAAAAAAAAAAAAAGAAGAAGAAGAAGTAGAAAGAGAAGGGAAAGAGAAAGAGAGAGAGAGAGAGAGAGAGGGAGAGAGATAACTACTAAGTCGACGTAGATACAAATCTTCAATTATCGCAAATGACGATGCGCGGATTAAACGTCCCACGGGAAAGGAATACGCGAAATAATTCCCTCCTCGAAGAGCTTAAAGTTTATTTGCGTAGCCGTGACACGAGCACGCTGCTGCTACGAGCATAACGTGTACACTGAAATAAGAGACTCCACTTAAGCGACAGATTTATGCGAGCAGATATACGCGTTTCTCACAAAAGAACCAGTTTTCTTTTTCTTCTTCTCCTTCTTCTTCTTTTTTTTATTGTCCCTTTGCACGACAAGCCGCTTCTTCGTGAATTACGATCCCCGTTTTAGTTTATAATTTCACTGTTTCGCACGATGGATAGACGCACGTGATAAGTTACGAAAATGTATAATCGCATAATCTCTGTGATAAAAGTGAAAATTTTATTCCTCCTTTAATTTTGGTGGATGCGAATATTCATAAATTTTAATGAAAGTAATCGTGTAATAAAAAACTTTAGAATCTTAGAATTCGATGCTATTAGTTTCAGGAATTATTGGATAACGAAGGTAAGGTAAATTTGAATTAGATTTTAAAATATTTTACATAGCGAGTAGCATTAATGAATGGAATAGAGAATAATATAATTAATCTACTCTAAGATATTGAAGCTCGTATTGTTATAAAATTAATATTGTATAATAAAAATATACGAGCGATATTTGTATTCAATTCTAATTCTTAAAAATGAAAATAAAAATATTCGAGTAAATTTTTTCCAACATTGTTTTCGCGCAAAAGCAAGAGATCCAGAAAGGAACAAAAATCGTGCATGTATAAAAATAAAAGTTGATAAATGGAACGATTTTTATTCCATCCAGAACACGTGTACTTCGATTCTACTGGCATAGCAAAAAACCTTCGATCGCCATTCCTTTCGCCATTCCACGCGAAACAGTCTGAAATATTTGACGTCAATCGATCATACCCTCTCATTTCGATTTCAACCCATTCTCTTGCCTCGCGAAAATAGAAGATATTCCGAGAAGAAGGTAAAAAAGAAAATCCAATTAGAAAATCAATCCTCGTATATCGTTTTCAATCTTCATCGAGCTTGAACGACAATCGCGAAGAAAAGAAAATAAACCGATCGATATTATTCTCTTGCATTTTCAAGCTCGTTCAAGCTCGAAGCATTAATAAACTGAATCTCTCTAAAAAGTAATTCTATAAAAATTCTACAAAACACATAGATTCCTCTCGAAAACGAATACCCGAAAAAAAAAATCGAATAAAATGCACCCGCCATTAATTAATTCAAATCAACCAAATACACATTCCAATTACAACACTTGTGAAAAAAGATCAAACCTCTCAAGCATAAGAGCATCGTCTCTCCCATAAAAATCATTCACCAATATTGCAACGTTAAATTAAACCCGATATCGAACCCCCTTTCACAATTTTATCAACGACCGCAATACTCGAATCCTCCTCGCCATTTACGCGCCCCCTTCGCCGTCCTAACGAAGCTCCTCTCTCTCCCCCTCCCTCCCTCTCCAACTCTCCTTCCTCCTTTCTTCCAAACATTCCGCAAAAAAAAAAAAAAAAAAAAAAAAAAAAGAAAAATTCCGCGTCACGATACAGCCGAGGAGAGAAGCAAAGAGGAGCGAAAGGAAGGATCTGGTCGAAGGGGCCTCTCTCACGCGAGACCCACTTAGAGGGCTGATATTAGCATATAAACTAGAAAATGTTTTATCGCGCCTCCGCGAGAGAGGCTCTTTCCGCCGCGAAATATTTATTGGTCCTTAACGATCATTAGGGAAGGTCGAAAACAAATGGACACACTCGGTCGTGCCGCGATCCCCTTTGATACAAACGTTTCTCCCCCCTCCTCACCTCGTTACAACACGGGGGACACGGCCTACAGGTGCGCTCTCCTGCGCTACCCGTCTCCTTATTAGCTATTCCGATATATCCTCTTACTTCTTCAACTTCCTTTCTCCCTCTCTCCCGTTTTTATATCTTCTCTTTCTCTTGTTTCTTCTCTCGTTTCATCGAGCCAGTTCGTTCACCTAGCCGCGACACCATTTTTACCACGCTTACCCTCTTCTCGTCCAAGGGTTCGGTGAGATCAGTGTACGGGTATAAATGTTTGTAGGATTTCGAAATGTTGTTTTTTTCTCACACGCGATTGAAAAAAATTTCTTTCTATCAAATCCTTTCGAACCAGTCTTTCGAGACACTCTTTGAGAAATTCTAATCTAATCGAATCTCGCTCCATTCGAGCTCGATAAACGGCAATCTTGCTTAAATTTTCGCAAAGCATCGGAGAGAGAGAGAGAGAGGGAGTTGCAATTGGTTAAAATGATAGGAGGTAAACATTGAGAGGAGGATCAAGCATTCCATAAAATTAGTATATGCCAAAGTGGTTGGCACGGGGCGCCTTCAGGATCGTTTAGAAACTGTACTTCGTTTTCATGGCCTGATAAGAGCCAGTCTGGAATTCCAGAAGTTTCCGCGGAAGTCTCCATCTCCTTTACGTGTTCGCGATAATGGAACGAGCGAAACTCCTCCTTTCGACCAGTTTGGAACAATATCAAGATATGCGTCTAACAAGCGGCGAACGACGCGATCGTGTGCAGCTATCTGAGTGCAGCGTTGTGCGATCAAATCTTTTATTTTGTTTGAAAAGTAAACGAGGCTGATTCTACTATTCTTCTATCTCTGGTGTTTTAATTTTAATTCGATTTAATAAATTGAGATAACGGAAAAAAGTTTGAAACGAAAAATTGAGACAGTTTCCAAATTGAGAAGTTAACCCCTTCGAACGACGTTTACTTGTGGGATGGCTGGATATTTTTGCTATATCCGCTTGTATCACACCCGTTTCATCACACACGTTTGGTATTCCCGATCGATACTTTAAATTAAATTTATCCGGTTAATCATTGGTTATCGAACTTTTAAATTGATCTTGGACGAAGTCTTGGATGAAGTTTGATGGAATAAATAATCCCACGACTTTGAGGAAAGTGTACTTAAATAAACTTGCTATCTTGCGTTTAATTTATACAACGTTGCCGAACGAAAAATTATTTTATTTATAAGTTTCCTATCCCTTCGAAGAATCTTCTCTTATTTCATCTTATCGATTCAGTTCTAGCATCCCTTGTTCCTAAACCATCCCAAGACAACACAGAGTAACAATGACAAATCTACTCCCAAGTTCCGAAAACTCGTACTCCCCCCTCCTCTTGAAGAGCATCGATCTTTATAAAGAGACATCGATCCCAATTTATCTTGATCCTTTCTCTAAAACTCAAATATATCCTCTGACGAAACTAAATCTACTTGCACAAAATATACCGAAACGCTGTAGACAAATTTCTTTCGATCGGTCATCACGTACCAGTTCCCTCTGAATTCAAAGGATCCACGCAACAACCGGTCATCCAAGATTCGATCATCCTCCATCGCCATCCACCCTATCCCAAAAAATCGAAGGAGAGAGAGAGGCCGTAACTTTTAATTGCAAGATCTCCAATGCACCAACTTCCTCCGTCAAACATCACCGCCCATCCCCCTTTTCCGCATTCAGATCCGAAGGGATGCGGCCGAGGAGGGGAGCAGCCTAACTTTCTAGACGTTTTCTGCGCCCAAGTTGGCATCCGTGGCCCGTCGAACTTCGATTAAATCGGGGAATCGAGTCGAAATCGAGGCGAGACGGATCGAGGAGAGACGGCCGTAATTGGCCCTCCTCGACTACTCTCTCCTTGTGCCGTCGATCCTCTCTCGACCGCCTCTCTCTTATTCTCGTGGCCAGTCGTTAATCTTTTCCAAGATATACTTGATCATTGCACGCCTCACTACGTCTTCGTTTACGTCCGAGGTGGATCGAGTGCCGACAATTTCCCGTTTCCACTCTGCCATTTCTGCGCGCCCTTAAGGAGCGAAGAATGGCCGACAGGGAAGGGGAAGAGTGGCCGATTGTATTTCCCTCTCGTTCGAAGGCAGAGAGGATTAGCGATCTATCCCCGAGCGTGCAGCAGCGGACTGGAAATCTGGATTTCAAACGACCAAGCTTCGAACCCTCCTCCCCATTAACGATCGGCCGCTTTCAATTTCGAATTCTTTTCAATCGCGTTGCGTTTATGGTTGTAGAGAGTTCGCCGCTTTTGAAGGGATACGCGTGGTGGTGGTTGTCGTTTCTAAATTGAAAATATATTTCCGATCAATGAGATGATAAATTATCGAATGCGTATAATTGTTATTAATTCGATTATAAGGATTTTAAATTTGAGCTTGAGAAAAAGAAGCGAGATAACAACGGAACAACGTATAATTCGCAATGTCTTGTTAATTATCTAATGGCCAGAACTCGTTAAATATCCCGATTATTCTCTCGAATAATTTCCTCCAATGGTCGGTATTTGTAACCGTGTTATTATGCAAGTCAGATGCAAGCGTTGCACATTCGAGTTACTTTAATTAGCGGACGATCCCTTTCGGGGATGGGGAAAAAGGGGATGAATTTCCTTTCTCTCTCTCTCTCTCGAACGGGCTTCCTCTTTAGAAAGGATAATGTGATTAAAGTATGCACTCTCATGAACGCCACCATCTCTTTTGAACGGTCGATAGGTAGCTTTCTATGTTGTACCATGGAATCAAAGTAAAAAAAAAAAACATTCTCTTCGGAGAAAAACAGTTTTTCCTCTTCAATCGTACGGTTTTTTTTTATTTATTTTTAATTTTAATTAATACGATGGATCTTTGTAGTTGATTGGATTTGTAGCAGGATTTTCGAAGAAAATTTCGTACGATTTTTCTATATTCTTTGTCGAGAAATTTATAATAAGTTTTCACAAGAAGGCTATCTTTTTTCTCGACGAATCGCTTTGCACAATTTTCGAAAAATAAATTCTTTCGAGCGATTTTTGCAAGAGTTCGACAACGAATTCTTTTAAACAATTTTTTTTCCCCAAATTTTCAGCATCTCTGAGATCTCTTTTCGAATAATTTTTTTTATGATACTTCTAGCGGTTTATTTTGCGGACAAATATTCGCGTGTATATTCACGTAGAACGAGCACGCACTCGTGTAGGGGAAAATTATGAAGGAAAATAAACGAATACCGTATTTGCGCGATTCATTTTCATTCAACCAACGTGAATATAGGCCAATTTAAAAAATAACGGATATGAAATTTTTATAAATATCAGTTTAATCGTAGTGACCGACATAACAATAAATAAGTTTCAATTTCAATCGTTGCGCACCTGTACCTGCATCTGGTTCGTTTATAGAAATTTTCAATTTTTTTTTTCAAAAAAAAAAAAAAAAAAAAAAAGATAAACATCGCAATCATATTCCCCGATATTTCGTTCAGCGAGGTGGAACACCGGCGCAACATTTACGCGGGCTTACGTAACGTAATTTTGACCAAAGCATTTTTCCTTATTAACGGCAATCCCCAAGATATATTTAACACGTACACGATATTGATTTTGCAGCTTTCATAAACAGGAAGCCAAATAACACCGGTCATAAAGTGATTTAACTTACCATGAAATTTTATTACCTTCCGCATCGGTGCTAACGATAATACCGGTGCCAATAAAATATCTCAATTACTGCATTAAAATTAACTCGTCCGAACGGTCCCTGTTTTACTTAATAACAATGTTGCAAAATACCGGGCGCAAGATGGATTAATTTAAATATCTAAATTTATAACGAATAATATCGCGTTGAAAATCAGCTGAAAAATTATTATCTTTATACACACTTATTTTGATTACTTTGATATTTAATTTGTATAATTTACACAATCTCTGTGAAGAGAATTCGCAGAGAGAGAGAAAAAAAGAGTACAACGAGAGTTCACTATTTCCGCATAAACGACAAATACAACGTTTGTTGCAAACAATAAATATCTTCATCAACGTTTGAACATTCTCTTTTAATGCACCATTTGCATTTGCTCGAAGTGAAAACTTCTTCGTTCGAGTGTAAATTCCACTCGTTTTATTATCATGCAAACTAATTACATAATAGAAACGTCCGGCGAAGTTCATTTAAAAACACAAGAAGAGAAAGAAGAGGAAGAAGGAGAAGGAGAGGGGCCCTTTCCATTTAAAACGCAAAATTGCTCCACGCATCTTTGTGGAGCATCTCTTGTCCAAGGAAGATCCATTTTCACGATGAGTAACGCCACTCTCCGGGACGACGAGATAATATCTCGAGAAACAAGTTGGTCGAATTATCCCAAGAAAATAATTTCAGCTCAAAGAAAGATGAGATTCATGCAGCCTCGCGTTTGATACCGGGCGAAACTTAAGCCGAGAAGGATAATTAAAAGCGCGATTTACCAGCATAATTACGAAGTTAAATCTAAATTATAGGAGGTAGGGAGGATCGTTTGGAATCGTTTAATTGGTAACAATCCGGTTTTCCTTGGCCATGATTCGAACGTTTCTTCGGCTGCCGCCGCCGCAATTTCCTCGGCCGACCCCTTCGCGGAATCCATTTCGGCTTTTTCTCACTTTGGTAACCTTCTATTGCGACAGTCCCAATTACGCGTAGGGCCAATTATCCCTAATATATTTTATAATTTATTTCTCGACCAGTTGCCTCATGCTATGTCCTGTTCCCCTTGATAAGTTGGGATTACAACTTGTTTCGAGGCGAAAATCCCCCCCCCCGTTCGAGATAAGCAAGATTTGAATTTATAATATTTCCCTGTAATTGGAGAACGGATATAAAGAGACCTGTATCGCGCCAATTTTTAAGAAATATTATTATTGCCATTAAGAAAATGCGTTAACTCGTTTCTTCTTCCTTTTCTTTATTTATACACACGAGTTGGTCTCGAGTTCTAACAAAAGGGATTGTCACTTTTGCACGTTCGATACATCTATTTGAGAAAACAATTTATGATTTCGATTTACTCGTTCATTTTATTCGTTTTTTCCTTCTTTCTTTCTTTTTATAAATTAAATTAGCAATATTTCCAAAAAGAAAAAAAAAGATCCATCCATATCACTCCATACACGGTTCGTTTATTAAAAATTCATACATTCATTTATTCATTAATCGATACATTCGTTTTCAAAATTCAATCAATCTACGGAGTAAAAACAACCGATCCGATTATATCCCGAATACAAACTCGTCGAAGCGGCCACCGCGTTAATTATTTGATTAGCGCGCTCGAATAAAATGCGGTTTCTTCCGTTTCGCGCATGCGTGAACGAGAAAACCGCGAAAATCGTGATACGTGGAAGAGCAGGTACGCGTTTTGCGTACGAGTGCTCTCGGCCAGAAGCAATTTCCATGCATGGTCGAACTGAATAATTTCCTGATGGTGCCGCCCCCGAATCTTTCCTCGTTTCGCATGCGAAACGAGAAGATGAAAGGAGAGGAAGAGGGGATAGGAAGCCCCAACTAACGTGATATTGTTCGAGGCAGGTGGACGTTTATCGACTAAACGTCAGAAAGTTTGACGAGGCGAGAAACGTGTCGTTACATTTTTTTTACTGAATGAAAAGAAGAAAAAAAAGAAGAAGAAGAAGAAGAAGAAGAAGAAAGAAAATAAGACGAATAACAAAGAGGTAGAGAAAATTTTGCAAAAATTCCACAAATTCTTGGAAATATCGAATGTTCTACGAAAAGGGATACGAGGAATATGTATAAACGAGGGATCGATTTAATTAATTCATCCGCAAACGAGCCACGTATACACGTCACAATTAAGACGTTGCACAACAATGTGGATAACAATTCGTTCGTCCGGTTAATCGTCGTGTTGTCGTGAAACACAGAGAATTCAGGGATGCATTGTGCACGGGGATAATTAACTTCATTTAATGACCTCGACCACGAGCTATTCGAGGCGATCCGTTCGGAACAAAGCGATTTCGTCGGTCGCGACGACGCAACAACAATGATCCTCGCCCGGTTTTGAGATTAATTAGAACGACCTTGGCGCTTTGGTAAGCGGTGGAGTGGAGCTCCGGTAATAGAGTAGCTCCTTCAGTTCGACGACGAGAAAATTTCCCGAGTAAGATATTTAACAGATTTTTCCGTGGAAACGACACTTATCTCGTTAAACGAGAAGGATCGCTTTGTGCCTCGTATCCGAATCCTTTGAATTTCAAACGCGAGTTCAAACTATACCCCTTTGTCCAATGGCCAGTTTGAATGCCGCATTATTTTCCACGCTTTGAAAATATTAAGAATTGCCGTAACCGTGACCCGTTTCCATTCTTTCTACTAAACAGACTTTCTACTTCGATTTAAAGCCAAGCTTTATCGAGTTAATATTATTCCCTCTTTCTCTCTCTCTTTCTCTGTTTATCTTGAGGTATTCTTGAATACGACGGATATCGAAAAATGGAGGTCGTTTCGTTTCTTCTCGTTCGTTCCAAATTTTATCTATAAAAGTATTAACAGCTGCGGAATCGACCCGCTTTTAATGAATCTACTTTCGAAAAAACGAACACATCCTTCGATTAATTTCTTCCCTTTGCATATTATTAAAATCCAAGACAGAAAAAAAAAAAAAAAGGAACGAAGAATTCAAAGAATTCGAAGTAAAGAAAATTCTCAAAAGACATTTTTTCAAAAATTCTTTCCGCATGCAAAAATCCAAACTACACGCTCAAAAAAAAAAAAAAAAATTTAAAAAGAAAAAAGAACAAAGAATCCATAAAGCGAGAAACCTGGAAAAAATCCTATAAGTAGAAAGAGCTATATCCCTCGAGTTATCGAGCAACTGTCTCGTAACTCGGGCGAAAATCGTCGAAACACCGATGCCAGTTTCGAATCGGGCACCGGGATAAATTTATATTCCGCTCGTTCACCGATCCCTTCCAGGAACAATAAAGATAACTCCGATCGAGCGCGACAGCCGGTTTACAAAGTCTCTCCTCCTCCCTTCCACCCTTTCTCTCTCTCTCTCTCTCTCTCTCTGGCCCCACGGTTTGCAAATGAACGCGATTTAAATGCGTCCCGGGTCCGTTTTAGCGGAGGCATTTAACAGGTAATAATCAACAACAAACTCGAGTTTCGAGCCACGATCGGATCTGCGTACAGAGAGAGAGAGAGAGAGAGAGAGAGAGAGAGAGAGAGAGAGAGAGAGGCGAATAATCAAATTGAAAAGGAAGGGGGCGAAGAGAGAGAGAAAGAAACGAAGAATGGAGGACGGCGTTTGGAGGAAAAAGTGGAGCGGAACGGAGAGGAGGGGAGGGAGGAGAGACGTCAGATAAGCTAACAAATGTCTCCAATGAATAATAATAAGTAGCCCGGTCCAATTTGTATTGCATTTACATCGGGCGACATCCTGGACGTAATTTATATGGCCGGGCCGAGCCTCGGACCGTCCTCCCCGCCTGTCCCCTTCCTTCCTTTCCGCCACGGCCGGCCACCGTTAGATAACATCGAATTAAGCGTCCCGCGCAACGGATTTTTATGCGAGGCGAGGCGCCACGGCCGAAATCTCATGACGATGATTTCGTGTCGAGCTGTATCGAGTATCGTAAGGGAGATGAACGAATGTTGTTACGCGATATCTTTTGACTCGTTAAAATCGTTTGCATCAGGAGGAAAACAATCAGTTAATCGATCCTCGTTATTCTATCTCGACGGGATGATTGCATATTAGCGTCTTGTATTAGAAAGAATTGCATATAATTGGACATCAAAAAATTTCCAGCAAGCAAAGTCCTCTTGCTTTTTACTTTGCTCAAAGATACGCTTCAAATCATCGTGTATCGATACGATCCTGTTATATATATTTCGAGTGAAAGTTACAAACGAAACATTCTGAATTATTTCGTACAATGTTAACGAAGGAATTAAAACCAAATCTCGGTTCGATTTATCGTTCTGACGAATCAGTTAATCGATCCTCGTTATTCTATTTGATTGTATAACTGATTATACTGTCTTATATAAGGATTGCATACAATTGGATATCAAAAAATTTCCAGCAAACAAAGTTCTCTTGCTTTTCACTTTACTCAAAGATTTGCTTCAAAATCATTGTGTATTCACTCACGATCCTATTATATACACTTCGAGTGGTTGGTTCAATTTATCGTTCTGACGAACGTGTATATAATAACTCGTTATTTTATTTATATTTCGATGATTGTATAACTGATTATACTGTCTTATATAAGGATTGCATACAATTGGATATCAAAAAATTTCCAGCGAATTAAGTCCTCTTGTTTTTCACTTTGCTCAAAGATACGCTTCAAAATCATCGTGTATCACGATCCCATTATATATATATATATATACTTCGAGTGAAAATTACAAACGAAACATTCTGGCGAACGAATTATTTCGTACAATCCGCCAATGTTAACGGAGGGATTAAACGAAATCTCGGTTCGATTTATCGTTCTAGCGAGGGCGATCGTCATAAAGTTCCATGAGAACCTCCATCCACGAATTTGGACCGCACAGGTGACACGGCACAAAGACGAGAGCGTCCATCCGCTCTCCGAAAACGGCCGATTTCACTTCGAATAAGCTGGAAACAGGGCGTAGTACCTGTTCAACGTTAATTATTTAATGGGAACGTTGCAGCCCCACCAACCGGACCGGTATTAATACGTTCCCACGGCGGACAACCATCCGTAGAAATGATATTCCAGCGTTTCTGTTAATTCCACGATGCAAAACGTGGAAAACCCCTTGGCCCAGAGGCTCACACGAGGCTGTTGGACCCCCCCAAATAATTTGTCGTTGACGCGACAAATTGTTTCCATCTGGCGTGGATTAAAAGGTTTTCCCTTCGATGCAACAATTTTTTTCTCGTAATAAATCAATCATTTGCATACAATTCGGAAATATGTATACAAGATGACAATTCCAATCGATCATTTTCCCCAACAACGTCTTCGATCGAGAATTCAAGACTTGCATCTCTCTCTCTCTCTCTCTCTCTCTCTCCTGATCGGGGAGACGAAAAAGATTCGTCCAAAATTCTTTCCTCTCCTCTGGTGGTCGAATGGAAGCACCCCGTGAAAACACGTCGAGAGAGAAGAAGGGGGAAGACAGAGAGCGCGACATTGGAGACGCCCGTTAAAAGATACGCCGGACTCGGCCCGTGTCCTTCTATGGGCAGGATGCGTGGCCACGATTTACGAGCAATAAAGTAGCAATAACGATCGGTTACAACGGTGTCGTCCACCGGTTGCATTGTGCACGCGACACAACCCCGTCCATCGACACGTCCTTCTTCCACCAATGCGCTTTTACTACACACAGGTGTTTACGGCCCGAGTTTACGGCCTTGGTCGGCAGGAGAATAGGAGAATATTGGATGATTTTTAGTGGAAGGAGGAAAGTTTTGTTCTTGGAGAAGGGTAGCAGTAATTTCCTCTCGATTGTTACGATTACGAGAATGGCGGTTTAATGGAGTTGTCCGCTTGGTTATTTTATTTTATTAAGGGGGAGGATACGGGCGAAATGTAATCGAGCTTATATTAACAGAGATGATGGCTTGTGGAATTTTGTTTTATCCTATAATTTCATTCGCAAGTCAATTTTTTTTTTATTTATTACAATTTATCGAATAACACTTGGGGCGTTAAAAGAAGAATTTTAGGCGATTTTAGATTTAAAATGGGCGGATATTTTAAAGATGTGAAACGAAATGATCAAGTTTCACTTTCGCAAGGAGAAAGGAAGAGTAGAAATTTTTACGATATCCTTCAGATGGTTTAAATATTTCTTATTCTCTTCGAAAAATATATTGCTCGGGAAATTTATGGAAAAAATATTATTTCTCCACTCGGTCCTTGTGATTCATCATTCTCGTAAATGCATTCATCATGCACCATTGACATTTGGCCAAGTAGTTTCGCGACATTCTCTCGTGGGAATCAAAGGAACAACGTGTCCGGCGAAGATTCGCATGCTTGGTTTACGGCTCTCTGTCATAAAACAGTACTCAGACGAGCCCCTTTCACACGTGAAATAAACACGACTATAACTGATGCAATGTTGTTTGACTAGGTTCTTTACCCGCACGTGTAATTTCAACTCGTTATTACTAACTGGATAAAATTAATTTTATCATCGACAACGTGTTAACTGCACAGATTAAGGATCAGAATTAAAGTTTATAAGGCACGAATGATTAACAGTGTTTTACACGTTCCTTCCTATTCATCGCGTCGAAAACTCGATTAACTCGATAAATAACACGAAACGACGACTTATTGATGTGAAATTCATCATCGAGAAAGAATATTTTCGACAAAAAGGAAAGATAACGTGATCCATTGGAAAAGAAATTTTATTAATTAAACTTCTAATAATCGTGGATTACGATTGTCGAGTCACGAGCGTGCAAGTTTGCAATTATAAAGTTGTTGCCAGAAACGTGGAAGAAGAAGAAGCCGTCGACCGATTCCAATAAACGTTCGAGCCGAGGCTATTTCCTGAAAGGATTTCATTCGGCTAATTGAGCGGATGAAATCGATAAGAGGAATTCCCTCTCCATCCGTATAAATTGGCCGAGTTTATGTTTCTTCTTGGGGGATAAAGGAGGCGGAGCTGTTAATGGTATTTGTAATTGCGCTTCGGAAAAGTCGACCGACACTTGTTGCGCTCTCGATTATTGCGATCGATCCGCACGCCTCGACGCACGGTGTCAAAGTATCGAATGATAACAATAACTTGTCCGTGCCGGAGGGAATTCCGCGAACCGTACAATTTCATAACATAAACTTTCTATTATGAATCCTCTCGAACAGTGTGTATACACATTTATACAATTCCCAGAATTTTACTAATCGTACGGTGTCTACGAAACTTTCCTTTAGAATATTTAGAAAGAATCGATAACAATGAGATCGTTCAATTACGATCGAACAAAAGATTTCGAAAATTTCCAACATTTTACGAGGTGGCTCTTGTTTCGAAAAAACATCGAAAATCGCAAAGAAATTAATATCGACGAGTGGTAAAAAAGACGGTTAAAAAATGATATATCCGCGGTATATTTCAGGTTCAAAAATTATTCACAAATTTTTCTTTTCACTCGTATAATTTTACGCTAAATATTTTCTCGTTTCGTTTTTTTCTTTTTTTTTTTTTTAACTCCATATGATCGCGTTAAATCGTTGAAAATAATTCAACGATACATTTCTCGCGGCGAATTCGTATAATGTATAAAATCAGGTGACTGGAAAAAGGACGGAAAGAGTAATTTTACACGGTTCGTGGATTAACCAGTTTCACGAGAGAGAGAGAGAGAGAGAGAGTGAAAGAGAAGGAAAACAGAGATACTCGTGATTTTCACTATGCAAGTGCAAGTGATTCTTGTTCTACTTTAATAGAATGTTGAAATACGATAAAAGGGAGTTCGTCAATCACTAGAAATATTTTCTTATTCCGTTTCTCCGATCATATCACATTATTTAATAAAAAAGAAACTCCCCAGAAGTAGAAGTAAAAACAAGAAATGAAAATATTTTGCTTTATAGAAATCGGGCGATCCAATTTTTTATTTTTATTTTTTTTCCACACTTTTCTACCAAGTTTCTTTCCAAAAGCGATGAATCAAAACGAGTTCTAAAAAATTCTAATTCCAAGTAACCAATTTGTTTATTGCTTCAATAAATTGCAAAAAAAAAGAAAGAAAGAAAGAAAGAAACGATACGATAAACATCTAAATCCCGCGATAAAATACAATTCTCCTCGCTTGGCCAAAAATTACTTTCACCGATTTTGCCATTTATCCAAGAGACCTAGGATTTAGGACATGTAATACACTCGCGACAATTGCGTTCAAAGGGCGCCGTCGAATGCGAGATTCTCGGATTCATAAACATCTGCTGAAAAACTCGAAAGGGAGAGTATCTCATCCCTTCGTAACGTTTCGCAACCGAGGATGAAAGGGTGGACGGGTTAAAGCTTGTGTTTAAGAGAGGAGGGTTTCTCCCGGGGGAGAGAAGTTGCATCGTATCGCAATGACGATAGCCGAAACGGTTCCTCCCTCCCCGTAATGGCCCCGGCCGGAATAGTTTGAGAAAAATGGCCCCGCCGGCCGAACTTAAATAAACGCCGGATAAAACGATTTATTGGCGCGCCGCGAGTGGATAACGCTATCCATTTGTACGTAATTCCGGCCGGCCACGCTATCCCCCCTCATCCGAAATTGTTACCGGACGAAAATTTCGTTTCGAGGTAGAAACCTCGACGAATTTCAATTGCACGATTGTTCTCTTACACGTCCTTTTCTCTATATATTCACACTCGACAACAGTTGTTTGCACGAATTGTTTGTCGATCGATTTTGGAAGATTGGATTATCGTTATTTCGGATAAAGAGATCGATGAATCTCAATTGTATTGATTTTTAATAAATTAAAATTCGGATAAGAGATCGGGCCCAGTAGTGGAAAGGAGGAGTGTCCGTATGATTAATCATTGCAATTAGAACTTTTTAAACACGCTCCCTCGTCGGAATATAATATACAGCAACAAAATTTAATCACGAGTATCGAGATTGAGGAATAAAATTGTTAATTAAAAGTGCGTGTAACAGCAGCAAAATCAATTCTATCCACATCTCCCGTTCCGATACGGTTTTTGTTTTTATCTCGACTCCTCTTACTCCAGAGATAACTCCGCTGTTCAATTCGAGTCGTAATTCTTCGTTCCTTCGCTCGTACAATGTCGAACCCACTCACTGACCCGACCCAATCTGGACTCGATGGCGCTTGTCGACTGATCCTTTTTTTTCTTTTTTTCTCTCTCTCTCTCTATTACTACGTGTACGCGTTTCAAGGGAGGAGGTCACGAGAATCTCAAACCGCCATTCAAAATTTTTCACGCTCGAATTTTCCTATCTTCGAAATAGTTCGATCGAGAAATAAAGGAGAATTGGTTTTTTCGAAAATACGGTTTTGTTTGTTTATCGAATGGATTTGGGATCCTGGGAAAATTTAATGGTTCTAAAAAAGTGGAGAAGGAAAGGTTTATTAAAAATGTAGGAGGGAATAATGGAACGTTCGTTTGGGCGAGATGAAATTTCTACGAAATTTTTAGAATTAAAGATACAAAAGCTTAAATAATAAATTTCCTTTACCCATAGTAATATGTGTTATTCCTTGAATATTTTCGTGCGAGTTTATGCACATTTTATATAGATTTCTTAAAAGACACGTGTGCACCAAGATATACATTATCCACTCTTCTTTATTAAAATCTATGGGTTCTTAAACCTTCTACATTTAACTGAACATCCCTTTTACGTTCGTTCAATCGTTTCCAATTCTCCAACACTTTCTAGAATATCTACGATAAATATCTTTCTCCGTAAAACAAATCCGTTTTCACGATTCTCGACATCGATCATCCCCATAAAGACGATCCACCACGACCCCTTTTCCCCGATTATTTCCCCGCCGTTACGTCTTAATTACGCTCGTGTCGCCGGTGAATCTCGAGCAGAGTGTTCGTGGAAAGAATGTGGCCGAATCAAGGAAGGAGGGAACGTGACTTAAATCCATTGCGAGCCCACGAAACTCGACGGGGGTCGTTTGTAACCGTCGATGGCGCAGTTACGCGGGAAGAACGACCTCGAAATAGAGAGAACGGGGGCCATAGGTGAGAACGAAGCCAGTTAAAGGGAGGGAAACGGTGGGCTGGAGGGGGTCGAAACCGGGTTCTGGGACGAGATGGAAGAGAAACGGTCTCTCGCGAGATAAGGAGCGTTGAAGATGAAATAAAGGAGGGAGGGAGGGAAATAAAAGGAGAAAGGTGTAACCGAGAGGGGGCTGGTAATAAAGGGAGGAGAGGAAAGGAAATATAAAGGGGTAAATTTTGCGAGAGAGAATCGTGGAAGAGGATACTTTTGTTCAACCAAAGTCTACGAATTTTAATAATATATTATTAAGTAATGACGAGGTACAATTGAACTTCGCGTTCAATTTGATCCTTGAAGAATCTTTCTAAACGTATCCACGTTATGCTTCGAAATTATTTTAATTATTCTAAGAAGACAAAGTCAGTAATCAAGAAAGAATAGACGAAGTTGATAAACGAAACACAAACAACAAAATTTCCCTTAATCTCCCTCGTTGTGGACGAGTAACGACGCTCCACTATCATCGAACGCATTATCCCTCGCGATCGTGAGCAAATCTCCCAATTCAGCTCCGCGAATGTCTTTCGCGGAATGTCCCCTCATTTGCGTCTCGCCACTGCCAAGCTATCAGCTTAACGCCTCGATGGGCCTGAATCGGAATCCGAGCATCCGAAGAACGACGTCGATTCGTCGTCGACACACGCGTCTTCTCGCAGAAAGAAGCTAATCCGACAACGTCGTCGCTTTATATCGGGCTGTAGTTACGTCTGTGTCCAGACGTGATCGACAGTAGGAAGGGTTGGGCAAAGTATATATATATATATATATATAGAAAAGGATGAAACAGCTTCGTGAATATTTAAAACGAGTTACGGATCCTATTTCCGCTCGAGGATAATGGTAAATGTAACGAGGTATGAAAAGCGATAAGGCGTGTCTTCCCTGCGTCTGACTATTTTATTGATGGCGAGTTAGTTGCCTTTCGTGGTGGGGGAAGATATCTTCGTTTGGTGTTAAAGGAAAAATGGAGGAATGAAAAAAGAACGACGAATACTCTTTTCTTTCTCATCGCAATTCCATTTTCGAATGATCATCTTTCCAATTCAATTCGTTCTGTAAATTTTTAAATATCTACCATACGATTATCGATCTCTCGTCAAAAACTCGAAAAATCCAAAAATGGAGTGGAGAAAAAGCATCAATTTCGAAAGTAATTCGGCGTATATCGTATAATTTCCACGTGGACACGAGGCTGTACAACGCTTGCACCGCTTCCCGGTGACATGTCGGCCGCGGGGTTACAACGTGTCCCGTGCGGCAGCACGCGTTTCCTGTTTGCTGTTAAATAAAGCCTTTAGCCTCGGCCGGACGAAACTAACGACGCGCGTTTACCGTGCAAATACCGCTGCCATTAGTTCTGCGCGAACAGAAAGGGGATATTACCAAGTTAAGGGATAAATTTATACGATCGTGCTGCATCATTGCCATCCACTTTCGTTAATTAGCTCATCCCTCTGTGTCCGTGATTACGATTTGCTCTTTTTTTTTTTTCTTTCTTTCTTTCTTTCTTTATTCATCGACGTTGATTTGGCTTTGTGTTCTCGCTCGGCTCGCGTTTAACTCTCGATACGAACGTTGTCGAATAATGTTTGACCGATTCGTGTCGATAAAATATAGCTTACGATCCCTCCCTCCCCCCTCGTGGAGCTTGTTAATCGGTCGCTTTGACTTCTTTATTGATCTCGGGGTATTAACGGTGGATGGAAATTGATTCGAATTGGCCAACAGTGTAAAGGGGATTAGATTTGTTGTTATAACGAGCGATGGCTGTGATTTATGAATGTTGGTTTTTCAAGTTAAGGACTTTCGGTTTTGGACATGATTCGTGTAGTCTCGTTTTATTGGATGGGACATTTGGAGGAATTTCTAATTGTGCCTGCGGTGTCAGCAGATTCAGGATTGTATTCGGGATAATTTTTGAAAGAGTTAAGTTAATGATATTATATAACAATATTATCGAAATAAAAAAATTGTGTTTCGAGAGATTGGGTCATTGAATTTTAAGGTGTTATGTATGCAAATATATTTTGTTTAAATAAATAAAAGATTTATATTTTATAAAATTCATTTATAAATTAAGGATAGAAATTATTTTAAATAATTGAAATAATATTTATTTAATCGTATTGTAGACAATGTTCATTTATAAGAGAAATGCTATCAACAAGCAGTCGTGGCCGAGTGGTTAAGGCGTCTGACTAGAAATCAGATTCCCTCTGGGAGCGTAGGTTCGAGTCCTACCGACTGCGAAAAGTAGTTGTTGAAAATTTAATTTTTTCTACATTCTATTTTTCACGTTTTACTTTTAACACGTAACGTTTTTATTTAATAACAAAATATATTGTTATATTTAAAAAAAATTAACCAATTTTGTATATATTTTTTAATAATAATAATTATGACTATTCATAAAACCTTTTTTTTTAAAAAAAATAAGTAAATAATATTTGAACAACAACAATAATGATATTTTTAATATATATAATAATTTAGCTCGAGAATATAAAAGTTATATTACACGCTAAATTATTTCAATTGTTTCTAAAAAAAAATTTAATTTTTCTATGCAATAAGAAATTTTTTGTTTGATATTTCAATCAAAACCACTCAGAAAGCATCTTTCCCATCCCCCTCGCACTAAGTACAAGGGGTGAACGGTCATCGATGACTGAGAAATTGAAACAAAGTCAATTTCTCGAGCCTTCCTCACGCTCAGGAAAAGATGCTATCGCTCCTCATCGTGGCTGCATCAACTCTACGTTAGGGCAGAGCTTTGAGAAGATCTACTACAGAAACGATCCTGTGAAGTACGATCTTAATTTACTCAGCCACAATGACACAATATATAGCCAACTCTGCACTTTCCCTACTGCGAGAACTCGTTTAACGACTTGGCCCTCTATGAGAAAAAACTTGAAATACTTGAAGAAGAATTTACGATGCTGATATCATGTGTTATCTATTTATGAAATTTATTATATAATTAAATTTATGAAGTTTATTTATCAAGTACTTTACTTAACATTTCAAAATACCTATCAAAATTAATAAATTTATAAACAACGTTTCTCGATTATACTTTATTTAACGAATAATTATTGTACTCATTAATTTCCGTAATTAAAGAAGTTGCAACATTATTGCCATTAATAATTTCCTTTCTTCAAATTCTCAAGTTCAGAAATATCGATCGCGAAGCACGCAATAATTCTAAACTCTTAACTGCAAAGACAAGAATAAAAAAAAAAAAAAAAAATAAAAAAGTGTAAAAAGTTTCAGGAACACTGCACAGCGTTTTAATTAAAAGATTGAATCTGCGCGATCGGCCACGATCCAACGATTAATTAACAATTGCCCGTTCTCGTTTTCCCCAGTAGTAGTAGTAGTAATAGTAGTAGTTGGGAAAAAATTTACATGGAAAAGTTGCCATTTTCATCATCGACGTAATACATTCTCGAAAGTTCAACGCACGGTTACTTCGGTTGTGCTCCACCTACGCCAAACGAAATTGGAATAAACAATTCATCAGACGGTCTGACACGATGGAATTTGTTAAAACTTCGAGAGGAGAATTTCATTGGATGCGTGGATAATGAAATTCTCGTTCTGATTGAGATTCGATTACCTCCACGTTACTTTTGACGTGGATACTGTGTTTTGGAAAACGAGTTTAATCGTGATGGATGGCATAAATACTTGTGTTGCGTTCGAGTTTATCGGTTATGATAAAAGATAATTAATTTCGCGAAATTTCACCTCGATGGAAAACAGATTTTCGATAATTTCGATTTAATTTTGTGCAATTTACATCTTTTAAAACGGGCAAAATTGTTGCTAAGCTCAAACGTTTCTTATCTAACATCTCTTCTAGCGCGATCAATTTGTGTATTTTATTCGATTTTTAGAAAGCTTATCAAATGATAAAGAAACATTGATGATTAATTAATCGTCGATTTTTTTCTTTCTGAACTTAATTCGAATCAAACAATTTTATCGATCTTTTATCATACTCCTAATCATCTACTTTTTCCCTCATTTATTAAAACGAATTACATTTCTCATAATGAAATTAAATAAAAGACCAATTTGAATTTTGGATCCCTAACTTTAATAATTTTTTTTTAATCATTATTTTAAGAATCTTTGGTTTAGAAGATCGATAGAAGTAGATACAATCGTAGCACGTAGAACGAATATTAAAAATAACTATCCTCGAAGAATTCTCTCCTTCTCTTTCTCTCTCTCTCTCTCTCTCTCAGAAAAATCTACTCCGCTCCACTTTTCACGATGCAACAATGCAATGTCCGGTCACGGTGGTCCGGATTTCTTCTCGCCGCCATTTGCATGACACAACGTCGAATTAGCCGAACACCATCGGTGAACGTCACGTTGCTAGTTCGGCGTCGAAACGCGGGTGGACGCGTGGGCGTCGCTGAGTAACCCGCGCACAGTGGGTGGACACGTGTGCCCCTTGTTTGCCGCGTGCAACGGGCTAAGCGCCAAGACACCGGTAAACAATGCGAGCATACGTTACACCGGCCATTGTGCGTGCACCACCCTCCACTCCCTTGTCTTTTGGCCACAGCCTTCTTTTTCTTCTTACTTTTCCACCGTTCTTTGTTAACGTGCAACTCGTTTCGCACCTTTTCTCCGTATTTTTTCCCCTACTTTTCACAGATGTAGCACGGTTCTTTTTATCGTCTTCAAGTGGGTGGACAGCAGTTGAATGTGATTCTCGATAAGAATGTAATTTTATTCATTTTTTCTTCTCCTTGAACTACAACTTGAATTACATTGTATTTGCTACCTCTGTTGAATGATGATTTTTTTCTATTTGTATTACAAATTCTTCTCACGTGTTTTTTGTTCTACTCACGTTCGAACTCGATAATAATATTCGCAGTGTCTGTTATCGAGACGTTGATCAATTGGTGATCGCGTCAATTATATTCACTGGATGTTATGTCAATTATTCCAAGCCAATTAAATCGGCCCAATTCGTTGATCATTAATTGATAATTAATTTTTGGCTATGCATTAATAGCGTTGATTACGATTTGAACATTTAGCCAATAAAGAAAAAAGATCTGCTTTATAAGTGAAATCTGTTCAAATGTCTAACGATAGACGAGAAATTTAATTAGGAAATAAATTCTCGAATTGGAAGAATATTTTAATATTTACATTCGATTCGAAGAGTGAATGAAAAAGATAAAAGGAAATGGAAGAATTTCTTAATATCAAAGACGATATTGTTAATGTATTTTTTAATTTATTATTTTTTTTTTTAGATCCTTTTACTTTTCTTTTAATTTTATTCACAACCAACATCGAATAAAATTATTTATTTTACCATTTTGTCTTATCTTATTTCTTTCTCTGGCATCGTTTTAACAAGCATTAACATGTTTGTCGAATCTTTTCTCACGTTTACCTTTCCATCCTATTCCAGATTTCTGGTTCTTGTATTCCTCGATTCTTTTCTGTTGTTCCATTTATTTTATTAATATATATATATATATATATTTTTTCATACTCGATCCTTTCACTTTTCTTTTAATTCTATTCACAACCAATATCGAACACTCTTATTTATTTTACCATTTTGTCTTATCCGTTTCTTTCTCTGTCATCGTTTCAACAAGCATTAACAATGTTTGTCGAATCTTTTCTCGCGTTTGCCTTTCCATCCTATTCCAGATTTCTTGTATTCCTCGATTCCTTTTTGTTCTTTCATTTATTTTTCTTCGCATGTATGTATGCTTTCCACACAACGCATCAATTATCGAAAGAAAGTTTACTCGAAGGAATTGGAAGAGGAATCAAAGTTCTTACAGGAAAACTGTTTCACGATTATTTCTCTTTTCCTCTTCTTGTTTCGTTCACTTTCTTATAGCAGATACCCAACCCTTGCACTCGCGCGTGGTTTTATACGTTTTCTCTACTTTGCAACTAATTGGAAGGATGCTGGAAAGTTCTGGCCGGAAGTTCGCAGCTTCCACGGCAAGAAGTGTCCCGGCATTAATTAAAGAACTTTCTGCCAACCCGAGTGTACCGATGTTTCAGTTTAAAAATTTCCAACGCTGCTTCCACCCTCTCATTTATTTCGCTCGAATAATTATTTATCGCCATACCCAAAATTAGCCAGTCATCATTTCCATTCTTGCTTCCTTCCTCCTTTTTCTCTTCTTTAATTAACAACAAATTTTTCACAAACTATTCGACTTATTAATTTCCTCTGTAATCCCTTAAAATTTTTCATCGATGCTCGAATAATATTCGAAACGACTTTACGACTCTATAACATTCGTCCATCGACAGATACGAATAATATCTCGTTATTCACTCGAATAATAATTAATTAATCATATATCCAAACGTGGGATATTATATAACAAAAATCAACCAAAAGCAAATCGGACAAAGTTACAAGCGGATTCATTACTCCTCTCGTTTTTTTAAATTTCAGCTCTTATATTAAACAACTCACATGTCATCGAACGTTGCAACGCAACAGTGCTACGCAAAAGATTTCGTGCGCAATTACTCGTAAACGAGGCCGGTGCACGCGAGTCGATCCTTCCATTCTCCACGATTAATTAAAAAACCACGCACGAGCGTTATCCTATTCACGGTTGTTCCATTAGATTCAGGTGGAGGAAGGTGAAATCCTCGACGAGGAGGAGATTGTATCGCGGATGATTTACCAACTTTTTGCGAAAAGATAATGGGCCCCGGGCCGAGACGCGCCAATTTCTTTCCACGATACGGCCCAACGATAGAAAGAAGGGGTGATGCGCGCGCCGGTAATCTCGTTTTTATCGCTCCCTCTCTCCGCAAAATCCTCCAATTAGCGCGCATAACATTACCGTAATTACAGTACCTACCCACGAGGGAACCGCGGCATCATCGTATCGATGGGGTTAATACGTTCAAGCCCCATCCTTCTTTCCCAAATTACGCTTCCTCCTCTCGAGATCTTGGCCCAACTCTTGGGCCTCGTGTAGGATTAGAAAGATGACCGTGAGAAAAATCGGCAGTTTTAGCCCCTTTTGTCCTTCAGGCCTTGTGTAATCGGATGAAATTGGATAATTGGATTGATAAATAGGTTAAGTTGGCACGTGTGACAAAGAGTCTCCGATTGTCAATTGTTTGATCAAAATTATCGTGGAAAGGTATTTTATACACGACACGTACGTGCGTGTCTTTAAATGGTGGACTCTCACGGATCTTAAAGCTCGAGTCTAGCCCCGGAGGGATCGGGAGGGTAATAAATCCAAAGTGCATTAGCAAACTTGGTAAAGAATACGAGGAGCGTTGAACACGTCGCTTGTAACAAGCCATACAATAGCTCCAACGTGGAAACTGGAAGCCAGAACCAGCGTATCGTTTCGGAGTGACAACCAGCTTAAGATGTAATAAGACTGCGATAACAAGCGGTGTTCCCGCGCACGAGATCTTGCTTGACAACACGGTTTTCAGTCATTCCTGGAACGGATAACGGTCGCTGGATTTGGATTAATCCCTCGCCTCGTGCTGCACGCACGCAAAATCTTCGAACAATGTCTATTTAATCGAAACGTCTTTCCAACCAGATCGATTTCTCCTTACGTTTATCGTATAAACGTTTTGATAAACTCTTAACCAATTTGATTCTTCTGTTATATTTGTTGCGCGCACTTCGTATTTTTCGATAAGAATCAAAAATTGAATTTAAATTTATTAACAGGAATTAACGAAAAGTGAAAATTAAATCTACAAAAAAATGTTCTACGATTATAGATGAGAAACAAATAAAGCGAGAGTTTCAAGCTGGTGGAATAATGTGTTCGAAGGGGAGAAGCGGCGGTGGTAACATCACTGTAAACGAAAACTTTCCACGCGATGTAATTAACCGGACAAAGTCTGGCTTTGAACGAGTTTCTAAGGGGGTTGGTTTACAACCAGTCGGCGAGTCCACGTGTTCCGTATGTCAGAGGTTGGAAAGAGGCCGCACATAAATTCGGTGGCGGGTCAGATGCGGATCGTCGTGGTGGTTTGGCCCGCGACCAAGGCTGATCGCGTTACAAAGTAGCCTTGGCCGTAGTTGCACGATCGTCCTCTCCAGGATTTCATTATCTTTTAACGATCGTCGAAAACGCCAAGGAATTTTTAAACATTTTTCTCGGATCGATCTCTTTCTTTTCTTCTTCGTTCCCTGAATTAATTACGTTTAATCAAGAATCGTCGAGTTGTCGAGGATTCTTCTTAACGCGTAATCTGATTTTTCAAACTGTTCGCGAATTTTTATTAAAAGAGAGAGCTAAATTGAGTCGAGCAACAAATAATTTTCAAAATTATTCAATTTTTTAATCTCAACGATTTCCACAACCTTGCCGATTTCCTTCTTTCCTTTCCCCTACGAGTCACATAAAAACACATAACATAAAAGGAGACAAGCGTGAAAGCGCCTTTTTAACTCGCTCAAACACGGATACACTCACGTTACATTAACGAAAACACGAGCGTGTTATTTATTATCGGCCGGTAAAAATATACGACGAGCGAGCAACCCTCGCTGTCCCTCAACCCTCCTTTTCACTTAAGTAGAACGCCATCGACATGAATAATCACGAGGGCATAAGTACTCGCCAAAGTTCAATTTCCTGTCACGCCGAGCCCACGTGATTTATCGTTTCGACGCTTGTACACACGCGTGGATATTATTTACCGCCCTCTCGATACACGCCCCCGCCCCCTCGATCATCTCGCGCATTCGTGGAAACGCGCGCCCTCAACTTGCGGGGCGAGAACATGAATTTGTTATTCACGAGACTCTCAACAACACGCGCTCCCTTTCTAAGTCGTTTGTAAACACGCGTGCGTCGATTCTATCGATAAACAACTTATAAGATAGAGAATCAAGCCTTTGAAGACTATGGAAAAGAGGCCAGCCCTTTCGAAAGCTTGAGAAACTTGAAGAATTAATCCTTTCGCTACGAGCGACTTCTTCGATTTTATTGAAAAAAAAAACTGATGATAAAAACAAAATATTGATGCTACATTTCCAGACAAAGATACTCGATGTACGATACGCGACATCTTGTGCAGAGCGATTATAGTCGCTCGACGTAGCGAAACGTAATGAAACGTTGCATTACAATTTTTCTGATAAAATATCGAAGCAATATCGTCAACTATCCCTATATTTTCCATTTAAAAATTAGACTCGATCTTTCCAAAAAAAAAACTTAATAAACCAAGAATAATCTTCACCTCTGATTCGCTTCCAACGGAAGTGAAAATCAACAGGGGAAAAAAAAAACTTCTCCAATCAACGTCCCAAGAAGAACCGTCCCAAAATCTCGAAAAAAAAAAAAAAAAATCCAGCGAGGAATTCAGATCGATCACCGGGGCGGCAAGCGAATCGAAAAAGGAAAGCGAAGGGGCGCGGCAATAAATATCGGGTCTGGATGGTTTCGGAGAGTGGAGAGGAGGCCGTCGAAAAGGCAATCTCCGTTGCTTCTCTCCAGTTTCGCGATGCCATCTTTGCGTACTGGACTCGTGGTTACGCGCGTCCAACCATCCGCCAACAAAGAGGGGAGGAGGAACGATGAAAGAACGGAGAGAGAGAGAGAGAGAGAGAGGAGGGGGGACCGGTCGTTCCACGGTTTTATCTAGTATCAAGAAGCGCCATCGGCCGCCGCCAGGCAACCGTTGCACGATCCCATCGCGGACCCCGCGCATTAAAAGCAAAAATAAAATTATTGGAAAGCGGCGGAATTCGGCGTCGACCGGCTGCCCGTTCGCTGGTTCCAGCCGGTAGATGTAAACGGCCACGTTCATCAACCAGCCCTGCCCTCTCTCTCTCTCTCGCCTCCTTACTACCAACACGGTGGATGGCCGCCTTCTGATAGCATTATGCGAAACCCTGAAACCCTCGACGTGCCACGCTGGTTTTATGGGCGAGGGGAATGCGTGTGCTTCGCAGTGTGAAAGGTTTGATCGAGGGGTGGGATAATTTCTTTTTCTTCCCTTTTTTTGAGTTATTACACCCAATTGTATGTCTTTTCGAACGATTGTCTTTTCTCGAATAAGCAAAGGATTTTTAAACTTCCGTCGAAATCTCTTTACTTTGTTATATGACGATGGTTGTCGATTAAATTAAATTTGGGGTTAAAAAAAAATCGATCTCGATCGAAGTCTCGATCGATCTTCATCGCGAGGAAACGCGATCGAAACGAAAATTCTTACTCCAATAAAGAAGAAGAGAAGAAAAGGAAACGAATATCCTCGAGAGCATCATCGGATCGGATCAAAAGGTTGACGCGAGCAACAAGGTACTTATCCACTCTCGATCATCGGTGTAGCCGAGCGCGATCCGATCGATCAGTTTTATCACCAAAATTCTCGGCACGATGGCTGCCAACTCTCGTCTCCAACCAGGCAAAGAGACGAACAGGATACCGACATCCGCCTCGCGCCCGTATTCCAACGCCTGTTAGGGAAGCAAAGGTTTTATCGGGGGCCCCGGCTCGCTCGATCGGCAACATCGGCATTCCGCGTGCGGCCCAAAGATTTCGAGGAAGCGCGAGTTTCGAGGAAGAGGCGCGCGAGCGCCCGATTAGCTCGCCAGCCTTTCAGCAATGCGGTTTTATCTGCGTAACGATATCTCCGGACGGGGAGGGTGAGAGGCGATTGGCCATCGAAGGGTTATACAGGGTGGCCCTGTGATACGCGTATAACAATTCGTGATCACGAACGGGGTGGCAAAGATTCTTTTACCAGTCGAAGATGAAGAATTCGAGATTGAATTTCAATCGAATTTGAATTTTTGTTCCAAAATTGAACGGAACACGTTTCTGAAACGTTGCATAAAATTTACAGCTATCCTTCTTCTTTCGTTTTGAAAAAAAGAAAAAAAGTATTTTTCAGATCGTTTGAAGTCATACGTTTAAAAAAATAATAAAATTATTATCCGTGACGTGTTTCCATTATCCTCGCTACGCACGATGAATTGCGAGCCACCCTGTATACGCGTCCCCCTCGTTGAATCTCGATACGGATTACAGCTACAGTCGGTAGGTGAGACCTCGGGCTGTTCTTACAACCATCGCCCTCCCCCGCATTCCCGGCGTGAGTAAATAATTCCCAACGCCACGAAGAAAACGTGGCTCCATTATGGTAAAGCTACGCTAAGGGGACGTATATACACAGGTAAACACACACACACAGTGCACGCCGCTCTTCCCCTTTCAGGAAGGAGTTCGAGTCGATACTCTGAAGAACCGTTGGATCGTCGTATGTACCACTAGGAGGAATTCCACTTTTGCTCCATTTGCATTTGTTCCATTTGTGAGTTCTGGTGTTCGAGTGCGTGGTTTCGAGGTTGCGTAGTTGAGGCAAGAATGAGGGGGGAGAGATGGTGGTGGTGGTGGTTTAGAGGTGGAAGGGAAATAAATAAGTGGAGGTGATTGTTGGCGAATTTCAATTTGTTGGAATCAGTCGATGACATCAGAAGTGTGATCAGAGTTTATTAATTTTCTGTGCCATGAAATGATAAAGGTATAAAGAAAAAAAATGGATAGACGAAGCAAACGATGGGAGGATGATATGTATATTATGGATGGAGAGTGAGAGGAAATTCGATCGACTTATTTTTTATTCCTTGTGTAGAGAAAAAAAAAATGCCTCGCGTTTGTTCACGGTTGTGAAACGAAACTACTTTTTTCACGGATTGAATATTTTATGATGGGCTGGAAACATTCAAAAGAGAAACGTCAGTTCCATTTTGACTGCTGTACAAGTCCACAAATAGCGTTGTGACAGTGATATTGTGACAGAAATTGAACAGAAATCGTCCGAAGAAACCGTTTTTTAAATTTTCATTTTTACGCGAGGCAAACGCATTTAATATTCAATTGAAAAAATCGCAAAATTACGGTTTACAAAAGACACGCAAAAATTACACGTCACGTGAATGATTGAATGGACGGTGGCAAAGAAGAAATTAAAAAAATGGAAGGTGAAAGGTTGCGCTCATTGTTCGAAATATTTTTCTTCGCGACTTTATCAGACGTGTTAACGAAAAATTCCATTTTATGTGAAATAGGTGCACGTCTATAGACTCGTAAGATATTTCGAGAAACCAAAAAAAAAAAAAAAAAAAGAAAAAAAGACGCGTATAAAAAGAAAGAGACCCTTCGTTCTGGGAAAGAGTCATCATAGATGGTGCAGAGAGGGGTCGAAGGTGCTTTCTTTACAAAACATCAAAAGTACCCGTGGAAGCACAATTCCTTTCGTGTTACAAAGGGCAAGCCGTTCAAAGGGCTAATTGAAGTTGAACTTGAAGGGGTTAAAGTGGATGCAACGAGGGGTCTGAAAGGGGTCTTATGAGCAACTTGAGAAACTATGTTCAACCGATACTTGAAGATATTAAAATCGGACGAGAATTAATTCCTCTTCCTCGGGAGGAATTAATTGCACTCTAAGTTAGAAAGATCTACTTGAAAATTTCATAATAATAAGCCGAGAAAGATAAGAGATTGTTTATATATATATATACGACAAATAACAAGTGCCACTAACTATATTATAATTACTTTATAATTCCTCTCAACAATATCAAACATTGAAACGAATTAGAATCCCAACGATACGCAACGATATTCATGCTTCTTTAAATGACAAAATTTTAATCACTCTCAGAAATTTATATACACGAAGATACACGAAGAACGAAAACCTCCTACCTTTTCCTAGCTCTATTTTAATCCAAATTCGAAACAAAGATTATTCAAAATTTCTGAAAACATCGAAGATTACAAACATTAAAATTCAAACTTAACATTGATCAGATAAACGACGATGACTTCCTCGATTCAATTTCCTCTCTCTTTTTACACAGAGCGGTAAGCTTCCCAGGAACCGCTTCGCCTAGGTCTATCTTCGTTTCTGGGACGGCGATAATACTTTTTCCAGGAACACTTTTAAAGAGCGTGCCCCAACACCCCTTAAGGCATCCACGTTCACCTCTTCCTCGGTTATCTCGCGCATGGTGTACGATATCGCGTGTCGCCGCGAGGAGGGAAAGGGGGAGAGGAGGGAGAACCGCAAGGATCCTTTTTTAAGAAGGATCTTAACTCGAGAAGAGTGAAAGGGTCGTCAACAGATAGCGGCCGTTGCCTCTTTGTCACCTGAAGGCTTCGTGATCATCGCCCCGTTCACCGATATTATTTCGTGAAAGAGCAGGGATTCATCGTTGCCAACAGAGCCCTCGTTATCGCACGATCCGAATAATTAGACCCGTAATCGGTCTAATATTTCTCCACGTTGCTGAGCCAAGAGCCAGCCATTTCAATGGCTACCGTATTTCGTCGTTGGATTTTTAGAGCGCTCGATGGAATGTTTTGTTGTTTTTCTTGTTCAGCTTTTGGAGTGTCTTTTTTCCAATATCTTTTTCCAAGCTTAGGAAAAATTACAAATTTTATTGTACAGATTTTGTATTGCAGATTGTTCTCCGTTGACTCTATTTGTTATTGTTACATATTATAATATTTGTTCGGGAAGATACTTCATATTTATAACTCAATTTGTAAACGATTCATATATCAAGTCTATATAAAAAACAACTAGTAATTTGTTTTTACAACATGTTGCATTAATCATTGGAAATATGCTATAAATCTGGTATACAAGAAAAAAGAAAAAAAAAAAAAGAATAATTGTCCAAATACAAATCGTCGTTACAAAAATCCATCTCCGGACACAAACAAGTCCCTTTTATACACATCAAATATTTACAAAAGAGAGAAAGAAAAATACCAAATATATACATCCATACTACGTAAATACAAATATCGTACGAACAAATATTTCAAGCGCCACTTTCAGTAGAAAAAAAAAAGAAAAAAAAAAAAATATTTCAACCCAAAAATCGAAACACAAAAATACACACCTTCTTCCCTTTCCCCATTCAATTATATATAAAACATTCCTTCCAATCCGTTTAACCACGGATTTCAAAATCGTCTCGCGAGATCCAAAAATTCCCTACGATCGTCCCAATCGAATTACACCCGGTTATATCCGACATCTAATGAAATTACCGAACGACCGAAATAGAGTATAGAGCCATCGTCTGTCGTCAACTTTAATTTCGTTTCGTCTCGTCTAAGATCCAATTTATCGACAAAAAAAAAAAAAAAAAAAAGGACGAATTCATTCGTGGAAGAGGACAATCTCGTATCGGGTCGGTTTCAACCCCATCGTGATAGAAGATTAATATTTCAGTTCACAGGATAATATCCGAGTCGAGTCTCTCGTTTCCAATAAATCGAGAGGAATGGACGTTACGTGGAACGGCGAATCGGGGCAAATCGCCGCCAGAAAATATGCAGGGAGGGAAATGCAAGTTGAAAAACTCCCGAGGATGGAGATTCTTTAACTCTTTGGGAATTTTGAACGTTATGTACGAACTTCAAAGGAGTGCCATCCTTCCCCCCATCCCTTTATTCCTTCGTTCTTAAGAGGGGCGGCCTTGGAACTACCACTTTGTTCATCGAGAAAAGTTTCCGGATATTATTTATCCAGAGCTGGTTCAATTTAGAAATACAAATTTACAGAGACTGCGTGGCTCCCTGATTGAGTCGAGTTGAGTGAGTTGCACGCAAATTTCATTTGAGATTCTTTTTCGTGTTTTTATATATATATTTTGTTTTATTGTCTATGCTTCCATTTCGATAATAGTGGAGATAATTTGTTGGAGATGGTGATAATTACGAGTATAAAAAGATAATTTTTTAGGATGGAACGTTGGATAGATAACAATATTTTTCTTGATTTGAAAAGTTGGAATTAAATCTTGTGTACATTAATTTATATAAATACCTATAATTTTGCTAATACTTTAGTTTAGATAGAATTTTCCTATAAAATAAAACTTTCTGCATTATTCTCAAAACCAATGATGTCCAATCTTTCTAAATTTCTTCACCTTTGCGATTACACTTCTCACAAGCCCTCAATAATACTTATTCGAATTTCCTTCGATCAACTCTCATTGTTGCTGACTTGTACAGATTGATTTCATGCCTTGAAAGAAATTCCTCCAAGAAAATTTATTTGTTTAAATCACATTAAACGAATTTCTCTGTAAAACAACCTGGAATACCTCTACTCATAAACCATTAGAAGGAATTAATCGTATCCCACAATTCCCACTTTCGGCAGGAGAAATTTTTTTTAATTCGTTCAACCGCATTTTCAATTCATATTTTAAGAACTCTGATGATATGCACGTTACCTCGCCGCATTATTCCCTCGTTAATGAACCAACGGTTTAACGACACCCCATAAATTAATGCGCCCGCACGTAACGCCTCGACAATCCGCCTGATATTGCAAAACGTTTCCATCCCTTAACTGCGGACGTTTCTAGAATCCCTCGATTCTATCCTCTCCGGGATCGTAAGAAGGTAAATTGACCGTCGTTGTGCATGTTTCAAGAGATCGTTTCAGAATTTAAACCGTGCACGTTTAACGGCTCGTTTCAAGAATAGTTTCGACTTTTCGAATATAAATCACGTTAACTCTGTCCTTAATTGGCTGTCACAGATTGGTATTGGCATATAGTCAAATACATTCCTTTCAGAACTCCTATCAGGCAACAGAAATCGTGTAATAAATTCGAGAGCCTGTAATTAGCACAAGTTCGTTCTCCAAACATTTCAACAATTCTCCGGATTCGCGATCTGGATGGCGATGTTTATTCACGTGGGTGCCGTGTGGCATGTAAACGTGAATTATCAGAAAGCCCAGCAGCCACCTGAGCCTGGTCACGCGTCGGACCATTACTGTTTCTTGCCCTGGACGAAATCAGAAAGCGGTCGCCAAGCCGCATCGATCCCTTGGAAACTCGAGCTTGCTGCGGTCGTATTTTTCTCACGACAATTGACATTATCGAATTCGTGCCCCTCCTCCCTTGTAATGGAATCAATCTACGAGTTGTCGAGAAACGTGCCTCGGTTGCTCCTCCGTCCTATTCCAATATCAAGAACGGAATTTCTTATTTCAATAAAACTCACGACATATATCTACACACCCAACCAAGAATTGGAATCGATCTTTCGAATAAAACGCTCGGTTCAAGGATCAAAAACTTCTATTTCTACTTGAAACAGAATTTAGAATATCACCTCGTCAAATTAACCGCAGACTTAATCCTGAGCGGAACGATACCACCACTTAATCCAATCCCCGAGTCGATCATCGGATCGAGAGAGATCGTTCCACGTTAATCCACGACTTCACCTAATAATCCGGCTTCCAGGTCACCACTCCAGAAGCTTTGGGCTCTAGCCCAAACCCATTTCGCTACCGGCAAACACCAACAAGTCTCCACCTTCATCCTCCTTCGACCTCCCGCCGGTCAAAGGGCAATTAGCTCGTTTCGTCCAACTTGGACCGGATATTTCATCTTAATCACGCCACGGTCATCAACACCCAGGGTCACGGTGTTGCGGTTTACGACGGCTAATCGGTCGACGGATCGGCCACCTTCTATGAATTTTAACCAGGCCAGCACACGCCTCTTTCTATTACCCGGCCCATCCGTTTAATACCGTTACCAGAGAGAGAGAGAAAGAGAGAGCGGAATGAACTCGTCCGATACTCGTCCGTGGAACAACCTGGTGTCCCGATGAGATTTACAATCAATACGGTAAACGCCGCCGCCGTAATATATTCCGAGAACCGGTTCTCCTCGTGTTACGTCTATATATATATATATATATATGTATGTATGTATAGCATAACGCCACGGGTGATAATACGGGGTATAAACGTACCCCTAATAGCTCTCAATTACCTGCAAACTGTCCACTTTTCCTATGACTTACGAGCGACCAGTTTCCTCTTCGATTTCGCGGCAAGGTTACGCGAAGGTTCGTTGCACGCTTCTACTCGATGTTGGATTTTAGATTTGTTGGAGGGCGTCTTCCTTGTTAGGTGGACACCGTCCCGGAATTTTCGTGGGCGGGCGGTGAAAGGTGGATTGAATTGAGATATTGGCTTGTTATGGAGGAGTGTTCGGCGAGGTTGTCGAATCGATCGAGGTTTATGCGGTTCAGATAACTTGGGCGGGTGATTTCAGTTGCGGAAACGTATTCTTTTTATCTCGATCCCTTTGATTCGATTGTACATGGGAAATTTGAAAATTTCTGTCCGACTTTTGGCCCGAGATTTGATTTCTTATCGTTGCACGCGCGATCAAGTTGAGATCGGATCGCTCTGGAAATCTTTGATCTCGTTCCTTTCGTTTCAAATTTTCGCTCCGACTCCGGTAACAATTCCTAGCGACACGTGATGCACGAAAGACACCGTATCGCTTACGATGGCCAGGCAAGATTAGTATAATTTGCGGTCGAATAAAGGAAGAAGTGGATCCCATGGAATAGCGTCTTGCGGTGACGGGTAAAATTACCGTGACTTGCGGTCACAGAGATTTTCTTCGCACCTTGATTGCTCCGATGGATTTTTATAACTATTGCAACGATGTCATACGATACCGTCCGTAATTTTGGTTAAAACTTCGTTCCAAAAGTATTTTCCGTCGAAAATTCGCTGTCGAAAACAATTGGACAGAAGGATGAAAATGTTTCCAAAAATTAAATTCTGCATTTGGGTCGCTTATATCCACACTTTTATTTATTTTTTTTTTTTTTTTAGACAATTGGACAGGAGAGAATTCGAGTGAAAATGCTTCCAAAAATTAAATTTTGCACCTTCAACTTGGACGATTCACACTTCTATTTTTTTTCCTTTTTTTTAGACAACAATTGGACAGAAGAATTCGAATGAAAATGTTTTCAAAAATTAAATTTTGCATCTTCAACTCGGATGATTCACGTATATTTTTCTATTCTCTTGAAAAAATTCTACGATACTTCTCGAAGTCTCTGTATTACAGAGGTAAGGAAGAAAAACAGAGAGAGAGAGAGAAAGAATCCATACGTTTGTAAACGAGTTTGCATAGAATAAGAAGCAAGTGGAATTACACGCGGTAACAAGATTTCTCTGACTGAACCGTCAAAGCAACCGACTGGTTTCGATACAGGTGTTGGTGGTTTTAAGAGAGACGAAGGCTTTGCACGGATAAACGGATTTCCTGCGTCGATGGATACGCCGGCTGATCAAAGTAACTCGTCGCTATTCGTAACTGTTATATGCTGCATATAAACCGGTTAAGCGAAACAGGGAATAAGACAGCGAATAAGTCGAAAAGAATGCAGAGGAGGAACGAGATGATCAAATAGCTTTGCTTTCAAACGTTCCAATTTTTACGCGTAATATTATTAATCGCCGATATTGTTTCAACAGCTGTGATTTTTTCCCCAAAATTATTCTATATACACACCAATGTTTTTTTTTTCAAAAGAACATCATATAATATTATTACGCTCGAGATATCGTATGTGTGCTTACTTGAGATTCACTTACACCACTTGGATAAATATTGAACGAGCGATCGGAATATTCAGAGTGATGGGTTTAACTGTCAAGTAAATGAAGTATATTTATTCTAAATACAAAAATACGTATAACTAGGATAAATATTGATCCAGCCAGAGAAATATTTGGAATGATGATTTCGAATCTCGAACAAGTGAAGTAGATTTATCCTAAATATAAACTGTATGAGTTTTATTTAGCACGTGGAAAAAGAAATTTCTTACTGTGACCTAAAATCGAGAAATTGATCATTTCTTGATATCATTTATTATAATTGAAATGATAGAAAAAGTTGTGAATAAGCGTGACAATTGTTTAATATGTATAATAAAAAAATAAAATTTCTGAAATTTCTAAAAGCCTGTTGAATTTTATTTTATTAACAACGATTATATATTATATATATATATTTTGATCCGATAAAATGAAAGGAAAGAATGGCTAGAAATACCCGAACAAAATTTCTGACATGGCAAACACTATTGAAACTCAACTTCCCGGAGCAAAGCAGCAATTCCGTAAATCTCTAAAAGGAGTAAACAAGCGTACAGTACAATTCAATCGGCGAGAAGAATAAGATTCCAAGAATCTTTCCGCCCGGTAGGAAGCTGGAGAACAAACGAGACATCGTTTGAGATTTAACAACAACGAAATAGCACCTCTAAGAGGTGGCTCGAAGCGTACACCTCTATGGAGAAACGTTTTGCCTCGAAGAAAGGAATTCCGTGTTTCTCAAGCAATATCAAACGTGCGCGGACAAAAGGCTTGGCTTGGTGTCAATACGATAGTGTACGAGCAGTATAACGGCATTGAGAAACAAACGACCTGCCACGCACTGCCTGTTCAAACCGGATGCCAATTCACGCTTCTTTTCTGCCCTCCCATTTCTTCTCTACAATGGAAACAATTACGACCCTTTAACAGGCCTCCTCCCCCCTTTGCTACCATACCAACAACAACTTCCGTTGCCTCCATTTTCGACTCGATCTCGATACGAGTATCGCAAACGTTGGAGTCGAATTTAGACACCGTTTAATAGAATTCGAAATTCCCAACTTTTTGTCCATATCAACCGTGGAATTTGTTAAATAAAATACATCGTATATGTGTTCACAACATGTTCGAAAAATAGGGGAGGCCATGCATGCGAAGCGATTTTTCGATTCATCCCGATATCTCGATTCGTTGCTGAGATATAAGGATTCGAAGTTTCTTGAGCCGACGCTCAAGGTTATGAACGGATCCGCGACACACTGACCTATATTTTTTCCTGGAAACGCGTAATACGCTTGTTTGGAGTTTTGGGACAGGTCAGTGAGGCGAGCGAGTAAACAACAAGGATGGAGGCAATGAACGATTAAAAATTAGTTTTGTCTTCGCACGACGATATCTCGGCAACCGGAAGTCGTATCGAGATAAATGAAAAAGCGTTTTAAAGGGGACGTTTCAGCGCTTCTGACGATCGTTCATTCGTTGATAAGAGATCACTATCTTCGGAGTTATAGCGGTTCAAAGTTTTTCTAATTTTAATAGCGTTTAAAGGTAAACGATCGAAAACTACCTTTTTCTTTGCACGACGATATCTCGAGAACCGGAAGTCGTATCGAGGTAAATGGAAAAGCGTTTTAAAGGGGAAGACCTTGCGCTTACGACGATCGTTCATTCGTTGATAAGAAGTCAGTATCTTCAGAGTTATAACGGTTCAAAGTTTCTCTAATTTTAATAGGTTTTTAATCGAGTTTCAAGGCGAATTGGAAAACAATGGTCTGGAAATCATTCGATTATGAAATATTTTTTAATGCAACTGTTGTCATAATTTCTGTTGAGAATTCTGTTGTAACATTAATTTCAGCACGTTCATTTGTCTGGAAATGATACGACGATTCCTTTAAATACATATTTGTTGAACGTTATTACACCTACGTCTCAGATTCTGACAACGCTGAGAAAACTATTAATTTTCACCTTTCACGCCCGAGTTTCTGGTGTTATTTCAAACCTTCACATTTTTCTTCCGAGGTATGGAACATTTCACGCCCACCGACCCTCTCCACGTTTCGTTAAATAACACGTTGCCAGAGCACATCACTCTCAGAACGTAAAATATTGTTAAAATATCCAAAAATTACCTAAATTTATAGAAATAGAAATTCCCGGGACAACAAAAAATTTACATTACAAACTCTGATCTCTCTTTTTCTTCTTTTCTATTTCCACCACGATCGCCATCGAATAAGAGACCTATACCATGCCTATACACTTACACCTGCTCCACGAATGTATAATCTACCCGATCTCTCTAATTCTCCATCGCACACATTTCTCGTTCGACACTTATAAGAAAGCTGCACGATCCACGAAATCGAAAGTCATCCGTCGAGGGGCAACACTCGTCACACCCGCTTCGACGAAATCATTTCACTCGTGGAAGGAAGAAGAAGAAGAAGAAGAAGAAAGTGGCGAGCCAATGCAAACAGATCTCTCGGGGAAACGACTCTGTCAGGACCTCGGGGCAAGACAAACACGCGCCAGGCCCTCGACGAACCTGCCGACTCACCCGTTCACGATACGCGGATCCATCGTGTTTATCCATCACGCGAAACCGAGCCTAAGCTTTGCTCGAGAGAATCGCCTCTGAAACTGTGTTTCTTCTTCGTTTGCTTATCGCTCGATCCACGAAGATGGATCGATTCCGTTTAGGTGGCGACTGTTTTCTTTTGCCGCGTTTTTTCAACCAATGTTCGAGACGGTGCAAGGACTTAGGGGGCGTGTTGGTTTTGCCAGCCACCTTTTTTCACCCTGTTTTCCCTGTTGGCGATTGTTGCTGCACGATGGCAGGTTGATGCAAGTTTGACGGCATGAAGCCTATTCTTCCGTGTCGTCAACGATTCGCCTTCGATCGTTAAAAGTTATCGATTCACTTTCACAGCTGAAGATAAATATCGCGTTATTATTATTATTTTTTTTTTTTTCGAAGAAAATAAAAGATAAAAGACATGTTGTAATACTGCGTACTTTACACACTCTATGAATAATTTAAATAGCAAGGAAAGTTTCATTTCCATTGGATATTTATCATTGGATCTCGATGCCTTGTATGAAATCTACATTTCACGCGCCAACCAAAGTTTGGTTTCAGACTCGGTTGCGGTTTGTTCATTTATCGATAAGCGGGAGATTGGAATTTTTTTGCAGATATCGAGCCGTCAGATCACTCGGCTGCGGTGCGACCGCGGCTTTTTTCCACGTACTCGGGGATTATTTATATATCCGAAATATCGCGCGAGAAAAGTTTCATTCGCTTTTTATCGGATCATCCCTTGAATCTTGAATGGCGCAAAAAAGGGGGAAAAAAGTCGGTTGTATGAATGGTTTATGAGAATCATAAATTGAATTTCAGATGAATTATAATTTACTCGACGCAATTTTATCAATGAATAGAATTATCACGCTCGATCGTGAATATTGGGAATAAAATTTTTTCATAACACGCGAGGCGTGCAATCGTTCTATCTTTTTTACAATAGTACAATTTCATTGAATAAGAAGCTTCAATTTCGTATATCGCGAAGCGACTTGGCCCATAAACTACGTATACAACATTTCTCTCGAAGCAGCTCGCTTTGATTTGATCTCTTTCATCTTGAGAAAGTACATCAAACTAGCTACTTTCACAGTGGCAAAACATCGTTCATCTTTAAAACGATGCACGAATATTGCAAAAATTGAGGATGAAAAAAATGGAAATTCTACGAATTCTAACGCGTCTTCGAATTCTATATAACTTCTACCGAAGAATCGTATCGTTCAAAATGCTATTTTAACTTCTCTAATAATTTTTCTTCTAGAATTTTTATCTGCTTTTAACCAGAATCCTCCATACACAAATGTTCTAATCTAAAGATAATCTAAAGAAGATACGTATCGAAAAGTCTAAGCACAACAACAATTATAACAATTTCCACTCGTATCGATCATCGAATCCAAAAGGTTCATTGGAATAAATATTTCAAGCCTGAATCTCCACGCACGTGTTATTATTCCAAGCCTGTCCCAACTCTCGAAACAATAGCCGCGAGTTCCTTCCTCGAAACGATTCCACGAACATCTCGTGAAGAAAGATGTTAAGACGATTCTTCTCTTCTCTGGACGAAGAAGAAGAAGAAGAAGAAGAAGAAGTAGTCGATGGAGTTCGCAGCGCGAAAGAAGGAAGAGGAGGGTGTTTATAGAAGCGGATGGAAGTCGAGGCACGACGAGTACGAGGATTGAGCAAACAACGGCGGATCTCGAAGACGGCTTCACTCATCGTCATTAACACCGCATAATACGTTCGCGAAACAAGCGCGTCTCGACTCTTCGCCCCCCATTCTTTCTCTCTTTTCCTTTTCCTTTCCTGACTTTTGCACACCGTTTACTCGTCACTTCCTTCTCCTTTTCTTTCTCCCATCCGTTTTTTACGCCGTTCTCTTCGGTTTTTTCTTTTCCTTCCTCTGGAGAGAGAGAGAGAGAGAGAGAGAAAGAGAGACTGACAACCAGAAACAACGTGTACCTTGGCTCTTGACACGGATTCTGAAGCGGTAGAATCCACGAACGTAGCGGATACACGCTTTTCTTTTTCGTATCGCGTGCGGGAATAGAGGAATAAGGAATGAGCGCTGTCGCGGACTCTTGTCGAGTGTTGTAAAAGCGATGAGAATTGTTTTAATTTCTGATGAAAACGAATTTTTTTCTCTCGTCGAGTTTAAAGAATATATATATATATATACAGAGAGAGAGAGAGAGAGAGAGAGAGTGGATTATATCATTCTTTTATACGCGATGAAAGTTTCTACTTCGACAATATAATTTAAAATATTGTTCAGTTTAAAATATTGCAATCGGAGAAACAAAATCATCTAAAAATGGGATTGGAAATTCTCTCTTCCTTCTTCATCCAATGATGTTCTCGATTGGAACAAAATACTCGTATATCCAATACGTAAACACAATTCCACGAAATGGATGTAATTTTTTCCCCAGAATCACTATTCGGTTGATCTTTATTCCACCATCGGATCGAGGTGGTTCTCTTCGTTTGAAAGAAATATTCTTAAGTTAATATTACGTTTTGCCGAGCTAAAACGTTTTCTTAGAACGTACATATACGTGATGTCTAAATACAGTGAAGTATCCTTCAAAAGGGTGTACAAGGTATAAAATTCTTTAGTGCGAGCAGCATACGTTAATTTAATATCGTTAATTTATTAAATCTTTTCTTCGCAAAAGGTACGTATCGCGAGATAATCAAGCTTAGAAGAGATATCGTAAGTTTTGAAAGATAACGAGTAGTGAGAACATTCTTAAAAGATTCACTGTGTTTGAACACACACACACACACACGCACAATCTGTATGCGCATATAGAGGAGTGCATGCCGATTGTGAAGCAATAACTCGAGACAGCAAGGAAGGGAAAATATCAGGAAGGGAATATTGCAGGATGATTTTTCTCATCCTCGGCCCTCTCGAGGCTTCGAGCGTGTACAGAGAGCGTAAAGGAATCGAGGAAGACTCGAAAGGAAGCCGGCACAAACGCATCCTGACGAGCGATCTTTCTTTCTTCCCTTCTTTTTTTCTTTTCTTTTCTTTTCTCGCAACCATGTCGCGAGAATTCGCGAAACTTTCTAACCAGTTTCCTTCCCACTTCTCGCCGTTTCTTATCCATCTGCCATTCTTTTTCTCGAGGCGTGGGAAGACAGAAATGAAGCGAACGAAGCTGCGCGAACGAGCAGTCGTGTTTGTTCGCATGCTTCGTTCAATTTGAGGCCTTTTTTTTTTTTTAGAGCGATTAACGCGTAATTATCGCGAGGTGTGAAAGATTTCAGTTGAAAGACGTGAGAAATTTCTATCGCGATTTGCATGCTCGACTCTGGTAGTCGATTTATTTTTAATTGATGGGAAGAAAAGAAAAAGAAAAAAGAGAGGAATACTCGAATTTTATATATCGTTGAATTATTGAGACGTTGAATTTATTCGAAAGAGCACGCGATTTTTTCACTTCGACATCCTATTATTATGAATTTGAATTCACAAAGAATGAGCCTGAATTTAAATCATCCTGATATTTTTGTCTCATTAATTTAGAAATTAATTAGGATAAAATTCGTCCTTTAAACACGAATGCACGTTTAATTTCTAACAAGCTTTTACATTTAAATAATAAAAAAGGAAAAAGTTCCATTTCTCGTAATCAAAAGAAGGTATATAGCTCGAGGACATGTAAAAATAATATATGAAATCTGTGAATAACAAACTCACCTTTACATCCTCGCAATTATATATAACAAGATCCCGTGTTTCGTTTCTTTTTCTTTTCTTTTTTTTAACTTCAATCGATTATAACGATCGTCCATCGCAATTTTTTAATCGATTTACAATCCGACAATCGTGGCGCACGAACAGCTTTGAACTTCGCTCACAAAGACTCACCTGAAACGATAAAGGCAACGCAATTAGTTTGATTAACGAGTCTTGCAGCCCTACGCGAGAAGACAAACGTAAAAGAATCGTGAAACTGTTAAATTACATTGAATTAACGATAAACGGTCGGTGAAAAAAAAAAAAAAAAAAAAAAAAGAAAACCACACGTAAATTAATTATCTTCGACCTTTTATAAAGTCTCTTGTTAAAAAATTTTTAATGAATATATCCCGGACAAGGTGTTAATTATTCTTTTGCCTTGACTCGGTCGCTGTCCAATTTAATTCCTTTCATTTAAAAAACGCGAATTAAAATTTAAACGATTTAATTCTTATTTTTCTCCTATGTAAAATTCAATTCTTATATTATAAATATATTATAAATTATAATTGTACTATCTATATTCTTTCCATTTTCCTCTATTCAACTGTTTCTGTGAAAAATCATTGTAAAACTGATATTTTATATTTAACATCGTTTTCTTCTTCTATTCGCCTCGATGTTTCGTCGATTTTTTTTTTCATGATTCACTTCTTCCTCGATCATGACGACATTTCCTAATTAATCGAGTGAAAGAAATTTTGCGAACAATTACACGGAATATTAGAAAAATTCTGCGAACAGACAATCCGAAGGAGAGAAGTTTAGTCACGAAACCCCGTATATCTCGGACATTTTCCTCTTTCACGTCGGATTTCCTTCGAAAGATCCGGTGAAAAAGTTCCTCAGCTTTTCAGGATTATCGGTAATGCAACCATCGTGCGGGTACGAACATCGTGAAAAACAGGCTGGCCAAATAAGTGCAAATTTTCAAGCCTCGTTGTCGTCACGATTAAATCTCAAACTCTATTATTTTTCTCTATCACTTATCGCTCGAAGGCTTAGCCGAATTCCATCTTCGAGAAGTTGTCCTCCCGATTGCATTTATAAAAAAGGAGAGCAAGCATGAGAAATTCGGAGAAACGATACGAGTGAAAAAGAGAAAGAATTATTCTGATTAATTTTTAAATGAACGAAAGTGTGATTAATAAAATTTTTAATAAAATTCGAGAAAAATTCAGTTTTATTTTCGGTCGGTATATAATCGAGGAATAATTTTAACGAATTTTCTTCGAAGAATAAAGTTGATTCGTATATTAAAATTGTTATTAAGTAATTTAATTTCCTTCCCTTATTATAATTTCCTTTTACGTTAATTAATCGTGACAAATACCGTATAATTTTTCATAATGTTTCTACCTTTTATTAAGAATCGTTGTTATTCGACGATTTTTTTCGGACGGAGAAAAGATTTTACAATAACAGAAACCGGCGTGACTTTTGAAAAAACACGCGACTGTCGAAGCTAAACAATTTCAAATTAAATTTAAATTTCAAATTTAAACGTTGAATTAAAAACAGGATTTAAATTTAAATTTGAATTTAAATTTAAATTACGTTTGACTGCGTATCTATTTGGATAACGTATGGCAGATTTTCAGAGAAACCAGGCCGTAAAATCATTAACTCAATAAGTGAACTGGAAACGAAGTTTCCATGCGCGCTATTTATTACATTAATACACGTTTCACTCTCTATTATATCGAATTAAATATTGAACTAAAATATTATCAAAGTAAATAAAACCGATTTTCGGCAATATCATATGAAACACATGAAATTCAACGTTTCCCCTAATTAATAAACCAGTAAAAATTTAATCGACCGGTGCTGCCATCTGTTACAAGATTTTTATATTTATAAACGAAGATTAAGCTTGAAGCTTTATTTAATATAAAAATTGCGATGAGAATACGAAGAAAAATATTTATCTAAAACCATTACTATTGGAAAACTAGAATATTAATGTACATACTCAGAAAATTGTCAAACTAAATTGATTCTTAAAATCAACTCAAATCAATTTCATTTAACTTTCTTGCAAACAACAAAAGACAAGACAACGTATTAATCTCAAAAATATTCTCTCCGTTATTTTCATAACTGTACAAACAGTCAAAATTATTACTATTACTATACAAAAAGAATAAAATAATTGAATCATCTTTTCCCATTCCAATCACAATGTGGATATACAAACTTTCTCCCCTCGATATCCCCACGAAAACGGTCCCAAGCGAAAGAACCTAAAACAAACCTTCCATAAATAATTACGAACCCATTAGCTTCGAATAATCCTGCAAACCATATTCTTCCCCCTTCAACAAACGCGTTTGAAACGCAAACGTTCCAACTCCTCCCCCTCCCCCTCCCCCCAGGCTGTACGGGGTAACACGTTTCTTGACAGAAAGTTAATAAAGTTTTCCAACTCGCATAAATCAGCGTGCTTCTTTGACCCGCACCCGTCTACGTGTACCCGCACACCTCGCCATAAAAGCAACAAACTTTAATGCGTTCCAATAAATTTCGCACCATCCCTAAATGCCACCGCGCCACTTTCTCTCTCTCTCTCTCTCTCTTTCTTTTCTTTTCTTTCCCTTCGTTTCTCCCCCTCGTTTCTTCGATCTCGACACGAGGACAGTCGCCTTCCACCGATTTCCACCGTCACCGCCGCAAGGTTGGCCACTTCTCACGGCCAAGGAAAGTTTTGCTCTGGACGGGATGGAATACAAATGGCGGAATAGGACGAGGGGACGGAGGGGTTAACACCGTTATGACGCAATTCTAGGTGATTTTTTTTTCTCCCTCGAGGGAGAGGCTCGAATCGGATGTTCCATCTTCTGGGGATGGCGCGTGAAAGGGCACCTCTGATTTTCGAAATTGATTTGGATAGTGAATTTTTCGCGAAAGTGTTTTTGTTTTTTTGATTTTTGGATTTTGGATTAATTATAATATTATAATATCCGATTTCGAGACGAGGGAAGGATAGGAAGGGTTACTACGTTTCGATGGGGGAGGAAATTTATGTTTGGATATCGATTTGAATATAATACTTTTCTTTTGGTTGAAATTCGATCAAGAACCTGCGGATATTAATTTTAATAATCGTTATTCGTAGATTTAAAAATATTGGAACAGATAAACGTACGAGCGTTCAAATTTCTTCTTACACGGATTGCTTGGAGGAAAATTCTACTCCCGCGGAAACCCCCTCCGAGAAAGCAAAATTTCAAATTTCATTATTGAACTCTGAAATCTTTCCACTCGCGCGTGTTCAGCGATTCCCCCAACTTCGATAACCACTTTTCCCAAAAAATTTTCCGAGAAAGAGAAAGAAATCGAATCCTTTGGATTTTCTCTTCTGAAAAAAATGTCCACCCTTGAAAAATGTAGCGCCACTTTCACAATTTTTCCCTCTTACGGGATGATGTTGGAATAAAAATCACGCGTGGCGCGGCTCATTATCCCCGATTGTCTTTTCTTTTTTCGGATGGCAAGGTTATCCTTCTTCGGTAACTCCGACAATGATAAAAACCGGTCCCACGGTCCCTTGTTGATCCTAATTTTTGCACCTTCCCTTCCCGCGGGACCTGACACGGGAAAGACGCTTTTCCTCTAACAAAGAAATGTTGAATCACATCACGGGAATCGTACTTTGAAATACTTCTCTCCCAGAGAGAGAGAGAGAGAGAGAGAGAGAGATAATCTCTGCTAGCATTTTACCAGAGGAAATTTATTTTATCATAATCTGCTTGTCAAATCTGGACGGATTGCACACTTTACCTTAACTTCTTACACTCTCAAATTTATTCGTGTACAATTTTCCTGCTAAAAGTGTCAAAATTTCGTATTAAAATTTCCCTTTCGATTAATTCCAATAAAAACATACTCTTATTTTTTTAAATCCCGATATATATCTTATCCTCGAAATAATCTGTAAACGGTATTCGATCATTTCATTCCATCATTCTATATACTTCGAAAGAAAAATAACTCTCTCCACGAAAAAAAAAAAGGGGGAGGGAACAAATCAAAAAAGGAAACATATCAAAGAAGAAAGGATAATCGTTTTTTCGAAGATCAACAGGTGAAGAGGAATTGCAACTTTCGAAAAGCAAAAAAAAAAAAAAAAAAAAAAGAGCAGAGTAAAATTGAATGGAGGATCGTGAAATGAAAATGCATCAACCTCTGAATGGATTCGATCGTCGCCCCGTCGTTCGGGGCGAGCGATTTTATTCCGCCTCCGGGGGGTAGCTATCCCCTCCCGCTGCAGGTTAATATCGGGAGAACTATTACTGCCGATTAAGCTATCGATTATGCGCCGGGGAAGAAAAAAAAAAAAGAAAAGAAAAGGGAAGAGGGAAAAACGATCATCGAGAAATTAATTAAGCCCCGGGAAATAAAATTAGACGGGAGATAACAATTTATCGGGAAATCGAGTTCTCCGTATTATCGCGGCCAAAGGAAAGGGATGGAGGGTTGGAAAGGGACCGAGTCGCGTGGGAAAGCTTTAACCGAGTTACGCGGTTTTCTTAAAAAAAACCCCCGTCGAGGGTTGCGTAAAAGTTTTCAGAAAAACAACGTTGCTTTCGTTTAATGACGATGAAGCGAGGGAGAGGATGAATTTTCCATTTTAATTATGGGGGGAGGGGAAACGAAAGGTGGGTAAGAGAAATTTCTTTTTCTTACTCTTTGAAAAGAATCGATCGTGATTATGGATGTTGTTTCGATAATTGATTTTTTTCTTCTTCTTTTCCCATTATTATTACGTAAAATTGTAGATATTGATTCGACGACACCTTACGTTTTTCTTTATGCTTCGAATTTATCATATTTAGATATTCGAAGTCATTAATTTAGATTCGCGATATTCTTGAAAATTTGGAATACATCTCTCGTTTCCTTTTTCCCTCCCCCTCCCTTCGAATCGAAACGGTTCGAAGAAATTGAAAAACTGATTGGAAGCTTGTTAATAGAGCACCATTTCAGAAGAGAATTATTTCGCACTCGTGCACCGGTCCTATTAACCGGGAATCAGGTCAGGGAAAACTGGGTTAGAAGTACTATTTCGCGAGGATAGACGAGAAACGTTTTAAACAATGGGGGGATGAGGGAGAGAGGGGGCGAGTTTTGAAATCAATAATAGCCCCGAACGAATGTAATTCCCCAATTGCAACGATATTGCGATTCCATCCATTCTCTCTCTCTCTCTCTCCCTCTTCTTTCTTTCTTTCTTTTTTTTTTTTTTTTTTGTAATTCGAGAATTTTCATCAATTGATCATCGAGGCAAACCGAAGGGAATAACGATGAAACTGTTTTGCATTTGAGGTCATGTTGACGTTTCGAAAAAATCGATTTACGTTTCACTTCGTAGTTTGCGCCGTTCAGTTGGATAAACTTCTATTTCTCTCTTTTCAACCGGGGACAGAATGAATTTTCATCGAAACGTTAAATGGAAACGTTGAAACTTTTATACCGTTCACCGTGTTACGCGTTTTAACTCCACGCGAGTCTAATTTCGATTGGTTTGATCGTTAGAATTTTTAAAATTTAATCTCTTACCCGAATTTGATTATAAAACGAGGGTAACTTGTTGAAACGATCGTGTCAAATTGGATTAAACTTTGTATACACAGATATCTAAATCATAATTTCCAAACGTTGTACACAAATAATTTGGACGAAATAAAAGGTAAGAAATAATACTTGGGAGAGAAACTAAATTTTTCTAAATATTTTCAGACAGAATTCAAAATTTTAACAAGAACATTTTCCAGAGATCATTAGTAGAATGCAGTTTCAAAAATTTATAAAATGCGCATGATATACAAAAAAAAAAAAAAAAAGAGAGAAAAAATATTCATTACGATTTTTAAAAATAATTTTTAAAATGAACATCTCTCATTTAAGCTTCTCTCTAATTATATTAAAATTTGCACGAATCCGTTATAGGATCTGTCATTTTCAAAATTGAGAAAATGCCCGTCCGAAATGTCACGAGATAAAATTTCGGGAACGTAGAGGGAAAAATCTATGGGGCACGTATATTAAATGAAATTTAAAGAGCGTGATTAGCAATTAGCCGATAAAATTCAATCAACGACGATTGGAGGGCGGGTCGAATAACGAAAGTGAGAGAAGGGCGGATGGTGAGAGTGGAGGAACAGCTCGTGTATCCAGAAAAATAAATGTCGAATCGAGTGGCGGACGGGAGTGACGTTAATTAAAAGTGGCCCAGAAGGAAGACCTCGTCGAGGAAAAGTCCTGAACGGATCCCAGCCCGATAATGGATCGAACGTTTTTCCCCAGGATAATCTCTAACGCGTCTTTTTGCTCGTTAAACCGAACGTTTTTTCCCCCTTTTCTTTTTCTTTTTTTTTTTTCACAGCTTTCTCGTTAAGATAAGGAACGAAAGGTGGCTTTCCATTTTCGAGGCTAGTTTGCAGGATTCTGTCGTTGATGTGAAAGCAATTGCACGATTCTCTGAAAAAGGAGGGATGAATAAATTAGAATTTATGAGGGATCAGAGATCATGTTCCTTTTTTCTTTTTTTATATAAATGTAATTTTCACAAAGTGTTAACATTTCTCAATTCCTTTCTACTCGTTATTTTATTTTTTACCACGCGTTGCAATCTTTTTCTAAAATCGTATGACTAAAAATTAAAATTTTTATTCGATTGTTTTACCGTTATAAAAAGATTCGTACGAAACCATAAATAATCACGCAAAACATTGAATAAACCTATAAAGATATCACGAGTTACAAATACAACGTGATATAGTAATTGAAAATAACAAAGTAATTTCGGTGGAACGTGTTAATCGACTATTCCAACTTCAAAAAGTTTGTTTCACGGTGTTGTACGAAGTATCAACTTTCCCTGATAATGTTGTCAACAGCTTAAAACTTTTGACGAACTTCTAGATAAATAGATTGGTTAATTGGAGTTGTTGTAAAGGGTATTAAATTCTTTATCGCAGGATCTCTCCTCGGTGAGGAGGTGATGATATCGGTGAAATGGAAGTGAACATTTTCTACGGGTAAAGGGAAATTCTGGGTCGAAGTGGAACACGGAGAAGCTTTGAGAGAAATATTACAAGTTTAAATATTCACGAGGATAAAGAAGCATCGGGGATCGTAGAAGAGTTTTCCTTTTCTTTCCCTCTCTCTTTCTCTCGCCTCTTTTTATATAGCAACAAAAAGGAATTTTTACAATGAACGGTTTGAAATCTCTCCATCATAAGCTATAAGAGCGTCTCTGGTTTTAAACTTTCAAACTTATTTTTCGTATAAAGTTTCGCGATCGAGGAGTACGTAAATCAAGCAGTCAATGAAAAACGGACGAAGAAACGAAGAGAAATTTAATCTTCTCGTTTCAAAGAAGAATAGCGTAATTAAAAGAGAGAGAAAAAAAGTTAATTTTTCAGGGGAAATTTTTGGCGAAGAAAATTTTGCTTCGTCCCTTTCGAAACTACTTCCACGTGTTTTTTCCTCTTTTTCAACGAGACTCGAACTATCGTGACACACACTCGAGAAAATATTCGAGAAACGTTCGATCGATTTCTTACCAGTGTTTCCAATGGAATATCTTCGGACAAAGGAGCAACCATACAACGAACCGTGTGATTTTACGGAGCGTGAACAAGGGCGGAGAGGTACGACGCGATCATCCCCATAAATACGCCGTTAAACGGTGGTCGCTAAAGCTTCCGAGCTGCTACTCTCAAGATTCCCAACTTGGACATACGTATCTGCAATTGCGAGTTTAAGGAAACGCGTATTCTCTTAATTAGAACGTGAGACGCTATGAATTGCGCGTGGAAATAATACTATCTGTTTCGAGCAAAATGAGAAAAAAATCAATCGCAAAGAATTCTTTCCAAGATTTCTCAAAAAGAAAAATCTCGAATCTCGAGCGAAAGAAAAAAAAAAAAAAAAGAAGAAACTAAAAATTGAATGTATTAGAAAAAGCGCATAATCTATGGAGAGATTTCCTAAATTCTCGTACGTGAAATTATTTTCGCATACGAGCAACTTAATGACCGTCGTTAATTTTCTCTCTAAAGGTACAATGCACGGTGGCGGCCCACCGGGAATCACATATAAAATATATTACACCGCGGTATCACACGCGAAAATTACAACGAACAACCGGATTCCACGACACACCGCGAAAACGATATTTGTTAATTTTCTCTGCCGTTCGTTCCTTGATTCACGCATTAAACTCGTACCGCTACTTCGGCCATTCGATATTATCCGATTAAACGGTAAACGCAACGCGTAAACGATAATTGGGCAAACTATCGTATTTCGTTATCGCGTTTGACGTTAATTATAATTAAATCGAACCGTTTGGACAAATATTGGAAAGTTATTAAGGCAATATTTGTAATATTAATTGATAATAATTCACACACCGAATCCCCAGTTATTGAAATAACTGTAAAGCAAACGAATGAAAAGCCTTCGATTCGAAAGTAAATCACTTTCTCGATTCCATAAAGAAAATTCCTCCTTCAAATTCAATTCGTGTTACGCGATTCAAAAGATTCTTCGTAAGATTCTTAATAAAATTGTTCATTACTTTCTCTTACCTCATTTTCCACCTTTCTGAAAACTTTCTGTATGTGTGTGTGTGTGTGTGTATGCAGTTTATGACGCCATTATAAGCAGCCATCCGACGGAATACGGTTACATATATTTTTCACAGTGTTCGACCCTTTCGGGTATACCATCCTCGGGATGGCCCAGTTTCGCACGTTCAATAACGCTCGAGCTTGTTAATGGCGGCATATTTGTTATTCATCGAAAGTATCGGCTGATACCTGTTAACGAGCAGACTAATAATGTATCAAAACTACCCGCCACCGAATGAATAACGAATCATCCACAACGCGCACGATTTCTTGTTCGAGTGATTTTTCAACGTGAAACGAAACTCCATATTATATATATATATATATATCGTCGCTGCTTTTGAATGAATGTTGAAAAATAATCAATTTCGTCGCGTACAGTAGTATATTAATCCTTTCTAAAAACTACTTTTACCATTTTCAATGTTCCTACTCCCTAAATTCAACAATCTAAATAACAATCTAATCACGAATTTCTACATCAAACCTAAAATAATAATGAAGAAAAAAAATTTCGAATCTCCAAAGTTTCGAGCTTAACACGATTGACGCGTAAAAATAATCGAACATCCCGCTCTCGAATTCCGCGATTCCCTTCGAACCACTTCTCCAACTCGAGATCTAATTTCCCTCCCCCCTCTATCGTTAAAATTAAAGGGTCAAAGCGTCTCACCTTTGTCACGCATCGCACGCACAACGTTGCGCAACCCGACGTGCACACCTTGGAGGTGCAACTCTGACGGGATGCAAATTAGCGCCCCGGCCGGGGCGTTAAAGCGTCGTGTAACAACGCGCGGAGGATTATTTAGGATGTAACGCGACTCGATTAATGGGGGGGCCTGCCTTCCCTGGCCTCTTCCATCCTCACCCTCCCCTCCCCTCGACAATCTGTCGGTAACAAATGGTATAAATCATTCGAAACTTTATAATTCGCTCGTTACACGTTACTCCACGCCACGTGCGTATACATCATTGCAACTTGTCGAGGGGAGGGGCTCGGTTTTTGCATATTAATGGCGATTTTATTAACACCGGGACGAGCACGGATTTATGCAAAAGTGTTGCGTTTGTTTCGAGGTGCTTTTTTTTTTTTTTGCTTTTCGAGGAGAGGGATTCGAGATTATTAACTCTCTGTTCGACAACGTGTTAAGCGAGAGAGGGTTAAGAGAAATATGCGGTGGAATATTGTTGTTTAAAAGATTATAAGTGGGGGATTTTCTTTGTGTTCTTTGAAATGTGAATATTTTTTGGGAGGGAAGGGGAGGGGGAGGAGGGTTTACTGTTCTTTTCTATTTGATGTGTTAGAAAGATACGATTCAAAATAAAATAAAAATATATACATACGAATTTATATAATTTTCTCCTCGAAATTTTTGAATAGACTAATTATTTTTATATAAAAATTTCTTCAGATTCATATTTGAAAATAACGTTACAGAGAGCGCAGACAGAAATACAATTAACCCGGTACGCAATTCCACATTTTCAATTTTAATTTCCCTTCGAATTTCCAAATTCACCAGCATCAACCCTCCCAATCTTTTTCCAATTATTTTCTGCATCCTGTTCGAACCTCCAACGAATCATTCGAAAACTGGAGACGGAGAGTTTAAAAAATTTGAAACATCGGCCGAGAGAAGAATTTTAAAGAGTATCGATAAACTGTCTGTAGGATCACGCTTAAAAAGAAAAAGGGTCGAAATGTCTCGATTGATCCGCGCGAATCAATGGAGAAATTCTCGAACAGTCGTCTTTTTCCTCGGGGACAAATGTTCGGATCGAAGGATGCATGAGAAACGTGTGCTCATGAATTCAACGAGGAATTCAATCTAATGGGATCTTCGAGGGGGAGGGCCGAGCATTTAATTAAAATCCTCTTGAACCACGAGCGTTCGCAATCGAGTGACGAGTGGCTTTCGAGCGTGGAGAATTCAAATGGATAGATTGAAGAACCGAGGATTGATTCTTGGAAAATAATCGTGCATCGATAAAACATTTCGGTGATTCGTCCAGGGAATTGATGAATTCGATCGATTTTTTCTAACCTGATCCCGAAGGAGAGACTCGTTAAATCGCGTTCTTTGATTTTCACGAGGGAAACGATTTCAAAAACTTATGACAATATGATAAATAACGATAATAAATTATTATTTACAATAATCGAAAATTAATATAATCGAAAATTTCTTCTTCCATTATTAACAGATAACACTCTAAATCCACCACCTTTTAAATCTGCATTTTTAAACGCATAAAATCTCGCACCAGTGAAAACGAAGCACGAATCACAAATCGGCTATAATTTTCAAAATCCTTATGAATTTTACATACCTTCAACGATCGATATCCTCGAACCGCCTCCTCTCTCGTCCTCTTCATCCTCCTCCTCGTGCACCGCTTTCCAGGATCCTCGTAGAAAGGACGCAATATGCTTAATGGAGCGACGCGTCGCGTTTTCCAATTTTTCCACGCCGTTTCTGCTTAAACGTCCTCCATTAACTAATTGACGCGGCAAGATTTGATATCGCCACGGAAGGGGCTTCCATCCTTGGAGCGAAGAGACAGGAAGCTGGAGGAGGAGACGTAAAGATGTCCGCGGTTTCGAAACGCATAGTTTCGCACGTGTTTCTACGAGAGCTGGAACGACACTGTATACGCCACGATTCGGTTGAAACTGGTTCGCTGTTTACTATTAAGTTATGACTCATTGGAGTAGCGCGAGCGAAATGTTTACATATCAACGTTCCAACCGTGGGAAACGAAATCGTATATTTTGGTTTCGCTCGATATTTTCGTCGCAACGTACCTTTGGATTTGATTTTCAATACGGTAGAGACAAAAGTGGATAATAGAACAATTACTTTCTCCCGCATTAAACTTCGCTCATTCGAGTAGAAATAAAGTTTTTTTCAACATCTAAGGCGTTAGATTTACGTTCTCCAATCATCGAACCATTCATCATGTATTCTTGCAAATTTCTCAGATCATTAATTATTTCCTATTTCTCTTCGATAGTTGAAACTACACGTTTTCGTTTACTTGCCATTTTCTGCTTCACACTGAATTACGTTTAACACGGGAAAGTATTTATTACGTAAACCTCGCTACGAAACGGATTGTGTGGATAACAGAACGTATATATATATAATAAAAATGTATAATAATCTTTATTCAGAATTTTGCACGATCTTCTCGGTTAAATAAAACTATCGACAAATTGACAAATCGTAAAATTTTCATGATCCGATTAGAGAGATCGGGCTTTTCACTTGGCAGAACCTCTTAGATCTAACTTGCTGTCTCTGATAATCTTTTTAAAAGTTTCATGACGTTATCAGATAATGCATTTTCGTTGTATCGTAACGTTACATATTCATGATGGATATACGCGCACTCGTAAAAGTTTCAATAATCGAAACTTTCGATCTCTCTCGTCACGTTCCAGATCCTTCTCCGAGTTTCTCTCGTTCACTCAAGATTAGGATTAATTATCAGTTTGGAGAATTTGGCTAATTTGAAACGCGAAATCGAACGATGAAAAAAAGGGAAAAAAGACGAATGTTGTGAAATTTCAATTAGATATTTCGTATAGCATTTAGATTATATTCACGTAACATCAGACAGACATCTCGTCAAGATTTCATCCAGCATTATCTAGCATGTAAGTCGATCCAACTTCCGACTCGTTGCACTCACCAGAAAATTCATTTGCAAATGGAAGCGTGGATGAAAAGAAAAACCAAGTACCTCTTCCAATCCGGTAAGATCGACTAAGAACAATTTTTCGTTTGCATTTATATAATAAATCTACGTTTAATCGATTCACAATTCGCCTCGATTTAAAGGAAAATCATAGACGATTTCACCAGAAAATTCATTTGCAAATGAAAGCGTGGATGACAAGAAAAACCCAGTACCTCTTCCAATTCGATAAAATCGACTAAGAGCAATTTTTCGTTTACACTTATGTATATAATAAATGTTTAATCGTTTCAAGGGAAAATCATAAACGATGGACTCAAATGAAAGTGTGAAATGGACGAAAGGAGGAACCCAGTACCTCTTCCAATCCGGTAAGATCGAGTAAGAACAATTTTTCGTTTGCATTTATATAATAAATCTACGTTTCACAATCGTGTCTCGCCTCGATTCAAAGAAAAATCATAGACCGATCGAGAACACGAGAAATTGGTTTAATATCCACGAATTTGTTGCACGAGTTTGCGTAAAAAGGATGTAACTAAAAAACGTAGAAACGGAGGAATCGAATCGATCGCATTTTCAAAAGCGTAAACCGACCTCCGTGCAAACAGTATCGTATCGTGCGGGATAATTTGGTATGCAAATGTCAAAGCACGGGCCGACTCATATCGGTCGTTCAATTATGTGTAACGCTTAGTTAATTAGCCCTCTGCCAGCTGCTATTTAATTGCTCATTACGGAGGTAATTTGTAATTAAACGGAACACGATTCGCTGGGCAAGAAGGCCGATCTTCACGACGGGTGTATCATCTGTGTGAGCACGTGTGTATATATATATATATATATTTCCCTTCTCTGCTCCCTCACTTTCGTCTATCCATCGACCACTATGATCATTAACATGGAAGGTTTGCAATTTGCAAAATTGATGGGATATCAAATCTCACGCAACCGCACCACGCTTTGCCCGCCAAGTAAAACCAGCCCTCCCTTCCCCTCCCTTTGAAGGAATCCGCTGATTACGTTGCTGATTACGAAGCAATTAAAGGATCGTCGATGTCTAATCCACGTGTATATAACAAGTGGGACGTGGGTGTCCAAGGATCTTAACGAGAATTAGATTTTTGAGGATTTTTGGATCGTGTGATTAATACTTTCGTTAGTTGATTTTTATTCTATTAATAATATATGTGTGTGTTTGTGTGTAGAGATTGGAATATTTGCGTGTGATAGAATATAATTAAAGAGCTTCAAGATTGATCGAGAGATTTTAGAAGGAATAACTAATACGCGATTCATTTGACTATTATCCTCCATTAAGACAGTAATAACGCAAGGATAACAGATATATACGTTGTGTAATAATAATAGAAAGAATTACAAATTCAAAAGCGAAAAATGCGTAAAAACTATAGATTAGAGATCATTAAAATTATAGTCCTCGTTTAGAAAATTTACAGATATAACATTATAAATATTTCGATTTGAAAATAATAAAACATCTTGCAGAATGAAACTATACAAAGCCATTTTCACCTACAAATATGCTGTGAAACGAAACAGGAGTCGCAAAGATTAAACGTGGTGGATTCATATTTCAAATAGAATACCGATACCACGAAAAATTATTCGCCTCGCTCGTCGTATATCATTTCGTCCCATTCTCGAAGGAATAAACGGGGAAGGCGTCGAGTCTCGCGTTTCCGGTGGCGATTCAATGAGAAATCCGCCGTGTACAAGGTTGAAGGGACGTCGAATCCCGCTCATAGATATTTTATAACTCGAGATTGATGGTCGGCCACGTTTCCACCTAATGCCATCTTTCACCATCCGATGTCCGATGGAAGAAGATGGATATTCGTAATTTCCTTGCCTTTCCTTAGGGACAGACGCAGCTTCCTACGTGTTCTTCCTCGGTCAATTTTCTTCCTCGACCGTGCCATTAGAATACGGGCAGCGAAGAAGAGGATCGATCCTCTGTTTTCGACAGAAGCGAGACGAGAGGGCATGGCGAAGGCTTTTTCGAAATGCCGAATTAAAGTTAAAAAGAAAGGGGATTATCCTAGAGTTTAACAATTTTTTGGGGAGGAGTATTGAAGGAAAAATTGTTAACTTTAAGAAAGATTTTCTTCGTGTTCTAAAGAATGTTTCAAACGAATTTTAATCGTATATAAAAGTGTTTTCAAGAATTTTAGATTTGAACTATAGCCGTTAAAATACGTGGAGAGAAAGAGAGAAGGAACGAAAAGAATTTCAGCGTGGCAGGTGAATAACGAAAGAACTTCGTCATGTTCTCCAATAGTAGCCAGGGAATCCAAGCTCATAACAGCTTGCATGTTCCGCCAAGCATACATCACTCAAAGACTCCTCTAAACGAAACTACTTCGCCCAACCTCGCAGAAACGTGTCCATATATCAAACAACGTCGATACACGGACACGTACGGTCAATATAACCTGCACGAAAAATCGGAAGCACGAAACGAAAAGCTTCTTTCTCAGAATACGTCCAGGATCTCTGAAAGCATCGTCAACTCCTGTGTCAATACCGTTGTAAACGAATAATTCTATATAATCCATCGACACAAATTTTTACACAAATATCACCCTCCCTTCAACAATTAAGATTCATTCAATTTAAAAAACACAAACATCTATATAAATTTCTATTTTCACTTATCCACCAACAAGTTTACTCCACAAGATTAAACCCAATTTTATCCGTAAATAATTTCCATCAATCTTCATCGAAAAAGAAGAAGAAGAAGAAGAGAAACGAATAATTCTATATAATTCATCGACTTTTTTACACAAATATCACCCTCCCTTCAACAATTAAGATTCATTCAATTTAAAAAATACAAACATCTATATAAATTTCTATTTTCACTTATCCACCAACAAGTTTACTCCACAAGATTAAACCCAATCTTATCCATAAATAATTTCCATCAATCTTCAATCGAGAAAGAAGAAGAAGAAGAAGAAGAAATATGAAGAACAAGACACCACTTCAACTATATCGTGACTATCTCGAACTTATCAATCCCGTTTAAAAATCCTCGCGATGGTCGTCCAAGGTGCACACACACACGCACGCACATTTGGTCGGCACAATTTTTCACGTGGCACGTTTAGTCGCGTATGAGTTTCCGCGCGGCTCGGTCATCAGTCATCCCGGTTCCTCGAGATGCATTTAAGCGTACACGCAAACGCACGTGCGTCCGTGGGGGGAAGAGGAGGAGGAGGAGGAAGAGGGGGGGGGGGGCTAGGCTGAGGGCGCATTGTCTTACCTCGATGGGCTGACCCTCGCGGGGTCATAGATCACGGGCTTCCTGGAGTAGTCCCTCGTATAAATCATCGGCCACCGCTCGGCCTCAACGGATTTATCGTCCGCGTCTGAGCCACTTAATTTATCAACCGAGAAGAAACTCGGTTGGACAAACTGTGGAATATCTTTGATTTCGCTGCGTTTCGATAAAATTGTGTGCGCGCGCGTGTGTGCGTGTGTGTGTGTAGGTCGATCTGTGCGCAGGTTTTGACGGAGATTTGTTTTGCTTTTGGGAGAATCTTGATGCACGGAAAAGTATAATTCTTTTTAATTGTCGACAGTTCATGGTTCACGGAAATATTTATGGTAAAATCTTGTATTGAGTTTTCATCGATAAAGATGATGATGATGATGAAGTTTGTTGTGAACGTGCATTAAGAGAAAAGAAAGTTTGTAGGAAAATTGTAGAAATACATTTAATTGTCACATAAATTTAATTGTAATTTTAATTAATTATCTTTGTTTAAAGTGAAGAGAAGGAGAAGAAGATTTCACAATTGAATTTTAACGAATATAACGTTTTCTTTCTTTCTTTTTTTTTTTTTTTCAGATTTTTTACAATCGATGAAGCTACAAACTGGACCAGAAGTAACCTGATTTATTGAAACGAATTCACGGAGATATACATCGTGAATATCGTTATTCTCTCTGTTCAACGAGTTAATTGGAACGTTATTTTCGTTACCTTCATCAAGTTAATTCTACCACGAATTGACACGAATATATTCCAAAAATTCATTAAATTTATGCACATATGAGAATATTCTTATTATGTGTTAAATAAATTCCAATATTTCTTTTTTTTTTTTTTAATTTTAATCTCTATATAAAAATTCATATTTATAACGCAACTAAGGAATTGAAATTACATTAATATAATTTGAATATTTCTAAGATAAATAAATATTCTTTTCAAATTACTTTTTCCACCACGTACAATATTAAATGAAGACAAGGCCCATTTTATCGATCGATCGTTAATCTTCTCACGATTAATTCACTAATTCCGCATCATTAATCAACTAATCGATATCCAATCACGCGTTACCAATCAATTAAAATCATCACACACTTAAACAGATTCACATATCTTCGAAACCGGTATCATCGCTTTTGCCCGCCAGTCAAGTGAGCAAACTGTTGTCTATCGTTCTACCGGATCCCATGAATGTGAATAACCGGTTGGTTGAAAGCATTGGTTCAGAGCAAGCCGCTTTGAATATGGCGTGACTGATAAGGCATAGACACGACCGCGACTGATTTATCACTGGAACTGGTCACGAGCGTTTATGGATCACGCGTCCTTGGCTGTTATCAGTGTCGCGCCTCGCGCACGACTCACGATCCATTAAGATTCCGCTTTTTCCCTTTCCTTAATTGATAACGGAAATCAGGATCGAAGGAACGAACGTGTTATCCGCGGCAAAACTTGAGTAATGGTGAACGAAGCAAAGAACTCGCTATCTTTAAAAGTCGAAAGCTCAAGGAAGACTGCTTTTACTTTCCAATGAGAATTGAATAATTGATACGAAAATCGGAAAGGACGAAAAGTTCCTTTACGACCAAGCGTTATCTTTTTCCCCCTCTACCATAAAAATCGATAATCTCTTCAAAAATCAGAAGAATTTCGAACGAGTTCTTACAGTAAAAGTAGAAAATATCACACGTCGTGTAATATTACGATCTATTTTTAACCAAATATCGTCAAAATTAATATAATCCCTGGCCACAAAATCTTTCTCAATTATCGCCTTTATCAACTCTTCGCTAATCCCCATTCCATCCAATCCCAAGATTAAAACAAAATCCCCGTAAAATCGACGAGAGAGAGAGAGAGGGTCCATCGACCAGATCCAAAGCAAATCTAACGACAAACTGTTGCCAGCGAAGCTCCCTCCTCGAAATTTCGTTCGCTTCGACCGAATCGTTTGTTCGATTATTCCAGTTGGATACGTGTGCAGGATTTCTATATATAAAACGGCAAAAGGTGGAACGGAAAGGGAAAGGGGCAAAAGTTGCAGCAGCTAGGAAAACGTGCAATTGGATTTGCTCGGTTTTCATCGAGCGATCGCAGGGGAAATGGCAATAACAAGGGAAGAAAGAATGGAAAAAAAAAAAAAAAAAGAAAAATGGCGCGGCAATTAAGAGAGGAGGCAAGAACGGAAGCTGCGACTGATTTCTGGGAAATAATAGGCGAGCTATTGGAAATTGATACCATCGTATGCCGTTGAAAAAGCGATCGGGATCGGCCGATCGCGGGATGGACGTGGGTTTTCTTCCCCAAGTGCCACGATTATGTTTCACGCACGTCGAACGTGTCGCGAATTTGTCGTTGGATCATTATCGAGAGAATCGTTTTCGAATAATTGTAACCTCGAATAGCGACGAATAATTATTCTTCGTGGAATTGTCAGTTTCATCCACGATTCTCATCCACGAATTCTTCTCTAAATTCAATCGAGATCGTTCGAGGAGAGAGAATTGTTGTGATTAAAGGTAGCTCGTTATATCTGGTTGGTTAATTTTAAATTAGATTGAGAGCAAGAATTTTTCCAAGAAATGTGAAAGATGTGAAAAAGGAAAAGAAAAGTTTATCTGTCTTTTCTTTCGTATACACGTTCGGTATAAATTATTTTTTTATGCCACATTATGAATTTGTATTGATCGTGTATCCATGTAAAAATATGCGACAAGATGTATGTATCGGAAAATCAAGATCAAGCTTGATGGGTAATACGGAAATTCTTCTTCTGGGACGAGAATTCTCAGACGTAACTGGAAAGGAATTTAATTCACCGGCAATAAAATTGTTCGGCCAAACAGCGTTCTCCATTGAATCGGTAAATAACAAGCATCTGGCTTTTCGATAAAAAGATTACGTCTTCACGAGAAAATCGTAAGAAACACGTACATCGATATGAATTGATTCCCATTTTTTTTTATTTCTTCCTTCTTTTTGCTATTGTTAAATCTTCGAGTTTATTTTGTTTTTAATTTTCGATAAAAAAAAGAGAGAGAAAGAGAAAGAGGATAAAGGACATTTATATTACGAAAGCGGAACGAAGGAAGGAGTTGTGTTGGAAGCAAATTTTTAATTTGAAAATATACGACATAAAATTGTTTTTACGTTCTTTGAAGTCGAGGGGAAGATAATATCGTCAAAGGCAACGAACGACTAGTATAATGTAATATCCTTGTTTAGAGTAAAAAGAGATCATCTTTCAAAGAATAGTCGCATAAAACCTGTCTTTATTAAAAAACTCCTCCCCTTAATATCTTATCCTTTTCCTCCAGCGTAATCAACTGCACGATTTAACGACCCATTAGTCCTAAATACAATTTGCATAAACGTAACAAGAGCGTATTATATTTTTACCGATCTTTTGGAAAATTCTTTCCTCTCGGTTGGTTCGGATCAAGAGGATCCGAAATTTTTATACGAAAAATATTTTAAACGAATAATAAGTTACTTAAAAAAAAAAAAAAAAACTCTTAAAATATTCAGACAGAAAATTAAATTAAATGATAATTTTCAGAATAAAAAATAATTAGATATTAAAGTATTCACAAATGCAGATAATAATCTAAATAATTCATAGTCTAAATTCATAAATATCGAATTTATGTTTCGACAAAAGAAAGAAAGAAATAAATTTCAAAATTAACGAAATTCTCGACACGAAAATAAAACGAAACAGTTTGGAACGGCATCTCCGTTCGAGTATCGCGCTTAAGCACGAAAATCGTGGCGGTCCTTAAAGTAAACTCGCGGGTCTCATCGAGGGAAATAAAGAGAAGAGATGGAGTTAGTTGGAGGGGAAAAAGGAAAATGTCCGATCGACCACGGTCGATTTCCGCTTTCCTGCGGGTTCTCGCCGTTGGCCTTAATACTTAAAAATCCTTTTCCTCTCGTCCACGCGAAACTAAATCTTCAACGCCCGCTTTCTGCGCGGAGAAACGTCTGAAACATTTACGCGGCAACAACTTGGACGAAAGTTTTAAAGACTCTTTGTCTTTAAGGGGGGAAACGTTGTATGCGTGTATACGTTTCCTCCTCTTTTATCTGGAAAACTTTTTTTATTTTAATCGAACTTTAACACGAGCGATTTATTGCAAAACTTCTTCCGAAGGAATAAAAACGTTCAATTTTTCGCGAATTGAACGAAATTGAAAGATAAAGATCGCTATGAATAAATCAGTTGACGAAAGAGAATGTTTCAATGTAACAATACGAATTTTACGAATACTACGAAACTAATCCCAATTCCAACAATAATCAACAAGAAGAAAAAAAGATCTTTTATTCAAACTATCCCCCAATAAAAAAAGAAGGAAAAAACGTAATAAGAGGCGCAAACGAACGAGTTCCTGTTAACGAACGATCGAAATTAAAATGACCACGCGCAATTCCAATTACCACTTGCCATTATTTTTGCGCTCCTTCTATATATATATATATACATACACATACACACAGAGGAGTACAATCGAACGAGTTGAACGACACACACACACACACACACAAACCGGACCGATTGATTTATCGTCGAGGAAATTAATATCCTTCAGACGAGGTGGAACCGGTTCCATGGGCGTCGCTTTGTTGCCTCTGACCGCACCCTAGAAATGCTAGGTTGCGGTCGAACGATGTTACGGGAACACCCTCTTTTCAATCACCCTTAACACACGTTGAAAACGTTAACCAATGCCCGACTGACCGGTCCTCGCCCATCCCTTGACCGCCAACCAGTTCCGCGATCTTCCACGCCGCTTTTATGCTAATTAATCGCGGCCGACCCTCGTCCTCCTTTTTCTTGCTGCTTACGTTTCGTTAACGATCGCGCTCACGTTGTGTAACTTGATTAGCTTGCTCGTGGGAGCACGGGAGGATGGCGGTCGAGCGATTTTTTTTCTTTTTTCCTCTTTTTTTAAATTGATATTGCGAGTCACGAGACAAGATTTTAATTATTCGAATGCAGGTTGAATTGTATTCGAAAATGGATTGATTTCTTGAGTAACTTGTGAAGTAAGAACGATAGAATAATTTGGTGTAAGTGTAATTTTAGCTTTGGATTAATTTTTATGTTTTAACGTTAGCTAAATAAATGTTATTTCAATTATTCGATCGAGGAGTACGCAATTTATTGTAACATTTTAATATTATCGTTTATATTAAAATTATTTGTTTCAATCTTTTGGTAATGATCATACGATCATTTCGAAAGTGTTTGATATCGTTATGTATAAATACTTGTAATATAATTCATAACATTTACTGAGAGTATTTAATTCTTTACTTATATCTCGTAACTTTTAGTAACACCTTTATAGAAATAATAATATTCAAAAAAGTATTAAAAATGAGGTTATTTAAAGATCAATAAATAATTTCTCCTCAATATTTCGATAACAAGGAACATTTTTCATCGTTGAAAAATTTTAATTCCACACAACCCCTCTTTTATATCCTCAAGTAATGATATACCATATCGATGGAATATCGTCAATATCGTAAGGATAAATGGCAAATATTCGGATGTTGTATCTCGAGATTCATCCCGTTCCCGAATGCTGTGGATTTGAAAACTATCAGGCGGATATAGGGCGGAATGCAAATGCCGAATACGGAGGAGGGGAGGGGAAAGAAATAGAACCGTTTTAAAACGGATGCGCTCGGCTTTGTGAAAAACTCATCAATTCTTGCACAAACGAGACGAGATCGCAAAGCTTCGATCGATCGATCGATACGTTAAGACGTTAGCGGGGTAATTTTCTCGAGAATATTTTTCAACTTTCCTCTTTCACCATTCGCATCTCCTCATTTATTTTCGAAACGAACGAATAATTCGATCGAACATCCGATATCAGTACTTCAACCAACTTATTCTTAATCTCCTTAATTTCCTCCAAATCGATCTACTTCGTCTCTTCAATTCCCTTATATCATCCAATATCAATTTTACCTTAAGTCTCAAGTCCAGAAAATTGTCCAGAAATTCGCGAACGAACGTAACGCGACGAAAAAGAAACTCGAAATCCACAAACTCGAAATTGGAAAATAATCGGCCCTAATTTCTCTCAGCTCCACCGTGAATCGATCCTCTGGAATCGTCGAAGAGGCGAGACGGGTCCGCTCCCATAGCGGCGCATTCATCTCCGTAAATAGTGTCGAAGTGTTCCGTGGAAGAAGAGGAAGACACACGGCGAGTGCACGCGGGAGAATTGCGCCGAACGATGCGTCATCGAGAGGTAATGGTTTAAAAAGCTTTCGAAACGTGCGTTTGGGGGGGCGGGTTCCACGGATAAGTGCCGTATTGGCATTTGACTGTCGGCTGGGGGCACGTCTGGGAAATGTACAGCACGATTCTCGAGGAATGGGAAATGGGGGACGCTGATGGTATGGGATGCCTTCGAACGGGATGCTTGTCTGAGCCCATCCTGTGTTCGTCCCTAGAAAGGGCCCGGACGATATACTCGATTCGAATTCCTTTCCCTCGAATTCCCTTCCCCTCCCCCCCCCTCCCCCCCAACCAAAGGCTAACCGTCCACGATGGAAAAGTCTTGGCTCCTTCCTTGGGGTGCGGTTCCTTGGTCAGATGGGTGACAGTTTCGAGGTTATCGAGCAGGGATCGGTGGTTTAATCGATCGTGAGAATTAGGAAGTTTGGTGCTCTTTATTTTAAGGCGATTGAAATTGAATATCTTCGAATTTTCGATCCCTTTACCTCCGCTTTCTGCCGACAAACTTGAAATAAAAATGCAATGTTTTTGGTGACAATATGCGCTTAATCAGGGCATGCGAAGGTCCATCGATGCACGATGTTGTGATAGCCGTTAAATCGATTATCTCCTCGTCGTCAGACGTGTTCTTCGTTTTCGCGTCACTCGGTCGTGACACTAATGACGTTAAAACGGATACGCTGATCGATGGATCCGATCGTTAAATCTTCGATTCGGCGGCATGTAGCCCCTAATTAAAGAATAACGACGGTAGTCGCCCGAACCAGTCGCTCCGATCGTTCTTCAAATACGGCCGAAATGATGCATCAGCCCCTCTCCCCCTTTCTTTTTAATCTCCCTCCTCTCTGTTCCCTCCGCTCGTTTCACGGCCGCGCATTCCATCTGCTCGTTAGTTCCGGCTAATTTGAATCGAGCACTTGCATTATTCCATCTTCGAATCTGTCTTTATACACGGCTGCTTTCGGCCGATTCTCCTTTTCCTTTTCGTCCATCCATTTTGACTGATTGCACGGCCCCGCTGTTCGATGGAGAGGATTAAAAAAAAAAAAAAAAGTTTCAAACTCGAAACTCGTCTTTTTTAGTACGGCGAGATCGTGTTAATGTCAGTTACACGATTGCTTGTATCGGTTTGTTGGAATTAATTGAAATTGAAGCGTCTGTTATTTATAGTAGAAAATGAAGGTTATCTCAATTTCTTTATACATTCTTTTTAAGAAAACATTCACATCGATATACAAGTGTATTTCAGGTTATTCTACATTATGATAATTTCTAAGAATAAACAAGATTATGGTTTTTCATTTATCAAATAATTTACACGAACATTTGTTTAACGAAGATCCTTGAAGACTACTCTTGCTACTAACAGCCGTCGTATCCAACAATCCAAACACCCACGATCGATTCTTCCTCGAATAAAACAAGCAGAAAACTGAAAATTTGTATATAGACTTGCATGACAACGTGTCGTCCGAATACACAATGGGGAAGTTAATAGGAGAAGTTGCATAGGAAAAGGATAACTGGACTAACGGTTAAGATTGCAACGTGCAATTTGTATCAGGCGTGACTCGACGCTTCTATCTGATCGTCACGGCACAGATAAGCGCGATAACAAGTGTGTATACCACGTTAATCTCGCGACTGAATAGAGGACGCGACCGAATACAGATGTTATCCTCGTGTGTACGAAGCTTGGAGATTAGAGAGTGACGACCGATCGCAGGCGATAATAATCCATCCACGCTGTGAGCTCTGTCGTCTGGAATTATCTTTGGTAAAAAAAAAAAAAAAAAAAAAAAAAAAAAAGTGGAGAAAAAGAATTCGTGATTTCTTTTATTCCATTTATTTCGTGTATCCATGAACTGTGGATATTTTGGAATAAATCTGCGTTATCGAGAAGAATTTTTCACGCGAATTCAACGTTTGAGAAATATTGAAAAAAAGAAAAATAAAATGTGGTTGGAAGTGTTTTTGAAGAAACAAAATTTGCTTCGTTTCACGAAAGCATAAGATGTTTAAAAATTTACTTACACGATTCGTGTGACGATACCTCTCTGCAATTTTCGAAACGAAAATTTTCGTTTAAACCGTATTTTCACTTTTCGCTGGGATGAACTGTTATAAGAGCCGTATTTGTTTCGTTACACGCGATTTTGTCCATCGTTCTCGCTTTGAATGGCGGGGATAAAAACCGATCAGGATCTCGTGATCGCGCAACTCTTTCAGCCCGCGGATATTTTGCATTTATATTAAGCGAAATCGACGGGACGCCGATCGTTTCGACGTTTTTGTATCGTACGATTCGTACGTGTCCTTCTCACAAAAGCAGGTCGCACACACGACTATCATTATACTACCGTGCCGAACCTTTTTCATCGTTCAACGAGAACGTTGTTGAAATCCATCCTGTATTTTCCTATTTTTTTTTTTTTAACCGGAGATCAAGTTTCCTTTCCCGGGAAAAACAAATTGTTGAGCAACAAAATGAAAACGAAGCGTAAAAATGTTAATTATATATGCTCATTTCGAATCAAAAAAAAAATAGTCTTCGAAGAGACCACCACTCTACCCTTGTTTCAATTTTTTAAACAACAACGAAATTCGAAAAAGCGTTTAACAGTCCATATTCCTTCAAAAATTCTCCTCACCTCCTCCTCTCGTCTCCTTGGAACGAGAGAATCCAGCCTATATCGAGGCATCGTCCGATGCCCCCGAGGCGTTCGTTTAATATCCATCGAATCCCCCGTCAGGCCGATTCCTCGAGGCGTTTCCGGTTCGATAGGTCGCGCGCAATCTGGACACGTGCCAGACTACCGGCTGCGAGCCAGACAATGCATCTCTTACGTGATCGGTTACCACGGGGAATGTTTAAACAACGATCGAGAGCCACGTGGCGGAAAAGGAAGGATCGACAGAAGCTGTCGGTGAGGCAAATTGGTAAATGGCCATTGGCCGAGCCATTCGAATCCCCGGAGCGGAACACGTTGAACACGAGAAAAATGGGGCAATTAGTTTCGCGCAACATCCTCGTCGAGAGTGAACGATGCGAACTTGAAATGGACACGTTATCGATACGCGTGTAAGTAAGCGGATATTGATTCGTTGTCGAGGAAAGGGCGAGGAGAGAATAGAATTAAATCCTTTTGATCGAGACATCGTGATCGAATGTGATTAAATAATACATTATTGTTGAACAATATACATTCGATTTTTAAAGCTTCCATTTAAAAGTGAAAAGTTTACACGTGGTAATTTTACAATATTTTCCAAATTTTCGTATTACATTACGCGCGAGTGGAAAACGAAAAAGGAGGAATCTTTTCCACGGGAGAAGAGGGGGAGGAGGATCATGGATCAAGTAAAAGGGAATTTCAATGAACAAGCGTGCTTTATCAGACGAAAGTTTCTCTTACGTAGGAGAAACTCGGTATCGGCAATAGGAAATTACGAGAAAGTAAAACTCGCGAGAGAAGCAGAGGAGGAGGAGGAGAAGGAAGAAAAACGAGGGGTCGCGTCATGAGGCACGGCCGGGGAGAAATAAAGCGGACAAACGTTAACGAAGATAGATGAAGGGGACGAAAAATAGAACGCGCGAGATAGAGTTAGAACCTGTGCAAAATGCGGAAGAAACATTCCACCGATGGAAAAAAAAAAAAAAACGTGGAGGTTAGAAGAGAGAAGAGAACGCGAGGTGTAATAATGAGCTCGAACAAGTTACAAACTTGGGAAGCGAATTCGAGCCGATTCTTTTCGAATTCCTCCCTGGAATCCCCCCCCATTTCAAATTATTGCGATGTAAATTTGTTATATAGAGTATATAGTTCACTGAAATTTTACATACAATAATTTTATTATTGAACGTTGCTAGCAGTGTTGCTATTCCATAGTTCGTATTCTTTTGTTTATCTTCGATACGCGATCTTCAGTTGTTGTTCTGTAGCCCGACACTCACGCATAACCAAAATATATCCATTCAGCTAAATCCGTATATTTTTTATTATTCACCAGTGCATAACCAGCCAACAAAATTTATTTTTCCAGAATTCGTTCAAAAACACTGTTTCAAATAAGATCTCAAATATATCCACGTGTTTCGATACCTGTAAAAAATTATATTTAAAATTAACGTTAGGAAGACGTTCGAGGGGACCTCGAAGTCCAAGTGCAAAGATCTCGAGGAAGAGGAAGGAGTCGGTCTTTGTACGGTGCAGTTTCATTCCGTTCGCTTATCCGTGTGTTTATCTTACAGCGCATTGTTATTTCGCCTCTAGCCGGGCCGAGAGAAGAAAGGAACGAGGATAATTGAACCGTATCCTATCGCGGATTCCCTCTCCTCCCGCGGCATCTCGCCAGAAAGAGAGAGAGAGGGAGCATTGCACCATCGGCCATATAGATTCCACCCCTTTCACGGCCCCATCCTAGCCCCATTTCGTTATTTGCATGCCGGCATTGTTCGGCCGGAAAGCGAATTAAAAGATGCGTTTCCGCGTGAGGAACGACGCCAGGGATTACACCACCCACGCGTTATAATCTTTGGAGATAGCCGGGCGGTTGGTGTGGGTGCGCTGGTGGATGAATTTAAATTGTTAGAGTTCGTTTTCGAGGGGGCGTGGGCGAGGTGTTGATTCCGTTTATATAATTGGAAATTTTTATTCCCATCAACAACAAAGGTTTTTCGAACATCTCGATGGAGTGGATCTTGTTCAAGAGTGGTTTGCTTAAAAGTTTAAAGATTGAGAAGAAATTCGACTCGGTTCAAGATTTTTATATCGAGAGCGATATATTAGAGAAGCTCGAGCAACTTATAATTCGGATTTATTTGTAACGGTTAGAGAAATAGGGTGAGGTATAAATCGATAAATATCGATCGATTTTTATCATTGGATAAAACACAATTGCACTCGAAACGCGCTTACTCTCCCTAATTTTTCCCTTCCTAAGCGATATTTTTATTCACACACTTGGCAAACTCACCCTTGGCAAACGTAACCCACTTAAGATCGCTTTATCGATCCAGTCTGGCATCAGATAACGGCACCTGCCATCCCGATATTTCCGTGTACCCACCGTCACGAGCGACGTGGATGACAAATGAGATAATAGCGACAACGATGCTTCACGTTATTCATCTTACTCTTGACCTAACAACGTGCCTTTATATTCCATTAAACTGCAATTCAGTTTCCATTGTTTATTGTTAAGGGTTTCGTGCGATTCTTCAGTCAAACAGATTATCACATTCGATAACACGTTACGCTCATCTTCGTTTGAGACAATGTTGCATCGCTTGTATTAACATTCTGCCACGAATTAAATTATTCTAGAGGAAGTACGTGTACATCAGACTCTTTGAAGTCTTTTTAAATGTCAAAACGTGAACGTTACGTCCAATCAGTCCTTTTTTTTTTCTTTTTTTTTACCTTTATAACAAGAACTTTCCATTTCACAATGTAAGATAAGGCAATAGGAAGAAAAAATTTCGAATCGAAATTTAATTATTCCTCGAGTTGAATTCTCGATCAATACCCCTGCTCCCCCTCCCCCCCCCCTCTTTCTCCTCTCTAAACTTTATTAAATTCGCATCAATATTATTATCTCGAGTCCAAAAAAAGTCCATCGATATTCGTTCAATTAATCGAAAACTTAACACCGATAACCTAACACATTTTATAAATATTTTCTCAACAACCAGATCGTACGCACGCATAAGAAATATATTTCAAATATTATTATTTATTACGTTAACTCCTCCTATCACCATAAATATTTATTTAATAAATATCCATCCTTGTCATATCCATCAAATATCAACCAATATATACCAAATACCTTCCAAAATCGCAACCACGCGCACACACACACACACATATACATATATAATTTCCATAATCATCTCATCGTGAGTTTTACTCAATTTTTACTCAATTTCACCCATGACGAGTTGTACATCCATCCATTTCACCCCAGCGTTGAACGAATGAACCATCAATCAGATCCGTTTAATTATCCGGCTATTTCTTGTTAAAACCGACGGTGGAGGGGGAGGGGGGGGAGAGAGAGAGAGAGAGAGAGAGGAAGAGGGAGGCCCGTGATATTAATAATTAATAAGTCTCGGCCAATTTCAGCGGCGCATAACGTTTGCATAATGGCGAAACGGCCGATATCGGTGATATCGCCGCTACGAACGGTGTACGAAGATAGATAGTGGATGGCGGCCGCGATTGGAAGTGACGTCGTTTAGGACGATTCCGGACCCGGGTCACGCACCACGGGCACGCCGCTGGTACCAGCAATATCGTACATCTCGGCCAACGGTCAGCAAGAGTGATATTTATGTCGAGCCGGCCGCGGTAAATATGAAAAGGATGAAACAGGCCGGGCTGGATTTACAGCTGCCACGTATGTATCTGCCACGAGGAGGCATCCCTTTCGAACGACTTCCGGAAATTCTTCTCCACGTTTAACCATCGTCGACCCGCCCCCATTCTTTGGATTATTTCGGGGATCCGTGATTTTTTCGAAAATGAAACTTTTATTGCGAATCGAATGGAAGACAAGTAAGTGTTAAGTAAATGAAAATTTAATTAGAACTTCGTGCCTGATATGTGGAAGATATATAAAGTTAAGGTTGGTAAGTATTTTAACATATCTTCCATTGGAATTTTATTAAATTTGTTTCAATTTTGTTTTTTTTTTTTTTATTTTAAAATGGATGGATTATAAGAAAATTCTACAAGAACACTTTGCAGAAGAAAGATTTTTATTTTTCAAAAAAATATCGTCAAATTCTTCCCTCCCTAAAAGAGACAAGAAAAAAAAGGAAAGGAAAGGAATTTCATACCAATTTAAATTACCACGAATTACACGCCAAATATGGCACGCCAATTCTTCAACTGTAATTCGAGGTACAAAAAGATTTGAAAAAAAGCGTCATTTGTCTAAATGATAATAACGATTCGCGACAGGTCGAGCGTCAGGTTGCGTGGTTAAACAAGGCGTGAGTAACACGGCGACGAAATCCTCAATTTATCACGAAGACGAAAAGGGGGAGGGAGGGGAGGGCTGAAGCGGAGGGATCCGAAAAGGATGTTTGATTAATATTCGGATTAATTCCTGCTCCCTAATCCCGCGACCGGTGATTAATAATCCATCCCTTGAATCCATCCCGCCACCAGAGATGGAAAAGCGAGACAAAAGAATCGACAAAGGTCGAGGAATTTCGTTCAACGAGACCCCCGTAACGAATTAATTGCCATTCTCATCCCATATCTGATCATTGCTCGTCACGTTTCTCTCGATTGAAACGAATTTGACCACTGTTTGATTTCTCGTCATCGAAATCGTGTCTGATTAATTTGAACAAGAGGAAAAATCCAGAAATTCATTGTTTCTTCTTTTTTTTCTTTTCCTTTCAAAATTATTCCATTTCTATTTTATTTATTTATCGATTTCTAATAGAATTATCCTTATTTCTCGGAATATTTAAAAAGTTACGTGAAAATATCCACGTTAGGATGTATAAAGTTATTCGAAATAACCTCAAGCATACCGTTCACCTGTATTTTTAAAACTATTTCCAGTTCCACGGTAAAATTATCTCTGTTTCTCAGAAAATTCAGTTAGTTACAACCTTCGATACGAAACAAGAATCTACGAAGTTATTCGAAATATTATTTCTAGTATGCCATTTTCAAAATTATTCCAATCCACGATAAAATTATCTCTGTTTCTCAGAACGTTGAAAAACTTTCGATATACAGATATATATATATATGTGTTAAAAAGTTACTTGAAATAATCTCAATAATTGTAATAATTCTATTTCTATATTAAAATTGTCTCTATTTCTCGATACAAACATTTGAAACATTTAACATTTCGTTTTCTGCTTCAAATCCACTTTTAATTTATTTTAAATCAACTCTAAGATGTTAATTACGAGCGAGTAAAATCGTGAAAATAATCACGAAACTATGATCAGATGTATCCGAATATGTTGTTACGTATTATGCTTCGTTGTTGGATCGAGGTTTAATTAATTGGTCTGGCACGTAGATAATTGTTGGGGCTATTCTAACGTGGAAAGTTTGGTATTGAAACAACTCGAGTTTCGCGTTTATAATACATTTGAAGAGGATGCTCTGTGTATTGGGAAAAGTTGAGGATGAACCGAAGGATTGTGTGTATTACGAACGGATTTTCAATGTTCCTGCATTGATGGAATATTTGGAAGTGTAAGAACGTGAATGATACAATTGGAATTATTTTGATTATACGGTAATCGATGATTTTAATGAAAATTTGTGGCCGAAATTTTGCAAGCGTGGAAATATTACAATACATTTTTACAAAAACAAAGAAACATTCTGCGAGATTTTTAAAAAATTTTCCATGAAATTATACGTTAGAATTTCGTAGAATTAAATATGTACTAAAACTTGTAGCAAAGTTGTTCCAAAAGTGATTTCAACCGGTACTTTGCTTTCCCCTTGTTGGTGTATTCATATTAAGATATTCCTTGAGACAAATATTTCAGAAACTTGTTTAAGTTTCTTATTTACCAAAGAAACTTATTTACAAGATAATTACGTATTCAAAAAAAAAAAAAGAAAGAAAGAAATAAATTTCCATTTCGAAAAATATAAATTTAACACAATCGCTCTTAGCAATTCCAACCAAATTCCAAATAAATCATTAAACGAATATCTTTTCTACAAAATTCATAATCTCTAGAGAGAGAGAAAAAAAAAATTCTTAAGCGCGCACAATGTCTGTATAAAAATCCTTCCATTTACAACGGATTAAAAAATTAAGTTTCTTCGTCGAGCAAAAAAAAAAAAAAAAAACACTTGATTTCGATCATCATTTTGAATTCTCCTTGCGTCCACGAACCACAGTCTCCAGACAGACTTTTTATGCAAAAGTATGTCACACCGTTGCGGATGCGCATTCATTATCGCGTCGCATAGCGCAATAAGATACCTTAAAAACAGATTCCACGTACGTGACATACGAACACCTCGTGTAACACACACACACACGTATACGTATATAGAGAAACGTTGTTGCATGTTACACTCTGCTGCAAAACGAAAACGTTAAACGTTAAAGGAGTTGGCACGCAATGGGCTCTTAATTAACGCGGAGATTTTAAAAAAAAATTCGACGAGGGGATGACCAAGATTAATTTACGCTTCACGTGCGCGTATTTATGTTTCCCTATTTTCCAACAGGCGCGAGGACACGATTCAATGCCCAACGAGGCATTTATATCGGCGGTACTTAACTGACGAACTCTCGACTCCATTAGACGATGGAGTAATGGATCTCAACGACAAAGTGTCATAAAGTGTCCAGTGTCGTGGAAACGCGTGTATATATATATATATATTTGGTTTTCACGATTGTTTAGAAATAAACCGTGTCTCCGATTCGATTAATAATTTAAATTTAAATGGGAATTTCATTCGAGGAGAGATTTAATTGTTGGAGCTTCCTTTTCTTTCTTTTTTTTTTTTTTTTTTTTTATTTAATATCGTTAAGAAGAGATTTTTATTAGGCAGCAGAGAGAAGTGAAAATTTATATGAGAGAGAATTTAAATGCGATAAAATGTATAATGCAAATGGTATGCGGTGAAGTATCAAATTATTCGGGGAAAAATATTTAGCTTTTAGATTGCGTGTCTATAAGGATGTAAATTTGCATAAATATATATATATATAAATATAGTTGTGAATTATTAGAATTGAAAGAAATTCAAAAAGGAAAATTTTATTAATATTTTTTTAAACGACTATAAATATTAATATTTATATTAATCGTCGTCAAAGGAATTGTGTCTATTATTCGTAATTAATTTCATTGAATATTATTAAGTGATAATTTCATTGCTCATTATCTCATAATATAATGTGAAGGGAAATATTTCTCTGCTCGTAAAACAAAGTTTAACATCAGGTGCTAAAAAGTTGTTGTCGCGCAGTTATGTTTTAATTAATGCCGGAATTTACTGTTTTAACGATGGATAATCCGGGAATTTGTTTTTCACAGTGCTTTTTCAAATGTTAATGAGAATATTTTAACATTGTTTCTCGTATCAAAGAGAAATATTGAAATTTTAAATGAAACAAACTTGAAATTTTTTTCCCAATTTTGCAGTTCAGCAATTTCAAACGTAATGTAGATAATATTATTCTTTCTTCTTACATATGTTTCCTTACAATTTACAATTTTTACAAAAATAAAGAAAAATATAAATCACTTTTACTCGTACAAACGCTCTGATATCCGTTCAAATTCTAAATTCTCACTTTGAATATTGAAAGAATCTCTCCTCTAATTTATCACTCGAAGAGATACAAGACTCTTAAATCCCTTAAAAAAAAACATTCACTTCCTAATTTCCATTCCAAAACAAAATGAAACAAAATTCAATACAATGAAAACCTATCTATTTGAATACAATGCATGGTGTATACATAATATTAGCTCAATGTTACACGAGTTAAGAGAAGGGGGAAACATCATCATCGAGCCTTATGATCACTGACTGGGATACGGACGTAAACGGACGTTGGATAGAGGCCGAATGGGCTTAAATGGCGGGTTGATCAGGCAGCGGTTCGTCACACGCGCGACATCGCCGTCGTCGTCATCATCATCATCATCATCATCGTTCAAAGCGTTTCACCCGTTTTTAAAGAATCGCTCGGTCCGTTGCGCGGCTTCAAAAACCGGTCGATAGCAATCGAGCCGCCCTTTTTTTTAGAGATAGTGGGCGATGGCTCGATAGGCTGTCACGTTTTTTAATTACGGCATTCATTCCGGTGAAATTCTTAATTAAGCTATTCGACTCGATGAAAACGCTAATATAATCGAACGAACGGTTTGAAAGGGAGGACGGTGGCAAAAAGAAAAGAAAAGAAAGGAAAAAAAAAAAAGAGGCGGCGTTTGATTAATTAAGTCGGTGGGATTGATTTTATTTAATCGACCGAAAATTGGTCGTGGCGTGGTAATTTTTTTCCGCTTCTCATCGCCTTCAAGTTTTTTCTCAAAGTCGAGCGGAACTGTTTTTTTTTTTTTTTTTTTTGAAGAGAATTTTAGTATTAGAGTGTGAAGTGTTCAAAGAGTATTTACCAGCATTTAACGAAGTTCGAAGTTTGTAATATTTAAAAAATTAAATACGCTGCAGCGATAACTTGTTCAGTTAAGAAGAGTTCTTTTTGAGAATTTGCTTAAGTGTTCAAAGATATATCGTGGAACTTAAATTAATTGTATTCCAAAATTGGATACTGGTAATCAAAATGTTGAAATGACTCTATCAGCTAAATTATTATAATAAAACATTCACTCACGTTTTCGTTGGTGTTAATTAATAATTTCTTCATCGACACTCACCTGAAACAAAAATAATTATTACGTTAATGGATCGTCATTCCGTAATATCGAATTATTCAAGAATATTATTCAAGAAAAATATCGAACTTCTCGATTCACGGTAAATAGCTATTATCATACGGTTAAAAACAGATGTTTCAATTTCTCGAGAAAAATTTCCGCGGATCGATGAAAAAAATTTCCAAGGGTCCAAAATCTCGTAGATAAGGAAGGGAGAACAGGTCGTTCGGAATTGTGTCGAGTGTCACGTGGTGCACGAATCCAAAGGAAAGACGTTAGTCCGTGGAGAAAGGAGAGGAAACTCGCCACGGTATGCAACGAGTCGGCCAAACGTGAGCGAATTTCCGGATCCGGGAAATTCGCGTGGTTGGAATCGTGCAATTTAAGGGAAAAGGGAATCACGAGAGAAACGGCTTGTACGGAACCGAAGAGTTGGGGGCGCGAAATAATAGGGGATATGTGTGCGTGTGGGTGTGTGTGTGTGGATCGAAAAACGTAACGTTGTAAAAAAAGGGGGGGAGGGGGAAAAAATGGTAAAGAACGATTAAAAGAGATAGCAATGGGAATTGTAGATCCAGTGAAAAAAGAGAAATGGAAGAGGAAACGAATGAAAGTGTAAGAACAACCGGTAATAAAACACGGTTAAAGGAAAAGAGGAAAATCGAGATAATCCTCTACTTTTAACAGTAGAATTACCAATTTGTAAGTAGAAGAGTCGAATGGATTCCTGTTCTCTTTCTCTCGAATGATTCAACGTATTTGATTCGTTCTATTCTTTATTATTAATAGTTAAAATAGAAATATAATTTCATATTATTTTTATAAATTATGACTTATATACAAATTATCTTAATATATTATTAATTGAAAACCAGGGAATAGAAAGATGTACGAAGAAATTATTCTTCTTCGAGATATCGATTTCTAAATATAAATCTCTCTCTCTCTCTCTCTCTCTCTCTTTTTCAATCTTATCAATTTCTCGACCGATTAAAAATTCAACACAATCCACATATCTAGAGACTAGTATTGCAAACGAGTTTAAAATAAATATTAAAAATGTCGCGAATAAATTTACATATAATTAAATCATTCCTATACGTTTCTATCTAAACGATATAAAAATCGATGAAATTATGCTTCCCTCCCTCTCTCCTCCTTTCATATAATTTCACATAATCTCGACCAATTTGATTAAAATCCCGAAACGGCGAAAAATGAAAAAATTAAACATGGTCGCAATAACAGAGGAGCGGGGAAAAAAAGGAGCATCCCGTAAAGAGAAGAGAGAGGGAAAAGAAAGGAGAATCGTCGAAGGGAAACTGCTACGACATCGCGTGGTGGCAAACGGGATAAACTTTCGCGATTTTTCCTCTCTTTGCGGCCTCCACATGGCCGTGAATATAAACAGGTTTTCCCCGGGCGAATTTCCCTCCCCCGGTCCACGCCCATAGAAAATCTACGACAATTCAGACGTGCCTCCGTGTGAACGCAAGAATCGTGCGGAGAAATGGAGGGAAAAAAGGGAAAAAAAAAAGGAAGAAAAAGGGGGAGAGGGGGAAATAGAGAAAGTCGAGAAGTAGCGACGAAGCTATGTGTGTCGCGCCCGTTGCCGCTCAATTCCGCGTGAAAACGCTTTTGGGGTTGATATCGTTGTGCTCAGGGGTGGAACGAATGCGCGCGACGATTCCGCGTTATGATAATCGAGGCTCGATGGTTATGACGAGGAATAAGGTAATGATAATAGTGGGAAGTGAAATTTGAAGTCAGGGGGAAGAATTTATTTTAATCGTGGAATTTGCATATTTTTATTTTCATACACGCTGAATTGTTTGTGTTAATTTCGCGAATTATTTATTTGCGTTTGATTTGATTTAATTTCAGTAATGCAAATCGTTATGTGAATTACGTGTGGACTAATGGATTAATGGAGTGTTACTTCCAGGGAGTGGAAATCAACGTATTGGTATTTTTTAAAAATATAATATATCGACGAGAAAGAAGAAAATTTTAAATTATAAAATAACCAGGTTTCGATGCTTTTATTTGGCAAGAAATATTTCCAAGTTTTATAGAACTTAACGCATTCTGCACAAATTAAAATTAGATTTATCAAGGATTGGCGAGATGTATATAAACTTTTGCACAGGTGTTGGTGAATAAAATCGTTATTTGTACAATTGTTGCATCGTTTGTGCACGTACATAATGGAAATGGCATTATATCAAAGCGGAAACGTATGTTTCTACAACACGATTGCACGCCGTCAAACATCGTAATAATCTCGTTCCGGGACTAATCTCGACTCAACTTCCCTCGAAACTTTCGAAGATAACGCCCAAGTTTGCGAATTATTTATTCCAAGGTAAGTTGAGTACTGGAAGCGCATCACGCGCCAAACACTTTGTTGCTTCGTCGCGTTTCAACCAACCACTCGAAAACTACCGTAACTGGCAAGTCGTTTGTGAAACTTTGCGACTTATCGAAGAAGCGAGCGAACGAGAGATCGCGAGAATTATCATTGCCACGCTGCTCGAGAGACCCGGAGAAGAATTAAAGGCGAATATTCCTTAAACTGTATAATTTTAATAAAATTATTCGTAAAAATCGCGAGACCAAGTTGGTAGCAAACTAAGCACGCTTTCGTGGAAATTTCGTGAAAACAGAGTTCACGATCCATCAAAGCGATTAAACATAATTCGTAAACGTAATTTTGACCTAATTAATAAAATTTAAACTAAAGAAAAGAGAGATAGATAAGTATTAAATAACAAGGATATATATGGGCGATGTGTATTTTGTTTCAATCGTATCTTTTTTCTATTTCAGAACAACACGTCCTATTAGAGTTCTTACGACCTTCTCTTGTGATCAGAGCTTATTTTTCTTTGAAAATGATCTACAAACAAGATCTACTGGAAACGAGGTGCAATTCTATTCGACAGTAAAACATTCATGAAGGTAATTTTTTGAGAATGACAATTATTATCAGAAAAATATTCTCGAAAATTTTATCGTCAAATATATTCACACATCATAAGAGTAAGATCGTAAATTAAATCCATGAATACTTCAGTGAAAATTTTAAATCAACAGGTTAAACGTTATATTTCGAAGAAAAATTGAAACGTAATTCGACAGAAATCGACTTGGATCCTATGCATTAAAATTGACCCAATTTTAGAAAAATATCTGGCCTTGTTGGCGAAATTCCATCTGCATTTTTCCAAAAACATTTTCATGGCCGATTATAAAGCAGGGCGTGAAATTTGGTCGAAAGAAAGAAGCGCTCTATCGACGAATCAAGCTGGATATCGGTGAGGAACAATAGAAGGGGTCAAAGTCGCGGCAGACAGGAGCGATTTTTACGAGTGCCATAAATCGGTTCAACGATACAACGTGCACACACGATGGTAGGTAAATTCGATTTATAGTGGCCGATAAATAATACCGCGGAGACATGTTTCAATTATCTCGAAAACAATACGCGTCCCTGGAGGGGACACCGATTACTTCGACGCATATCGACGAAATGGTTTTACAACAGCTATGTAATCTCTTATCCACCGATATTTTTTTTTTTAAGGAGATAGAGTCGTGTATTTCTTAAAATCGTATGTAAAAAAAAAAAAAAAAAAATGATTTAACATTAGTTCACATATTTTTCGAATTTTCAAAAATACAATTTGAATTCGTCATTGTCTTCGAAATAATAAAGGGAGAAGAGAATATCGAATAATCTGTTATATATTTTTAAAATATATAATGGAAAGCGGTGTATAATCTCTTTCAACTAATATTTCTTCTTAGAGAGTTAAATAAAAATACTTCTCGTGATAAATAACGAAATTACAATTAGTTAATGTCACTTCAGAGTTATAATTTCCAACGGTTGAACGGTCTTGTGTCCACCGCAGACCGGAAGTTCTCGCTCGAAACATGGAATAATAAACAAGTTTGCCAGCACAGCAACCGATTGTCGTTAATAGATCACGGGAAAAAATTCTATTTCGACGTGGGTACATGGATTAGCGACCGATTTCCGCGTTCGTTGTCCATTTCTTTTTTTTTTTTTTTTTTTTTTCGTTGGACCTACACGAGTAATGCTCGATTAATAAAGCGTCATTGGCACAGTCGATGGATAAACGATACAAAATAACTCGAGAGCAACGTTCTCTCGGTTACAAGCGGCCAGTCGAGGCTGGTAATAAAACGAAATTTGTCACTGTTGTGAACCGGTTTGATCACTGCTACGATTTGTCATTCCCAGCGTCGTATCAACGTGGGAATCGTACAAGATACGCGATTCGTTTCCTTAAGAACCAGGATTCGCGCGTTTTTAATTAGCGTCGAGATATTCCGTCGATTAATAAACGGTGGATATTTCAAAGTTTCAATTTTTAAACACCATTTATAAATTTTACTTATTAAAATAAAGATCGTTGGATAATCAATCGTTTTTATTATACGATTGAAAAAAGAATGCCTAATGTTTTCCCTTGTAAATAAAATATCGGCGTGTCGATCGAAACGAAATAAAGCACGACAAAGTAAAACACAATTTCTCTATTCAATATTTGCTATTCAATAGTTGAAATTAATTTTTAATCAGCAGATCTTTTAAAATATTCACCCCTCTACAATTTGAAAAATGTGTAAAATCTTTTGATTCGATATCGTTCGCTTTGCTAATTCATCGTGTAAATAATTATTTGTCAACAATAAAGATCGTAAATGAGAGGAGTCGAAATTCTACGATATACTTTTCCTCTTTTTATCGATTAATTATCATCACATTATCCACGTACGAAGAACAATATTTCCATACCCGTTAATTGATTCACTTTTCAACGATCGACAGGCGAAAATTTCCCACGAAAATTACGGAATGAGGTCCAATAATCCAATGATTTAACCCGCTAATTATACGTTACGGCCAACAAACGTTGATCGTTATCGTCATAACCCTCGGATTTGCATTCTTCGATGCACAAGTTTTAATTATACGAAAGCAGGGGTCAGGGCTTTACACGTAATCAGAGCTTTCTGAAATCCAGGCCGAGTGGATTAATTCATAATGTTGCGTCGACGCGGCGACAACGCGGGGTTAAATTCTAGCCGCGATAAATTCGTGAACCCGATTACCCGACCAATAATTATTTTAATCCATTTAAGTGTGTGTGTGTGTGTGTGTGGTGTCATTCGACGATTTACACGTGTTTGCGTTGAAAAGTTACGCAAGATGGTAAAATTAGCGAGGATCACGTGTGGTGATGGCGCGAACGATTAATTAATAACAAAAACGTTTTATTTTTCATCAAAAATAATTTTTCGTGGAACATTATACGTGATACAACATTAATATTTCTCGTTTAACACGAATGATAATGATAATTGACAAAGACAAAGGAAAATCGGTTTTTTTTCTTTCGAATATTTGTACTTATTTGTACTGGCAGTGAATCGAGAAATGATTGGACGCAGAGGGAGGCAATCGCGTGGTAAAATCGTTTGCTCGAATTTTATAGCGGTCATAGCTCGTATTATGATTCTGTCGTTTCTCGAAGCAAGCATTTTCATAAAAAGTTATCGTAGATTGCACGCATCTCTCGCAACGAGATTTTATTGCGTCCAATCTCCATTCTCGAAATATAGTCTATCGATATGGGGAAGCTTCATACGGTGCTTCGAGTTGCATTTTGCATTCATTCTCCAAGATATTAAAATCGGAGAATAATTTTGCAACAATGTTTAATTATTACCCTTTTGCTCTTTCGTCTTGGTGATTTTTTTTCATCTCTGAGAAAATTCCCTCCTTACTTTTTATCAATTAATTCCTCTCTCGTCGTAATTCGTCACGATTAAATTAAATTTTTCCTGCATGGATTTTCGCGATATTAATAACTTTGTACCCGAGACTTCCGTCATTTCGCAGAAAAAATTACAGATCTTACAGTTGAACTTGAAGTTCATTCGCACTGGTTAATCTCCATTATTTAAAATAATAACGTGAATATCTTCAATTGGAAAGATAAAGTGAAAATTAAATAATTTCATTTAAATCTTTTAATTAAATAAAGCGATTAAATAAAGCGAAAACTTTCCTCCATATTCTTAATTATTCTTCAACGAATTCAAACTTGCCCAAAATAAAATGTTTCCTCCTATCTATAATATTATTACGATTATTATCTCACTATTCTCCATACACACACATCCCTACCCAAACATTCCTCGTATCCAATTACAATTATTATCACATCTCTCTCCACATCTAAACTCTGTTTAACCAAATAACGAAGTGGCAAGTTCACGGCTTGGTGGAATTGCACGAGCGAGCATTCGTTCCCAATTTCGCGCAACGACAAGTAAATAACTGGTCGCTACTCGTTCTTTCCAAAGGAACGAGGGCATGCAATACCCTAATAATTTTCACGCGATCGCCAGACGGAAAGAGAGACGATGGTTGGTAACGAGCCACTGCGGAGAGAGCTGCAGATACTCGGGTAAGGAAAGGAGCTTTCGACTGGAACAGGGCGCCAAACTACCGTTCCGTATGCGCTCTCGCGAGAGTGCAGCGCGTTGGAGGACACTTGGAAAGTGAATGGCCACTTGCATTAAGTAAACAAGTTACAGTTGGGTCCGTGCAGTGGTACGACGCTCGACAAGACACACTCTAAGGTCGAGAACCTTAATTTTCGCGGCTCTCGCCTCTGTTACGAGGACACTGCGAATTTCGTCCATTGGCCATTGCGAAATTAAAATTCCCGCCCTTGCAAATAATGCTCTGTTGCGTCTTTGGAACAATTTTTGCGAGAGACGAGAGGAAAGAAAATTAATTTTTTTTTTTTTTTTTTTAAGGAATATTTAATACTATAAGAGAAATGAATTTTTAATTATACGTTTTGATCGGATGAGAGTAGCGCGTTTAATAATGTTGATGATTTGTGTATGGTGGAATTAACGATATATGATATTGATAAGATATTGCAATATTCTATGGTGTATATGATAATGCAAGAGGCGGGATTATTAATGTATACTTTCATACACAAGTCGATAGATCGAGAAACTTGGTTCCAAACTTGATAAGAGCTTGATAACACTGAAATTGACAACGACAACTAATAAAAAAAAAAATAGGATTATTTTGTATTCTACCAAAGTAGAAGAGATTTATTTATTTGTATAGCCGTTCAATCGAGATTCAATTAAAAATATCGCATCAACGTTCTTTCCTGCTCATCATCCTGAACTATGCCCAATATCAAGTATTTACCACACTTCATACACACCAAACTTAATATTACATACAATTCAATCTATTTTATACAATAATAAACTAAAATAAATAACAAATTTAATCTGCTTAATAAAAATCTATTCTTGATTTTTTATTAATAATTTTATTAACATGATTAGGAAAACAATTAATTGAATATCCATTCACCAATATTAATATATTATTCGCTACCACCTATTTCCTTTATTTTTTTTTTTATATCATTTTATGTAAGAAAAATTTGAGAAAAATTAATTAATTCTCAAACAATAATTTTAAAATAAATGAACTTGAACAAGTATATATTTCTAAATAATATAACATAGAAATAAATTAAATTTTCTTATACCGATAAAAATTTTCGTATCCCACAACAACCTTTCCTCCCTCCCCCCCCTATCCCCCACATCCTCGCGTATCGATGATACACAGTGATCCACAGATGATCACGGTGACAAGTTGCAATTGACGCAAGTTTACAGCCGTTTGTACTTCGCATATCAAACTTGGTTGCAGCTGCGACGACATGCAGGGATGGAGGGTTGCAGGTCGAGGCACGTTGGCCTCCCTGCAACAAATCGTGCGCGGAATTTTCGAGGCAGCTTCGTATAAAGCGCAGGCTTTACTTACGTAGTTTCGGTAACCCCTTCCTTCCTTCCTTCCTCGCGAAGGTGGGTTGCAACCGCGCTAAGTCGCGGCGTAAACATTAATTTCCGCGAGCAGAATAGCAGGGTTCATTATGGTATCGCGTATCAAATTTTCCGCAGGTGGTTGGCGAGGAAATTACGCTGAATCTCGTTACGTCACGGGGCGACGAAAATTAGCCAACTTTCGAAGCCGGGGTAAGGGTGGAAGAGGGCAAGATTGGACTATTTTTAGGGATGGAAAATTTGAGATATTCAATATCGTTATTGTGTTATTCTTTAATTGGATATCGGTCGTTGCACGTGCTTGGATTGTGGATTAAGTTTACGTAAATCCCATTTATTTTAGAGTTTTTAATTGAATAATAAAAATCTGGGAATTTGTAAATTTTGGATCGAATTCCATCGTTGGTTTAGAGTTTAAATTAATAAAACATGAGAAGAATGATGAAAAATTCGATCATTTCATCCGCGACAATTTAATTACACTGCGCTCCGAAGATTTTGTTACACGTTTCTGAATACGGAAACGTGTAATTTATACGGATTTTCCTTCTCTTAAACTGATTTCTCCCGGTTATCCTCGTAAATCCAGTTAAATTACAGCTTCGAGTTTCATGGTATTCCTGTTCAAAAATCGAAGACGACCGGTTCGATAAAGTAAATTTTTCGTTAAACGTAATGCTCATTGGGCAGAAATTACGATCGACAGACACGTTAATTCCCGGCCGGAAACAAGCTCGTAAAACCAACACGAATTGCCGGCGTCAATTTGAAAGCGGTTAAGCACTAATTCCATCGTTTCTCGTTCCCTCCCACTTTCAAGAAAATATTACACCTATTACTGTCTATCTAACCAACATCCCTAAGTCTGCCAAGTAACCAAACGAGTTTAACCAAACGTAAACCAATTTCCACAACGGCCCTCCTAAACTCTTCGAATCCTTTTGATGTCCAATTTTTTTTTTTTTTTTTTTCTTCAAAACTGATCCCTTTCCACCTCGTCGTCTCAAACTTGTTTCCAACATTTCCTTCGTCCCGCTCGATCTTCTCTCTTTCCAATTTTAAAAATTTCTTTCACTCTTCGACTCGTTTCGACGAAATTCCTTCGAGCTAGAACGTGGAAACACGGGGTTATTAACAGATGATTTCCGAGATCATCGTGCGCGTTTAAATCAACGCGAGAATCGATATTACTACCGGCAGTATTTAAATTAAAAAAGTTGAAAGGAGAGGGAGCCGACAATCGTAATAAACATGTCCGGTTCTGGAGAGACGATAATAAATAAGGCAAGTGCACACGACGCAACACCCTAAATCATGGGGAACGATGCATCACGCGCAGTCGTTCTACGACTGCTCTCCGCGTAAACGCAATTTTGTACGCGGCGTATTTCGAAAGGAATGACGCATTGTGCGGTATATGCTGTGTTCATTTAGATTCCGTTAAGATAAGGATAATTGTTAGTCGAATCGTTATACTTCTGACACATTTCCTGGAAAGAAGAATTGTTCAGAGAAAAAATTTTAAATTAATTAAATGTTTTTATTTTATTAAATTTGAACGTATCCGATATATTTCAGTTTATGAACACAATAGCGTTGGATAATAAACTGTTAAAAAATTATGTGAAATTCTCGAGAAAAATGTCGAAGGGATAGCGGAGGGTTTTCGTGACGACTTCCGGTTTTTGAATTCCGCGACGTTGAACGTCGAAGATCGTGAACGAGATCCCGTAGGCGGCTTGGAACGTGACCATTGTCGTTCCACGATAAGGGTAAGAGGGGTTGCTCTGCCTTTTGCATAATTCGCCGTTCGAGGTACGGCGTGGCTAATGAACTGCTAAACGAGCTCACGGTTTTAGCCGAGCCGGCAGAAGCGGAAATTAATGCTGCGTGGAGAGCCTCGTTTCGTGCGAATTTCGTACTCGAGGTTTCAACTTTTATCTGGAAACGCTTTGATCTTGAGAAATGGATGAATTTTGCGATAGATCGTGAATTTTGATTGTTCGTTCGAAAAATAATTGATAGTGAAATATTGCGTAAATATGCGAAAAATATGTAAAAGATCCATATCGAAATATTTATTATTAATTCGCGCGTTATCGAAGATAGAAATTTTCGATCGAAAAATGATTTTGATTAATAATTCGAGAAAGACATGAATTTATTATAAAATACTGAAAGTATATGTATAAATTAAGAATTATGCACGTTGTTAAAATATTGGTGAAATTTATATTTTATATATATTGGCTATTTTGTTGTTTGTTGGAAACAAATTGAAACATGTATTCTATTTATTGGGAACAGTGTTTAATGTTTAAATTCAAGAATAAATCAGTTTTGTGAAACTTTCATTCCATTCATTTATAACGTTCTTTTTTTTTCTTTTTAATTTTTAATTATCACGTTGTTGGAATAAAAATTTATTACCTGCACGATACAAAATCGTACAATCGTTTTCATTGTTCCATTGTGCAGTATGTTCCTCTTATCTCAGGATGGAGATGTAGATTCATGGATTTTATATACATCGTATAAAATTATATTAACTCGTCTACGTACTCTGTATAACTCTGTGCAAACTCAAAATTGAATACAGGCGACGTTTACCTACGTATATTTCGCAAGTATTATCTTTTTATTTATTTTTATGCTATTATATTCTATCATTTTACATAAATAAATAATTTATTTATAATAATTATTAATATTTCTCATTTTTAAACAAAATATCATAACCATAACAACGTATTTTTCTCGTTAAGAAAGGAAAATGGAAGAGAAAACGATTAAATATTAAATAAATCTCTAAATCTTGGCTCATAATTATTTTCGATTGTCCATTACCGGTCAATTTAACTTGTGGTTGCTCTATAATTACTCTTCTTGTAAAATAATATTATAAAATATTCGAATAAAGCTATAAAATTAACATCATAAAATTATAAATCCAATTTTAACGGGTAAAATGTTGAATATTTCGTTTATTGTAATAATAAATCGTTAAGCGTGGGCGTTAACAATAAAAATCTAAGAATCATTTGAAAATTCACCATTATTTTCAAAAAATACAGTTGAAAAATCATTCGGTAATACAATCGGCAAGAAACGTATATATTCGCCAAATTTCGTCGCTCGAAATCTATAGGGGGGATAATAGTATATATACAATAATAATCGCGCGAGGACGATCATTCCTTATCGCGCTTCGGTGACGATACGATCGATACCATAACATTTTCACTAAATTTTATAACATAACGAATTATTTTTAATTATTTATTGTTAAAATATTTATTTTTAATTAATAATTAATATCATCGTATATATTATTCATTCGCTTCGGTTTTTAATTCATTTATTGCTTTATTTATTCAATTATGCACATATTTTTATTTAAATTTTTTTTTTCATTTTTTTATTTTTTTTCATTTTTTTACTTTTTTACTTTTTTTTCATTTTTTTTATTTTTTTTACTTTTTTTTATTTTTTTTTTTATTTTTTTTTTAACTTACTTATTTCCTCAATTATTTATACATTTGTAATTAATTACTTTATTTTTTTATTTATTCATTTAATACTTTATTTATTTAAAGATTTATTTTTTACATTTAATTACTTATTTCTTTTTTAACTTTTACTTTCATTCATTCCTTCATTTATTTAAATATTCGTACTTTTATAACAAAAAGATTTTAATAATTTATTTTTATTATATTTATTATATAATATGGGTCTCGAAGTAGTCACTTCTCGTTCGTAATTGGCATTGGTTTCCATATTATATTATTTGATTAAAGATCAGTAAAAAAGAGTTTGTGTTAAAAATATATCGAAAAGATTAGTTTTTGAAAACTAATGCCAAGCTAAGAACTACAATTTCCTCTCGTATGTTTTAGATTCTTCTTTATTATAATTATCATATATTATATATATAATATTATATAATATATATTATATTATATTATATAATTTATATTATAATAATTATGTTATATAATTTATTTATATTTACATGCTATTTTTTTTTTATTACATGTTCAATTGTAGAATTTTGAATATTTTGCAAGGAATTTCGAATATTTGTAGTTCAGTTCACTTATTTATACTAATTTGTATCTTATTTTTATAATTATTTATTAATAATTAAAATTTTGATAACGAACAATTATAAGATAATTTTTCCAAATTATAAATTCATTTAAAATTTATAAACATTTTTGAATATTAAGAAATATTATTTCATAACCCATAGCAGTATTTTCTTAAACAAATGCTTCAAGGAAGAAAGAAAAAGAAGGGAAAATATCAAAGTGTATTTTACTTCTTTTTCTACCCTATCCCCCTCCCCCTATTAATACAATTTTATTTTCAGCACGTTTTTGTAACCGCGCGCAATGCGGTTAGTAGAGTCAGTGTTTGCTTTCGTAAAAGTTTTTTTCAAATGAATAACGCGAAATTAGAGTCAGTGTTTGCTCGCCGATATTAATTCAAACGGTCGCGTTAAAAGTTTATTTCTTTATATAATTCGTTTCGCGTTAGAGTCAGTGCTCCTCTCAAGAAAAAACGGCGATCATCCATCACGCGAAGAGGTAACTATCTTTCATTTTATTTAAATTCTTATCCTTCTATTTTAATGAAATAAAATCATTAGACTTTTAATTCTTTTTTATTATTATTCTATTAGTCAAATAGAGTTTTATCTTTTTCTTATTTCAATTTTCTTATTGAAACAGAATTATTGAATTAGTTTTAAATTATATTGTTACGCTTTTTGTTACAGATACGTTCCACATCCAGACGTTTTTCCACGTCCTCCTGCACGATGGCAAATGGTTCTTCGCATCTAAGGGTGAGTCGCATGCATTTATGTTCCTCCGGTCACCCAATCATGTCGTAGGACGAAAGGTCCGAATCGACACGGGTGACTGGTTGTATACGTAGATTTTTGCAACGAGCATAGTGACCACGGGTATATTATTATACCCGTGAGTAGTAACAAACTGTGTTTTATTTATTAGCTCAGGCTAGATCTTCTTGCACATCGCGTTTTATTGAATATTATTAGTAACGTAAAAATTTTCTTTTCTCATGTTCCTTTATATAATATTTTTTAATCGCGCGATTTTTAAGTTCAATCTTTAATCATACATAAAATCATTTTAATTCAATTTCGTATACGAAAATGTGCAAGAAGATATTTCGCGACAGGTAGATTTCGGAATCAAAGCAATAATAATTTTTAATACTTTTTATTTTCGAAAATACGCTTTGATGAAGGAATCGCCTGAGGTTATTTCAATTTTTAACTTTAATTCTTAAAGTCAATTATTTATTTTGCATTCAATCTTAACGTTTGATCTTTCTTTTAACTTTTGATACTTAAATTTTAACATTTAATTAAATTAGAGTCATTGAATAGAAGTTTGAAATAATATCAGCCCGTTTAGAGAAAAAATTATAATATCTTTTTAGCTCAGGATTTTCAGGTTTAACCCCTTCCGTGTTCGCTGCCTCGATCTCACTCACGTGCCCAGGTGTTACTTGGGTGAGAGAGAGGCAATGGGCACGATGATCATAGTTCATAAGTTTATTAACAGCGACTGACGATGAGTTAGCGATCGTGCACGACGTATTTTCCACATCGTGTGTGCGTGGTTAGGCTGTGGAATTGCGTCGTTACGATTCTTATTATTTCATTTTATCGATTACACAAATTTCAATCAACAATATTTCTCTATGAAATATAGAGAAATATCTAATTTTCTTGTATCCTTTTTACCGCGTTAGAATTTTCCAATTTACGCAATGGTCGCTAGCCATCGTCAGTCGATTTCAGGAAAATGGTACGTAAATAAATTTAGAGTGTGAATGTGGTATCAAGCTCGGGTGTCGGAGGCGTCCCGGGGCGCTCTCTCTAGTGTAGGCTCTTTGCACCCGGGCGTAATGAGTGAGAACCGTGGAGTGAGTGTGTTGGTGTGCCTGTTTTGCCATTTTTTTTTTTAAATATAGCGCCAGGCAGGATAGGTAGCATACTTTCTGGTGTGTGTGTGTTAATTGTAAGTAGGTAGGGCCGGGCAGGTTGTCACAGTCTCTGGTCGGGTAGGCGCGTCCTCGCGTGACAACCTGTTTCAGGAGATGAAAATTTGAAAGATCGAGGGCGAGGCTGAGACGAGCGGTCGCTCGAGCGGCCGCGCGTTTCTGGCTTTGCCCCTCGATTTTTCGAGTTCGCGGTCGCGGTCGCGAAATGGGTTTCGAAACGAACGTCGAGCTCGAGATTTTCGCGCATGTACGGACAATGATCGAAAATTGTCGATCGTTGGTCGTCCATGTGCGCTCAGCTTTCGCGATTTAGTCTATTTTTTTTCTTTTTTTTTGTTTCGCTATTAGGAGATCTCGAGCCTAGTTTTAAGTTTCAGCGGGCATCGCGCCCGAAGGAGGAAGACCGAAGAGGCCCGACAAACTGTCACGAAGAGGGCTGCGACGAATGGCTTCTCATTTTTTGGATCTGTTCCAAAGAATGGGAAGTCATTGTTACTACTTTGTCACTATGCTCGTTTTAGAGTTTGTAGTAGTAGTAGTAGTAGTAGTGTAGTAGTAGTAGTAGTAGTAGTTTATTGGCCGATGCACATTCCGGCCCAACGTACAATCATCATGGGCAAATGGGCAATCGCGATTTTTTAATTAGTGTTGCGATAAATGAATTACGGGTTGAATTAGTGTTGCGATAAATGAATTACGGGTTGAATTAGTGTTGCGATAAATGAATTACGGGTTGAATTAGTGTTGCGATAAATGAATTACGGGTTGAATTAGTGTTGCGAACAAATAATGATCGCGTTTGCTTTTAGTGTTGCGTTTTATATCGCGATTTTCTTTAATAATTTTGATTTCGATAAAATAGAATTTTTTAAAAAGTAGTATATAAAAATTTTCATGTTTCTTTTATTTCGAGTATTAATTATAGTTTTCAATTTATTTGTATTTTTATTAAATTCATTTTAAGAATTAGTGTTGCGTTGAAAAAATGATCGCGTTTTTTTGAAAGTAGTGTTGCGTGTATAAAATGCCCATGATTCTTCCATTGATATTGTGGAAGTGGTCCTGTTTTTTGGACCACAAAATGCAGTTGCAAGAGCTGCAAAAATGTGGTCCTGCTTTTGGATCATAAAGTGGATAAATGGGCAATCGCGATTTTTTAATTAGTGTTGCGAACAAATAATAATCGCGTTTGCTTTTAGTGTTGCGTTTTACGAGACATCGCGATTTTTTTTAATAATTTTGATTTCGATAAAATAGAAATATATTTTAAAAAGTAGTATTAAATATTTTCATGTTTCTTTTATTTCGAGTAATTCGGGTATTAATTATAGTTTTCAATTTATTTGTATTTTTTTTAAATTCATTTTAAGAATTAGTGTTGCGTTAAAAAATTACCGCGTTTTTGAAAGTAGTGTTGCGTTAAAAAATGATCGCGTTTTTTTAAAAGTAGTGTTGCGTATAAAATGCCCACGGTTTTTCCACTAATACTGTGGAAACTTTGGATCACTAAGTGTGATCCTTATAGCCTATTCTGGCTATTTTTTCTTTTTCAGCACCCCCAATTATTGAAGCATTTGCTAAAGAAAATACTGTTAAAAATGTTTGACTATTTGATTTTTTAATTTTTCCAGTGTTATTTAATATCAATATAGTAAGAATATTGAATAAATTAATATTCTTACTATAATGTATTAATATAAATTCAATTCATTTCTTTAGAATAAATGTTAATAATTATTCGTTGTCAAAATTAAAATTAGATTTTTCTCTATGTTAAAAAAAATTGAATTAATTTGAATTGAATTTATTTGCATATATATATATATTTGATTTTTTAAATATATTGCACAAATATTCGAAATTCTTGTGTAAAATATCAAAATTAATTCAAAATTTTTAATTTATTGAATTTTTTTATTTATTTCAGATTTTTGTTTTTATTTTTATTTTATAAAAATATTATATTATTTTTATAAAATAATATTTTTTATATTCATTTATAACTTACTTATATATCTTAGATTTTTTTTAAATTTCATTTATTTCATTTATAAACATACGAGGGGAGATGCGTACATTTTAAATTTAGATTTAAGTTTTAGTTTTAAGTATAACATAAGATAGATAGATATTTAAATTAAGTTTTTTGTGAGCACATTCCGTACGCTCCTTAACACGAAACGAATTATAACATGTTATAATTTCAATCCTTTCGGTTTTTCTCTCCTTCTCGAACAGAATCAGGTTGTTCTTCTCCTCTTTCACTTTCTTCTTGAATTCCCATTTTTCTGTCTAAGTGAAAATATCAGGGAATTCGTTCGTCTCCTCGCACCTTTCAGTGTCGTCGGGACGTAAGTCGTTTCTTCTACGAAACTGTTGTAACCCTTGACTGGTCACTTCTATCATCCGACCATTCTCGTAAGTCCATCGACGTAAGTCGTGATGAATGACTTTTGGTTTTCTTAATTTTCCTTTTTTCGGGGTTTTACATTTCTTCTTAAACACTCATTTTTTTCCCTTTTTACGCTTGTTTCTTTCTCGAATATGGATTGAATGATTAATAATTTTAGATTTTTTTCTTATTTCGTTTTAAATAGGAGCGTATCTTTGATATGCCAGTAGATTACACGATTCGTAGATTTAAGATTTAGAATTAAGACTTAGAATTAAGATTTAGAATTAAGATTTAAGCCTCATCGTTGGACGACGTGGGATTAATTGCGATATATGTAAACGACTTTTGTAAAGATCAATGTAATCAATAATACGTGATAAAATGTATTGAAATTTGTCTAGTTTTAATTCATTTATTTGTAATCATTAATTAAATTCAATATCTTTTGTTCTTATTTTTTAGGTTTAGATAGGTCTCGATGCGTAGTCACCTCCTCGTGGGTGAGACCCGGTAATTGTCGCTTTTAAAGAAATTTTAAAGAAATATCGTAATAAATGTTTAATAATTTAATAAAATATTTAATAATTTTCGAAAAGCGATGGCAAGCCAAGAACTACGCATACCTGCACTCCAGTCTGAAGCTCAACTCCCTTAAATTATTTTCAAACACTAGACTGGACTGCAGGTACTTAATAATCCGTTCAAGGATATTCTCGTTAATTCTCTGTTTCCATTTTATTTCTCAAAATTTTTCGATAAAATTTTAAAAATTTCACATCAATTCTCTCCTTTCTTTTTAAGTAATTAACGAGAATACATCCTCGACACGGATTATTAATTAGTATCAATAATAAGCGAATAATATTAATTAAGTTATTCGTATCGAGATACACTCTCTCCAACTTAAAGCGAAAGATAGAAAAGTTTTGATCCTTTTACACCCCCTCTTATCTTTTTTACTTTCGTCCCTTATTCTATTCGAATCGTTTCTTGTTCCTTCTCTTCCTCAAACCGTCCTGTTTTTCGACATTTCGTTGCTTTCTCCCTCGCTGTCAACCGCATGTCATGCAACAGGTGGCAGAAGACGTTGGGCGGGTGCTCTACTTCCGGTGGCCAGTCGAAGGTCCGCGCTCTGCTCGATTGGTACCTTTGAGTACTCGACCAGAGTTTAGGTCTCGTGGTCGAACGTCGTTCTCGTAAATCGGCTCCAGTGGTCGGGGATTTATCCCTTCCTGTGTCGTCAGAATGTAAATCGTTTCTTCTGCGAGACCGGTGTCGTAACCCTTGACTGGCCACGACTGGCAAGCATCATTTGTCCAACGTCTCTCGTAAGTCCATCGATGTAAGTCGTGATATGAGAGCGACAGAAAGGGAGGTTGGTTTGTTTAAGGCTCCTCTTCTTTCTTCTTATTATCACTCATCTTATCTTCTTCGTCTCTTCATTTATACTTTGATTCCTCTTGATGTTTTAACATTACGGTTTTTTTTTTTTCTAAGTTGAATTATGAAAGTGACCAGAATTTCGAATTTTTGTGTTCTTTCGCTTTAAGTTGGACGAGAGTATTCTCGATACGAATGCAACTAGATTTTAGACTTAGCGTTAAGATTTAGATTAAGTTAGTTTAAGATCTTGTAAATAGATTTTAGACTTAGCGTTAAGAATTAGATTAAGTTAGTTTAAGATCTCGTCGATGGACAACGATGGACAACGTGGGATTTAGTTTAAGTTTAGTTTAAATTGTACAAATGTATTTGTAAAATTTTGTATTTTTTAATATTTTTCAGTGCTCTTCACTTGCTACACTATTGTGAAGATTCGGATGCTGTGGACGAACGAATTTATTATTGGCTGTGCGATTTGAAATTTTACCAATTTTACTTTTCTTTTTTAAAAAAGGATAAGTATTGGGATTAAAACAAAAAATCGCATTGATTACAATTCTTTTATATCCTTCTTGCTTAACATTGAGATGTTAAACACACATGAGATTACCGACATTACGAAATTTCTCGTGTAATTTCTGCTCGTTAAATATTTTCATATTTTAAATTATCCTTTGTCCTCGGAAACTCTCTCATCCGCACTTTTTCTATCAACGTGCACCATTAAAAATCCTTTTCCTAAACAGGAAAAGTCAGCAGCGCATGGCGCTTGACCATCGTGTAAATTGTAACAAAAGAGGTCACCAAACGAAGAATGGAAAGAAAGAAAGAAATTTTGTTACGTCGTGGTAGGTCGCATTGTTCGCTCGACTCTTTGCGAAAAAAAAAAAAAAAAGGATCATTTAATTTCCTGGTTTCTTCGGGGAGCGAATATATTAAATCCGTTTAAAAGTTCGAAATTAGCGCGAGGAGGGGGCGGTGGTGGTAATTCCAGCAAGCGTTGAACGCGTTCAGAGCAGAGAGATCGTTGTCCCTTAGTCAAGGGATCCTCTCTTCGATTTTTCTCTTTCTCTCCTCTCCTTTTTTTAATATTCATTCCGCGAGACAAGTTGACCGATATCATGAAATATTCGCGTCGCTTCCCTCCTCTCTTTGTCCACTTTTTAGACACGTATCTCCGGGGAAATCAATATCCTCCAATTTTTCCCATGCCCTGAGACTTTTCGTATTTCTCGCGGGATCGATCCCTTCAACGTTGGGGGGAAAGGAAGGCGTTGTCCGCGTTTTAAGATACACCGCGCATCGAACGCCTCTTATTTCCACAGGCGAACTCTGTCTGTGACAGTGAACAACTCAGACGGTGGAGAATTTCGCCGATAATTTCGCACGGAAAAGGAAAAGGAAACGGGATGTTTTCGAGATTGATGAATTCAATTGACGTTTTTCAATCTGTTAACACTGATGGCTTTGTTAAGTCTGTTTTTGATCTATATAGATATTTAATTCTTGAATAGAGGTCTCGAGCGAAGTAGATAGTTGGACCTCTTTTTACAATTTTGTGAAAATTCTAAATCTCCAGATCTTTAACAATTGACATTTTCTCGTTCTAACGAAAGAAATCGATACAGTCGAAATTATAAATATTGGCAACTGTTCTCGTAAATTTTACCTGAAATATTTAAAACGTATACGCAATCGTTTCATAGATTGCAATCCATGACTCTTACCATTCTTCTCGGGTATTATCATGCTCATACCGCGGCTCAAGCGATTTCTTCCAAGCGGATTCATCAACGTTCAAAACTTATCGCATCACGAACTTTCCCGCCAACTTTTCCTCCTCCCTCGTCGGTGGAACGACAATAACCAGGAAGGAGAAAAAGTGGTTGACAACGTTACCTTGCCGCGGACAAATCGTCACGGGCAAAATCCCTCGAGATCCGAGAGGAATTGCTCGATTCGAGGGGATTAATCCCAACAGAGAGTCGAGATGTTGAAGGGACGTTTTCACTTTGATCCGATTTCTTTCTTCGTCGCGTGTTTCGAGCTAACGAGGCCAATATTAAATTCATTCTTTAATTCTTCCTTCCTTGTTTGTTGTGAAAAACAAATCCATCCTCGATACTCGAAACGAAGTAATTTTCGTGGTTTTCGAGAAATCTCTCGTCTCCATTTATAATTTCGTAATTCGAAAGTGAATCCGACTACATCTCTCGAGATAAGATTAAAGATGTTTCGATTAAAAATTCGACGTTTCAGCGGAAACTGGGAATTTTGAACATACTCGAAGGAAATGTATTATTTAAAGAAAGGATGTGTGGAAGAAAAGAGGAATAAAACCGGTGCGACAACGGGTCGGGGTTTAATTTTAATCGCGATCAAAGAAACGAGTATTGGCGACAATCACGGAGCGGAGATAAAAATCTAAAAGGCCGTGACGGGAAAGCTGAGAGGCATAAAGTGAATTACAAAAGCGGCCGTATCGGGGCAAGAAATAGTTACACGTACAAAATTCAATTTCTCTGGAATATTCCCACAATGAACTGGAAAGCGTAAAAGCGTTTCTCAAAGTGAGTTCACGTTCGCCTTGTTGCACGCGGATTAGACACCGATTTATATTCATTACAGCTCGTTGCTGTCCTGCCCGCCTCATTAAAATGGATGAAAGTGGTATCTACGATCTATGAAAAATTTCACGAAGCAACGGATAGGAAGAGGAGTCGTGGCAAAAAACTGAAAGGCCATCGACAGCGTTGCTCGTCTCGTTTTACTTTCTTCCATGAGACACGATATCACGGGAGGACGTCTCGAAAATGGAGCGGGAAACCACCGTTCAATCTTTGCCAAACCGCGCGAAAGTCTAGAAGTTTGGATATATATATTCGACGTGTATGAAACGCATTAAAGAAATCGGAAATTTTCGGAAGATCGATGGCTAACGTTTTGCCGTGAAGGTAAAAGGAAGCTGGGAAAATTGCTGAACTACGAGGTTATGTTAGTCGAGAAGAGAATGAGATAAATGTAAATTTATCGACGACGAAAGTGTACATAATAAAGATATTTTCTGTGATAATTTTTTTTTTTTTTTTCATCCTATTTTCGATTCGTTCTTTTTTTCATATCGTGATCGAATTTTAGGTTTAGTGGAAAATCTTATTCAGTACGGTTAATATCGGTTAAATTATTAAGCGATAATTGGTTTAACATTTTCCAGCGATCGCACGGTAGAGAGTATATTTGAACTGTTTCGAATACTTTGTAACGAGCTTGACAAATAGCATAAGAGTCGGATAACAGTGATTTGCTTCATGAAATCTTGTAAATTGGACTAAATTACCGGCTAACTTCATTGGAAGTCTAAGTACATTTTAGCGTTGACCGGTTAATTGAAAATAACTCGAAATTGGTTGCTTTTACAATTAGCCAACAGATTGAGAACTGTCTGGTGAACTACCATTAGTGCTATTTGTGTGCACAATGCATTTTCACGGTCCAATCCGACCGAATTATCGCAGATTTAAATTTTAAAGATACTTTTAACAGCACTTTAAATTCTCAACTCGAATAAGAGATCGTAATGAAAATGTGCTCTGAAACTTTCACAGCACTGAAAACATGCATTGTAGCAATATTAAAATTAAGAAAAATTTAAACCGCTCTGATTCCAAGGATAATTACTTCCGGTGGTTGAATAAAAGACCGGTACCGGAAGCGCGGTACTTTCCTCCTGTAAAACGCTTTTTAATTCATCCCGATACGATTCTCTTCGAGATATCAATATCGTGCAAAGAAAAGGACGATTTTTAATCATTTATCTTAAATCTGATTAAACTCTATCGAAATTAGAAAAACTTTGAACCTCTGTAACTTCGAAGGTAGCGGTTTCCGGTCAACGAATGAACGATGGTTAGAGGCGCGGGAACTTCCTCTTTAAAACGCCTTTTCATTCGTCCCGATACGACTTTCGGTTCCCGAGATATCCTCGTGCAAATGGAAGAATGATTTTTTTAAACATTCACCTTAAACCCTATTAAAATTGGAAAAAGTTTGAACGGTTATAATCCGCAAGATAATGACTTCCGGTCAACGAATGAACGACGGTTAGAGGCGCGGGAACTTCCTCTTTAAAACGCCTTTTCATTCGTCCCGATACGACTTCCGGTTCCCGAGATATCCTCGTGCAAAGACAATGGCAATTTTTAATCGTTTATTATATCTCCATCCTTGTTGCTCACTCGCACCTCTCCGACCTGTCCCAAAGCGCAGACAAGCGGCAGACGCGATTCCTGGAAGAACGCGTTTCCAGGAAAAAATATAGGTCTCGTTCATAATCCATCTTGAACGCTACGGAAATCTCGAATTCTTATATCTCGGATCGAGATATCGGGATAAAACAAAAAGCGGTTTCAACGGTATAGTTTCCCCTATTTTTCCAACTCTCTTCTCGCGTTTTTCAAATACAAGTTTCTATTTCGCATGAACGGATAATTTGTATTTATTTTCCGTACGCTTAACTCGAAACTAAATTGTACGTAAGAAAAATTCGTCAAAAACGAGTGTCTCCATTCGACTTGTCAAGATCAACAAGTTCATCAAAGAGAACGTTATCCACGATTGATAAGACGGTAGCACTCGTGAACGGATAATTTGTATTTATTTTCGCTTAACTCGAAACTAAACTGTACGTAAGAAAATTCATCAAAAACGAATGTCTCCATTCGACTTGTCAAGATCAACAAGTTCATCAAAGAGAACGTTATCCATGATTGATAAGACGGTAGCACTCGTGAACGGATAATTTTATTTTCCGTACTTTACTTAACTCGAAACTAAACTGTACATAAGAAAATTCGTGAAAAACGAGTGTCTCCGATTTCGATTTGTTAAGATAGTGGAGGAACATCGACAAGTTCATCATCCAAGAGAGCGTTATTCGAACGCGTGGAAAAGTGAAGAGCCACGCCGTCGATAAGTCGATAGCACTCTCCGGATGGATCCGCGTGACCAAGGGATGATCCTCCTACGGCTCTCCGCGTAATCCTACGAAACCTCGGGGATAATCCGGCATACTGGAACTGGAAACGCTGGCCTGATCGAACCCTTTTATCCGTTTCGGCCACCGCCATTTACATTTCCTCCCTCCTCGCCTTATCTCGCCTCGTGACCTCGCGCTTAAACGTCGATCCGACGTCGTGTTATCGTGCGGGGGCGGCTATATCGGCCGCGACAGGGATCGCGGAAATCCACGATATGTTTCGCCACGAAATAGATTATCCCGGGCAAGAATGATACCCGGCAGGGAAAGGATACAGAAGTTAATAAAAATTTATGGCCGCTGTCGGGTAACTGTGTTTCTTTTGGGATGCGATACAACAGGGGGTAGGGTTTCGGGGGTGAATGGATAGGTTGGATTTGGCGAGGTGTTACGCGAGAGAGAATATTTTTAGTTGTCAGTCCTTTCAACGTTGGTTCTTTTAATCGTTTTCTTCTTCTACGTGTTGGTCGTTAAGTTTAAAAACGTTAATTGAAAACGTTTTAAGATATGATTATTTCGTGGTTCAATTAGGTTGATTGTCTAATCGTTGTTGTTTAAGCGATAATAGAATCGGTTTATATTGGGATAATAAGTAACGATTCGTGTTTCTTAATGGTTTTAGAATATTCTAAATTTCTCTCAATATGAGTTCTGAAAAAATTCTTGAGAATTCAGTTTTGGAATGGAGCTGCATATATAATCGAAATTCTAAACTAAGGATAATTAATATTTCAAGCATGGTTCGGTCAAAAGCAAATAAAAGAGTCTTAAAAGCTAAGACTGAAATCACAGAAATTAATTAGCTTTATTCGAGATGAGGTCAAATCCAATTTGGTCGAATTGACATATCGATTTTCGAGGCGGCTAAACTAAGATCACGAGATAATGATCAACGATAATAATAACAGTTCGGATCGCCACTAATTGCAAGGAAAACTGACGAAGTTTACGTTTCATCTGTCTGCCGAGAGTGTTTGTCTTTCGTCTCTTTGCAAGAGCCGGAAGACTGGAGAACTTCCGCCATGGTCGTTCTGGAAAGTTGGTAATTAGGAAAAACTATTTTACCCTGATCTCGCGCGAAATGAGGAAAAGTTGGATCGTGATTTCGACTGTTAAAGAATAGATTCTCCACCGTGGAGGATTTTATTAATTTTTAAGTAGAATGGAATACATAATTTATAAAAAAGGATATATTTTATCTTTCAAATTGAGAAAAGAGAATAATTGTGACGTGTATTACAGTTTGACAGAAGATTTTATTCCGTTGAGATATTAATTGAAATAGAAATTGCAATGAAAAATTCCTGCGAATTGAAAAATTGGAAACAAAACTCTCGGTTCTACTTAAATTGAGTTATTTATTTTTCGTTGAATTGCACAGAAATAAAGTTCGCAGATGCTCGTTTATAATTTAAACAAACGAATAACTTTATTTGTTTGGAAAAATTCATTTCAAGATCTGTTTAAATAATATCGTGCAATGTTTATTGATAGAAACATCTGTGTTTATTCTTGAAACCGTGAAATTTTTATTCGTGTATGATTCTACCTGTTGAGTAGTATTAAAATTTATAAATTCGAATCCGCAAAACAAAAAAATACACGAATATCAAAACATAGAATTATTCCGTAAACATTGTCGCGCAACGAGGAAACGCGCGTTAAAAAATAATCATCAACGTTAGTTACAACATTTGCAACAATTAACGGAACAAATATTTTTTCATAATAAACATAAATATTAACACATTTCTCGCGCCTCGTGAAATAAAAAATTCATTTCCACGTTAATTATTAAGTTTTAATACCGATTGTTTTTTACAGATCTTCGAAAATTTCTCCAAAAATAGAATAACAAAGAGATACACGAAAAATTGCATAATTATGCAAATAATTACGACATAATGAAAAACACGCCAAAAAATACGTGGAATACGCGAGGAGCGGCAACCCGTCCCAGCAAATCGATCGAAAGAAATTCTTCCATCGAGCAATTATTCATCTTTGAACGAGGAAGTAAATTACAGAGAGGGAGCGAAACGTACGTCGAGATCCAGCGAAATAAACCGTACGAATTTAATTACAGAGGCTGAGCCAAGATTACGAGAAGATGCTCGAAAAGTAAAAGGAACATGGCGAGCGTCTCGCAGCAGGAGGAAAAGGGATAATCGTTAAAAACCGAAATGAAATTTCGGGACGGGCGTAGACGTCGCCCTCATTTATCTTCCAAACAGTGACAAAGAAGGGCAAATGGGTTGTAGCAATCGAAGAGAGAGATGGAGAGGAAGATAGGGTTGAAACGAAGAAGCCAGTGGGCGGAACGAATCTCGACAGCAGATTCGAGATTTTCCGGAAGCTGAACACTGGAACGAGCCACCTGTGACAAATTATGGCCGAGGGACGACGAACCTTCCAATCGGCGCCATATTGCATCGTAAAGATTGTCTGTTCACGCGTGAAAATCTATCACGATTGTTTTTTTTACCTCGGAAGATTAACAAAGTAGGAAGAAGAAGAAGAAGATTTTGTCACGATCCAAATTATTCAATTTCTGAAGAATTAAATATCAATTATTGGACTGGGAGATTTTTATAAAGATACATACGTATTTTATACATCTTGGCATAAATGAGATAAATATAAAAATATTAAAGAAAATTGAAATGTATTTTAAATAATGTCTTTGTTAAAGAAATTATTTGTTAAATTGTTATAAACAATAAACGTATATATTAATTGAACATTTGAATACATTTTTAAACAATCCACGACTTGTTAACAAAAAACAAAAAAAAATGGATTCGATCTTCATCTTCTGGTTCATCTTCTGAATGGCTCCGTTTAATAAAAACGAAAAGATTGGCGAGGAGAGATTGATAAGGTTATCGAGGCGGTGGTTAATTACTCAAAGGAAAATGTTCGGGGAAATGAAGGAGGAGGCGTGTTTTTACGTTCGAAAAGTGCGCAGCACTCTTCTTTGGACGAGACTGGTTGACGAGCTTTCATCGCGACGAGGAAGTTGATTGGAAAGTTTTTTGTCGAGATGGATTTTCGTTGAACGGGAGGCGTAATGGCTCCAATCGAGGGATCGAATCGAGACCTAATCTCGGCGGATGCTTCGAAAGACTATATTGAGAAGCTTGTTTAAAATAGCTTTGTAAAAATTCTCGATTATGATGGAGAACTTCAAATCGATTCAAACTTTATCGAATAAACATCAATCGTTCACGAACTTTTCTGAATTAATAACACTTTAAATATCGCGAATAACATTTTCTCGACAATGCACCATTCGTTCTCGCAAATATCAAGATTTAAATTTTCCATCCAATGTTTTAGAAAAATCGCGGATTCAGACAGACTTCGCGAAACAAACATCGAGAAAGAAAAAAAGAAGAATCATCGTTCGAAACGGACCACCTCGAGCTATCCTCGAAAACATTTACGCGCTTCTTCTCTACCTGCTGCTGGCTCCTCGACCGGATCCGCCATCGTCATCGCCTTAAGCCTCGGAAAGAGGCTTACGCTGATTGACGTGGAAGTTAGCAGAACTGCCGGATCGACGGTTTATACGTATTAAGGGCAAAGGATTTTTCCTTTTTTGTCCAAAGCTGCCCCCTCCTTGTCTACCCTCGGCGCAAGACAGTGTGTATCGCAAGACGGCTCTAAGCTTGTGCTCTATTCGTGATTCAGAAAGCGATCCCTGTCTCTCGAACGAATCGGGACTAAATCCGATCGATCGTGATCTCGTGGGGAGGGGTGATTCTCGAGCGAGGAATTAGTGATGTTAGGGAGAGGGAGGAATTAGACGGTGGGTCATCCTGGACGATTGGATTCGAAGAAGTAAGAATTACACGGGTGGAGGGGGGACAACTCTGCTCGTCAAGCTGCTCGATCGGGTTTACGTTTGTTGGAATTTTAAATTGGAAGGGATTTGTGTCATCGATGTTATTATTCATCGAATTATTACGATTTTTGCCTGCCCGACGATTTGAATTTTCAGAGATGGATTTAATTTCGAAGAAAAGATAGATAAGATTGCCTCGCGCGTCAGATGAGTTAAAAGTTGAACGTTGAGTGCTTCAAAGAAGACAGGATTTAATATCAGTTTCGTTTCAGTTTCTTTTCTCTCTTTCTTTGTTATTCTGGTTCAACCGGTTTTAAATCATCGCCAAATTATATCCATCAATTATATCCACAACCACTGAAATTGAAGAAATAAGTATTTTCAAGACCAAAGTTTTCGGAAGAGCTAGTTTTCCAAGGCGGAGATATTTTAATTAATCTTGTTGAATATTGGAGGATAGATAATCGAGAACTATCGTGGTTAATTTTCTAGATATAAACGTTTCACCATGTGACCCGATAACTTTCGTGAGGATCTCATCACGGTGTTGCGAGATCAGAGATAACCAGCGTTTACGCCGGAGAGGATTTCAAGTTCGACTAGACTCTAGAGCTAGAGCAAAGCGAGTGGCTCTCGTGCGAACCCTTCATCTTCTCGTCCCCCTTTTAAACGTCTACTCCCATCGACCCGTCCCGGATTGTAACTGGAGTAACAATGAGACGTCATACCCTCTTGTTTTTATCCTTTGAACTTTGTATCATCGCGGAAAAAGATCTTTAAGGTACGACGAATCTGTATACGGTTATATTATTTCGATAAGATTTGCGTGGAAACAAGTTTTCGAAAGATATTCGAAATTATCTACATATACATATACGTAACATAATTTTTAAATTCAGAAATTGGATATGATTAAATGTTTTTTTTTTTTTTTTTAATTAAAAATGAAATAGAGAGGACGAGGAGGAGAGTATAGATAAAAAAAATTTATTTAATCGATAAATTTTATGATTGTGTAAGTGGATCGTATACTTTTATTGGAAATATTAATAGAAATTATATAAAGACTGGAAAAGTGAAAACAACCCCCGGAAGCATCGGTAGTTCAGTGGTAGAATGCTCGCTTGCCACGCGGGCGCCCCGGGTTCGATTCCCGGCCGATGCAAGGGGGGGAAGGAAGAGAGATAATGGGTTGTTTTTGTATTTTTTAAATCATTTTCTTATTGGAAATATTTCGATATTCAACCTTTCATATCTAACAATTAACGAGATGTAATTAAGAAAAAATATATAATACATAATTTCGTACATTTCATTAGAAATGTATCATTATTATTCTTATCGTTATTATTCGAAATATTATATCGTTCTCTTTAACTGGATATGTTAAGAAATTTTATAACCGCATTTCTCGTATTTCACCGTATTTTCCCAGTTAGAAAAATTTCTCGAAGAAATTTATACGCGAGATGTAACGCATGATTAAATGAAAATAGAGCGATAAAATATATTTCGACGTCGAAATGTGGGTGGAGCGGCCCATATTATAATAAAAAAAATCTCAGAGAGAAGAGATAGGGAGGGAAATGTTAAATTTACGAATGGGCAACGGTAAGGTAGCCACATCTGGCGAAAACCAGAGGAAAATCCCACGTTCGATGCGCTCCTACGGTAATATCGCGGAACATATGCTCGGTCGTGCAGGCATCAATGTTTTATACATTGTATCCGTAATTCCGTATAACTAAAAATTTCAGCAAAGACACTCAGGGCCGAAAAATTCTCGCAACGTTCGTAAAAACATTTACGTTTTCTCGGTCGAAACGAGAATTTTTTTTATTTTGATTTTTTAAATGTACATACTTTTGTAATATATTATATTATTTTCTATTCGACAAAAGACTAAACTATAGTTAACTGGTGTTCAATTATGTTTTCGTTTGAATAAAAATTCATAATAACAATTTTTAATAATTCCAAAAAGAAAATTCGTTCTAGATCCATTCAGCTAATGGATGAGTAAAATTAGTGATCCTCGACTTAATACGCTATGAAAAAATCTACTAAATAAATCCATCTATAATAGATAATAAAACTGATTCCTTAAAAACTACAATTTCACCTATGATACGCATAAAACTTAAATACACTTGAAACACGTTCCTTTTTCCAAAATAAAATGGGGAATAAAAATCCATGGCTGTCGCACACAACCACGTTCATTTGCACAAAGTATCATTGGCCAAATACGCGGAACAAACGTTTTCAAACCCGGTTCAACAAGGATCACCACCACGCGCCTATTCAAAAGCCTAAACTTTGGTATTTGCCGAACGGGGCAAAACACATCACGCACTTTCCAACCCCGTCAATGGAAACGCACGAACGAGGCCGGGTGCAAATATTTGCACGTTTGCACGCGGCGTGGACCGGCGTGGCTCGCGCTTTAGAGCGCGCGTGACGCGAGGAGGGAAGAGGCGGATCGGGCATAAGGCGGCGGCGGCGTTCCACCGTGACACGAGGTAATCGGGCATGGAACCGGTTGAACACACGCGACTGTAGGCTTTCCACTCCTCTCTCGTTTGTTTCTTCGCGCGTCCACCCTCTCGCCACGTGTCATTTGCCAAGAGGTTGCTTTCGCGGTTTATTGGTCGCGGAATGAAAACTGACTACTTTTTTCTTTTTTTACCCTTTCCTCGTTTCGTTTGACGTTGATGAACGATCACCGTAAAGGGAATATTTTTAAGAATTTTGATTGCTTTTCACGCGTCCGTTCTATCGTTCGTCTTATTTCTTTTTGATTTCATTAATCGATGGGATATTTGGTTAAACGGATGTATCAGTTGTAAATATAAATGTTTTTTCTTTTAATGGAATATTTTTTTTAAGGAAATATATTCGAGGCAAAGAAACGAAAGATTTATCCACTGAAATCATTATCAAGCTGAATCATTCGTCGATCGTTTTAATCAAATGTTCTCGAAAATTCATTGATAAGATAAATCAATAATCGGATCGAACGCTGCACGCGATTCGATCGATCGATAAAAGAGACAGGAAAAGCATTGCGCAAATTTCTACTGTTAAAAATGTTCCAAGGTGAATGGTAACACCCAGTGGTTCTTAATCTCTTTGTAGATAGGTACAAGTTTATGAAATTTCAACGACTAGGAATTTCTTTTAATTTTTTAAAAATTAAATTTTCAATCTTACGTGTCAAAAATGTTAAATCCACTTTTGATCCAGATATTTCAGCCTGTTTAAAAACGAATTTATAAAAAGTACATTCATTACCATCGTACGAATTTCCCTTACGATCAAAACTCCGTTTAAGAACCACTGTGATCCGTGGTAGCGGCTGGAAAAGAACTTTCATTCCTGCACACCACTTCGATTTCTAGATAGTCGATTCTCCGTCAACAATAGATTGTTAATCACATGTAAAAAAAAAAAAAAAAGAAAAAATCCTTTCTTACGTTCTCGATGATCACGCGGTAATGATAACGCGATTGATAAGATCCAAGAACAGTCTTCCATCGATCTTATTACCGACCTCCAGCCGATCGATGACCTACATAATTCGTGTTCTCTTAAAATGAACACTTGAGCCACTCGAGCGGCCGCTTATCCGGAATATAATAAATACTTGTGCGAGGTGTTTAAAGAACGGAACGGTTCGTATTGAGAGTAGCCTTGAAATGGGCTAATTAAACGAATTATTGATGAATAATTTCCCCTTTGAGGAATCGGAGCGTTGGATCGATTAATTATTTGAGATTGAGATGCAATGTGGGAAATATTTGTTGGACGTTCCTGTCGTAGAAGAATATTATATGAATATTTCAAAATTTATCGATTCCACTTGAATTCTAAGATTTTCTCTTTGAAGAAACTTCTCTCGTGTAAGAATTATTAAGTAAACAATAAAAGATAAGATATTACGAAGAAAAAGAAACACAGTTCGAATAATATTCATTCGGAGGAAACGAAGCGAGAAAATCTGGTTTCTCTTCCCCTGGTTATCTTAAGTACGATCGATACAGCCTCGTTTCGATCATTAATTAAACGGTATAATAATAATTATATCTGCCAATATATTAAATTGGAGCGTACGTAATAAACTTTTCGAAACATTTTATCTAAGAAATACTTCAAAAAATCAGTGCGTATTAATTTGTTCAAATTTTTCTTAACCGGTTGACGCAATAAATGCACGATTAAATAGATTTTCGCTTCGACGTATGCATACGTATATTCGAGAAATGCGAGGCAGAGATGAATTTCAGCCGAGGTCTCAGCAAAGAATCGTCCACGGAGAGAAACTCGCTTCGGTTTCAGCTGGCACTAATCGCGGGATTATATTTTACACCGGTGTCAGCCCGCGTCGAATGCAAATTTGCATCTTTATCGCGGCGACGTCTGCGCTGATGACAATGTTCGCTGACGAGCAACGGAGCAGAGAATTTTTCCTTCCCCGCGAATCGTTGTAACACCGTTAGACTGTCTGAAATGAAACTACATTTGGAAAGCAACGATGGCGGACGTGTGTCAGTAGAGAAGAGAAATTTTACAAATTCTCCTTGCGCGGAGCAATTTATTTATTAAAAACTCCTTCTTTCTTAATTATCACCTATGATCTCGTGTTGTTACAACACGATGCGACATGCGATATTAATTCATGTTAACACCTCTGTTCACAGTTCAACTGTATCCCATACAATTTCCAATCCAAAGTTTCCAAAACAAACGTGACGTAAAATCGATGGAAAATTAACGAAATTTCGCACGAGTTCGAGATCATCTTCGTCGCGAACTTGGATTATCCATTCCTGTTTATACCCGAACGAATCGCATAAAAAAAAAAAAAAAAGAAATGTATGCCAAAGGTTTTCGATTTCTCCACGCGCTAAGGGAAATCTTATTACGTAATTAATTTCGATGATAATTAAATTTGCATGTAATTACAAAATCCAATTAGCCAGGGGCTACGTCCTGGCCGGTATGTATCGGCGTTTGCAAAAGGCGAGGGGAACAACGAGTGACCCGTGCGCACGCAGATCAAAGGAAACCGAAATGTGTTAGTTTATGAGACCGGTGACCGGGATCCACCCACAAGAGAGACGCAACAGAGCGCGTTGCTTTGCATACAGGGGGTTGGTATACATATACATATATATATATATATATGTATATACGAGGCCTCGTACATACGCATTTGCATCTTTATCATCGTATCATTTGCAAACAGCGCATTTCTCGTTGATGTCGATGCCTCGTGACTCGTTGACAGAGAAACACGCGCGTGACGCGTCGTTTCCATCTATATTTCTGTATTTCTATTATATTTTTTTTTTTTTTGGTCTCGTCGTTATTTTCGAGGAGGGGGATGGACGGACGGGATGTGTTTTTATAATTCGAAAGACGTTGCTCCGCTTCTATTGGCCAATTTTTGAAGGACAGAGACAGGCAACGGTGCTTGGCCTGGTATTTTCATGCACAAGAAACGTACTTTACGTTGTTCGAAGCACCACTCGAGACAAGCCATGATCCCGAGTGCACGCCCTTCTTGGGCCTCTCCACGGCCGCTTTAAAGCCCCCTGAAAATCTTTAGTCACGGTGGAAATGTTGGAAGAAAGGGTGGAGGTGCTCGTGATATGGGAAAAACTTGAGGATGTAAGTATTCTTAGGAGGAAACACATTGTTCTTTGGTATCTTTGAATCGAAATTCGCGTTTCTCTCGGAAAAAGAATTTTCAAATTTAAAAAGAATCTCGAATCTTCGTATTAAAAAATTAAAAAAGAATACGCGTTCTTTTACCTTTCTTTTCTCACGAACGATCAAAAATTCTCTTCAACCTCAAATCTATTTATATCCTAACATATTTCAGAAGCAATCGTCGTTTCCCAATAACGAATTCCTCGTAAAGGGAATTTGTCGCTAATTGCAACCAAAAAAGAAGAAAAAAAAAGAGAGAAGAGAAAAGAAGAAAAGACGAACGAAAGGAAAGGAAGGGTGAAATTCGAAGAAATTCGAGCGGATGTGTGCTATAATTTCCCAGGGACGAAACCTGGGAAGGGGAGAGGAGAGCAAAAACGAGGATTCGAGTGGGAGAGGATCGAAAGGCGGCGGTTCGAGCGATCGCGGCCCACATTCAAGGAAGGAGACGGTTGGAAAAAAGGAGGAAGGCGTCTTTTATCTCGGTCGATTCGTTTTATCGGCGCCGTTCGAGCCGAGCCGGATGATGAGTTTTCCTTTATTTGTTTTCATCTGGTAAGCGAGAGAGACACGCTTGGCCGGAAATGCTCCTCCTGGGACTTGTGCCGGCAAGACCGTTTCTGAAACACGAGGCTAAGCTGAACTCGTTTCGACCGATCACCGGCTATTGAGAAATTTCGTTCCACGCTATGCTTTTACGTGCTTTTGTTCGCGCGCGAAACGTTCGTGATGGAAATGACGATGGGGACGTTGTTGAAGAGGAATTTCACGTATCAGGTTGGGGCAAATCTCGAGGAAAGATTATAGAGAACGTTTCGTTTATTTTTGAAAAATTGTGAAATTTTTATCTGTTGTGCATTTGTAAACTGGAATCGTTTGACTGGAAATTCGTCGTCGTAGAATTATATTGAATTGTAGAATATAAGATAGTAGAAATTATTAAGTACAGGAAGAAAAGAGAATAGGAAGGAAATGTATAGATAAAATGACGATATGATATTAGGATAATAATTTAATTTAAATGTAAAATAGAAACTAGTAGATAAGATTAAACGAAGCGGAAAATATTAAAGTTACGAGTTATCTGTGACACGATTTATGAATCGAGAAAACAAGCTTGAATAATCCATAACGATTGTATGTTTAATATTTAAATGATTTACGAGTAGAAGATGGATATTAATTAATTTAAAATTGAAATAAATACACGAATGATTTTTTTCGAAAACAGTCATCGATTAGAAATTAGCAAATCGATGAAGAAAAAGATGATAAAGAACAAAAGAAAAAATCGTCTTTCGTCTATCTAAAACGTTTCCAACGAGCGATCACGGAAGTCTTCTTCTTAAGAAATGAAAATTACTCGCGCCAATGAGAGCAGTGTAATTATCCTGTTAATTAAGAGTAGCTTAAAAAAGAAAACTTAATTAGCTCAAGAGAATTTCTCGTGAAAGTGGAAACTCTTTTCATCGATTGATCCAACAAACCCGTTCTTATTTCTACGTACGAGAACCAATTTGGAATTCAATGGATACGACAACAAGAAAATACGAATCTCCGTTATTAAATATAAAACGCGAAATAATAAAATCTTAATCTTATATAAATCGTGATCGCAATGTACCTCGCGTATGCATAAGATATTATAAAATTTCATTGGAAAAGTATAAGAATAAAAGTTCATACGTCGAATTTTTGGACGTAAATTGAAAAATACCAAAAATTGTATTGCGTTCCAATTTTTCTTTCCTTTTTTCAAAAGGAAAAAACCAGTAATATCGATCGAGCTTCTTCTTCGTTTCACAAATGAATAAATAAAATATCTTCTTGATCCGCAAAGAAATTTATCCAACGATGAAACACGATGGATAATAGCAAGTTTCTCCTCACGAATTGCATGCAGATTATGCAACGATATTCCAACCAGTATCATTATTCGTCTACGCATCAAATGGAGGCGAGTTATAAACTTGGAACTTTAAATCCGATTACGTAACAACGTTCCAACAGGCAAGAACAAACTGCTCCAATTATCGCGTGATCTCGGTATACACCGAGATCACAAACCCCGAGTCCCCCAAGGCTTATTCTTTTTCCCAGTGTTTCGATCGCGCATCACGATTCGTTTCAAATATTTGTCGCATTGTTTTAAACGCGGAATATATAATTTCGTGAAAGTGTTATTTGAAAGTTTATGAAATATGTTAAAACGCGTTGGACGTAATGTTTGAACGTAAACACCGGCGCGTTTAAAATCCATTTACCGTTACCATGCGTCACACGCGTTATAACGACTCGCATCACGCTTGTCACGTACAACTACGGTGTAAATTACAGTGAAATATATTCGTGGCGAAATTAGTTCACAAAAGGCGAAAGCTTTGTAAAACGTCACGGATATGGAACGTTGCAATTAATAATCATAGTTCATTATCGCAACAATTTCTGGATTCAAAGAAATAAAAAAAAAAATATTAATCCGTCATACCATTTTTTTGCTTTAAAATGGAAAGAAACCGAATAATTTTAATGTAAAAATTAGAAATTTTAAAATTCAAATATACGCTTCACGTATACGCTTTTAAATTTTTCTACGAATATTTCTGATGCATTTCGTGAAAACTTTAACGACCTAACATCATGCGATCCATAATGTAAAATTCGTAGAAATCTGGAGCGACAAAATGTCGAAGCTTAACATTCGATCCTCGATCAAGGGATGACATTCGACCTTTTCCCAAGCAAATGTGGATCAGCGTCGCGTGAGTAAAGGGAAAGAGAATAAAAAAAAGAAGAAAGAAAAGTGGAGTGGCCGTGACATTGCAACGTGAAAGCATCGAACACGGTGAAATATCTCGCGTGCAACGTAATTTGTTTTCGTTCTTTTCATTCGTGGCCAAGTCTATCAGCGATGCGTAAAATTAGACTCTCAACTCGCTGGAGACCCTCGGCTGTTACCGATTCTAAGATTTCCCACGTGACACACGCGATATGCTTACAACTTATCGCGAAATTTCTTTATTCGAGGCAGGAACGTCTGGATCGAAAATTTCTACGTATATCCGCAGGAGGTTGAGGAATCGAAGGAAATGAAAATAATTTTGATAGTTCGATAGTTAACTTTTTATTTTTAAAGAATTCAATTTTATTAAATCTTCGATTTCTTTCAGCATTTCGATAATTTTTTGATTCTTCGAACGAGTGAAATTCTTTTAAAAAGTTTCTTTTAATTTTTCTTGATTTTCTTCCTTCCTTTTTTTTTTTTTTTTTTTTTTAATGTTTTTAAATCGATCCTCGACTTGGTTCCAAATTTTCCTATCTTTCACACTCCCCTTTAATGTTTTTTAATATTTTTTTCGACTTCTAAGTCTTCTTTAATCCCCAGCATTTTTTTTTTAAGTCTTCTACAAACTTCTTTAATGTTTCCCAACATCTTTTAATCTTCTTATCTTTCTATAATATGTTTTACCACTTTCCAAAACCTCATTTTTAATCCGGTAAATTTAATTTTCTTCATTCGTCTTAAATGTTACTCAATCTTCCACTACCCTTTTCCAAACTTGTTTAATCCCTGTCCATTCCACTTTTTTCCATCTTACATCTCATATTTTCAAGAAATCAAAATTTATAACACAGAACGAGAAGAGATTACTTTAAAGAGATTATTTAATGACACCAGCGTAGAGTATTCTAATTTATTTTCAAGATTTCTAGAAATTAAATGGGATAAAAAAATTTTCACGAAATAAAAATTTCCATTCAATTATTCTCTAAGAATATCTATTATCGAGATGTTCCTCGAATGATGAATAATTTTCACGAATTTAAAATCAGTATTTCGCGAAATGAACGTGATCAACTGGAGGCCAGTGTGCATCCCTTTAATTAAGGCTCTCGCGTATCAGCTCGTCCATTTGCGTGCAATTTTCTTGCAGATAAGATAAGGGAATGAATTTCGGTGGCCTGAAGAACTTTCTAGGCCGGCGCATCGTTGCTTCTTGCAATTACAAGCGTAAACGCTTTTAATGATCGAATCTCGAGTCACGTTAAAACGTTTCGAATTAGAGCTGCTCGACTATCCTAGGTGAACGTGTTGTACAATCGAATTTTCGTCATTCGAACCTCTTTTCACTGGAAAATCTTTCCAAAGATTTTCCATAATTCTTCCAATCGATTTTCATGATTCCAAGTTCGATTTTTTTTAAAAGACATTGTATACGAAAACAATGGTGGTTTGTGGAGCGAGAGTGTATTTATCATTCTATTTTAGTATTCTCAGTTGTTTAAACAAAACCATTTAATCGAAACACGTTGCTCGTTACATGTACATTGGCATAATTACTTTTCACTCAAATTATAAATTATATTAATAATATAACGTGTTTGAATATCTTTGCTTGAATGTTTCCACGAACAATAAACCGTTGTTTTATCCGTTGTTATACCATTTTGATCGAATTATTGAAACGTTTATTAAACAATTATAATAACAATCGTATTACTGGAGATATATAAAATTGAATAACAAAAAAAAATAATAAAAAATCAAATTGTTTCTTAGAACACGTATTTCCTTTATATATTCTTATCGAATTCATCGTGTGAAACAAATTTTACGCGAGAACGTAGAGACATATTTATAAAAATACGTTCCTTTCATCCTATTTGTTGCCACATTTTTCTATTATTCCTTTTTATTTATACTCGCATTCATCTCGTTGCATAAAGCAAATCCTACACAATGGTATATTTAAATTTGTGTACAAATTTTCTTTCTTTCATTCTACACGTGTAATATTTCGTATTTATTTATTTATTTATAGTCACATATAGCTTTATATCTCGTTGTCAATTTTCGAAGTATACGTATTTTCAAACGTGTTATCGAGCATTCAGTATCTTCCGTTGATTAGTATATTCCGACAATTTCCTCGCGCATAAGACATAACCGTCCCGAATCGGTAAACGCGAGTCCAGGATTTCCTTACGACAGGTTCGCCTTAAGGAACGATACTATGCGATTCCTCGAGGTACGCAACCACCGATTACTTTGAAATCGTGTATCGTGCGCGTAATTATTATCTCTTCACCTCGCCTTTCTCTGTTAGATACATACGTTAACGCGACGAAAGATAATAATTGGAATCATTTGGGATTTTTATTTCTTTTAAATACGATTTAAATAAATACTTTTTAATCGCGATATTCCTTGTGAAAAATTAATTATTTTATGTCTCCAGTTATGAAATTTAACAGAACTCTGATAATTTTCTCTTTCTCGTTGAAATTTGGAAAAACGATTTCCAGAGAAACAAATTTGGGAAGCTTTTATGTTATTTCGAATAAAATTCTGAATAAGCGTAGGAAAAAGCAGATGCACATTCTTTTATTCTCACCATTCAGATTCTTCTACTTATCTAATTTTACGAGAAATGATTAATCAACCTCGATTCTTTGGAAAAATGATTTCCAGAGAAACAAATTTGTTAAGTTTTTATATTATTCCACGTCTGTATATTTCGTATTCGAATATTTCGACGTAAAGTATATTATTATTATACTTGCACTTGACAAATCTAATAAAATTCTGAATAAACAGATGCACATATTCTTCTATTCTCAAATTCTTCTACTTATCTAATTTTACGAGAAACGATTAATCAACCCGATTGCTCGATTCGATCCTTGGAAAAAATATATATGTATATTCCACACTTACGAACGCGTACAACGACAATTCGGAACAGCCTCGACTTCGACGTTATATAGAAGTTCGCGACATTCCACAAACATTCCCCGGACGAGGGAGCACGGATTCAAGCATCCCGGCTCGTTGGTATCCGACAAATGTAACGCCCGGCTAAAAACATAGTTTCTAGCGTTTCTTCTTCATCCCCCTCTCTTGGCAAGGATTTTCGATCCCTTTTCACGTGTACAATCGCGGCCAGATTCCAACGGGGCCAGTTTCGCGAACTCGTGGACCATCCGCGAGATCCGACGTGTTACACGAGGCCGTGCATGAAGGCATGTCGGCCGAATACCACGTGTCATTGTATCCGCGAGAAATCCACGGTGGATACGGATTGGAGCAATTGCTATTGCAAAGTATTTCAATTTTCTTAATTGGGTGACTGTGGGCATTTTAATTTATCGAGCGGGCCGATTGAGTAAGGAGTAAGGCGGAGTAAGGTTTCGTGATTATCGAGGGGGGTGCTAATGGTTGTTCGAGGAATTAATCCTCGAGCGGAATTGCGAGGCGAATTTTCGTACGAATTGCGGGCCGTGTCGTGAATGGCGTTGTATTGTTCCGTAAGAATTATTAACCGCGCGATGAATTATGGAGGGTGTATTAGTATTGGAACGGTACGTGTAGGAATAATTATTCTATTGTAATTCTATCTTCTTTCTCTCTCTCTCTCTCTATCTCTAAATTAGTAAGTGAAGTTTCGAAAATTCATTCTTACTACAAGTGAGGTATTTCGTTGTCGATTCATTTTTAAATTCTCTCGTTTTATTTGGGATAGGAAGAAAATATAATCGTATGATATTTTCTTTGAATATTGAAAACAAATTAATATTTCCTTAATTACGTACCATAAAATAAATACGTTCATCGCCCACTTGACGTATTCTCACAGTCTTTCCTTTTCCTTTTTTTTTTTTTTTTTTTTTTTTTTTACAAATCTCTACACCTCCAAATTTTTCATAAAATCTCACGAACATCCGCGGTCCAATAATCACACCTCGACCACCGCGCGCAAACAACCGCTAAAAAAGAAAAAAACCTCTGCTCCTCCGCGGCAACCGCCTTACTGCTACAACCGCCAAACCACACTCCATTACCTCCCCATCCCACCCACCGTGTGTAACCATCCGAAGGAATCCTCTGCTCCGCCAACGCGTCCCCCGAAAACATGGTCGAAAAGGCGATCCAACAAGCCCGTCGACACGCAGGCCGCAAAGGGGACACAAACATTCGAGGCGAACGATCATCGAAATTGGAATAGCCGGGGGCCCGAGAATCGTCATCGTCGGTCGTCGTCCTCCTCCAGGGGGGGTTCGGTATACCGGCATAAGAAGCGCAACAATGTAGAGAAGGTATCCACGACGAAAGGACCTCGATATCGGTTGGACTCCAGTACTGGTAATTATCTTAGTTCCAGGTTTAATAGACGCCCGGTATTTCGGATTGGCTCTAATGACGGCGTTTACTGAATTTATATCGTCGTGAGCCGCCGTTCGGCCCTCAAATTGCCTGAATTATCCCTCTCTCTCTCTCTTCTCTCCCGTCTTTCCGCTGTGTTGGCCGCTTTTCGAGGCCGGCTATCCTTCTTGGCCGTGTCGTCGACCCTCCTTCACCCTTGATGTATGTTCAATTATCCGTCCACGTGGTCGTGAACGGGTTGGAAAGTTGGGGAGAGGAGGAGGGGGAGGCTCGGGTCGGAAGATCGAGAAAGACATTTATTATCTGAGCGCGAGACGCGTCCTCTCGAGGAGGAATCTTGAAAAAAAGGATGATCTCGAAAGGGGGTCGGCGATGATATGCGCGGGGGGCGAGGGTATCCACGAGGTTGGAACGGCATGCGACAGGCGGAAAAACGCGCGCGACCGGAACAAAGGGGTAAGTGAAACGCGGCGAGGATCGTGCGTGTGTATAAAAGAAGGCGAGGGGGGAGAAGAAGAAACGGCACAAACGGACGTTTGTTATTGGAATTTTAACAGCGTCAACGAACGGTGAACCGCGGCTTCTTCGGTTCTGTGGTTCAACTGGTTACGAATGTGTTTAAGAGTTTGGAAAATTGGCGACGAGATATTTTATTAAAAATCATTGCATTGTAGTGATTTTTTTTTAAGCAATTTTGAAAATTCGTTTCGGTATTTTCATTTTGAAGTTATTATCGTTCCGATAACTGGGGATTAATGCAATTGTCTTTTGCATTCGTTGGCATTGCAAGTTCGTTCGGAGTCTGAAGTTTCTGACTTCGTTTCGAAAATACGAAAATAAATGGATAAGATAAATGAAACAGCAGAGCAACTCTCGAGCAATTATCCTCGCATTAAATTCGCATTATCCACAAGTTAGAAACAATCTTCCTCTTCCGTTATATATCCGTTCGAGATCACCGTATGGAAATCCCCTTTCGTGGACACTTTTCATCCCTCCCCTAACGACACCAGGTTCATACCTACCCGCCCATCTCTCGAGTCGAATCTATCGAAGTTGGCGAACGAGTTGGGATCGTTCGATCTTGCCATTGAACCGATAAACAGAGGATCGTTTGGGACTGCGACGAAAACTCGTTCCTCCTCGATCGCGAATTGCAAAAATCGCGGCTTATGGCCACGATAAGGAGCACAATGCTTGCCTCCCTTTCTCTTATACACGCGATAAGGATAGACGATGGCAAATCTTATTGCCGCATCCGTTTGCATCCGAGAGAGGAGAAAAGTAAGAGCGATGGCCCATTCGGGATGGCGATATTGCCGTCACAGCGAGAGTCGAATGGATAAGCATAAATTTTCCAGTCAACAATACAATCGGGACCAATTGCGCGCGTTACTGGGAGCCGCTCCTTGGAAAATAGATTCGAAGAGGGTTTTTCATTTTGTAAAAACATAATCGGATACGGTATGTTGAATGGTCGGGAAGGGAAATAAAAATGAAAATGTTCGCTCGTCCGAAGGCCGTTTGACGAAGTATCCCTTTTTGCTCGATTATTCGATCGGAGGGAAGAAGAAAAATTGGTTTCGTTCGATCCTTTATCCTCGATCCATCGTTTTTCTCCTCGTTGATTCGATGTTAAATGTTAATACTTTACAGATAGAAATTACATGTACACTTTCGGTGGATAATATTTTTTTTTTTGGAAAACGAGAGAAGAGTTTCGGTTTTTCTTTATTCATTCGCTTCTGCATCGTTCTTCCTCGAATTAAATTGGCCGGAAATACTATTCGCTGCTATCGTTTATCCCGATAAACAGAAATCGTGAAAGGAAATGTTTCTATCGTTTGCAACACCGAGACTTCCGAGAAGAATGTAACAGAAGAGAGCGATCTCTGCCATCTATGGCTGAACGATCGAGTACAAATTTCATCATGTTTTCGTTATTGTGTCGCATACAAAATATTTATGATGCTATATACAACATACGAATCTTCAATTCACTCGTAATTTTGATTCCTTAAATAAAATAAAAACTCTGCTATATCGAGATATATCCTCTATAAAATAAAACTTAACAGAGAGACCTATCGCACAGGAGAAATTCCTTTTAAATATCCTCGAATTGACTCTTCGCCTCGAAGCCAGTTAGCCAGAGTAAGAGAAAAATGAAAAACGAAGAAAACGCCATTATCTTAAAACTTGCCTATTCTAAACTTCCTCTTCCCTTAACGATGAGAATCAAAATCACCATCCAAATAAATCAGACCGCGGCGAGTTTGCTCAAATTATCGGTAATCCAGCCGCGGCATCGGAATGTTAATACGCCTTCCAGAGGATATTATTCCCAAGCGAAGGAAAGAAAAACGAGCCGAGCTCCCTCAGCCTCATCCTGCCGTATCCAGGCCTGGGGATCGGAGAGGACACAAAGGCCGACCGAGGGATCTTCGTCTTTTGCAGAAATCTCGTGAATGGGTGGCACCGTGTCGAGGATGAGAGAGAGAGAGGGAGATCGTGGACAGGAAGTGGACGCTCGTCGACGATGGATCCGCGCGTAAAAGCGTTTCGTTCGTGGTGATGCAACGAAATGCAGCGAGAGGGAGGAGGATGCTAGTAATTAACGAAGCTGTTGCGATTGCAATCTGGCGCGCGAGTCGCCCCAGGGCGGAAGGGATTCGAGGAGGAAAGCTGGAGCCGCATGCCTCGAATATTAATGCGCCGCTCCTCATTGTCTCCGAGTTTCGCTCTTTCGATGCCTTCTATATCCTTTTCCAACGATCATCCTGCCAGTGGCCTGCTTCCACCTCGTCACACTTTCCTAGTATTCTTCTTTTTTTCTTTCTTTCTTTTTTTTTTTTTTTTTTTGGCTCTATTAGGCCGCCTATTTACGGTTTCAATCCTTCGGTCGTGGAATCAAGGCGTGCAAGGCTTTTTTTTTTCTTTTTTAATCCCGAGGAGAGCCTCCACTTGCGCGGAGGAGCATTTCAATCGACAGAAATTCTTGAAATTGGGTCGTCGATCTTTTCAAAAATAAAATTTCCATTTCTCTCTTTTCTTATTTCGTTTACGAATAATTTATCCAGCCTACTTGTCGGACTACTTTCTTCAATTTCACGGGTCGCTAAAGGAGAATTAACGCGTGTAGGTTATCGAGGAGAGAGAGAGAGAGAGAGAGTGACCTAATTCGAGGGAAGGGGGGCAGAGATTGGAGGATGCATACGCGAGATGAAACGATCTCGGGCGCGAGGAGGGGCGCATTAACAATTCTAATGAGAATTTACTTGTTGAGGGGCGTACACTTATCAAACATGTGTCCAGCTGTGCAACAGATAACACTGGGATTAATGGTGGAGGGAAGGCAGCAACGCAGATGGAAAGAGAGTTATCGCCCCGCGACGCATCCAACGCGTTAAAGACAGAAGAGAGCGGCGTCTCGAATATTAATGCGACATTCGCCATTGTTAACGAGTTGCCAGGACCTTTTGTTCCAAGACGTTGATGTATGCCCCGACCGATCTAGACAATAGCCCACTTCTCTACGTTCGTCACTGCCTACCGTGCTACGCCGCGTGTCGCGGGACAAACGTCCAACGATGACGCAAAAATCTTCACTTCGAGAAGAGAAATGTTCATCGATGGCTTTTCTCTCCCCAAAAATCTTCGATAGATCACTCGAGAAGAAGAATTTAATGAATTTGTTATATAAGAAATGGATTAGACAATTTTATTAGTAATTGATTCGTAATCTTGGTGAATAGAGAACCTGTTGATGATATCGATAATATTATCGTTCAACCGCTTCAATTTCCAATCGAATTTCGACGAAGAACAGAAATTTAATATTTGCAATGAAATACAGGTGTATAGCACATAATATTTGATATACAATATTGAATCATTGATGTCCAATAAAATCTAAATGCGACTCGCAAGAAGCGACGTCAAATAATAAATTTACATATTCAACCAGGCATCGCGCCGCAAACCGCGGGTTAATGGAATTCTCATAGAGCGGCCTCATTACGCGAGACAATACGCAATCCAAGTTACGCCGCTTAATTCCCGTCTCGTCGGGAATCCACTTATTTCGTCAAACGCGTGGCCGGCCAAAATCGCGTGGACGAATAAATAGAGAAACCGCGGCCGAGGATTCTCTCCTCCATTATCTCCGGAAACCGCGTTACCTACCGCATCGTTGCCAGAATCTCTCTCTCTCTCTCTTTGCCACCACCCTTTGGCCGGAGTGTACGCCATCGATCAGGACAGGTTTCTCTCGCGCTTCTTCGAGGCCTCGAGTCGAACAGGTGTTGTTTCCACGAGGAAAAAAACCCGAGCAAAAAGTGGATGGACACGGAGGGGAAACCTCTTTCGTCGGTTCCCCTTTCGTCGACCTCGATCGAGAAAGAAACGCGGATCGAGCTGTCCGCGGAAGAGGGATGCGTATCGTTAGTTACTAATGGACGCCCTTTTAGAAACGCGATTTCCGAGCGGAGGGCGGGGGGAGAATGCGCTTGTCGGAGGAGGAGGAGTCGCGCGCCTCGAGCCACTTGGCCAAGCCGGATTAACGAGTTCCGCCGTACCGACCCCTTCAACCTTTCCTCGTTTACACGAACCGCGTTAACGACGACGGCTGCCTACGTGCCGCGCCCTTTGACCGCGCTGCTATTTCCAGCGCGCGTGGAAAACGCTCTTTCACGCTCCCCGATAAAGTGGTAGGACGCGAGTCGAGGTTGTTTGGAAAAAAAGATCGGAAAAGATCGGGATCTTCCTTCCCCGTGGCAGGGATTCTCAGATTGTTATCACGTTGCGAGATGAAATTTTTATTAAATACACGATGACAGAGTTTAAATGAGGATTTGTTCGAATTTGTTACGACTTTGAATATCTTTTTTTCCTTTATTTAGAAAAGTTCGAGAATCACTTTTCGCTACGAATCTCTCTTTGCCATGTAACTCGATGTAACGCGAAAGACTTTTTTTTTTTTTTTGAGAACTTCCCGACAGTGTGGATGAATGTAGGATTTCTTTCAAAGAGCACAAGTTGGTACGCAAGTTGGAGTAATTTGCTTAGACTTGTATTTGTACACCGATTTCTTTCTTTTCGCCTGAATATATTTCCTGTTTCTTAAAATTCTCGAGTATACCTGTCTGTCTATCTTTACACGAAAAATGAACGAGCGATTCATTAATTTGGTTCCGTCGCCATTTCGCGTCAATATATTTCTTCGATATTGCTGTCGGTGTTAATGCGAGATGTAGAAAGATTCGTCATCTTTCAGACGACGGAGAGTGAAAGATCACGCGTCATCCATCTCTCGAATATGCAACAACTTTATTCGCGCTTTATGGATATTTCCACAATCCTATTTCGTCACTTCGCTTCTATTCCCATCGAAAATATTCCATTCATCAATCGGAAATATTAATTCGTATTGGCATCAATTTACATCACAAAATGTGAATAAATCAATACGATCTTAGTAGCGATCGAGAAATGCTCGATGCTAATACGAAAAAAGGAGGAAAAAAAGAAAAAATTGAAAAGTAAAAATAACAACGAAAACGAGGTGAACATGGAAGGTCTCTCAACCGATATCACCAAGTTTACAATCCTTTCGAAAACTTCTCGACTCGACTTCGATCGACTTTCCAATCCCTTCGAATCCCATCCCAGACGACTTCTGATTCCTCTGACTGTCGGATGAAACGCGAAAAGGCCAAACGTCCTCCTCGCGGTAAAATGCAAAAGGACGGGGCACATGTCGGGCGCACGGGCCGTCAGAGTCTGGGAACTGGGTGAGAGGACTTCTGGGATTAAGCCATTTTTCCGCTACGTGACTCCGTGGCCGGATCGGGAAAGAAGTTTTCGTGGAGAAGCTGGTTTCCCGGGGACGATGTCCTCGCCTCCTTACACGATTACAATAAATTTCCAGGGCGACGTTATTCCCGCCTTTAATAACGCGGCTCAACTCGAGCTCTCGTTAAAATTTATGTAGAACTAGGCCGGATTCAACCGTGTAAGCAGCCGATTTACGTGTTAAATTCTTAACCGCGATAAGAAGGAGATCGGCGCGATAGTTTTAGGATTTGGAGATTCGTGTGAAACATTAGTAGCGCGTAGATAATTTTCTGTGAACCTGAAGAAAAGTTGATTGTGGTTGAATTTTTCGTATTTATCATTTTTTTTTTTTTTTGAAAATTAATCAAAATTTTAATCTTCGAGTCATTTTTGATTTCCAGACACTTTCCAATTTTAGATGCTAAATATCATTCGGAATGGTAATTATAAAAATTATCAGCGCTATATTATTTATGAAATCGTAAAATTTCTTTCTGCAGAATCTGTTTAAAATCCACTAAGAATTATTCTAAATGAATTCGAATCAAAAAAGTTAATTGATTCGAATCACGTTTTCCCTTAACGTTTCCCTAATAAAAGGAATTTCCTTCAATACGATTATTATTATCCCCTCGAACGTGTCCAATAAAGATCATAAATAAACACTTCCAACACGAAGTCTATAAAACCTGACGAAAGAAATGTTATCACAATTTTTCTTATCACAAACATTATCGCGAAAACATTAAAATCTACTAAGAAAAAAAAAAAGAAAAGAAACATTTAATCGATACAATCTTCCAATCAAATTGCAAACAGAACTGGATCGACAAAACAAGATTCTCGAATGTAGATAACAGGATAAGAAGAGTAACGTTTCTCATAATCTCCCACGCCCTGAAGAAATCATAAATCAGAGGGAAAACTTTTCATCCGAGGAAAACCCAGAAGAAGACCAGCACCGTTTCTTCTTTCTCTTGAGCGCAAGACGAGAGATAAGTAACCGGTAATAACATCGGGACAGCATAATAATTCTTGAAACGAGCTGCGACAGAAGCGGCGGTAAGAATCTCTCGCGAGGACGAGGTCTCGAGAGGGAGACGAAGAGAGAAAGAGAGAAAGAGAGAGAGGGTTAACCGAGCAAGAAGAAACGTTGCTGCGATGCAAACAATGCCTCCTCGTGGTTTTTCATCGCCTGTCCGCGTCGCGAGTCCAAAGAGAGCTCGTCTTTTTTCGACGTGGATAAACCGCACGGTTCCGCTTAGCGCCAAAGGACATTTCGAGACGATACTCGTTCCCCGTCGCTTTTTTCCCCTTCACAGAATTGAATCTCTTGACTTGGATGGGATCTGAGGCTGATGTTGAGAGCCTCTATAGATTGTTTTTCTTTCTTTTTTTTTTTTTTTTTGAAGACAATTTTTATTTAAATTTTTTTTCTCCGCCTGTTTCACCGTAATTGCATCTGTTTGAACATGCAAGATTCTTTTTCAAATAGTTTGGCATTACGAAGGGAGAGTTTTTCATCTTATCCGATTTGTCTTTTGCACGCGCGGGTTTTAGTGTCGTTATCAGTTTGTGCACAATCATTTTGGATTTAATCGCATTTTTTCCCGTTTTGCGAAGGCTTGTGATATAACAATTGGTATACCGAGGTATGTTGCAAAGTTTGTTTTAAAGTCGTGTTTACCTAAATTTTAACCCATCAAGTAGTAAGCTATCGTATCTACTAAATACGAGATCTAGCTTTACCTGAGGCGGTCTCAGAGGCAAACATTGCGTGCTTCTGTATTATCGCGTACTATTCTGTCCGAGGTTTAATTAAACTGGACGATTTTAGTTTAAATGACGATTCGCCGGATCGTTTGTAAATAGGTTTAATTCAAAAGAGAGAAAAATATATTTCGAGTTATAATTACCGTTTCAAAAGAAAAATCTCGCTATCGCGCAGATAAATTATATATTTTCTTTGAACGTTTAAATTTTAAACGTGTTGGGGGTGAACAAAGATAACGTAGTCACGTGTGCAGCCCCGTGAAGATAGAGCTAAATTATTTATAAAAAATTATTATTTGTCCTATAATATACTAAATATACGTAGAATCAACTATCTGTACTTTCTTCAAATAAGTATTAGAAATCTTTCATTTTCAGATTCATTAAATTTCTTCGTCGTGACGTTTTTTTTTTTAACACAATTTTTCTGGAAAACGGAACAAATCGTTCCCTTTCTCTTGTAAATTCAATAAGCTATTTCAATATTTAGAAAAAGGAGATTATGTTTTACTTCACGAATCTGTGAACACACAATTCTTTTTCTTCTGTCGAAATATATTTTTTTTTTTTTTTCTAAAATCAAAAAATTCTTGGAACCTTCTTCTTTATCGAACAAATAAAAAATAAAAATCCACAAAAGACGAACGAAAACAGAATAACTCGACGACTACGTTACGTTGCACGGAGAATATCTCTGTTGTGAAGGGAGATTAATTAAAAAAAAAAGGAAAAACGGTCGGCAAAAAAAATTCCAATTATCTTCAATTATCTCGAACGGGGCAAGGGTGAAAAAGATGGCGGAAAATTCTCGGATGGAAAAGAAGTGGAGAAAAGTTCTTGGCGAAGGTCTGCGCGTCCAAAAATGCATCTCGTCGCTTATATCGCGGAGATGCAATCCGGCCGAGTAATTTCTCCGCCCGTCTCCGGAGAAATTCGGCCGTGTCGGATTTCTTTCGACGAAGACGAGCTTCGCCAAGTCGCGTAATTGCATTCCCACGGAATCGGTGGACGTCTCGCGTTATCACCGGGGATTTCATCCGGCAATCGGCACGGCAGGAAAACGCCCGATTCAGCCAACGAGTTTAGGTAAATTAAGCCAATTGTTCGACGAATCTCGTTACTCGTCGCTCGAAATCCCGCCCACGATGATTCCTCGTGAATAATTTTCGATAATTAATTGATTAGGGGGAAAAATTGTCGAATGATGATCGTTCGTGCGAGAGTAAAGGAATTACGTTATTGAGAAAAGAATGGAATATGCGAGAACATAACGTGATAAAAAGAATTTTGTAAAATTTGCCTATTAATAGAGACTTAATTCTATTGGATATCAATCATTCTTGGCAATCTTACGATGAATCCATCTTCACCACCATCGTGCTAATGCTCATTTATTCATCGAGTTTACGCATTAAATCATGTCAAAAGTCTCTTGTATACTCTAACTTCGAATTAATAGCGATATACTATTAAAATATATTCAGAAAATATATATTCAGAAAAATCCTGATCCAACCATGCAACATATAGGACGCATTTTTCAAATTTTTCAAGCGAGATATCCAAAATATTTCAACAATATCTGAATAATCCTTCTCCCTTCCCTCTTCTTAACAATCGACGCGCAATATAGACACGCAAATACATTTTCCAGAATTTCAAGCGATCGGATTCTCCATGGCGGAGGAACAATTTTTAGGTATAGGCTAGAGGAGGGAGGAAGGGTCGAGAGACGACGAAAGCGTCACGACATTCCTCGAGGAATCTCTGGGATGCTTGATGGCGGGGTTACCGAGGGTCACGTCGCAGCCTTGCTCGTCCGCTTTTGGCCGCCATTTGTCACGTTGACGTTTGCAAGCGCGCTTAGAATCGCGAGAGGTAATCGCGCGAGGAGATGTAAAACGCATTCGTCAGGCTCCAGCAGACTTCCGTGTGAAATCCTTCGACAGAAACCACGCTATCGGCGTGGAATCGTGGAAAAATAGCCACCGCTTTTCTACCTGATAAATAAACGATCGTCACACCCTGGACTTGCCTTGGCCGAAGGAAGGAAGGATGGTGAATCGAAGATGGTGCAAAACTCGATAAAACGCGAGGAGAAAAATACGAGTAAACGTTGAGAAGTGAATCTTTCTTACATTATTTATATGCTCTGTTGCGAAGATACGAAAATAAGTGTATGATTCTCTTTTCTAAGAAACTTATATATATATGCGTGTACATTAGAAAAAATAAGTTTGTCCTAACAGGAAATTTTCACACACGAAAAAAAAAAAGATATGGAAAAAACAGTAAATTTAACACGAAAGTTTATTAACAGAAAGTTTCGCGAAATCGGAAGGACGGCTCGACATAAAAATATAGGGCATAAATATAGGTAAAACCTGTCGGGTGGCGCATAGCGGAAGATTGAGCAATCAAGAAAAATACTTGGCCACGGCAGATGTTCTTAGTCTCGAATGGTGGATCAGAGAGGCTGTTACGGAAGCCGCGGACGTTTATTCGAAGGGGTTCGATCGAGTTGGATTTCGGTGAAAGAGACAAGCGGTGTACGTGCAGGAATGCCCCTGTTATCCCTGTCACAGGCACCGACTGTCTGTACATCATTCGGCCGGTGATTCAGGGCAGCACTTAGTCCACTCTTATTGGGCTTTCAGTCGGTACCATTAGCCTTCCACCATTGGGATAGGCATCTTGTAATTTCTTGTATTCCCGAACAGGCTTCGATCGCCACCCCACGCGACGTACCAATCGGACATTGAAGAACGGCTTGGACATGGCCCCCCCCTGGTGTTCTTCTGCCTCACCGGATACACGACAGTTTCGAGGTAGATTCTGATGTACGAACACGCCGCGATGGAAAAAGCACACCAGCCTCGGCACCGGTTCCGCGACGATTGACAGGGGTAGACGGACATCTGTTTCTAGCGTTTCGATTATTTTGCAAGCAGCGTGGATAAACTTTTCCACGTTTCCAATGATGATACAGAGGGAAGGATTGTTCGCGGATCCGTGCGTGGACACGTGTTTCGTGGATACATGTTTGTTTCGGTGTTGAAAGATGGGAAAAAAGGGCTCGAAGAGAGTGAAAAATGTGCAACAGGGTGGTTATACGGGAGCGTGGAGAATAGAAACGAATGGTATTGTCGTTCTTTTTTTTTTTTTTTTTTTTCGTTTGTAAAAAATCAATAACTAGATACTTCGATGCACTTGGATTCCGTTTAAAATTCTATATTGAGATTAGAAATTTGAACTTGCACCGCTTCGAGACTTTAAAACGCTTTTTCATCGATATGATTTTCAATTTCCAAGATCTCCATTCCAACTTCACAAATAAACGATAAACACGGTTCCTGGAAAAATATAGTATTACAGTAGATTTCTATGTACGAGTAACGTTACTACGCATTTCCGGGAAAAAATTTAACTCAAAGCAGGCAAAATTTTTACTTTTTCTTTTTATACATCGAAAAAAAAATCCAAGTTTCGTTTGTGAACGAATAACGATTCGACGATCGAATCGACGAGATATCCCTTAAGAGCGATTTTCAAGAGCGGGAGCGATTTAAACGCGTTTACGGTCCACATCTTGGGGCTGTCCCTAAATATGCGGCGTGAATAGGAGTTCAAAGGTTGTCCACGATATCCGACGATGGAAGGAGAGACCGTTAGAAATTCGTAAACGCGTTCTAAGCTGCAGATGGTCCAACGAACGAAGCTAGGAAGCGGCGGACCCTGAGGGTGAATGAAAGGGCAAAGGGCGGTCAGTGATGCCCTGTAACGCGGTAACCCTTACGCTGCTGCAGGATTACGTGGCGAAACGTGGCAGAGCCACCGTAATCCAATAATGGCCAACCCTCTTCCCTCACGGGGCATCAAGCCAGATGCTCTGCTGATTCGAGAGACCTCGAGCCATCAACCCTTCCTCCCTGCTGCTCATCTGCTCATCGACCCTCGTTCGACCAAACGCTTTGATTTTGTTTCCTTCCTTTCTTTTTTTTTTTTTTTTTTTTCGACTCCAGTCATACCGGTTACGCTTTTTCAAAGATCCTCCTTTCCTTTTTGTGCCTCGGTCGTCCCGATTCCATTCGTACCGTTTCTTCGATCTTGCTCCTCGAATCACGATCTCACCGGCTTTCATCGGTTTACCTAAAGCTTTTCGAAATTCGGAAACTCTACTCTCCTTAAGCTTTCGATCTTTTGAAAATGGTAGAAGAATGGTTTGCCTCTCGAAGTTGGTAGTCAGGATAATGAGAATGGCAGAGAATCTTGGATGGAAACGTAGTGTATTCGCGTGGAATAAAATATTTCAACTGATAACTTTCTCGAGAAAATAGAAAATACGAGAAACAACATTCTATAATATATTTCTCTCCATCATTTTTGAAGAACAAGAGATTACAGTATGAAGAATCTGATCCCAACAATCCTGCTTTTGGATAAAATCGTAAATTTTCGTACGTTTCAGATTTACTCGAGCCCGAGTTTCGTAATTTAATTTGGATTGTGAGCGCAAGTTTTAAAAAAAAGAAAAAGACTGACCAACCTTCTCCCAGGAAAGGCTACGCACCACGCAATTACAAAATCTCGTCGCAATAACGAGAGAGACACTTCCCGCGATAGAAAATGTTGAACGTCGCCCACTCGGCTTCGATCTCCGCGCTCGTACCACTCAAGCTTGTCCATTCATACAGTTGTAACGCCGCTACCGGTCCTTTCTCGTCGCTCTTTCACCGACTGAACGATCGTTTTCCCGAATACATCAAGCCTCTATATCCGCGCATTGGACATCGCTCGACAAACTCGGTCGCGTTGGTCACTTCTCCACCCCTCCTTTCTCCCTCATTTTTCGTCTTGTTGCACGCGTATCTAGAGCGAAATCAACCGCATCGTGGCCGGTTGTAGTTGACGTTTATTCGTATCGAGGAAAACCAGATTTTCCACAATTTTGCTTGAATTTTCGCAGGGTCGAATGGAACGAATCGATAAAGGAGGGAATGTAAAATTCGAGAGGAATTTTCAATGGCTAACCTCTTATTTTCTAATTACATTTTTCTAATTAAGAGAAAAAAAATGTTAACAAGTGATGGAACGTTTCTGTGGATTAAATTAAACGAAAATTCTTATTAATTCCCCTTTTAAATTGTTACTCTCTATAAATTTATGCAAAATTATGAAAAATCTAAATTATAAATTGATTCAAACGATAAAATAAACAGTTGAAAAGCAGCAAGTTTTCAAATAATTTTTCGTGTACGATTAAAATTCAATTATTTATTATTACTTCAACAACTCGTCACACATCTATTTCGTCTAGCATTAATATTAGAGCAACGATCAACGTGGGGGAGGTAAAATTGGCCGGATCAGTGTTTCGTTAATTCACGCGGAAAATGGAATCGGTTTCGAGGCGATAGCTCATAAAGTATCATTACGAATAGCCACTTAATCACGGGTTATCGAGCTCCGAAGTACTGCAGCAAATCCGCCACTTGGTCTGGACCGCCAGTTGCCCTGCTTCTGTATCGGCCATTAGATTTGCCCCTTATAGTTCCAAACTCGATAGCCCGTGATTAGCCCCTTTAATGGCGTCTCTCTCTCTCTCTCTCTCTCTCACACACACACACACAGATACTCCCTTTCTGTTCATAATTTATAATGACAGATTGTCGTTGCTGGACAAGAACCTTTTTTTCCTTCGCTTCGATACGACGAGATCATCGTCCATCTTTATTTTTCAATTTAATTTTTATTCACGAATCGAATGTTGTTGCAACGACACGTAGAAAAAGCTCGAGAACTCGAAAACAAACACGAAACACCGTGGAAATTATTAATGCAATAATTAATTTGCGATATCCACGTTGGACGAATGCATCGTTTCCGGTAATCGGATTACAATCTCGGATCAAATCTATCCGCTTATGTAATTAACACCTATTTCGAATGATTTGGGCATTAATCACGCCGATGTATCGCGATCAATCTTTCAATGCGGAAAGATGATGAATTGGTTATTATTTGTTGCAACGAGTTCTTTTTTTTTTTTTTTTTTAAACTATTTTCAAAATAAGTAGACGAGATGAAAAGTTGCGTTAAATACCGGTGCTTTATCCATCGTTGAATCGTTTAAAAACGATTGACACGATGGAAGATGTTAATCCCACGAATTAATCGTGGGCCGACGTCTAATCACAGGAAACCATTCTCTCGCAATATCCAATTTCTTCATCGTTCTCAGATCGCTCCGACATTGGAATGAAATGCAAATTTGAACACGTTTCCATAATTCTGTCGACCTTAAATCGAGAGAATGTCAACTCGAACGAAAGGAGCGAGTAACCGTTTCATAACCGTTGTGGATATCGTTTGGAACGTCGATCCAAACAATTTGCATTGATCAGCCGGGGTTCGTTTTACGAAAATAAAGTAACAACGGATCATATCGAAAATGAAAACGAGGAAGAGCGAAAAGATGAATTTCATGCTGACAGAATGATAAATTACGGGCGCCGTTACATCAACACCTTCGTTTTTTCTCGGGCGGACATTTTCATCCCGCGTCCAACTATCGATTTTATCCTGTTGCCCTTCGTTTAAAAATAACTATATTGCTCTTTTACAATGAAAAATATTGCCAACCTGTTCACACAAGATGCACTTTCAGAGAGTCGTGAAGATTGTGAAACGAGGCGATCGTCTGACATTTAAAGATCCTAGATCACGCGATATAGATCAATAATGATTCTATTCTAAAATGATCGTTCGAAAATGTTTTACAATGATATCTCTTTTATACGCGGAACACAATTCAACAAATCTGTTAAATCTTTCACTGTCTTTAATACAAATATCACGATACTTCCTTTTAGAAAAGGAACAAAGAAAATCTTTCCCCTCGATGGAAATTTTATTATCTACGACGACCATCCGTGTAACTAGATTGAATAAGAAATTTCTACTCGATTTCAGGTAATCAAAAACCAACATGAATATTCCGACATTCCTCCTCTCTATCCAAGTATATGATAACACGGATAAACAAAGTGCCAAAGAGAAACATATTCGAAAGAAAACTTCGTTTCAAACCGACGTTTATTCCCGGCAAGAAATATACTCGAAGGAAAAGCATCCTCTTTCCAGAAATATGGAACAAAAAGTCGCTTCGATTAGAAGGCGACTCAACGATAACTTTGTTAATACAACTGGACTTAACCAACCAACAAACATATAAATATATGAAAAAAAAAAAAAAAAAAAAAACACTATCCTCGTCTCGAATTTTCTCCCGTGGTTAATGCAGAACTAATTGCGCATTAAATTACACAGTAAAGCGGTAAAACGTTTCGACGAATTTCTAACTAGCCGTGCAACCAGATACAGAGAGCATCCACGGCTCCAGTTTTGTTCTTGTCCCACGACTCCTCGCTTTATGCGTCCCCTTAGACCGCTTGCGAGCGGAGGATATTAATATTCCAGTCAAAGAGAGAAGCTCGCGTGCCATCGAGCCGCTATGGAGCCTCGCCACCATCTTTGGAATATCCGGTGTCCCCGTGGAATGGACAAGCCGTGAAATAACGGATGCGCATCGCGTCCAAAGATCGGAATTCTCCTAAGATTCGAAGTGTTGGGGGCATCATAAATTGGATCTGTTTTCGTACTGGAAATGAGATTTCCTTTATATATATAATGTGAGATTCTGTTCAAACAGATCGCGAGAAATTTGAGATCGAGGAAAGAAGATTTAAGAAATTGAAAGTGAATACAACGAAAGTAATAATATCGTTCGTAAGTATATCCTTTCGTATCCTCGTTCGTCCCTGAGATTGACTGTCGAAAAGCGATAACGCGTGAAATTTTATTGCGCATCAAGCTTGCCGTACAACTTGCTCTATCTCCTAGATAGAAATTTACATGCTGGAAACTCCTGTAGACATCAGTTACACCCCCAAAGTGCACACTTCCATCGTGTTTAACTCAGTGGAGGCGCACCAACGCTGCCATTACCGAGTTACGTCCACTATAACATGACCCGGAAGTGGCTCGTTCGCCCATTGCTTTAATACAACTCACCGTGCGCAAAGTTCATCACCGTAGAATTGTTCGAACGAAAAGGATCCCAATTAAATTGGACAAACATCCCGAGATTATCGAATCAAAATCTAACTTATAAAAATTCTAACGTCTTACAATTTACGTGATTTTCGTAAATACAATTTATTGAAAAATCGAATCGAGGGGAGATCTTTCGCGTCGTAAAAATTATAACATTTATCGTTATAAAATTTTCCAAGCAATTTTTTCGTATAATTCCAGTTTACAAATACCACGAATCCAATACTATTGTTTCCAACTTTGAACGATCAAAGGCGAGATGATTCGTTCGCCAAACATTCGTGCCATCTTTGAAAGATCGAGCGGAGGAAGTACGACGAAGTTTGCTCGCCACCGACAGTCGGTAAGAACTCAGGAGGAGAGAGAGAGGACGTCCTGGAGGCTCCTACGATACGGATTCTAGGAAAGGGATCCGCGAAAGTTCGAACGAATGGTGCACGATCCTCGACAACGAGCGCCATCTTCGCGGATCGATTCGACGCGAGTTGAATTCGAGTCGAGGAGTAACGGGATGTTTGCCTCCGAAAGGGAAAGTGTTCCGTGAAACTTCCGGCAGAAAATTGGGTCGTACGTGAAAGATCGTCTCGCTTGAGGTGGTTGAATGAAAGAGAGAGAGAGAGAGAGAGAAAAAACTAAGGCATTTCGTTCGATCGAAAATCTAGGGAAGCTGGCTTCGTTCCATTCATGATTTCATCCGGATCATTTGTACACAGATGGAATTGTTTCGTGAATTGGTGCTTTTGTGCTCGCGTTCCAATCTAATTTTCGACCCACTCCGTTTTACCTCTCTTTCAAAAGATTGAGAGAGAGAGAGAGAGAGGGAGGGAATTTTAGTAGGGCGTGACGTTGGTTGAAAGGTGATTATAGTGCTAATTGAGGGTAAATACGGGGATAATTGTGACGGTGGATTTCTGGGTTGAATCGAGAGGCTTTTGATCCAAATGGACGCCCTTCGGGATTTTGAATTATGTGCATTTAATGTGGATTCTAAGCGACGTTGTCCTCTGTATCCTCATTTTGTGAATTCGAACGAAACGAATAATTCTATTTTTCATACTCATAAAATTCGAGAAATTTAAACCTTTTTGCAAAATGTATATATATACCGTATATATTTTCACATTTTCATATACACTAGGATAATTTAAAGAAAAATTTGATCCTTGTTTATTTCACAATGAAATCTTCTATCTCGCTATTTATTGAATATTATTGAATTAAGATGCTCCGTTTAATTTTTTTATTCCAAGGAGATAATAGAAAAAGGTCACGATAATAAAAAGATTAAATAACTAGATCATCGTCATCGTCATCGTTGACACTATACGTGTGCTTTTAAAGCTTATTAAACGGCGCGGAAATTCATTTTGGCCGATGCGTTAATCGAAGGAAATAAATGAATGACGTCGGCATAATTGCGCGGTCGAGATTTCGGCCGCGAACATATTCATACCTGACGGCAGGACAATAATCCAGGGCTGAATGGGCTCTGCGGATTCGGCCAGTTATTTTCGCGGTGGCCACACTGGGAATGGATTCAGATCGCGTTGTGGCACGCTCTAATTACGGCCTCGGTAATATGATTTAACGACAGTTAATCTATGCATAATTTTACCGGTACCGGTAATCGTTGTAAAGTGACTTGAACGTGGCGAAGTTGGACAGCTTTGAATCGTCCACGATTCCGATGTATTCATTTGTGGATAAATAACCACAGGTGAAATGGAAGAAGCTGACGTTATTTTCCGTATAATTTTGTGGAACAATTTACTAATCAAAATCGGTTAATTATTCGATCGAAGATATTTAATATCCTTCATTTAGAATTATTCGTAATTCTTTTAGAGAGATGTAAAAATTGTTTATATAAGTGTAATTTAAAAAAATGAAGTTTCAACTGTGAGAAAAGAAAATGCTCGAGATCGATGTGAAAAATAATGAAGAAATATACATAAAAAAAAAAGAAATAAATCTAGCTATCAAAACTTTTTTCCTCGTTTCTTGCAAATCTCTTCAACAAATCAAACTACTTGAGAAACTTAACCTATTAAAAAAGGAGAAACGCCATTCTAATTCCACGGCACAAACAATTTCTGATGCTTCCTTCGAGATATCGCGATCTCACCACGAAGGTAATCTTCGAAGCTAATGTTCTTAACCGCAAATCTGTTCAGAGAGATAAACATTATCTCTGTACGCGGGTCGGGCTTCCGTGAAAAATGAGAGCTTTCTCCGTACAACAATAATCCAACCATGGAATATCCAGCGTGGTGAAAGAAGATTCTAAACTGGCCATTCGGGAGAAACCGGAAAAATGCCTGGATTCCTCGACCGAGGCGACAAATCGTGGTAACCATGAAAGAGAAGAAACTACCTGTATATATAAATCTCTACTAAAGTTCATTCTTGGAAAGGCGATAAGTTGCGTTTCATCGTCTGTTTCTTCATTTTTCTCCAATTCCTCGAATTCTTATTACACGGAACGTTATTCACAAATTCGAGGATCCTTGGGGGGATCGATTTTTATTAAATTAAAACGAATGCAAAAATTATTTATTAACACACGTTAAAGGATTCAAATGCTATTTGCACGAAAAAAAAAATAATCTATTTATATATATGTAAAATTCTTTTATGAATCCTTTTCCTAAGAAATAAGTATACAATATTTAAATTGAAAAACTTTGAGAAACATTTTCGGACGAATGACGAAATCATTTTAATGAATAATAGATTCAATGAAATTCGTATCGAAAGTATCATAAATTATTGGTCGCTTTCTTTTCAAGAATTATTTCATGAATATGTAGCAAACGAAAAGGAGGATAATTACAAGAAACCTAGAGCATCAAGAGGTGGTGTATACGGAACATTTGCAAATAACAGAGACATGCCTCGCCTTTCTTTTGTTCGCCTTAAGTCTACGCTGTTTAATATCGGCCATTGCTGACATTTCGCGCGAACGTGACAATCATGGGAATGCATTGTGACGTATTCGACGAGAGAATTATAGTCAATGATATCCGTTGTTTCTTGGAAAACTTGTAGCCGGTCAGACCCATTGTTAGCGAATTTTTCCACTTGCAAACGTAAGAGTGAAATTGACCGAGTGTTTCATAAATGTTCACGGCACAATTACAAGTTTGTAGACGTATATTCGTTATATACCGCGCAATTACCGATAGAGGAAATAAAGCAACGTTTTAAAATTCACGATTTATTCGTGTGGAAATTATTATTATGTTAATTACGGAGCGTGCTAGACAATAGATCTCTTTTTCAGATTGGAAAATGTGGCGATATGAGTTAATCAAAAGTAGCTGAATAATAATTTTAATGAATAATAATTTTTTAAAATAATTCTACTTATAATTCTTCCTCGATAAAAAATCCCGATAAATTTCAGATGTTTAAAACTCCAGTACGTCAATATATTAATCACAAATCATTTCTTTACATTCCATCTTACAAAATTTATTATGTTCCCTAATTCATAATTATTTTCCCCAGATTCGAATTAATAAATAAATCACGTAACAAGCTCAAAAACAAGGATTATTAAAACTACAAAAACATAAAAATTCCGAAACTTAAACACAGCGAATATACACAAAATATTTTGAGACGAAGACAAGATTAGCATATTCTTATTATTTATTAACACGATCTAAAAAACGATCTGATCGTTTTGCAAAATTCTCTCGAAATGCAAGAAGCCAGAATCGTCATCGAATAGAAAAATAATCGTGCGTTATTAAAAACGTGACCAGGACTGGTTAATACGAAATTCCGCGGGTCGCGGAAACTCGAAATTTTTCGCTCCTATTCGATCCTGTTTGCTTCCTCTCGATTGTTTGTACATTGCAGGCGAACGAAAGCGGAATATTGAAAAGGGAAAAATGGTGGTAGGTGGCGATGGTGTCCAGAAAGAAACAAAGGGGACCGTGGTCAGCTGTAATAACTCGAGATCGATCGATATTCAAATTCGATGCACTTGGAGAGGGATGTTCACGATGAAAAGGGGCGAAAACGGTGATAATCCATTTTTATTTGCGGATTTATCTTTTATTTGCGTGTCGTTTACAACCGACGACAATATGAACCGACGGTATATGAAAGAGAACGAGCCTCGTTTTTCTTGTCCGTTATTTTCGAGGGTGGTGATTGAGTTGGATTATTTTATTGAGAAGAATTCTTTCACATTTTTATGCTACAATGATATAAAACTAGAAGCAAGAAGCTTTCTAAAAGAAGAGATAAATTTGATAAATCACATTTAATTGATCGTCACACGTTCAATTATTAAATTAAATAATACATTCATTCCTTTTTATATTATTGAACATATTGCAACTCAATTTTCCCAACTCTTAATCACAACCTCCCCTACCATCTTCCTTACCATGAAAAAGCAAACGAAATCAAAAACGACACGCGATACAGAAGAACGCGAGACGAGACGCAAGCAACGCTATAACAATTCACTCGAAGTGGAAAAATCTGACTGCACGTTGTAAAACAGCTCGATTTCTCGCCGCTTCTTCCTCGCTTTCTCTTTTCACCGATGCCGCGTACGCTTGTAGTATACCGTGTGGCGCTTCGACATCCATTTTTCAAGTTCACGCAAAATGATTACAAACGACTGAGGATAACGTCCAATAAAACGTCTCCCATACACCGCGTATGTTCGAGCCGCGATCGATATCGGGGGAAACACGCGTGTTCACGCGCGAATAGAAGAACGAACGACCCTCTGATCGCGTGCAGACTCGGATACAGGACGCAGGAAGGAAAGGAGACACCGTGTAGCGAGCGTTAAAGTATCGCTTTTATGCCCTGTGCTTCCATCGGCGCGATATCGGCCGCGATAAATTCTTGCGGATCCGCTCGAGGATTCGGATATCTAATAAAAATTGAGAGGTTTTATAGACGACATCGTTGGCAATTTATAACGGCGGATATTCTCTGAAAGACGAGCTCTCTCTGTGTTTTTCTTTTCGGCACGACTTGGGAAAATTTTCAACCGATTCAACGTGATGATGATGACTTTTGTCGATGATGTTTGTTCGATCGTTGAATATATAATGCAATTTTGTTCGATTTTGGTATGGAAACGATTAAGAGATTCGAGTAAAAATATATACATGTTAATTAATTGGATTAAAGAGAAAAATAAAGGAAAGTTGTCTGGATTTATTTGAATTGAAATAGAAAGAGAAACTGCGTGGCAAATGCAAATGTTGTAAAAAAATGTCAATGAGAAGAACTAACGAATGCGAAGTGAAATTTGTTTGCGAATTAGAAGTCGTAAATATTATTAATCCGCCAAGAATGGCATAATGGAGAATTCCATTTTCCAATCAGCGCGACAAGTGGAGAAAGTAATACATTCATAAGATTCGTGGAAAGAGTTATTCATAATGTATCCTATATAAAATATAGAATAAAAGAAACGTTGTAATATTTATAATATATTAATAATGCAAAAATAATAATAAAAAATAATTCTCGAAATAATATATAAATGATATTCGAAATTGTTATTTTATGTAAAGTTAATTAATTCGCGTTCGCGTGAATTATAAAATATGAAAAAAGTGTACGACCAAGTTTGATCGAACGCGATCATTTGAGAATCAACAAAGTATGCGACTTCAGCTTTCTCGAAACGCTCGATTGGAGAGTTTCGTTGGCAATGAGCGCATGTTTTTCTGTCATACTGCCAAATAAATCTTAACCGGTTCTATAACTCGAAGCATCGCAATATACAAGAACACGCGTGTGCTTGTCTCGCTTGTATCTACATTGTAAACGTGTACAAACATGGAGAATTACATACGTAACCCGTATGGTTGTTGCGACAAAACTATATTTTCGTGCTCGAACCTCTAACGATATTACTCGTTGGTTATCTTTTCGAACGGATAATTAAATGCAGACCCTGGCGTGCTTAACAGAGATTAATCGTGCGTGATTACTCGCTACCTTGTAGATAATTTTTGTTTATTTTTTTTTTCTTCTCTTTTTTACTTGGAATTATCATAAACATTTTTAAAAGGATTTACTAAAATTTTATTCGAATTTTATTTTAATTGCGACATGCATATTAAAGTATAGTTATTACATTCGCGTAATAAACGTTGGAAACGTGCACGAGACTATTCTTCGTCACGATAATTTAAAAAAAAAAAGAAAAAAAGTATAAATAATCACAGAGAGCATTGCTATAAAAATGTATAGTACCTGAGAAAGTTTTAATTAATTTCCAAGATTATGGCACATTATTTACGATAAAATTATCAATTATTCGAGCACGAATATCATTATATCTATTCACTCCTCTCCATAAAAAGGCCACAATCACTATTATTATTAGAATGTAAAAATTAATTACTTGAAATTATTAAAAATTATACGCTATCGATTTTCCATCCCAACTGTGTTAAAACGTAAAACAACAACGTATAACAACAAAGAGAGAGAGAGAGAGAAATAAGCCCCTTAACGAAAATTAATCGTGAAGAAATTGCGATCGATGCAAATATAAAATCGTCAACTCGCCTCGTCTCGAAAACAGATGATTCTTCAACCCCACACGAAGACGACAATCATCATTACGGAAAGGCAAACACGCTCGGCCATCATCCACTGACAATGCAAACAAGCATTCTCCGGAGCGGCCATTATTTCGACAAACAAGTTGGCGTGATGAGAACGCGTTCAAGGGTAAGTCCGATTCGTTTCAGGCGAAAATCAAGCCACCCCGTAAGTTCCCGAAGCGAAACGCCTCGAGACGTGTCGTGACTCCTCTTCATTATGAAGAATACACTCGTTGTTTGGTCGGGATGAAGTGGCAAAAGGATTCGGTTTACTGGCCGATAATAAGAAACTGGAAACGCCGATTCTCTGTTGCATAATTGCACGAGGCGCTACAATTTGTGCGCGACTCGCGATTTCGCGCGAGAACGATTCGTAAAAACGCGATCCGTTAAACGAAATTCGCGGTTTAGACGATTTCATCGCGTGGTAAGGAACAATCGTGTACATTCGTTTCGTTTATGGATCGAGATTTTGAAAATGGACCGTGGAAAACGAGAAATCAATCGACGATCGTTGCAAAGCATTGGGTGAACGCGATTGATGAACACGATAGGAATGATGGATAAATACGATATACGTGGAAGAAAGATTAAAGACTTTCTTGAATGAAAAAGAAAATAATTATTTCGTCATTTCTGCAAACGTTTTTCCGACGCTTTCATGATGTAGAATGATGGAACGAATTGAATATTCGTTTAAATATTTAAATTTGGGGGGAAAAATGGAAATAAGTAAATAGCAATAACATTAGAAATACCGCGTGCAATATATTACAATTAAAAGTAGCTGTTCTTTTTATGAAAATACGTACGTAACCCAGAAACAATTCTGCGTTTTGTCACGCACACTTGAGACCTATTACTTCGACACGCGATGGATAGAAATGTATTTGGCACGATAATACGTGACTGGAAATTACCTTTGGAACATTTAACCAAAGTAAAAGCTTAATTAAATTCAGTTTCCAATTTGTGTTTATGAATGATATAACGATTACGATCGTTGATATAAAGTAATTTAATTAACATGTTTATATTATGTTCCCGTTTGAAAGAAAATTAATATTAATATTATTATTGAATTTATATGGAGGCAGTAACACGTTGCAACGAAACAACGAAACAACAAACTAATCAGGAACACACGATCGTTCTTCGGAACCGTTACTTAAGTCATCATCTCCACCGACCATCCCCGCCTGGCAATCAAACAATTCACGCAAGTTTACAGCGAAGCTTCAACAATAACAGTTGCCCAATTACATCATCCCTCCTACCATTCCCATCTATTATACTCTAATTCGAACAGGCATGCAGACCATTTCGCCCATTGCGCAAGTCGTTCGCAATTACGAAAACTTTCATCAAAATTCTCCGCAATAAAGAAGATTTATTTCGAGAAACGTTTCAATTCGATTCGACTCCTTCTAATCAACGATATCTTGAAAACTTGTAAAACATTTGGATATATTAAAACGGAGATCAAATGAGAAAGAGGAAAAAATTTCAAACATTTCGCAATTTTAAAACTCACGATCATCCTAACCCGAACATTTTCACTCTCTATCATACCAATGAATTCAAAATTTCAAAAGACGTAAAAATATAAAAAAAAAAAAAACTACAAATTCACTCTCAATATTCGATTCCCTCCGATTTTTCTCTCTCGAAATCCAAATTTATTCCACCCCGGATCATCCTCTCGTCCAATCCTTGCAAAGTAATGATCCACGCCAAATCTGCGCCACCCCCTCGAAATCGAATCGCGCGAACAGAGAGTCCGAGACAAGCGGTTCGAGGGTACTCTGGATGCGTGCCACTCACAAACTCGGTTCGACATCGAGGCACGTATGCCTGACCTAGCCGGTGAACACGCGGGAAACCCGTTAACCGCACGGTGCCGTGAACTTTTGCCGCGAGTAACGTGAGCGCAATCTAATTTCGAAGCGAAGAGACCCGTTCACCGGTTGCACGCGCGCAACACACGAGATCTGTGCATGACGTCCGCACGCTCGTCGTGTTGGTGCGCTAAAGGTTAACCCATTTCGGAATATTTCGCCGGTTGAATATACCGCAATTTACCCTTTGTGTATCGCGCCCATTGATACCCTTTTCGTCGCAATTTCGGTGAAGCGACAATGACGAAACCGACGAGTTCCAAACGAGCCGCTGTGTTCCGCACTATGCTTCCCGTGATACGTGCAATTAAACGCGCAGCTTTTTTCTTTTTTGAAATTTTTGAGGAATTCTGTACGCGTCGAAGTTCGAAGCGGATGAAAGAGGGAATTCGTGCGTGTGTTAATTTTTGAATTAACGTGCAGTTTCTTGATTTTTTGGAATTATAAAGAAATTTAAATGGTTAAGTCAATTTATAAACGGTTGATGCAACGATGAATTGGAAATATTGAATTGAAAGTAAAGAAGAAAAAGGACAAAGCTGCATTCGAGAAATCTATTCAGAGTTCTTCGAAATTTTATTAATGAAGATATCGAGTTGGAAAATATGGGAAGAAAATTGGAAGAGAAAAAAGAGATAAGTTATTATTGAAGGGGAGTTATGCGTTGTTATGAGACTTGTGGTATTTCTGAAAGAATAGTTGATTTTCCTAAATTAGAAACTTGTTCTATGTTATACGGCACCACGCCTAATGCTCCTTATAGAGAACATCGTGCTTGAACTTTCGATTTCTGATCTCAATCTTGGTATATAACCGCGTTATGTTAACATTTCACTGTGTATCATTACCATAAACCGTCTGAATTCCCATCCCATTGTTCAAGGAAAATATATTGAATATTCAAGGCAACAAACGGAATATAAATGCGATTGAATCGCATTGGATATCTAGGATATGCTGCTTTTATGATGGATGGAAACATCGCGATTGAAAATGTTTGTCTTGTCGAATTTTAAATCGTGTGTATAATCGTGAGTTCCCGTGCGGATTATTTATCATATCCACGGAATAATAACAGTATGCTTGGAAGAGCTTTTATTACAGAGAAAGAATCTGCTTTTTTTTTTAAATAAAAATTTTCATAGAAATAGTTTTCAACTCTAATTTAAATTGCAACCAAAGAGGACAAATCCACAACGCGATAAAATTGACAATTCTCATCGATCTATTATTTAAATAATAAAAAGTATTATGGAAAAATTTGATCAATTTTCGACATCTTTCGATCATTTTTTCACAAAATTTCTGATAATAGCTCTCAGTCATTATTCGAATTCAAAAAAAAAAAAAAAATATCCGAAAAAAAAGAGAGAAAAAGAAAAGCATCCACCCATTATCCGTTTAAAAAACGATTCTCCACTGCCCAACCCTCTCACCCCATTTTCCAAGAGGATCAGACCAGGATCGATCTCCTGTTTCCAATTATTCTCCACGATAATTCGGTGTCTATCGATCGGTGTCGACGAATAAAACGAAAACTGGCGCGTTTAAATTAGAATGCACGGATGATTAGAGTCATAAACTTTTCAACGGGGCGCCGTTTAATTCCAACGAGCGGAAACGTTTCACCAAAATGGGAATCGATGGGATTCTACGCGGCGATTTAACCGGTGTAACCGATTAAACGTGCACAGAGAGCGCCGACTCATCTGCTTCGAAAACCGGATATGTCTCCATCGAGAGAGGATTCGTTGCAACCGGAATTGAAACCGACACGATCACCCATCGGTACACAATTGCAGTTGTCGTTGTAGCGATCGACTATTTTCGATCGAACGAATCGACCTTGGATCGAATCGATTTTCTTTTATATACGTCTAAAGTCTACTCGAACCAAGTTTTTAAGGCTTGTTTCCCCCTTAACTTTCGATTCTCTTTTTGCTTGCTTCTCGACCGTTGAATTGAGAAGACAAGAGAAATATATTTTACTTCATCCGTGATGATTTTCTGTGATCGAATTTTATATATAGATTTATTTTCCAAGAAAGAAAACATAGATTAAAGACGATCAGATTAACACGCGGATGCAATTAATAATTTTCAAGATAGAAACAAGATAAACAAATTAACAGATTTGAAAATGTAACGAGATATAAATTTATTATTTATATTCAAAGAACAGGTTTTCAATATTGAAGATCTATCATCGTTAAAACGTTGTCGAGAATATTTTAGCCCGATTCGTTTTCACGTTTCCTTATTTTAAAATTATTTTCCAATATTTACTTCGATATATATATATATATTCGTAACGAATTTACATAGGAATTTTATTATTAATTCGATCTTAAATTTAACCATTTTAAATCCGCCTTAACGCACGATCTTCCGTATAATAACCAAAAGATAGTTTCTTGCGATAAGGAGGTACACAACAATGTTCGAATAGACCCTTAATCGATTAAACGAATTTCTGACATGAACTAACTGCCATTGACGCTAACTAAGTACCGAGAACGAAGATTTCGAATATATATATATATATATATAATACAGTATTTAATGAGACGATAAGTTGACTTCAGTTCCTTACTTACCGAACGAAGTAAGTCAAACTTCGCTCGAGAGATCGAGCTCCGAAATCGGAGGAGAGTGTTCACTCGACGATGAATAATACCTTTGGAAAATCATCGAGTTTATCGTTCGATCTAATCTAAATTTAATGATTGAATGCGATGGAGAAAGGAGGGGGGAGGGCGTTTTATTATCAAAGATAATATGCATCGACGAAACAATAGCGAGCGTAATGATCGCGTCACGAAATGGATTGGGAAAAGAATTGATGTTATAAAAGGTTTGTACGATTATTACGGAACAAATTTCATTCGATAATTGAAGAGAATAATTGCGAGTTTCTAATTATTGAATTGATAAGCTGGTTTATCACCAGCTGCCAAACGTTCTGTTCCCGGCAATTGCAAGGATGCTTAGGAAATTCCAAGACGATTACAGTGGCACTCATGTGAAAACGCTCGCGCATTACTAACTGTGCATAACAATCCAACGTACGATGAACAAGCAACTGCAATCAAAGATAGAAGGAACAAAGCTAAACGCGGCTACGGTCTTGCACTGATGAATACAGAACCGATTAAATTTAATTGCCAGCGAGAAATTCACCGAGGCGAGCCTGCCTGCGCGATCGTTACAACGTTTTTACGATAAACGAAAAATATATATTATATTATATCTTTTCGCGTTAGAACGAATTACGCGAGAATGACGTGAGTTATTCGAATTCGTTGCACATATCTTTTTTCCACGTGTAATACATTAATTCATAAGGTAAGACGATTCCATCGTGATTTTCGTTTAACATTGTGTATTAAAAAATTGCTCGAAACGAAACGAAATTAATCGAAGGAAAGTGTAATAAATATTACGGCGTCGTAATAATTTAATTAATCAGACACGACAATGAGAAATGAAAATGAAATTGAATTGGCGAAAGGTTGGAGAAAAAGATTTGGAATGAAATTGTCAACCAGGCCTTATTCCAAATTTATTCTACTTTTATTTTGAAAACATTTTTTATCTTGTTTGATTTCTCGGCTATGAATCAGATAAGATTGATATTTGCGAAACGCTAATCTGGATCTACACTCAACACATCTAAGAATGAACGCACACCTTGATAATCGAGCGATTATCAATCAATCTTAACGCGCGGATCGATCAATCAAAATAAATATTTGCTCGAACGTTTCTCGAATTTTTATTCCATAACAATGCAATAGAAATACAAATAAAAAGAATCGAAAAGTATTCGTACGATGGTTTCAAAATTATGATTCATCCGCGCGTTGATCGAATAATAACCAACTGAATTAAAAATCGGATGAATAATCGAATCAAATAATTAGGAAGAGAAATTGGGGGAAGAGAAAAAAAAACGTAAGAAATCAGAGAAGGAAAAATTTATCTAGCGGGCACAATAATTGTGTGCACACATCAATGATACATGAAATCCCGTGATACGAGTATACTAAAAATCATACGACCGGATGGAAATCGAAATCGTTTACGTTGAAACATTTGATAGAGCGATAAATAGATAATAGCACGGTGGACCCATTCATAAAGCATGGAAATGAGCGTGGCTCCGGAAATTCGATGAATACGCGATCGATGAACAAAGCGGTCGTGTTGGAGGGGTCGTGGTGAAAAATTTGAAGCGGATTCTGCATGGATCGTCGTACGTTATCAAGAGAATTCGTTCGATGGGATATGACAATTTAAAACCCGCCGTTTCGCGGAACAAACCATTTGAAACTGTGGCGCGTTTTCGCCAATTGAAAATACGTGAACGATGGTTTTCCGAGTGTTGAAAGGGGCCGATTATTTTTGTTTAAAAATTGGTTTCCGATGAAATTCCATGCAAATTATATATTCTCTCTTTTAAGAAATATTTGTGCAACGATTTATATTCCGACTTATATTCTTAGAAATGAAACGTGTTAATGTCAAAATTCTGTATGTAATTGAATATAATTTATGATGGTATTGATTTTTCTTCACGAACCATGTAACTATATGTAAAAATTATTGTTGTAAAAAATTTCACAACGATATCTGTATTTTTCAAAAAGAATCGTTAATTTGGATTATTCGTTCATTTACATATTTAAATAACACGTTATACATCCCTTTGTAATTTTACATATTCATCGAATTTTAAATTAATCGATGGAAAATTAATGCACGCATTAAAAAGAATCAACTTACAATCGAACGGAACGGTGTTCAATGTTCAAAAAATAAAATTCTTCGCGATCAAAATAACCGCCATAGGAATTTTAAACAAAATAAATCTATCCCACTATTAATATACCGCTAAAAAAAAAATTACCACTTCTCCATTTCAGAATTCGTGTTTTTCAAACGCTCGCGCTTCCATCGCTCGTTTTTCAAAAATTGAGCATCCGTAGCACGTTATATTTTTCACAACGACCTAATACCGAGAACAATTCGATTCGATTCCAATTCTTCCGTGAGAAAAAAGAAAAAAATAAAAAAATAACTTCACGTTGTATACGCGTATATCGAGGAAAATTATGCACCGAACTGCAGACGGATAGATCTCGATCCACAAACTCTCAAAACAAAAACAATGGACGAATTTCACGGAAATTACAACGAGTTATATATCGTAGAGAAAGAGAGAGAGAGAGAGAGAGCTCCATTCTTTCAACGTTTCTTTTCAAATTTACGATCCCGGATGGAAAAACTCGTCGAAAGTTCGTTTTCCAACATTCTCGCGGCCGTTTAACAGATCGAACGACGTGCTAATTTTATCTCTCGATTTTTCAACGATTTCATTCCTTTTTTTTTATTTCGAGTGTCGAAAAAACCTAAATTGCGAGCTCGAGGCGGGTCGTTCGTTTCGCGGTGATTTACCCCTGCGTGGCCGGTTTCGTTTGTCCGACCACGGGAAACGCTATTAATCGAAATATCCGTGGATGCGCATACTGTATTCTCATTTATACGCAAATGTAACCAACACGTACGTAGAACGGGGAATCCGCTGGAAATTTGGTTGGAAAATGGGAAGAAAAGTTGGGAGCGGAATGCTCGCGTTTGAGAATATCTCTGAGTTTATCCTTTGAGCGCCTGTTCAACGCGTGTTTCAAAAATAGCTTGTACCTTTAATTGTGTAATTGTTGCGAATTGCACAGTCTTTTCGATTATATTTTCGAGTCGAAATTTTGGAATAATTGATGCATTTGGAATCAAGTTATCATCACAGTTTGGAAGATGATATTACGTTTGTAATAAATTTTCTTTTCTATATCGTCACGTGTTTCGACTAATTACAATAATTCCATCTTTGGACTTTTTTTTTTTTATTTTAATCTGATATTAAATACTGTATTCTTGTACAGAATTATGAATTAAGCTTGAAAGTATTCGATGCATTTAATGGATATATCTCAATGTGTTATCCAATGCGAATTTCTGATAAAGTGGAGTGAACTATTTTAAACATCTCTTTGGCAAATTGCCCGTTTAATACTGACCGCCGAACTCTATATGCACTTTTTGCGTAAAATGTTAAATGCTCAAAAGATTAATAATAAAATAAGAGATCGATAAACTTGAGTTATTTAATTCACGCTCAAACGCTCAAAAGATAAACGAGTTTTAATAATCCTGAAGAAATTATATTTTGCAAGAATCGCGTTTTACATTCTGGAAAAATTTTATCGCAGATGATAATGATTCTTTCTGATATTAAAAGAAATGAAATAATGAAAAATTCTTCAGAGAATACGCAGAAATATATTATGTAGGAATGATGAAGTTTTGCTGCTTAAAATTCAAGTTGCTTTGAATATTTGAAAAGCTTTTTACATTCGAAATACTCATTTCGTTTATCACACGTAAACGTGGATTTCAATTTGGAAAAGCAAGTTGTTATTAAAATCCAAGTTTTGTAAATATTATCAATTTCCTAGTTTCTATAAGAAAAAAATTCCACCACAATAGATATTTAATTTTTAATAAAAATGAAAATTTTTCAACAAAAATGCTCTGCTTCTACTTGTTTCTTATTATCTTAAATTAAATATACTTTTGAAGAATAATCGCTGTCCACGAGATATTGAATTAAATACTCGTGTTATTTATATATCTTGTTTATCTTTGTCAAATAAGATAAAGATAAAATTCTACATGAATGAACTATTTGCACAATTATAAAACTGTATTAACCATAGAGGCTTATTCTTGATTGATGGTACATAACGAAAAACAATATTTGATGACTAACAAAGCTTACGTAATTTTGAAACGCGTAATCTAAACTATCTAAAAAAAAAAAAAACGTTTTAACTTCTCTTTTCCATCGTCATAATCGATGATGAAACAAAATGTAAAAGTCTTTTTTTTAGGATCAAAGAGGATAATAATTAAAAAAATATTAAAAATAAATTTCTGATAGATAAAATAAAATAAACGTTTCTACTTAAATCTAATCGATAATGATTAATAATGTCTCCTCCTAATTAAAAATCCAAAATATTATTCAATATTTTACTTAAAAAAAAAAAAAAAATTATTTCTTCTTTCAGCCAACATCGTCGACAATTTATTTTATATGAGAATGAGAAGAAAGACTCACCTCTTTGACCTTGTCCCTCCGTTCCCTGGCGATGGGGTCCTTGTCCTCTCCACCGACCGTCAAAGGAAGTTTACTCCCAGGTGCTGGCGGCACAGTCTCCGGAACTTCGTTCTTCCGGTGAAGCACTAACGACGGTGAACTAGTAACACGCACATGTATTTCACCAATCACTTCCGGCTTCTCCAACATCTTCTGTTGCTGATATTCCTCGTCGATCTTCGCCTGAAATTCGGTCAGATCGGATCGCGGATCGAGATTTTTCGAACGACGGTTTTTTTTTTTTTTTTTTTTTTTAATCAATTAGATGTGTTCCAATTTCATCGTCGAGAATAAGAAAATAAAATAAAAATCCGATGGTCTCTCGTTAAGCTAGTCCTTGTTATTAAAACAATCTACTTTTTTTCTGATGCGAACTTCGATTTTTTTAGAAATCGAGAAAGAAACGTCTTCGAAACGAACAACAGAGCGAGAGAATAATGAAATCAGATATGGAAAGAATAAATTTCGATTCGTTGCTTGGAATAATTTCAAATAAACAATGTTTTTCGCAATCTCATTGGTGATGGAAGATCTTATTTCGTGGAGGATCAATACTTAAAAAGAATTATGTATTTATTAAATTATTAGGACTAATGGTAATCTTTACTATTAATTTCGAATGTACAGGGTGTTTGGTTAAAATATCGTTCGATTATTTTAAAATTTATACGTTTCTTTAAAAGATATTTAAAAGAAATTGTTTTATCAGTCAAGGTAACGTTTAGATAATATTGATAAGTTTCAGCTACGAACGAATTATAAACTTTACGACTTATCAAACTGCAAATATATTCTACCTGATAAACCTTTTCAATGTCGAATAATTCAACTGTGTACCGTTCCTCGCACGAATCATTCGATCATAATAGATTATTTCGATAAAAAAAATGAAATAATGTATTCAGCAAGGAATCGAAGCGAAAAATAGATAGGTAAAGAAAGCAAACAGAAAAAAAAAAATCAAACAACGAAACGTTTACTCAGAAAATTTCGAAATTCCACCGTGTCATCGAATCTCTATAAAACGCATAATCAAAGTCAATTTATTCAAGGTACAGGATGTTTGAGCTGGAGAGGTCAGTAACAGCGACACAGTCTCTTTGAGATCGTGAAACGTTTATTTTCCCAGCCATTTACAAATTACAATTTATCAACGCGCATTTTCATCGCCCCTTCGAATTCAGACCCTATTTCCGAGCGATACACGCGGCAATGCCTCGTACAAAATTTTCATCTTAAAGCGTGGAAAAGACACGCCACGTGGAATGAAAATCAAATTTTTCCGGACCGCTTGAGAGAGAGAGAGAGAGACCTCGGATCTATTTATTCGAACACCGCCGTACGAATGCAATCTCGGCTCGAGAACACGCTTCTTTCGCTCGAATCGCTCAGGAAATATCGGCTCTCGACCAGCCGTGATTATAAAAGAACGAAAGGTGAAATGTTGCGAGTATAACGCTTGCTTTTCCCTCTGCGTTAAAACGATTTCGAACTTAACTCTATCGTTTCGAGGAAAAACCGATTATGATCGAGTTTGTTGAAACGAATGAGAAGTATTTTGTTTGGAGAATAAATATTTTTAGGGATAATTGCAATGCTTTGAGCTCATTTAGATTTATTAATAATTTGAAAGTGATGGAAGGATTCTGAATTGAATCTTTGTTGTTGGACCGCCAATGTTATTTGTGTGAATCCAGAAAAATTAAAAATACTTTCACAACGAATTCTAATTTTAATTTTTATGATATTTCTTATTATTGTCCGACGTAATTGTGCATATAATTACGCGCTGATTAAAATATCGCGAATGGAATTAACATACATGCACATGAGTGTAATTATTTGATTATTTACGTTACACGAAATTCCCATATATAATTATATACTTCCTGTAGCAATATAATAATGTAGCTTTAAATCTAAATTTATCCCTTTAATCGATAAACTGTTTTTTTTTTTTCCTTACCGATTTTTTTTCTTTAAATGTTCTCAAATACGTAAAAAAAATCATCGTGTTACGTAAAAACAAGAATTATTTCTACCTTTTATTTTCGATCAATATTGCAATAATCGATAACGATGTTAGTTCCTATCTTAGTTTCCTATCAATTATTTGCTATTGCTACTACTCCTTTATTATCGCATTTCTTGTGAAGTTTAAAATATACAGGACATTTTCCTTGTTATAAATAATAATAATAATACTAATATAACAGCTATTTTCCATTAAAATTTTATTATTCTCGATAAATAAGATTGATCTGATACACGTACACTATAGATTTGACTGAGAATATCAAGAAAAATAATTTATTCGCATATACACATTATCTAATACTGACTCGACGATATATCACGCTAGTTTTATTCTAAAATATTATAATATCGCGGTAATATTCACATATAAACTTAAAATCATTCTATTTTTATATAACTTCGAATCGTGGAAAATTATATACATTGTAATTTATGGCGTTAAGTTTGTTATCAGAAAATAACAAGTAAATATCTCTGAAATACGAATTTAAATTATGCGAATATAAATACAAAAAAAAATATAAAAGTAAGTGTATTGATAGCAAAACTAACAATTAATAATATTGCAATTGCGAAAATTATCAATTTTTAAAAAATTTAGAAGAACTTTCATTTATTTATTTTTTTTTTTTTAAGTGAATGTTTTTCTTCCATGAAATTTTAATTTAATTTCATAAATTGGAATAAGGATAGTCTACTTCACTATTAGCCAATAAAAAAAAAATGATTAGAACTTTTTCTCTGAACAAATATAAAAATTCTTATCTTTTATTAACATTATAACATATTAAAAATACATTCTATCATTTTTTCCCAAATCAGTTTTCCATTCAACTGATCTATTTAATTCAAACTATATCTCTTAGTCGATTATTGCACACGTGAAATCGAATGAATAATTCCAATTATGCAAACTACATTCCGTAATCGATCACGTATTAATAGGGAAGATCGCCTGTGGATCGTGAATCGATCGAAAATGTGTATATATCCGTAACACTTTCAATGAACGACCTGATTGAAAGTCGATGGCAAATTCACAGATATTCGCTTTAAAATTCCCTTATTTTTTCCATCGTATGAAAAACTATTGATATTAAATATGAAGATAAAATATTTCAAGATAAGTATATAAATTAATAACAAATAAATCTATTTCTCTATCATAATTTCAATGTTGGATAACATTTCTCTTATACGAGGAACTGGTGAAATTTGAACATGCTGCATCTAACACGTGCAAATGTTAAACTCGCGGAACAAGTGCTAAATTACAGTCGAATTACCTAGTTCTACGATGAAATTGCCATCAAAATCGCGCCTCAATTTTAATAAATCCAACTAACGAAGAACTATTAATTAAACATTCTGCTTTTCGTGTTAAAATTACATTTTAAATAAGTATATATACTTAAGAAGCTTCTATTATATTGATAAATATAATAATATATTAACAACAACAAAAAATCATTGCGTATATAAAAAAAAAAATTTCAAAAGGATCATGTACAAATGTAAAAAATTTTCGGTATATTTCTTCATTCATTAAAATTATCGTAGAAAGAATAAAAATTATAATTTTAAATAATAAACTGTATCTACATATGTATATATATCATAAAAAATAATCTTTGTTTAAAAAATTGTAACGTTCGAAAATAATCAAGATTTTTACAAACAATCACGTTTGTAAAATTTCGTTTGCGAGACGAAATTCACAATGAAAATCTGTGAATGGTTATCGAGAACGATGCAAATAGAATGAACGCGTTTCGCAACATTAAATATTCGAATCGTATATCCTCGATTAAATGTAAATCCTTGATAAATTCTATTACTTCACGGAACAAGGGGCGTCAACATTTTGATATAAACGCGAGAATAGTCTCCTATTCGAATCGTAAATGAAGCTTCAATTCGTCATCGTTAATTAACTGATAAAACAAGATGTAACTTTCGTTTCTTTCGATTCGATTCCATCGTCTTTTCAATATCGTTTTCACTATGTTTTCGATTATTTTAGAGGTGATTTTATAATATTCCGAATCTTGCTAAAACGATTTCAAGAATATACACGTGGAAATTTTCATTTGGAATTAAAGTTTGTTTTATCGACGATTGAATAAATATCGAGTTGTTGTATCAGACTGAGCTCTGAATAATTTTGTTTTATTTAATTTTCTTAATGGAAAAAATAAAAAAAATTAGGTAAAAATTAAAATTAAAGAAAGTAATAAAAATATTAATTTTTATCCTATATCCTATTAAAATTAATAATCTTGATTTATTCAAGATATCATTATTCTATTATCAGCAAATAACTTATCTTTCTAATTAATTTCAAATTAATCGATACGCAATTTTCATCAATCTTTATATCTATCATTTTTCTATATTAACAATTAATTTAACAAATCTAACAACTTAAATATATTTTTATTATTAATAGATTCACTAACTCAAAATTTCCCTAAGTTTTAAAATAAGATAAGAAAAGAATAATTGTCATTACTTAACATGTCATCCATGTGCATACAATGATAGAAACGAAATGTCTCAATGAGGGTCACGTCGATGCGTCGGAAATTACGCTTTGAAATTTTAGGGCGAGAGTCTATTAACATTGATAAAACTCGTTCTCTCGGCCCGCAATATGATGATAAATTAAATAATTTAATCCCAGTAAATGCGTTTCACATAGTTACGTTTCACACAGTATGTTTCACAATACGCGTAATTTATTCGCTAATACGCGTGATACGTAGAACATGTCATTTTCTGGAGAAACCGGGCGTGATGAAATGAGAACGATAGCTAATTTAAATTTTCATATTTCGCTATACATAAATATTTCGATTACACAAAACGTGGGTAAAACGTTTCGTTATTCACGCACAATTCGTAATGAAAACAGGATTAAAAAAGATAATCGCAGACACAAAACTAACAAAATGGCGCTCCAAAACGATAAACGATTACGATTATCGAATCTTGACAGATCGATCGATATTAAATAAAATATGGTGGCCATATTGAAATAAATATGTAGCTCATATACACACATTGACAATTAGCGCGTTTTGACCGTTAGCGCGGAATCAAATCGAATGAACATAGCAAAAAATAATCACGAATTAAAAAAATAAGAATTACGGATTGTGTGAACTTTTGCTCCGTTACGCGTGTACACGTGTGCCTGCGATACGTCACGATGGCCGCATGTAAACAAACGAATCGGGAAAGCGTGTAACAGCTGAAAGAACGGACCACATAAGACGTTATAAAAAAACAAGGACATCACGACGAGAAAGATCATACAATTATTGTCAAAGAGAACAGCACCATTTGATTTCTCAAGAAACGATGACAAGCGAAATCACGAGTTTGCGAGTAAGCTACAAAATCGAGAGTCGAGCACAATCGAGAATCGAAAGAAGCGCAACGTCGAGATTCTGACACACGCGCGGACCTGCAGCTTTTGCTTGTCCTGAAGAATATGCACATCCTGATGATCAATGCCCTCGTGTCCAGGTGGCACAGCATTAAGATGACCTATGGACCCCTTTATGCCCCCTTGTAAACGAGGTGGCGCCGGTATAAGTAATTCCGGTCCCGCTTTTTGCATGTGTTGGTACACACGGTAAACACTGTTCACTGCGACGCCGCCGGTGCCCGGACGGAAATCCGGCAAAAAGAAGAACGTTCCGAAACACACGACACCGAACGTCAAAAACACCAACATGATCAGATACTTTTCACGCGGGCGGAACGACCGTCTCGAGAATAGAGGCACCGGCACACCGTTCACGAACCGCTGATACGACGGCAGAATGCTCGACGTCGTTGTCATTTTAACGATACTGTCACACCACGCACGCACTAACGCACTTCCCGTTTTTACAACAGATGAAAACTCGAGCACTCGTGCGCGTTGTTGCCCTTTTCCTAGCCGTCGCACGCCATTACAAATGCCGTGGCACGCGAGCACCACCTGCTCGCCGAACTTGACACTTCGTCGCAGATGAAGCGCCAATCAGCTGGTGCGACACATGCACCAACTACTTTCATGAATAACAAGCAAACGAATACAGATCGGTATGACATCATGCATATTTACGCAGTCGATAACTAGAAACAAAAACACACTAGATATAAAATTTGATATATTTTTGTAATCCAAATTTTTAGAACACAGATTAAGAACTAGATTTATTGTTTTATAATATTAATTTTTGCTATGTTAAAATATTCTAACTATTATAAATGATATATATTTATAATATATATTTTTATTAACTACAGTAAAATATATCGTTTTAAGTTATTAATTTTCAATTTTTAACTGTATTAAAATATTGTATCATTTTATTTTAGAATTATTTTAATTGTAATTTATATTAATATTAATAATTTATAATTAATTCATATTATATTTCAATTTTCGCGCGTTTAAAATAAGAAATATATAATTATTTTTTAGCCAATCAGAAAGTTGGTAAGATTTAACCGCGAAATGAATCAATGCGCATCATGGTGCGCATGACGTCAGTCTACAGTTGAAAATTGTGGTGATGGGTCACGTTTCATCGGCTGAGAAGTACAATTATATAAAATTTTTAGTGATAAATTATTGTATTACGGTTATTAAACTTAATTAATCAGTTGTTAAGTTTTGTTTAATCATTATTATATCAGAATTGAATAGTGTTTTGAACTTTTGTCGGTTTTGTGTCATTATTTGATCCAAGCATTGAAGGCGGGATGGTTTCGGAAATGTAATAATTTTTGTGCACGCCAAAATGATTAAAAGATAATTCAACAATTATCATATAAATGTGGTAAGATTTCCTTATTTTCTCATATATTTCTATACTAAATGTATTTATCTGTATGTTTAATTCGTATATTATTTCTTCGATACGATTTGATTCGAATTATCGAATATATCTCCCCTCCCCCCCCTCCCCCCTCCTACTTCATCCCCTCTTCTTCCCAATTTATAGTTCAGTACAGTACGTGAAAATCGTTACACAAAGGATTATTCTGTTGTCGAAACTTGTGATTAATTTTGTTTCAAATGCATAATATATATTTTCTAATACATTAGACAATTATTCTTTTACTTTTTGTATTGTTATTTCATTTATATGCATTTGTTCAATTATTTATTGAATATTATTAGAATTAATATTAGAGTTAATCACTAATTCAAATTCCTAAAATAGGATTTATGTTAGATTTTTCTTTCATTTTAATACAATTAATTTAATCTTACATATTTTATATATTTATCTTAAAAAATTGATTTCTTTTATGCAGATAAGTAGCTGAAATTATTTTAGACATGAAAAAGAATTTTCAATATGAATACCATAGTAACAAGAGGAATAAATTTTTAATTTTTAAAGAAAGATGTATGTAAGTATTTTCTTTTTATTGAATTATTATTTGTATAGTATGTATATTTTTACATGATTCATAATTATTATATTGAAAATATGAAGATGATAATAGAAAAGATTTTGAAATAATCCATGATTAGCAATATTTTTTGCATATAAATTAATTTTTTACATATAAATTTTCTATAACTTGCAAAAATACTGAAATTTTTTTAATATGTTGCATAATGTGGATAGATTTATATTAATTCTAATAAATATTTACAACATGATTTTTTTAGAAAATAGTAATATTTTTTTTTAATTAATATTCAATATGAAAAAAAAATATGAAAACATTTGTTTGCTTTTCTATATTCTTTGCTTCTGCAATTGACTAATAACTAATTTTGTTTTCAGATTATTGTGATCGTGCACAATGCGATCAATAGATTCAGTGTTTACTTCGTAATAGTTTTTTTCAATTTAAAACTTAATAAATAAGTTTAATTTCAATAATTATACGCGAAATTAGAATCAGTGTTTGTTCGCCAATTATAAATTAATAATAAATTATAGACATAGTTAATAGTTTTTTATTTTTATTTTTCTTTTAATATTCGTTTTCGAGATAGAGTCAGTGCTTTTACAAGATAGAATCAGTGTTTCTCAAGAGAATAAGGCGATCATCCATCATGCGAAGAGGTAATTATTTTTATATATTTTCTACTTATTTCAATTTTTTCAAATAGAATTGTGTTTTAATTATAATGTTCCATGTTTTGTTACAGTTTCCATTTCCTGATGATGATATTTGATATCCTGTGAGTTATGACAATGCAGATTCTTCGCATCATTGGTGAGTCGCATGCATTTATGTTCCTCTGATTACTCAATCATGTCGTAGGATGAAGGATCCGAATCGACACGAGTAATTGGTTGTATACGTAGATTTTTGCACGAGCACAGTGATCGCGGGTATTTATTATACCCGTGAATATTTTTCTTGTGTTTTATTTATTAGATTAGGATAGGTCTTCTTGTATGTCGTGCTTTTAAATATTTATAATTTTTAATAATAGCAGTTCATTAACTAAAAATAAGTTTCTGTAATCTATTAAAGTATCTAGTAAAGTATTTTTACAAACATCAAATATTTAAATATATATACATACATAAATTAAATAAATAGTAAACATAATAATTTTATTCCTTTTGTTTAAAAATATATCAACTATTATATGCAAGAAGACAATTCGCGACAGGCAGATTTTGAAATCAAAGCTACAAGCTTTGAATATTTCTTTCATACTTTTAAAAATATGCTTTGATAAAGAGATCGCCTGAGGTTACTTTTATTAGTAAATATATTGCAAATATAATAATAATATAAATAAATTTTCATTCAGAATCAATTATTTATTAATAATTCTCAAAATAAATTTCTTATTTATTGTTTCTACATTTTTGTTTTTCTAAAATTGATAAGAATTCGTTGAATTTGTAAATTAAATTTATTAAAGCTTGAAATAAAATAAATAGATCTTGAATTGAAGAATATTAGTTCGTTAGATATGCTAATATCTTTTTTTAGCTCAGGATTTTCAGATTTAACCCTTTCCGTGTCCATTGCCAGGATCTCATTCACGTGCCCAGGTGCTACTTGAATGAGAGAGAGGCAATGGGCATGATGAATCTAGTTCATAAGTTTATAATGATTTTTCAGCGACTGATGATGTGTTAGTGTATCGTGCACGACGTATTTTCCACATTATGTGTGTGTGTTTAGGCTGTGGAATTGCGTCGTTCATCATTCTATGCAATATAATTAGGTATATGCATTAATCTCATTATAATTTCCATTAATGGAATATTATAGGTTTTACTTCCAAATTGATAATCGTATTAAATATTTCTATTTTAGTATTTTAATTCTCTCATATATTTATATTGATAAATATTCACAATTAATATAAACGTGTTTTGATCGCGTTTCACGCAATGGTCCCTAGCCATCATCAGTCGATTTCAGGAAAATGGTACGTAAACTTAGAGTGTGAGAGTAGTGTGCCAAGCTCGGGTGTCGGAGGTGTCCCGGGACACTTTCCCTAGTGTAGGCTTTTGCGCCCGAGTATTATGCGTGAGAATCGTGGAATGAATGTGTTGGTATGCCTGTTTTGCCATTTTTTAAATATAGGGCTAGGTAGGATAGGTAGTATACTTCTGGTATGTCTGTTAATTATAAGTAGGTAGGGCCGGGCAGGTTGTCACAGTCTCCGGTCGGGTAGGCGCGTTTTCGCGTGGCAACCTGTTTCAGGAAATATAATTTGAAAAATCGATGGTGAAGCTGAAACGAATGGACGAATGCCATTCGTCTCTGGCTTTGCTCATCGATTTTTCGAATTCCGTGGTCGCGATCGCGATTTGCTTTCGAAACGAACGTTGCGCTCGAGATTCTGCACATGTACGAACAATGATCATTGCAATTATTAGTCGTCCATGTGCTAGTTTTCGCGATTTAGTCTTTTTTTTTTATTTCTTTTTTTGTTTGCGATTAGCGAATCTCGAGCCTAGATTTAAGTTTCAGCGGGCATCGCGCCCGAAGGAGGAAGACCGAAGAGGCCCGACAAACTGTCACGAAGAGGGCTGCGACGAATGACTTCTCATCTTTTGGATTTTCTTTGAGTCCAAAGAATGGGAAGTCATTGTTATTATTTTGTCACTGTGCTCGTTTTAATAATACGTAGTATTTGTTGTTGTGTTGTCTGGCCGATGCATGCCGGCCCATCGGGTCTAATCATCATGGGCATCGCGATTTTTTATTAGTGTTGCGATTGATTAATATAACGGGTTGAATTAGAGTTGCGTTATAATTGTCGCGTTTTCTTATTAGCATTGCGTTGAAATCACTTTTGGATTAGTTAAAATGAGAATCGCGTTTGCATTTTTTGTTATTATAAATTGTTTTAATTTATTTAATTAAAATAAATTGATAGCTTTATTTTTAAATTATAGTTCGTTATTTTTAATAATAGTTTTCTAGTCATACAGAAATAATGATTTCTATTGAATTTTTAAAATGTAGTGTTGCGTTGATAAATAATCGCGTTTGTAAATAGTGTTGCGAATATTAAATGCCCAAGTTTCTTCCATTGTGATTGTGGAACTACTCACGTTTTTGTTCCTGAATCACCTTAAGTGGCTAAAAAAGCTGCAAGGGTGATCGCACGATAGCAGTCATGGAGACTGCATTGGACTTTCCGCTATTAGTGTTGCGTTATTTAAATTTGAGTGCGTAGAGTTGCGTAAATATTGTTTTCGGGAATTTTTCAGTTTTTTTTTTTTTGAATTTTTTTTGTCAATTTAAATCAATATTGCAAATATGATAAAGCACTCATCGTGGTTGATTTAAAAAATATTCTATTTTATAAAAATAAAATATTAATTTATTAGTGTTGCGATATAAAACAATTCCACTCGCGGTTTGTTCGGGTTCATATCGAGTGGAAGATATTTTTTATTTTAGTAGCCCTTCTGGGTGCTTGTTTTCTTTTTCAGCACTTCTTATCACATTCTATCTTTGCAGAAAATATTGCAAGTAAGAAATTTTCTAATTCTTTTAAAATATTGAATTTAAATTCTTCTTAGCATTTAAATATTTTAAAGTTAATAATAGTGAATGCTCATTATAAAATTTATTTTTTTATATTGTTTCAGATCAATATTATTTTTCTTTTCCTTTTTCTTTTCTTAATTATTATACTAATCATTCAATTAAGTTTGTTCCAGATTTGTTCTTTCAGGATATGCTAATTAAAGAAGATATACTTCATATAACATTCTTTTTTCTTTCCTTGATTATATTTTTTATATCTTTGATTTTTATATCTTCTGTACTGTATGTATTTATTCTGTTATTATTTCATGGTATATTTTATGATATACTTTATTATTTTAAAGTATAATTATATCTCTATAATGAATATTCATTACAAATATTAAAATATAAATTTTCTATAAATATATATAATTTTTACATATGAGATTTTTTTTATTCATGAAAATTAATAATAATAAATTTCTAACTTCAAAATTATGATAATATTTTCTGAAATAAATATTCGATTGAAAAAAGAAGAAAATATAGAAAGATTATTTTGTTTCTTTTTCTATAGATTTCCATTGTTAATATAATTTTATTTCCAGAGAATTTTTGTAACCGCGCGCAATGCGGTTGATTGATTCAGTGTTTGCTTCGTAACAGTTTTTTTAAATATTTTTAGAAAACAATAGTTTTAATTAAACTTATTTATGATAGTCGTGAAGACTAGAGTCAGTGTTTGTTCGCCAATTATAAATTATAGTTAATAATTTTTTATTTTTATTACTTTTTTAATATTCATTTTCGAGATAGAATCAGTGTTTTTTACAAAATAGAGTCAGTGTTTCTCAAGAGAACAAGGCGATCATCCATCACGCGAAGAGGTAATTATTTTTATATTTTTTCCATTTATTTCAATTTTTCAAATAGAATTGTGTTTTAATTATAATGTTCCATGTTTTGTTACAGTTTCCATTTCCTGACGATATTTGATGTCCTGCGACAATGCAGATTCTTCGCATCATTGGTGAGTCGCATGCTTTTATGTTCCTCCAGTCATTCAATCATGTCGTAGGATGAAAGGTCCGAATCGACACGGGTGATTGGTTGTATACGTAGAATTTTGCACGAGCACAATGACCACGAGTATTTTTTATACTCGTGAGTAGTAACATTTTTCTTTTTCCATTCTCTATTTATTAGATCAGGATAGGTCTTTTTGCACAACGTGTTTTTAACAAAATAATATTGATAGTTGAATTTATATTGATACATTCGTATATATTAATTTTATTTTTTTCGTATAAAATATTAAATTTTATGCGCAAAAAGACATTTCGTGACAGGTAGATTTTTGAATCAGAGCAAAAGTTTTAAACATTGTTTTTCATATTTTCATAAGTCTGCTTTGATGAAAAGATCGCCTGAGGTTATTTCATTGATATTTCATTTAAAGTTATTTCTTGTTACTTTCATAAATAAATTTTTTTGTCTTTTTATACACATTATTGATATCTTTCTGTATTTAATATTAATTCATTCATGTTATGAATTTATTAAATTGATTTAAAATAAAATAAACAAATCTTGAATTAAAGAATATTAGTTCGTTAGATATGCTAATATCTTTTTTTAGCTCAGGATTTTCAGATTTAACCCTTTCCATATCTATTGCCAGGATCTCACTCACGTGCTCAGGTGCTACTTGAATGAGAGAAAGGCGATGGGTATGATGATCATAGTTCATAAACTTATAACAATTTTTCAGCGATTGACGATGCATTAGCGTATCGTGCACGACGTATTTTCTACATTGTGTGTGTATGATTAGGCTGTGGAATTGCGTCGTTTTATTTATTATTTCATATAATTTGCAATTTTTTTTAAATATTCACAATTATTAATTTCATTCAATAATATATCTAGCAACATCTTATATGCAATATTAATTTTTTGAAATTACAATAATGATACCAAATTTTCTATTATTATATTAAAATATAATTGTTTTAAAAGCCACATTTTTTTCAATTATAAATATTTGTAATTAAAATTAAGTTACGCACATTTTTTTTTATCTCGTTACACGCAAGGGTCGCTAACCATCGTCACTCGATTTCAGGAAAAAGGTACGTAAAGTTAGAGTGTGAAAGAAGTATGCCAAGCTCGGGTGTCGGAGGTGTCCCGGGACACTTTCCCTAGTGTAGGCTTTTGCGCCCGAGTATTATGCGTGAGAATCGTGGAATGAATGTGTTGGTATGCCTGTTTTGCCATTTTTTAAATATAGGGTTAGGTAGGATAGGTAGTATACTTCTGGTTTGTCTGTTAATCATAAGTAGGTAGGGCCGGGCAGGTTGTCGCAGTCTCTGGTCGGGTAGGCGCGTTCTCGCGTGACAACCTGTTTCAGGAAATAAAATTTGAAAAATCGAGAGTGAGATTCTGTCATGAGTCGAATGGTCATCAATGACCATGTGTTTCTAGCTTTGCTTTTCGATTTTTCGAATTCCGTGGTCGTGGTCGCGAAATGGATTTCGAAACGTACGTTGAGCTCGAGATTTTGCACATGTACAATGATCATTGCGATCGTTGATCAGTTTCTCGGTTTTTTTTTTGTATGCGAAGATAGAAAATCTCGAGCCTAGTTTTAAGTTTCAGCGGGCATCGCGCCCGAAGGAGGAAGACCGAAGAGGCCCGACAAACTGTCACGAAGAGGGCTGCAACGAATGGCTTCTCATTTTTTGGATCTGGTTTAGATCTAAAGAATAGGAAGTCATTGTTACTACTTTGTCATTGTGCTCGTTTTAGTAATACGTAGTTTTTGTTGTTATTCCATTTGGCCAATTTGCATACTGGCTTTTTCATTAGTATTGATTTTATTGGATTAATTAATTCAGAGATTGAATTAAAGTAGCAATATAATTTTCATGTTTTTTTTATCATTGTTGCATTAAAATGAAAATTTTGCATTAATATTGTGAATTACACAAGATATTTTTTTTTTTTTATAAATTTTTACATTTTATTTCATTCACATTTTTATTATTTATTATTATATGTACTTTTATAACATATTTTTGTTTCAGTTATTGATTGTCTTGTTTTTTAATTATTAATTTAATAAATAAGTTTATTTCAGATATATTAATTCAGAAGAAGCATAAGTCTCTCATTTGGAAAGTAATTACATTGTGTAAAACTTTACTAATTCTTTTTAGTTTGATTTTCAGAAATTATATTGGAATCAATCAAAGGAGATTTATTTCAAAGAATATCTCTTTTCTGTGACTATAATCATATTTTTTGATAAATGAAGTTTCAAACAAATCTTTAAATTTTTGTGCAAGAATTATATTTTCAATTAAAGAGGTAAGAAGAATTTAAGTTTTTTTTGGAAATTAAATTTTTTAAAAATCTTTAAATTTTTCTGTATGTAAGTAGATAATATTTTTAGATTTTATTTAAGTAAGAATTAAAAAATTTTATTTTATGTGCAAAAAAGAATTACATCAAGATTTGAAAATGGAAAGTCATATAATTAGTCTTATAATTTATGAAATTTTACTTTACTTTTTAATTCTTTAATGTTATTCATTTCAAAAACTATTATAAAATCAATATAAAATTAAATATCAAATAAAAAAGGTTCATATTTCATTATTATTTTTCCTTTCTTTGGTTATATTTATATATATTTTTTTTATAGATTTATAGATTTCTCAAAGTTTTAAATTATTAAATAAACATGTCAGTACTATTTATAGATTTTTAGATAAGAATTAAAAATATTTAACTTGTATATAGATAGGGATTACAAAGAATTATAAGTTTAAATCAAATTTTTGAAGTTTCTTCAATTTAAGTTTATACAATCCATAAGAAATTTCAATGAATATAATAAATGCGTATAAGATTTTTATGGATTACATTCATTTCATACAATTCACACATTGCATTTTTTCTAAATGTAAATTTAAGGTTAATATTAAGCTATTTTTATGTAAAAATTTGGAGATACAAATAAATTTGTGAAAAAACATAAATTATTATTTTAATTAAAATACAATTGTAAGTAAATGGATTATATGAATAATTAATGATAGTTGGTAATGAATAGAATTCAAGTTAATAAAATAAATAAAACTTTCTTTAAGATATATTTTATTTATTTATTTTTACTTTTCTTATTATCAATATTTATTATTAATACATTCAATGAAAATGTAAAATATTAATATATGTACAAAATAACATGTGTCTAATAGAATTAAATTTGATGAAACATAATTTTTTATTTTCAAGGCAAGTTTATTTAATTCTTGAAAATCCATAAACTGATTGATATTTTTATAAAAGATATGAGTTATTATTAAATATATCTATTCTATGATAAAATACAAATAGTCATCTTTTATATTTAAAATTTATATTTAAAATTTAATATACATTAATATATAATATAAAATATATAAAATATATATTTAAAATATAATACATTTTTGGGAAAATGTCAAGAGATGGCGGTAATAGTCCATTCTTATCCCGTCTCTATCTTTTTCTCACAATCTACTGTCTTTTTTTATGTTTCTTATGCGGTCCTCTCTAGATGGCATTAGTTGTCAAATTTTTACCCTATTTCTGTCCTTCTCTCACTTTTTGCTTTTTTTGTCTATATTTAGTTTTGTGAAGTGTGATCATAGACAAGGTACAAGATTTCGATACTTCGAATAAAATATTTAGAAAAGAATATGCGATATTCCCGTTCTTCTTTATAACTTTTATTTTATCTAACTATTTTTGAAAACTACATGAAAAGTATGATGTGCATAATCTTATCTGCTATAAAAAGCATACGATATTAAATAGAATATTTTAAGAAACATCCATGTTTATTCTGATGAATAGATTATTTTGGTAGAAATTTGACAATTTTGCGATGATTATATATTCTGATATTGATAATTGTATATTTAAAAAATTAAATTTTTGACCTATAACCTTAAGAATATGATAGGATAGTCATTTTTGCATTAATGCAATAAATTATCATAAATGAAGAAAAATATATAAATAAATAAATTAGCAGAGATACGATTTTTCTTTCATCATATACACCACATGTACTAAAATAAAATGAGAAGTGAACTTTTCAAATAATATATCTTTATTCTACTGAGAATCGAAAGTAGAATTATTCGCCGATTATTTTTTTCTCAGGCACGCTAGTCCTTGTTCTATCTTTAAAAAGTTAGATCTTTAAAATCGTTATTGAACGCTTAATGATGCGTGATAAATTATAAAAAGTCACAATTTTTCTGTGATATTATATCCAACAAATAATATTTATATAAAGAAATCCCAATTCTTTTTTTATTGAATATTATTTCTTCGTTTTTCAATCTATTATCTGTATAGGAAACACGAGACTTGAAAAAAAATATATATAAATATTCAAAGGCTATCTATTAAATTATTATCTTCATTAGAATGCATTAAAAAAATGAATCGTCTATTAATGATAATCAACAATATAACTATATATAAAAAAAAGATTTTATTTGCCATTACTTTCCATTTAGTTGATTCATTCCCGCTTGTTATCCGGATGTCGTACCGTGACGGCCGAGAAATCAATTATTCGTTGCGTATCTAGCGATACCTGTCTTATTTCATGAAACATACTTTATAAATTAGCCTTGTGTAGCGATTGGCTTCGGCGATTTTAAAAAGAGCGTAAAGAAGCGCACCCGCGGGAAAAAGACGGCTGCTTTACCGAGTTTTGGATAACTCGTTGCCACGACGCATACATCAGTCCAGGATTCCGCTTCTTCAGTAGCTATGCAGCTGTCGTGGATAATGTAAGTAATCAAACGTAATCGAGATCGAAATTTAATTTATCGTATTTTATTAATGTAATATCGTGAATCGTTAAAAAACGAGCCTTAGAAAATTAATTTATATACTTTTAATAAAACGATTTTGATATATTTTTAAATTTTATTTAATTTTCTTATAAATGTACGTCACGATAATAAGCAAGATGGAGGTGTATAATCACCAATGTTGATTTAAAGATCGATAGGAAACGAGAGAGATGTTTCAAATATATCATTTATTTGAAATCATCGATAAAAATTGTTGGACAATAATACGCGGGAATATATTGTAAAAACAGTGAAATATGATCATAAAATGAATAATCTGTCGCATAGTGTTCGCGATGGATCTGAAATAAAGTATCTTCCTTAATGCCATTACTACTCCATACTGTTTATTCGTTGAGGAATAATTCATGAATGATTTTTCCTTCTTTTTTTTCTTTTTTTTTTCTCTCTCTCTTGTTTTTCTTTACAGATGTCACTTGTCAATCGTTACTGCAATTCCTTTGTATCCTTCTTCACAGTCGTTCGTACAGATCCGGAGGATCGTGAACACGAACGACACAGATGCGAACTTGGAACACAACGGGTACCGTGAAAATCAAGAGCAGAGAATTTGTGAGACTGAGTACTGTTACCAGATCGGTACGTTCGTGTGCTCTTGTGACGTAACATTTACATAAGTTGCAATTTTCTCGCAAATGAGTTGCATTATATAAGAGAACACAGCCTGTAGGCTGTGTTCTTCAGTGTTGATAAATTATCGAACGATAACACTAAAGAGAAATCTTTTGGAATGGCACGTGTTGTTCGAGCACAACAATAAGGAAGAAATACACGAGACAAATCACAGTAGCGAAGAATCGTGTTGTATCTCGTTTGGCAAGCGCGTAATTTTCTTTCGTATTTATGATATTTGGTTTGAATGGTATAAATGAAGAAATTTATGATTAATGAATTTGAATTTAATCGTTAGATATAAATCTTTTTCTATTAAAAAGTAAATGACTTGTCAGTAATTTGATTATTTGTTTCAATTGTCTCGACATTAATGTCTTTGCTTGATTCATTCGAGGATCATCTAAGCACAATTGAAACTCTTTTTTCTTTTTTTTTTAGATCTTTCCTGTTTTTTTTTTTTTTTAGATGCATACATGAATATAAAGTTGAAGAAAAAAATGATTATTATTTAAAATGTTTATATATATTCTTTCTAATTTCTTTAATATTTCTTTATCGATCATTCAAAATTTCACAATATTACAAAATTTACAAGCTTCTTATTATTAGAACGTTTATATAAAAAATTTTTTTATCCAAATTTCATTTCTCAAATTTTAAAAAATTCACCTTGTATGATTATACAATCGCTGTTTACACAAATATTCGAGAAGACGATATGATCAATTTTATCTATGATCAATATAATCTATTATCCTAGCGAGAAAAATTGAAGAAAACAGAGATGCCACGGTGGATCCTTGCGAAAATTTCTACCAATATGCTTGCGGTTCGTGGAACAAGCACAATCCAATACCAGACAACAAAGTCGAATGGTCGGAGGATGAGATTAAAGCGAATAAAACGAATAACCGTATCAGAGGCAAGAAATTATTTCCTCCATCTATTTTAACTTTTAACCAAAGAGACTGAAATACGTGAATTTGACAATTACGTTCGTATATTATTTATATGTAAATTGTACGCTCATATATTGTTTAATTGTCCCTTTGAAGAAATCCTTTCGGAAGAGGAAAAATCAACCGACATCTCACCGGTGAAAATGGCCAAGAAATTTTATCGTTCCTGCATGGATGTAGGTAGGAAAATCGCAGTCGATGTTGATATGAGAGAATAAACTTTAGCACGTGCATAATTATTCGAAAGAATTTGCATCCGTGTATATGCAAAATATAATTAAATCTGTTGGCGCGGACAGTTATTATTAACTGTGTAATAAAAATTAAAATATGTTTTTTTCTTTTATAATAGAATTAAATAATCAGAAGAGGCAACTTAATTATTTAATTGAACTAATTATTATACGCGATATATACGATCAATTTCCATCTTTTCAAGGATTGATAAACATTTTAGAGGAATAATTTCGAGATTTCGAATTGAATAAACTTCGAATAAATTTCCTTTTTTTTTTTAATTCTCTTGCAGCTGTAAGAATTCTCTAAAAAAAAGATTAAAAACAATGTTCTTGGAGGTATTAATTCTGTTCGAATAATTATTATAGGGGGAGTGCATTCCTCTGAAAGAATGCAAAGCTTTGCGCAAATTTTCGTTTACAAATCTTTCAACAGACGCAATTGAAAAGAGAGGCATTAAACCGATTCAGGAGATCCTAGATCGCACTGGAGGATGGCCTATAGCGATGCCCTACAACGAATGGGATCCCGATAAAACACCGTGGCAGAAAATCGACAAGGAATACATGATATTGATGGGAAACAGCGCTTTCTACAATATCGAATATGAAATCGATTTGAACAATACGAAACGCTACGTGTTAATAGTGAGATATAAAATGCGACGATGAAACGTATAACGGGGATAATGTTAGAAAATTTTAATCTGAGAAAAGTTTCGTGTTGCAGATAGATCAAGCTATTGAGTATCCTCTGTCGAGAAAAAGACTATTTATGAACATATTCGAGATGATTTTATACGATGACGATCAATTCACGATAGGTATATTGCGTTTGATTCAAGCTTTCGCAAGAGAAAAAGGATACACTCTGAATCGTCGGCATTTAATTATCGATATAGTGAAAATGTTACGTTTCAAGATTGAATTGTTGGAGGTGATCAATTCTTCTTGGATTAAAGGAATAATTCGCGTAATGTGTAATAAACGTAAACATGTTGTTCCTGTTTTTGTCACAGATCATCGAAAGTGGGAAGGAAAGTCACTTCGTTAGTGATAATTTCGAAAGAATGACGATCGAACAATTGCAGAAATGGTATGATAATTCTGGTGTTAATGCGTCTACGGCAAAGGTAAAAATAATCGTTATTATTCCAATAATTATTCGAGAATACGAATAAATCTGAATACGAACTCTTCGAAACGAACTTTCTGCTCTATTTAATTCCAAGATCAAATCTCATTTTAACGTTTTCAATGCCAGATTGACACACTTTCTTCTATAACGTGAACATTATTCCAATCATTCTCCTTATACCAATAGCTATTCTTCGATTCTAATTGCTTTGATTCACAAGTATCGATTCGTCACGATGCATCAATCATCGATAGACAATTCGAAGCAACGGGCAATCATGACACTCGATACAGGCTAAGGTGTTTTACAAGTAATATTTGCAGATAGACTTCTTGGATATGATACAATACTCTTTTAAAGTGGCTAATATCGACATAAATTCATCCGAACCTATTATAGTGTACAATCCAATATTTCTTCACAAGCTGGCCAATTTACTTGGAAAGACCTCTCGACGTGTGCTGGGTAATTACAAAAATCGTGTACGAATAGTGAATAATTTACATTGGCTTCGTTACACTTATAATTTCGAGATTTTCTTTTGACGCGTACACTTTCACAACATTATTGTTTTATTGTTTCCCTCGTTTCTAGTGAACTACATTCAATGGAACATGATCGACAAATTTTTGTTGTACACTACGCAGGAGATGAGGGATATAAAGTTCAAGATGTCATTGTCGTCGTATAACGTGTCCAATTTTGTTCCACGGTATTTTTTTTTTCTTTTTTTCTTTTTTTTTTCTTTTTCTTTTTCATATCACCTTCATGATATCGCATCGTATAGAAGAATAACTTTGATATTATTCTATCTTCTTTAAAGAAGAAATACTTTAAATTATGAAATTTAAAAACATAGCGAATATGTGTTTGGAAACAATGACTTTTTTTTTTTTTTTTTTTTTTTCATTTAGATGGGAATTTTGCGCGAACAATATTGGAATGAAGAATGCGGTTTCTTACATGTTCGTTAAGGAATACATCTCGGATAACGTTATTCACGAGGTAATATTTGTTTGAGACTAGTTTTACACGGAAGACAAATTTTTATTTTATTGTAATTTAAGACGACGAAAATGGTTGAAGAAATGAAAGAGGAATTAAGACATCGCATAGATCGGACACGTTGGCTGTCAAATTCCATAAAAGAGAAACTGGTGGAAAAATTGGATAATCTGCAAACGCAGATTGGATATCCAGATTGGTATAAGGACAATGCTGCTGTTATTCGATATTACGATGGAGTATTCATTTTAACGCAATTATAACAAAATGCACGATATTGTTTATATGAATCTGATTTTATCAATTATTTCCAGCTTCAAATAGGATCGGATTATTTTCAAAATATTTTAAATTGCGAAAAGAACGAATTATTAAAAAGTCTGACAAAATTCAGGCAGTCTGTTATGAAAGATAAGTGAGTTTTTCTTCAAAGAAGAAAATATTAAATAATTTAATATTCAACGCTTAAAACATTTAATTTACATTTGATTTTATTATATCCTTCAGATGGTTAGATTTTCCTATAACAGTTAATGCGTTTTATGTTGAAATAATCAATTCGATAAGTGAGTACTATTAAAAAGAAGATAAAATTTGCATATTTTTTATGTATATGCATATTACTAAAAAAACTAATTTTTTCTTAAGAATTAAAATTTTTCTTATTAAAATTTATCATCGTTTCAGTCATACCAGCAGCTGAGTTGCAAGATCCTTATTTAACGCATACGTTACCAGAGTAAGCTTCTTTATCTCTTAACTCAATTCATCATTGCACCTCTTGTATTGGACATTCATAATCGAATTAATATGTAAATGTTATTAACATACAGCGCTGTTAATTATGGAACGATCGGATTTGTAATTGGACATGAATTATCTCACAGTTTCGATAACGAAGGTAAACATCTAATATAAGATGATTTTAAACCATTGTTCGATAGATAAATTTAAAAAAATTCGTGTAAGCACAAATTTGTCTATGTTTTATTCAGGGATACGATTTGATAAAGAGGGTTACAAAATTCCGTGGAATTCCAAAAATATATCAAAAGAATTCGAAAAACAATCTATGTGTTTTGTCGACCAGTATAACAATTATGTACTTGATGTCACAGACGAAGATGGGAAATTTTTTAAGGTGAGGCTCCCTCATTGACACTCGAGGATGCAAAGTTTCGATGATTTTTTAATCGATTGAAACGATGTTGATTATTTCTTCGCGAGAATTACTTTGTTAATATTATATAACCATCCAAGTTACGCAATTGATAAGAATTTGGATTCTAATTAATTTTTTACAACAGAAAATAGTTATCTAAAAGATACATATATGTGATACATGTATCAAATACCCGAATAAAAAAAGTTTTATTAATAAGGTATAATTTAATTTAATTCAGTTGAATGGATATCTAACCGAAGATGAAAATATGGCTGATTCAATTGGTATACAAATTGCTTATTCAGCGTACAAGAAAATAGCGAAACAAAAACCACAAACCAAGTTACCAGGTTTAGAAAATATTACCAACGACGAACTTTTCTTTTTATCCTTTGCGAATGTAAGTTACTTAATTAAACGTTGAAATAATTTTGAAATATCTACGGTATAGAAGATTTCATTTTTTTTTTTTTAATTAATTATTAAATGTTTCGAATATTATTAAGTTAAATTTCAATTTAAAAATCGACTGGAAATAATTGTTTATCATCTCTTCATTATCGAGTGTTAATTATGTCTCAACAAATATAAAATTTAAATGTTTCTCGATTTAATTAACACAAGTCCATTTTAGTCCTGGTGTTCTTCGATAAGGCCGGAATACGAGGCAAATATAGTGAACAAAGACGAGCACAGCCCCGTGAAGTATCGGATTATAGGTTCCCTTTCCAATATGGACGCGTTTTCCAAAACTTTTAAATGCTCGCGAAACAGTTCAATGAATCGACAACACAAGTGTACGTTCTGGAATTAGTAAAATTATGTACAAAGTTAATTGATAAATTATAGACGAAGTTTGAACGAAGAAATAACATGATGTATTTAACAAATTATTAAATTTATTATGCAAAATAAATTTTATTTTTTTTAATAGTTTTTTAAGCAATAAAATGAACGTAGTAATCGAAGCACATTTTTGAAATGTTAAGTTTTAGTTTAGCAGTTTTATTAATTTTGTTTTTAATTGTAAATTATAACTTTAATTGTAAATATTAAAGAGAATATATTAATATTAATAAAATTTGAAACGAATACTTCCTCCTATTTCATATGCATCAATATGAAAATTAAAATTTCTTCTTCTTTTAAAATTTTTCTAATTTTTCATTTATTCAAAATTATTCAAAATATTTTCTTTTCTTACTTCATCGTCGCATTATTTTTTAGCAATGATACTAATTTATTCGGGCGTGAAATGATTCTGAATCTTGTGTGTTGAAATATTTCGACAGCGCTTTATTCAATTTCATACGGAAGAAAATCAAGTATTTTTAAAACAAAATACTCATACAAAACGTATAAAATCGGGAACGAGGATTTGTACATCGATCTAATACATATAGACAATCGTTACAATACAACGTAATCGTTAAGTACACAATAATTATACGTAACATCAACGCCTATCAACATAAAATATAAATCTTCACGTTTATTTTTTTCTTCTTCAACAGAGATCATGTCCACGCTTCCGTTGTTTCTCACGATTTTGCGACCGTGCGATCGTACGCGCGATCCATCTACATTTAACGATAAGAGTCTATTGTATAGCATGGCTAGTATCACAATTCTGACAAAATTGTCTCTCGAACGAAGTAGAATTGATGCGGATTTTAATACATTTGTATGCGTGAAACGGAAACGCTTCCTCGTAAAATTCTAAAAACTCGATTTTTACATCGATTTTATACAAGAAACTTAAGCATTACGTTGAAACGATCTATATACAACAAAAAACGTGAGAAGTGATAAATGATACAAAAAAAAAAAAACAAAAGAAGATATTCGATACGTTATAGTAAAATACTAAAATACACGAAAACACGAGACTAAAGTCTTTCTACATGATCCATCTATAAATTACAAACGTCTCTAGGTAAGTACACAAGATCAATGGTACAACGAGTAAATCTATTCAATAGCTGCACGATGAAGGTCTTCGACGATGCTACTACTACTAACTAACTAACTAACTAACTTAACTTTGTACAAAAGCGGAGAGTTTTATCACTCTTTCTAAAATTTTGTATGCTTAAATAACGATTTAACATACACTTCGAAACAAGCAAAAAAGAGAAGGAAACAAAACTTAACAAGTTCGAATATTTAAACAAACTTTTTCTACGTAATAATTATTGCTCGTTCTTTTCTATACATCGTTGTTACATACAAAAATAAAAAAAGAAAGAAAGAAGCTTAGCATAGAACACTCCTATCCTACGCTATATTTATACTTCATCTATACACGTCCTACAAAAAATCATCTTCTATCTATCTAATCGATTCGTCGATTCTCTATTTCGTTATATAATAGTTTGATTGACGAGAACATCAATTTTTTGGCCGGAAACGGGACATGTAAAAGTCGCAGTCCGAACAATAAATGGCGGGCTCGGTCACCTGCTTCTTCCGGCAGAGATGGCAAGGCGCTGTCCTGGCAACGCCTCCGACCGGGGGTGGTTTCTGCAAAGAAGACGTGGAGGATTGGGTCACGGTCGAGCTGCCCTTCGACGTAGGGACGAAGTGCATCTGTTTGCTCTGCTTCGAAACTGGAGGATGCTGGTAAGTTGGATATTTCATGTTCGACTGGATTTGACCGTTCTGCAACGCGTTTGGATACGTTTGATTGGGCGCCAATATGTTCTGCTGGTCGATCTTCTGCGGTGATCTCTGGTAATTATCGTGTCTTTGTTGGTAATTTTGCATATTCTGTTGTTGTTGATAAGAGGTTGGTGGATTGGGTGGTGGCTGATACTGTGGAAGCGGTTGGTTTATTCTACCGTGCTGAGGAACCGATTGATAGGAGTAACCCTGATAGGAACTGTGGCTGTATTGGTTCTGGTACGGATTTGGAGATTGTGTTGGCGGGTATGCGAATTGCTGCTGCGAGTGTTGAACGGTTATAGGGCTCGCATTGTGGTTCATAATTCTCTGGTTCACGTTTGGCTGTTGTTGTTGTGACATTTGTTTGTTCATCTGATTGTGCTGTTGCTCGAGTTGGTAGTAAGTCTGATAGGTACTCTTTTGGCATATTGATTTTTGTTGCTGCACGTTGTTCTGAGTATATTGAATTTGGGTTGGGTAAGGGCTGGCTGGTTTCTGCGTTTGAGACAGAGGAATACCTTGATTCCTGGGATGAGACATCTGTGCTTGAGGATACATTGACTGGGATTGCAAATATGGCATGTATCCATTTTGAGAATATCTTATCTGTTGCTGAAGCTGAGGGGAGTAGGACGTGGGTGGTTTGGAAACATTGGGAAGCCCCGTGTAACTGTCTCTCACGACATCTTGTCCTTCGTTGCCATAGGAACCACACAATTTCTTGTCTGACAATGATCCAACAGATTCGTTCGAATTTTGCCTTCCCAAAGGAGGTTTAATAGTTTCTGGGATAGGTATCGGGTTCACGCTTCTTAATTGATCCTGATAAGGGGTCGCGGGAACACTGTCAGCTTCACTTTTTAACGGTAGAGTTTGCTGTTGAAATTTGGTAGGAGCGCAATTCTCTCGATTCATCTCCGCTTCTTGAAGACTTCTTATCTCTCGAAGAACTTGGGCAGTTTCCGGTTTGTTCATCGCCGAACGTAGAACCCTTTCCAGGATAGGATTGGGTATGTAAGAGTCTTTCTCGTCGTCCTCTGCTGTAGCCACCAGGACGACTTGATCGCAGAACGACACGCTCTTTTTCTTCCCTATTCGTCGTTTCACCTTCCTGGGCGCGATATCGTCTTCGCTTGGAAGAATCGTCGTGTTCTGAATAGTATTCTGCATGGCAACCTCGCTGATGTCATCCTCGGGATAATCAATAGGCAAACCATTCTCGTGCGGCAACGTCAAAGACATCGACATGATGGCCTGGTTTAAACCACTTTGTTGCGTTTGCATGATATTACTCGGAGCTGTGGTCGAGATAAAACTGTTCTGGCTCGAGCTCGACTCGAAACTCGAATTCATGATCGATTGGTTCGATTCAGTTTTGGTAAAGTTGGCCAGATTTTCCGTAGAAAGCTTCATCGGCCTCGATTCCTCCTCGTGCTGCACATCCTGAGAACCTTCCATCAACGAAGGAGAAGCACAATTCACATTTTGCTTCGTCGAGATCTTCTGTTCGGGTTCCGTTTTCGCCGGCTGCAGCTTAATCTGCTCGAATCTAGCCGCCATGTCTTTCACGGAGGAAACAACTCTTGGACAATCAGGTACGTCGCGACTGGTCTGATCATAATTTTGACCAAGACTATTCATCATCAGATCACTCGTTCTTCGAGCGATCGTCGGTCCTTGTATGGTCGGAGCAGACGATCTACCTTTCGATGCATCCTGTTCGAAAGGACCCTGTTTCTTCATTCTCCTTTCCGCCTGTTTAGCTTGCAACTCGCGCAGCCAGGTCACACCGGACGATTTTTCCTCTTCCTCCTGATCTTCGAGCCTCTTCTCCTCCCTGGAAGGGTCGCAGGTCAAAATCTGATCCCTCTTCATCTGCAATTGAGACAACAGATTGATGATATGCTGATTGTCCAATTCCTGTTGGCGTTGTTGCTGCGTTGACACAGTCGCCTGTTGCAGTTGCTGTTGTTGATACTGCTGCTGATACTGTTGCTGCTGATACTGATGCTGGTACTGTTGCTGACCCTCCTGGACGTGATTGGTAGAGCTCTCGTCGATCGGAGGCGGTGGAGGTGGAAAGTCCTCGCTCGCTTGCCTCGAATGGGACACGGAGTGAATAGAAGGATACGGTGGGGGAGGAAAATCTTCGCTGGGTTGCCTCGAATGTGAAACGTTCCCGCTCTCGGGATAAGGAGGCAACGAGTCCAACTGATTCTGCTGTTTCACAGGACTCTGCTCGTTGTGCACATCCGCTCTTGTGACCACGAACGTGGGCTCGTACAGGATACCATTGGCATACTGAACCACGTCATCCTGAATTCTCGGTTTGCTGTTGTAGCCCGATGGACACGACGCGTTCGCAGCGTTCTGCTCCATAGCGTAGGAGGGCAAAAACGGAAGGGAATGAGACTCGGACGAGTAGTCGGTATAATTGGACGTCCTATTCGCTCCGCCAGTCGAATTGGTCGCGTTCACGTGATTCCAATACGTTCCATTCTGCTCTTGGGGCGGATTCGACGGATTACACTGACCCTCTGACGCTGGATAGACCGATTTCTCGGATTGCTGCTCGTTGTGCACTTCGCCCGAACACTTAGACTTGCTAAGCTGAGAAGTGGTCCTGAGCGGAGGAGGCGGTGGAACCTTCGCCACGTGTAACACTTTGCCAGCACTGCCGTGGAAGCTCTTCCTCATCAGACGACTTCTCTCCAGATTCGGGTTGCTCGTACTGCTCGGGCTCCCGTTGTTATTTCCGGTGAACTCGAGATGTCCCTCTGACAGATAACCGCTCAAAGATTGGCACACTTCGTTCCCTTTTAAACCGACACTGGAATCGTCCACCGACTGCTTTGGCAAGGTGTTGGAGGCTCCCTCCGCGCTAGCATTCGTTTGTCCATCCTGCCCTTCGCGCAGATCCGGCATGCTTCTGTTCTTCCTCTTGATCAGCCCACCCATTAACAGTTTCCTACGAATCTTGTGCTGTTTCTTCCCCTGCTTCTGCTCCCCACTACTTGTGCTACTAGACTGAGAGTTTCTCGCGTTGTTGGCAATCGTGTCTACGTTCTCCTTCGACTTCTCCACTTTTGCTCCCTTGGGCGAGGGAGAAGATCGGGTAGGCGCGATGGAGAAGTCTTTCGAGACGTTCTTGTTTCTCTCCTCGCTACGTGCCCGTTTCTTGTCCTTCTTGTCGTCATCGCAACGTTTCGTACGGCTGAACAGACCCGTCCTTTGCATCGGCCGGTCGTATAACATGTACTCTTCATCCTCGATCACGTTCACAGCTGTCGCCTTGCTGCGCAGAGTCTTCTTTTTCGGCAACGTGGCATAAATCTCGATGCTCTTCGTGGTAGGTTTGTCGCTAGTCGCGGCTGGAGCGTTCACCAGAAGTTCTCGACTGTTTTGCCTGGAATGATTCCCTTTGTCTCTGGAACTCTGTCGAGAGTGTTGACCCGATTTACTGTTCTCTCGAGAATGCCTGCCTTCTAGCGCGCCTTCTACGATCATATACACGTATATTAAAGATATAAAATTACAAAATTCGTTACTAATTATTCGTATTCCTTTTTTTTTTTTTTTCAAACAACCGACCTTCCTTTTCTCCATTGGCCGTTGCTTGCTCCTGCAACATTCTTCTGTGCAAACTCCTTGTCCTCATCACGCAAGTATTGTGCTTCATCCTCGCTATGGTGATCGTGTGAGGGTTGTTGTACGGCGCGTCCATGGCCGCTCTAGCTTTGCTGCTGGCTGCGCTGCACAGAGCAACAGCGGTGCTGAGATCGCCTGCATCCTCGGCCGCTCGGGATTTGTCCAAGAGCGCGTCGGTTTCCTTGCACAGACGTTCGCAGTCGTCGCCTGAAGAAGCCTGGTAGCCTTCCGGGATCTGGGCAAGCTATCAGTTAAGTAAATCGATTTAACTCTAAGTTCAATTAATTACAATTATCTATCCACGAATTCGACTCGATACAACGTATATATTATGATAAAATATATTATTTGTAACGTACCTGCAGGTTATGCTTTAAACCCTGTTGAAGCGGAAGGCTGTCCGTGGAAGACAAAGAATACGAATCGTATCCGGCGTCGTAATGGCCGCTGCTGCTGCTCGAGAGTTCTCCAGACTTGCTGGTCGGGCTTTTCGGCACGCCCGAGTTCCTCTGCATTTTATTGACGATGTACAGATACGGATTGTCCATCGTCGTGGAGGAACTCGAGGAGGCGCTGTTTCGATCGCCCGACCAGTTCCCGGAATCTCGCCTCCGCGGCACGTTCAAGTGGTCCGGAATACTGATGGCGTCCTGCGGTGTCGAGCCCGCGCTCAGGCTTCGTGTCAGCTGCATTTGTTGCTTCTTCTGCTGCTGCATCACGTTCTCGACCGCCCGTCGACTGATATATTTCGACTCCACCTCCCCGTCCACGGTATCAACACCCTTCAATGTCAAAGTAAAATCTTTTATTTACTCCCGTCTTATATTTATTAAAAAATATTTGTAGGATATAATCATTAAGAGTGATCCTCAAAAAACTCAAAAGGAAAAATTCGTGTTTATTTCAAAGGAATTATAATTTTCAAATTTTTTTTTACCATTCTCTCGAACTAAAAATGTTCTATTGTATAATACTCTAAACAGGCAATCACATATGGCATCATTGATCATCGAAACTCACCTGATTCCCAAATATATTATTCTGTATGTCGGTCAGATTCTGATAATCGCTGTAAATCCTACGCTGCGTATAAGGGTGAGGGGGGCTGTCGGGATTGGGCGTGATGGCACGTCTGGCTGTACTGTTGATCGATGGTTTTTCCGGGCTGGGGGTGATCGATCGTCGAACGTTATTTTTCGGGGGTGTCTTGAGCCCATTTCCGTTCGGGAAAGGAGTCACGGTTTTCGGTGCGTTTTCCGTGTTCACTGGAGTCCCACCGGGGGTTGCATACAGCAAAAGCAGTGGCTGATATCTGCCCCTCCTGCATTTCTCCACCACTTGCTCCCAACGTGGGCCAATTTCCTTCACGGTCGCGTCGTCAAAGTAGATCCACACCTGAACCACGATGGAAAAGAAGGTGAATAAAATTCGAAAATTTGATGTGGCAAGGAACGAGTTACGAGCAAAGTGCTGCTACAAAACAGCTTCGTATATAATATAATATAAATATAATATAAATAATATATATAATTTAAGAAAGATTGACTTCTGTGTAATTCGATATGATTTACTTATCGGGGTAATTGAGGGGGTAAACGGTGTAATCTCTATGCAAACCTTGAGTTTAGTGTGGAAGAAGAAGGTGGAGTAGTGTTTCCCGTAATACGTAACGACTCCAACGAGATTATGCACGGTCGAGGCACCCCATCGAGAGTCCACCACACTGTGGAAAACATCGCTCAATCTGAGGGACGTTCCCACGGTTGCGAAAACGTCCATGATATGCTCCAACGAAGGCCGTTCGCTATCCCATACGACTCCGACGGAAACGATTTCCGGCCGGTTCATCAGGGTCCGACATATTTGTATTTTCGCGCCGCAAGAGCTCTGCGGATCAAAAGAAAAAAGTTCGTTTTAATATTTATAATCGACCATTTCTGAACGAAAGAGCCATTTAACTTTTTAGATTATTTAAATTCATCTCTAAATGAATCGTCCCCTTAGTTTGAAGTTTCGCTTTTTCTTTTCTTCAATCCTGAATTTTTCTGATTAATCGCTGGTCAATTATCGAATAAAACAAACATAATTGACTGGAATAAATGAATAATGAAAACGAGCAAATATTCGTAATTATCTAACAATGAACATGAAAATTAAGGATTAACTGATATATAATTATTAAATTACTGATTTCTTAACACGTATATCAAGAGTAATAATCATTTATTTTTTCCGACTAATATAGAGAGAAGAATTTCTCGGTTGCAGATTATAAGTGAATCTACAGCGCTTATACGGTCGATCAAATAGCCCGAATGATAGTTATCGTTCCACTTCCAAAGAGAAAGTCCGCGGGATCATTTCCAAGAAAGGCCAAAGGAGAGTATCCGGATCTTGTCGAATGAATCAAACCAGAATCACCGGAACTGTTTCGAGGTGCAAACTTGTGATTCGTTAAACTAAATATTTCATGGAGTTGTGTTAAGTGGAAAAAAGAAAGTGGGTATAAGTTACTCACTGGACAATCCCTGATGTCGCCCATGCCTCCGGCTTTTCGAAGAAGCTGACCGAATAGATCGGGACTGTTTCGAGAATTCGGTGGTGTTTGTCGAGCCTGCGACGTCAGTGCTGATGCTGATACGTAATGAACCATCTGGAAATAAAATTTAAGTTTGTGAATATATGGGGAAACGAATAATTCATGGGAAAAAAATGGAGAAGATTTTTCAATTTTTTTAATATTCCATTTCTAATTAATTATCTTCAGGTTTCAGTCTAGATTGCGTTTTTTATTCTTTATTACAGGTTAATAATTTTTCACGTATTAATATGTTTCAAGTAGAGTTTCCAGTTTAAGAAAATATTTATATCAAAGGAATTCGTATATAATTTATCTTGCGTAATATTTTCACAGAATTTTAAATTGCAATTTAAACAAAAAAAAAAAATAAAATAAAAAGTAAAAGTTTTAATTCTCGAACTCTCTCCTTTCATCGACTCGGGATAGTAGTAGCCAGCTGGTAAAAGCGATCGGCCATGACCGATACCAGATTGCAACGAGTTTTGCGTTTTTATAATCGGCAGATACAAGCTCAGAGGGAGAACCAACTCCACCCACGTGAGTTGTTCCTGGTCTGTGCTCGATTATACCCAAGCTGCGCATTGATTATGCTCGAAAGGGCACTGCTTTTGTTCTTTGCCCTGAGTTGGGAAACGTCCACTTTTCTTTTCAATTCTTCGAGATTCGACGAGATTGAGAAACACGTTAATTCGCTTTGCTTTGATTTATTATCTCGAATAAGTACGAGATTTGAATGGTTTGAATAGGGATTCATTTTTTTCTTTCGCTTTTCAGAACTTTTTAGAATGAGAAGGATTTTATTTAAGATTCGTGTTGCAATTTTTATTAAAAAATTCTGAATTCTTAATATTTTAAGGATATAAAAATTTCTAGGGAATTCTAGAATTTCTAGAGAATTCCTAATTACATTTTTTCCTGTTCTAATTTCGAATATATTATCAAATATTTAAGAAATCACGAATTCTTGGTAATTTTAAAATCTTTGTAAAAATTTTATAACAGACAGAAAAGTAGAAGAATATCGTTGCATCGGAACTCGGAAGTTGGATTATGATTTTCGCAAAACAAAAAGCTATTTCTCGTGGAATGAATTAAAAAATTAATGAAAGGGAAAAATGGGATATGCCCGATGAAAATATAACGAGGTGCGAAGTTCCCAGAAAATTATATAATTTTATCATAGAAAAAGAGTAATTACGAAGTACCACGAGCGAAATACGACTTTCGTTATTGCGTTTGTTCAGGACCCGTGGTTGGTTTTGGTTTTCATATCGAAACTTTGCCACAAGTAATTCCATGTTGCTAACTAGAAATTTAATTAACTCTTCCATACACCGTGAGATATATATTCATTCCCATGATAAAGAAACGTGTCCGGCTCTTTTAATGTTCTTTGTTAACTTATTTAATAGATTCATAGAAATAATCAATATAAAGTTTTTTTTTTAACATTATGACATCAATAAGTAATAATAATTTAGTCTTTTAATATCGCAGTTTTAAAAAATATCTTTCTAATTTCATATTTTCGTATAATTTGAAAGAAAAACATTTAGAATACATTATCTTTATACACATTATAAAAGTAAATTTTATATTCTCAAATTTTCGATTTTAAATTCTAAAAAAAAAAAAGAAATTAATATAAAATTCATTTTATATCATATTCAAATATATATTCATAATATATTCAAAAAGGTATTGCGTTTGATCAATTACATTATGCAATATTTGTTTCAACGGCAATTGTACATTCAGGTCAACAATCAATAGAAATTATGCATTTCCTCATTCTTTACCCACTCGTATAATAGAAACAATTTCACAAACACATTTTTCTATGTAAATAAATAGAGAGGCAATAAAAATTAAGCTGAGTATATCGCAAACGAAAGCGAAAATCACGAGTATCATAGTAATCAAAACGCGAATCACAGAATCAGAGAGGAATAATCGAGAGTTTCACTTTCCTTGTCGAGGCGGAAATAACTCAAACTCGTCGAACTAGGGCCAGTTTAGCAGAAACACGATAACGTGTTCTAGGTTTTAGGTAGACGTTCATAATGATTAAGTTTCTCGAAACTTGGTGTAAAAACAAACACTTTATAATTTTTTCTACTTTTATTACTTCGTTATAGAAATAATGATAATAATAAAAAGGAAAATTGAATTACGTATAGAACTACATTACCTCGAATTAATTTCCGTAAAATTCTCTATTGATTAAAGAAAAATTGATATCAAAGAATTGTTTAATAAAATTTCAAGGAAATAAAATTCTAGGGAACCCTAGAATTTCTAATTTTATTATAATCCACAAAACTCATTTATTATTATACGAATTTAAACATCAACAACTTGTCAACCCTTCAATAAAGATTAAATCAAGATCAAATCAGACGAACACAAACTCTAAGAAACTTCAGCAGATCCCTATTTCGAAGCAATTACAACCCCTCCGATTGGTCTCGGTGCCTATTACCAATTCCAAGTTGGCTTCCCACACCCTTCCAATCGTGTTTCGAGTTTATTGCGCGAAACAGTATCCCCATCGACCCTCAGAATCCATCCTCTTCCATTCCTCTTGGTCGTTCGCGGCCAATGAGCCGTCAAATCCCGATCAGCTAATCCGTTTACACGACGCGACTCGATCGTTCAGTATCTAGACTCGCTTGGGCTTCTCCCTTAAGTCGCTTAAATCTCTCAAACCCGACCCCTCGAAGGGGCTAACTTTCGTTTATCTTCCTCGTTAACCCTCTTCGACTATCTGGACCACCCCCAAACGAGTCGATCTCACGAGAGAATACGAGAAAACTTTACGAAATTTTACCTGAGATTCTCTTTCGTTTGATCGTATCTCCGGATCTACCTGCTACAGGCTACGTGAGAAAAGAAACGTTTGACGACAAGGAAGCAATCGTGTGGACAGATGGATCGGTCGAGGGAAAAAAGAGGGAAGATAAACTATTATTCTCTGAATTCTCCTTGAAACGTAATGGAACGTTTCGCAAGAAACACGTTTTCCGCGCGCTATCGAGAGATTCTGTATTGGATATGTATATGAGAGGAATGCTTTTAAATACGATGGAATCTCAGGGACGAAGTGGGGGTAAAAAAAAGAGAAGTTGATGACGAAAGAAATTGATTACAACTGCTAATGACTGGGATGAAACAGTATTCTTGCGATTCTTTTATCAGTTTTTGCGCTACTCGATTTTTCAGAATATGATTAAAAAGCGAGAAGTTGGAATCGATCTTAAACAATTCGACGGATGGCCACTCTTGAACATAATATTTTACTACTCTCTTTCGTATGTTCAAAACTCAAGATATTTTCTTCAATTCTCTATATATTGCATTGTGCAAATCTCAATTAAACCAGGACACTCTTAATCAATTGTTATCAAAGCTCAGTGTCAATTTATTCATCAGTTAGCACGCAAGCCACGTCGATTAGAATTCCCTTTGACGAAGAACTCGTGGATCAGACTAACCTGTGTAAAAGGCAGAGGCTCCGAGGTGGCACCGCAAGCTCCGCAAACGCTTTGCTCGACCAATGTCATGGCGAACTTTTGGTGGGGCACGCAGTGTCTGGCGCTGCACATGTCTTCCGCCTCTCCGCTGGCGATGTGAAGGTGTATACGCAGAAGAATATTTTCCTGCAATAATATTAATATGTAATATTATATCTCCATCATCGTCACGTTCGTTGATGATACATCGCTAAAAATAAATAAAATCGATTATGGTAATTCGAAAAAATAATTATCAGGATGCTCGTCATGTAAGATGTGATTAATTTATCTCACTGTTTTATTGCTATTGTAAAGAAAGTTATAATAGTTATTTTCTAAAGAATATATCGATTCAATAATTTGTTATTAAAAATCTAACGATATTTCTTGCTGTTGAAATGTTTTGTAAAAATTGTAAGAATAAGAGCTATAAGAGAATGATATATTAATGAAAATCATTTATAATTCTCAATTATTATTGAGAATATATAAAATATAAAATGGAGAATATAAAATAAATCGTGTAAAAAGCATATGCAACAAAGGATTGATAATAATCCAAATGACAAAAGACACAAAGTTAAAAATAATGATTTCGAATCGCGAAAAGCAATCACGCAAGTCCATAAGGCCTTCCCATAGAAAGTCGTATATTATAATATTCTTTTCTCTGCCATCCTTCCAACGAGCAGCGTTGCTGGAAGAAATATAAAGCGAGTCGTAAATTTATCCGAATGGCAGCAAGTCTTGAAACATAAGTATCCGGTCCGCTATTAGGAATACTATTTAAAAATATATTCATCGACGTAACTAATGGAAGATAATATAATTCGAATTTATTCGATTTTAAATTGTACTTACAAATACTGGAATCGCAATGTACACAAATTGCTTATATTAAGATCGTAAGATAAAATTTTAATCTTTGATCGTAGATAATAATTGACTACGAGATATTAATACTGTAAATTGGAAATTAGCATAACGTACGTTTGACAACTTTCAATTTAACGAAGAATAACATCGTTTGACAATTGTATTCTCGTAAAATCTTCCATAGATACGGAAACGAGATTTTCATCTCCGCGTTATTATCGTGCAATTTTCGTTTCATTCTTCAAGCAAACAGCTTCAGTTGCATACCACGCTAACAATCTAAACCAGATACTACGCCTAAACTCAGCCTACCGTACACCATTCTTCTGATCCACTACCTAATCACTCCAAACGTTGGAACGGTGAGAATATTCCAAGGCCAACGACACGAAATCGTCACTGCCACGATCGAGTCGTTTAATTAGTCGTTGAAAGTAATCCAATCAGCATGCCCTGAAACGCTCCAGATACGCATGTCCCTGCGTTTATTACACTCGTGGACTGCATTCGTTATACATTCGTTTTGCGTGTATGCCGACCGATGTCGGCGCACATACGATACACATACGCATACACGCGCATGCGCATACGAAACGACACCCAATCTAAACGTGACTCCCGTGTAAACGAGAAAGTGAACACCGGTGCGTATTCGCGTGAGTCACCTACGGCCACGCTCGGCTGAGGCAATCCGCGATACACTCGGCCACTGCACGGAGAGGAAACGTGGAACTGGTTTTGCGCGATGGAATATTCAGGATCGTAAACCGCTCGGGAAATCGAAGGAAATCGCAACACATCGACGTCGCGAATGTCGAAATTGAGAGAGATTAATACGATCGCGGCCAATAGTTAGAAGGGGGAGTGGATAATGGCCGATCGTTCTTATGAATGGGCAAAAACAACTCGAAAACTGTACCACGAGGTCTGCTCGGGATTGGCGAGATTATGGAAGTGTATGATGATGAAATTTTTACAGGAGAATAACTTGTTTTTGCATGTTGATGATCGTTAAAATTGTGGGTATTTCGTGTACTGATTTATAAATGATTTTCAGGGATACAAGATGCACATATCGAATGCAATGCAGATTGATAGACGATTATAGCGGTTTAACGTGTTATCTTGTATCTTATAAAAAAAAAAAAAAAGGTTTATAAGGTATAATTTTTGTCAAGAATATGAAATTAACTTGATAATTGACGTGACATTAATAGTTTGAGAATATACTGATCAATAACCTCGAACGCATTCTATTTAATACTACGCTTAGTATGTTGCAACTCGTTCGTAATACCGTTACGCTACAATAAGCAACTCGATAAAACTGTCTTTCTTGACATACATTACGCGAACACGCGTTACAGTTTATCACTGAATAAAATGATATCGAAAATCACGAGGATACATCAACCCTCATGTCAATCATGGAGATATATACTTTCTCTCATTCATTCCTTTCATTCTTCATCTCCATAATCCACCTAATTAATCTCGTAAATTTTCTAAAAAAAAAAAAAAAAAACGAACTCCTTTCATCTGGATTCAAAGAATTTTCCACCGTTCTTTCGCATATATTCTTCCACGCATGAAATATAACAAATATCGTCATACTTGTGGTCAATTATCGCTCAACACACCGTTCAACAGCAAACCTAACTATTAACTTCGTGCAATACACATCTATGCATACAAATATAACCACATATTGGAAAAAAGACTTAATAGGGGAAAAGAAACTAGGCAATAGCCACTTACGAAACATTCCGCCGCGTCGTCCATGAATCCAAGCTGGAATCTTTGCTGATCGAGAAAACTCTCGGCCAGAGCACGGCGCAGCGTGTCAGGAGGCAACGCGCTCTCTTGCGAAAACTGCAGCTGGGAGAAAAGGTCCTGCAACAAACGACAAGATGACGAACGAATTACTTAAACGGCAGTGAAAAATAAAGGGAGGCTGGGGAGGGCGGCTTTTGTCGCGTTGGAGGAGAACACGCTCCAAAGGAATTGTTTAAAGCGTTCGGTTGATTAATGGCTTATCTCAAGAGGCCTTTCGCTGTGATATTATGCGGCGTGGACTAACGAGTCGTTGGCGTTTGTTGTTGCTATTGTTACATTTGAAAAGAATTGTTTTACGGTTAACTCGGTGCGTTTCACGGTTCTTGTTGTCCAAATGGCTCAAGGTAAATCTGTTTTGTTTTAGAAGAATTTTGTGAGACGTAGTACTCTTGAGGTTGATTTTTTTTCTTGTTGAATGGATGTGCAATTGCAATTTTATCTTTACAAATTACAGATAAATGAAGAAATCTAAAAAAAAAAAAAAAAAAAAAAAGAAAAATTGAATAAAAAGCAAGAAGCAAAGATGACAACAGATATTACGAAAATATAGGATAAACCACGTCAATCGTGTTGCGTCAATTTCTGTTTAATTGCATTGATAAACGTTTTACGTTTGCTAATATATGATAAGCGTGAAGATGAGCTCTAAGGTTGCTAATAACTCGAGTATTCAATTCAACGCTGGTGACATAGCGTTAAACGATGAAACGTTTTGATGAATAAGGGCATTTGAGGCTATATGCAGTCGTTTCGTGAACAGAATAGGATACGAGGAGCGAGTGCACGTGTCGCAAAGACTGTGTAAATATCTCTGTTTGTAGGACACACGTATCGCGTTACCGATGCAAAAGATGCACTGGCCACGAGGCATGAAGATATATTGCGTAATATCGTATGAAACTTCTCGAGCATTGGATAACAATTACCATATAAATGTCATAAAAATATGAGTAACATTGTGCAACATTATTTAACAAATTCATACAAATTAATACATAATATACACTTTTTTTGGAATTATTTTAATATTTGAATATTTGATTAAATATTTTTTTGTACAATTTTTTGTACAACATAAAATAATCAATAATCTTCGAAAATAATTTTCTATAAGAAGCAGACAAAGTGTCGACGAATAAAATAGATTTTGTCAAAGAAATAAATTTTCCACCGCATTTGGTAGCCGCATAAAAAAAGAGGTTACTTCGTATAATTTATTCATGAATTCGAACACGAAATTTCCATATTAAAGTGATCCTGTTTTGGGCGACAGGTACTTTTCACCTTTCTTCAACCTTTCATTTCCATACAACCTTACGATACATTTGTAAATGTCAAACAATCCCATTCAACTCATTCAAACTGTATCGATTCATTTATTCCAAGAAGTGAGATTTTAAAATTATTCAAAATTCGCTGAAATCAGCTCGAAAAATTCTTAAAGATATTACTTCATTTGTTAAATATTCAACTTATAAATAAACATAAATATTTATTATCAAAAAGAGAGAGATAATTACTATCAACAAGTTTCCTTAAGAATCAAAATCATCGTCACTCGAACTAATAACGAATAGCGATAATAATTTATTTCACGCCGAAGTAAGCAAAAGACACGTCACAATTGCACGATTCGACGACGAGTCACGACCAAATGCGGAATTAACGAAAATCTCGAGAGGCCGAGTTACTCCGCCGCGTATCAAGCGCCGAATGGATGCAAAAGGAAACTCATAACGCCCACGTACTCTCAATTTCCCGTTACGTAAACGTATGCAAATCCAGTCTATGTAAATGGGATCGGCAACCCGAACGAAATCCTCCTTTTAAACGTTTTCTTTCTCCCTAATCAGCATAACACAGCGAACACGAACGAATTTCGAAACTCGATTCGATCCTCCTCGATTCGATCATCGTGGAAAATACGCCAATTTCGATCCGTTTCGTCTCGTTGCCGAAGATTTGCGTTTTCGAAAAAGGATTGTGCAAAAAAGTCCACGATTCCACGAAAGAGAGAGAAAGAGTTGTACTGTAAACGAGTTTAGTTTCGCAACTAAACGGTGGCCACACGTAGAAAGTCGGCGGCACGCACCGCTTCGGGCTGCTTGCTCAACGCGTGCAGCATTTCGAGGCGCAGCGACGAGAAAAAATGTTAACGAAGAGGAGGAAAAAAATGGAAACTTGGCGACGAAGTTTGGATCTATCGATCGCTCGTTTGGAAAAAAACGTTTGATGATGAAATGATGCGAGTACGATTTTTATTTTTATATCGAAGGCAGAAGATGAATTAAAATTTTGCATATTTTGCGCACGACACGTGAGTTGTATTATCATGGAAAATTTAATTTATTAAAATAATCGAGATGTTAACTTAAAAATTACTCTGTTCGATAGGAAAGAGTAAAGCTGTGATTGTAAGAATCTGTAAAATAATCTGCACGAGCTGTGGATTCGAAAGAACCACAGTAATGGTTAAGTGAAATGTTTCAATGAAAGTCGTTCGATGAGTATCGAATACCGCGAGAGAAATTGGCTTTGCTCGGCTCTGATGTAAAGACGACGATGGTCTTCGTCCACGTGCATCGAGAAGGATGTCGCACTTGTTGGAAGCAAGTTGATCTCGTATCGTAAAAAAACCAATCAACTCGTTGAAACTACGTGCTATCGATGAATGAAAGCGACCATGAAAACTCTGAGATTTATTACGATACTAACTCTGTTTCAGAGGACTTTTGGAAATCATTGCTGCATAATGTTATTTCATTTATTGATAATTAAGAAATGGAAAAGTTTTGAGGAATTTTTATCCATTGAAATTATTCTACTGAATCGAAAAATATGGTAAATATTTTTTTCAAAATCAAAGTAAATAAAGAAATAAATATCATCTATTTCCCTTTTGAATTGAAATTTTCATCAATTTAATATTAATACTCGATGAGGAAACTACACCTGCGTTTAATCACAAGTCAGAAAGTCAGAATCACGAAGGAAATCCGTTCGAATGCTGTATAAGAAATCGACCACTAATGACATTTTAAAGATGGGCCATGTGTTATTGCTCCAAGTGCTTTCGCGCACAGAGCCACTAATTTCTTATCTTTCCAGGCTTAATGCGTTTTGAAGAATGTCAACGACGTTTCATAGGAGAAGAGAGACGCGTCCATTAACTTTCTTAAGTATGAAAAAAAAAAGTTCGATCAAGACTGCAAGAAGTTACGTAACAACGTTTCTACAAAACATGTACATTTGTAGATATAAATTTTCATATTCGTGCGATCTACTGTAAAACTTTTGCTGTTAAAATTTATATATATATATATTTTTTTTTATATAGATATAATGCGAAGCTTTAGGGTTAAGCATACTTTTCGCAGATCGTTCAACTCGATGTTGGACGGTGTGTCCTCTCTTTCCATGCCACTGTCCTCCTCCTCTTCTTTCGCCGCTTCTTCAACTTCGACCTTTGCCACCATCTCGTCCTTCTTTTCGTGGTTGAGTGTCGTCGGCGTCGCCGACGCGTCCTGCCTCACTTTTATCCACTTCAACATTTTCTTCTCGAGAGACTATCTTCGTTTCATCTTCCTCGAGTCGTCCCCTCGAGTCGTTTCCACAAGTGAGTCATACTTAAAAATCCTTTCGTAGATTTTTTTTAAATTAAAATAACATTTTTCCTAAGATAAACTTCTTTCATGTCCATGAGATAACGCGTCCTCGTTTCATTGTATAAAACCACTTATTCACGAGTTCAACAAAAATTTCTATTCACTTCGTGTATATTACTCTTTCTGAAATGGTTTAAGAAGAACGAAAGGAAAAGAAAGTATTTCTTTTTTTCTACATTCTTCCGACAAAAGAAAATCCAAGAAATAATTTCTTAACGCTCTTATTATTTTCTTTAATAATAACAAATATATTTCGTGCACACACACTCGCGCGCGCGCGCGCGCGGTGAAGAAACTTTTTCTCAAAATTCACGAGGTTACAAGCACAAAAGATTAAGCACAAACGTGGAAACGCGTTCAAAGTGAAATTGCGTTTTGAAATCGAGATAAGAGCAGCGGTCGAGGCGAGCGACATGGTCTCTACGACTGGTCCCGAGCAAATACAAATTCTCACTCGGCCAGACTCCTCTCTCTGATTCTCTCTCGTGGAGAGATAGTTCTGTTTGCAGTGTCTACACGCGCGATTCGTTAGCCCTCTCCAAGCTTAATCCACTTGCTGCACTTGCCACGCAGGATTTTTTTCCTTTTGCGTCCTTTGTCATCTTTTTTTTTTTTTTTTTTTACTCCGATAACGCCTCGTAATCCCCTCTGTTTAACCTGCACTCTTCTAACACATTGGTCCAAAGTAAATAAAACTTTCAAATTTTATTTCTTGATTATTGCTTAACTCGTCTCGTCGATAACTCTCATTTTTGGATCCATGTCTCTTATTTCGGATTGTTGCATAAAAACAACAATTCGAACCAATTTATTCGGACAATAATTGAAATTATAATAGCAGATAGAACGACGACGATATTCGACTTCGTCCAACAAGGTTTCGTGGAAGGTAAAAGAAGTCTACGGAAACAGGTGGCCAAGTATTGAAAGAGGGCCCGGCAGATGATCCCTCTGCAAACATATATCGAGGATTCGTATATACCAGCAATTGCATGCCGGATGTATCGAGAGAGAACCCGTTGCCAGACGAGTCGTAGACTCGATTAAAAACATAAACTCGTTTGGCAAGTGAAGTCACCTCTTCGATCTACGAGCCAGTGATCTTTCACGGCAACCTGAATAAACGCTGTTGAGCCTTCTCCTTTCTCCCCCCCCATCATCGATGCTGGAAACCCTTGATAAATATTCTTCTGGGGTGGGAGGGAGGGAGGGGAGGAGAAGCAAGAGAAGATCTCGAGATAAACTCCTTCTTCTTGATGAACAGTTAGACAGATGTTTTAATTATTATGCGTTTTTCATTGAACTCTCCCCGGAAAATTCTCCCCGCTGATCAGATGCGATCAGCAGGCGTTTAAAAATATTGTATTCCTCGATCGGTAAGGAAACCTCTCTTCCGGTTAACGTTAACGACTCGCTGCATCTCTCCCTTTCGTTCCACTTCAGCGTGCCACGTGCTTCTGCCTCGACGTGGCTTCTTTTTTTTTTTCTTTCTTTTCAAATTCTTCCACAAGTTCCCGTTCGCTTACGTTGAAAAAAAAATTCACGAAAGTTTTGACAGACGACGACGTGTTGCAAACGTAATTAATTAATTTCAATTAAAATTAAATAATAAAACGGTAACTCCTCGTTCAACACTTTATTACGTATACGTTTGAACGCTTAATTTCCGCATTTTATCTTTCACTTTATCATAAATAATTCATAGAATCGAGATAAATGTGAGCGCGTTAAAGAATAGAAAACACTTGTGTCCCCTCCCCTCGTCCATCTCCTCCCCCCTCCCCGTTCTATTCTTCGAGCGTAGTATACAGTTCGTTTCCACGTTCGTTTTTATCCACTTTATCGTGTACTTACACGTTTCATAAAATGGTTGTAGAAGAAATGATTGTGGAAGGACATTTAAAAGCGAGCATTAATGTCTCTCAATCTTTCTCGCCTCGTCACACCGCTATACCAGTCTCGCTCTAAACAATCTAAACCCAGTTACGAGTCATCAAGCTCCGCGAACAAGAAATCCGTTGCCTTCCTTCTCGGCCACAGAAAAATCACTAAATACCGAGATTCAACTCGCATGGAACACCACGATCGGCATCAAGCCACAAATCAACGGTAACTCGTTCCTTCGACATCCTCCTCTTCTTCGTCGCGAAGATCGAAGTAACCGATACTCGTCCTCTCCCATTTTTAAACCGTCTAATTTCATCATCGGGAAAGTCCGAGTTCAAAGTTCTTTTCGTTTCGTCGTTTCCAATCGAAGTTTCGATCTTTAAATCCTGCCAGGATTGGAAACGAAAAGTCACGATGCCAACGATCGGCCGTTTCTGCTCTTTCAATCGAACTTCCGATCTTTAAATCCAGCCATTCTTCAGGATCGGGAATAAAAGTCACATAATATCATCGATCGATCGTTAAACCCATCACTTTTCCAGGATCACGATAATTCAACCCTCTCGAACGAAGTTTTCCTCTTTAAACCTCCACTCGTCGCCGAATCAAAGCCAAAGTGGCGACATTCGCCGTTTCAACCCTTCGAAGGAACGGAGCTTGGCGGAGCGTGTCGTTGATTGGATATCTCGGCGAGGGTAAATCCAAAGGGAAATGTTGACGAGCCGAGGCGGAAAGACTTCTCTCTTGTCGTGGAGGAACGTGGAGAACGAGCACGAGACTACCTGCACGCGGCGCCGTGCGCTCGTACCTGAAAGCAGCGGCTCGCACTGCGCTCGAGAACGAACCCCCCCACCCTTCGCTCCGTCTCTGTTCCTCGTGTTTCTCGGCGCACAGGCCCCTCTTCTTTCCCCTTGCCGCGGCAACAGGGCCCTACATAGATCCGAATGACGTCACCTGGTTAGCTGTCCTACGTTCACCAACCTGGCCGACCAAAGGCCCACAGCCAGGGCTGTGCGCTCCTGGGGCGCTTTTTCTCCTGCCCTCCATTCTCGTGATACTTTAGAGAGGCGAGAGATGAGCAATTTCACGCGATCTTTGGATCTTGTTGCTCCTTTTTTTTTTTCTTTTTGATTATTTTGACAGGTGGATGTTATGAAAGATAAGAGAAAAGTGGAGGAAACAGTGTTAAATTTTGCAAAGAAAAACCATCTATTGATTTCTTTCTTCATAAAAAAATTACATCCCGTGAGAAGTATGAATTTGTAATAAGCTCTTGGTAGCAACCTGCGTGCAACGATGATTCATATCGAAGGATCCTCCGAAGGGCTGTGAAATATGTTCGAAAGGGGGATTGGGAGCAGGTGTTGGTGGTAAGGTTGATGAAATAGATGAGAAAGGCAGACGAAATAAAGTGAACTTTCAAAATATATGGTAAAACTGTCGCATATTTTCAAATAAATCAAACAAGTAAAATATGTAATTGCGCATTTATAGAAAATTAAAAAGGAAAAAAAGATTTGAATTCATCGTGGATATACGTACTATTATATTTTCCATTGGGAATATGAAATGGCCAATTGATTCTTTGGCATTAGACCAGGAGACTTGCATCACTGCGGAGAAAGTCTTAATCAATAAGACGCCTTATCAAGGAACATAAAATATGCTGACACAGTTTCTTATCCAGTTGTACGTAGGTTAGACATGCAGATAAGAAATAACTTTACCTCTTGAACAATCAAATTTCTCTTTCCTCTGAAATAACTATCTTCACCGACAGAATTTTATTATCAAAGAATTACCTTTCTTAAGAATCTTTAAAACTGTGATTATCCGCTTCAAAACAGCCTCAACTATCGCGAGAATGACGCAATAACCACTAATCCTAACCGATTAAAAAAAAAAAAAAAAAAAAAAACATAAGAATCACCTTTATTACTAACAAACAGAGTCTAATATCGACGCAAAAACTTTATAACTTTCTTATAACGCAAGAAGAGAAAGATCGGTTGAATGTCAAAGCAGTCTGAAATAACTGGATACAGTTATCCGAACTTGCCAATATTTATGCAAATTTTACACGGCTATTAGTTTACCACTAGATAAGCACACGCAAAAAAAAAAAGAAAAGGAGAATCGTCTGATCCCGTTGAATCAACAGTTTATTTGCACGAAAGATTAACCTGGGCTTCTGCACAATCTCGCATTAAAATTACTCTTCTCTACGTCCCTGAGGTCCACCACTCCTCTACGTAGAATTAACGCCAGTCACGAGGAACGGTTATCCGTGTGGTCGTAAAGGTGTGCGTGAATCGTACGAGAATACGAGAGGCCCGTACTACGAGCACTGGGACAAAGCCAGTTCTACATATTCCACGGGGGCCCCCGATATACGAGATACGATTGGGCCCCGTGTCACCAACACATAAAGATGGTGCACAAGGGACTTGAAAAAGCATAGTGGACGCACCGAAAAAGTGGACGCAGCCACGCTTGAATTTATCTGACCGAATCGTGGTGGAGGCTGTGCACTGTGAGTTCATTCAGAGATGATGATTTAAATTTCGAATTTAAATTTCGTATTTTTTCGAATTTTTGATTCTGATATGAAATTTTGGGATGCAATATTCCATAAGATATTTCACAAAATGGAAAATATTTTATGCAAAAAAATAAATTCAATTTATGGAAATAATTTCGACGAATGATTATTCGCTTTGTTTCTTAGAAAACAGATGTTTTACGATGAATTTTATACACGAATAAATATGCCATCCACGAGTCCATCGTGAACAAAAGTCTCCAAAACTCGATAAAAGCGTGGTGTTTCCGGTGACGAGGGGCGGTGAGATTCGTAGGAGGAGGGATCGCTTAAATATTCATATAAACGAGCGTTTTGTGCTTGAGACTTGGTTCACTATGCCATTTTGTTTAGGAAGAAGGAAATACTACTGAGCCCACGCAATTTAAGCGGCTACTTGTCTTACGCTCTCGAACGCCCACGATTCGCGATTATTAAATAATAACGAGAAGTGAATGGAGCTGGATAAGGAGACTTTCGTCGCGTGATATCAGCTTGGAACGTGCAAACTTGTTTGCGGAAAATGGAATGACACCTACGAGTACGTGGTGTGCTTTAATACAGGAAGTTGGCTGTCGGATTAGCGCGAAAGAGGAAATAACTATAGAGAATATTCATTTACAACAACTTGATAGCTTCTTATGTGTCCTATCACAATTATATTATTCATCTTTTCTTACATTTTAATACTTATTATTATTTAATTATTAATTTCAGAGAAAAGTATTATTATGTATAATTATATTTGTTCGCAATCAATCTCGTTTCACTTATACTTGAAAAATATTGGAAAACAATTAGAATTGGGATTATCAATTATCAATGATATAAAGAATTTGTTTCAAACACATTTATTAATCGAAGAACGTAATCGCAAAAGAAATATCGACGAAAGAAAAGTAATATAACGATTAACTTCCTTTCCATCCTAATGTAAATTCAAAAGCATGACGAGAAACAAAATTAATTATCGCACAACGATTAATTTTTTAACGTGAAATACTGTCAAAATTCTGTACTATCACAAGTACGAACGATCCAATTGGCAAGTTCAAGGGAGGCACGGTCAAGAAATATTATCGATGAAAGTTCTCCGCACAATCGCAAGATACAAGTTCAAGAGAAACCATTCGAGACTTCCGGAAACAGAGTTGGTACGACCGCAACTACACCGCAAATCGTACTCTTAGCACTGGATAAAATGAGAATAAATTCCTGACTGGACTCTGGTGTTACGTCTAGTATAACTGTTCATCTAGACGGCACGGAGGACAAACATCCCTGATAATGGTGTCCAATTGCCCAAATGACCGGTCATTATCTTGACGGGACGACTGTAACTGTATTTCCTGTACGAAAAATTAAATTTCTTCTTCCCTTAATCGCGCGCCTCTTCGATAAGATCGAGGTAACGGGTTTGTGCAATAATAAAAGTTCATTAGGATAATGCGATCTATGCATTCGGTTTGATGTCGAATGCGATTGTACTGAAATGCGTTCCACCATTATTGAGATTATTTTTCGAACGGAAGTCAATGTTTGGGCGTGGTTTCTCGTGGTTTTCGATATTTTCAGACAGAATATTTGATTAGTGTAGATTGTCTAAAATGTCTAAAATTATTTCGAATAGAAAAAAAGATAATTTGGATGAGATAAATAAGAATAAATGAAATTGTATGATTTTTACTGGTGAAATTTATCCGAACTTTGAAAGATAAAAAAATGGAAAAACGATTGAAGAGGGTACGTAATTTTTATGATTCTATCAACAGAAAATTATTTAGTGCCTTGGTGGCGAGCAAAAAAATTTTATTGCAACAATAATCGTTGCGGTTTAAAAGAGTGAGGCGAAAGTGCGTGAAGTTTCATAGCCGTAAAGTCAAAGGAGCAACGAAAATAATGAGCCAAAAAGATCAATTCCAGATAGTTTTTTACCCCGAAGGTGGTTTTGACCCTTTGAATATATCCCTGGTGAATCAGCACGAACTATTCGAGGTCGAATTCTTGGATGATGCACGTACCCCTTCTCTGGTATGCGGAGATACTTCCTTTTCTCGGAAGAAATCCTCATATTTGACGCTTGCACACTAACACGACTACGACATTCTTTTCAATTTTCTAGAAATTGTGCATATTTTACATTGTTCTCGTTCTAATAACGATCCATTCATAAATCAATCGTGTTAAAATGAAAATTGAAATTTAAAGTTCATCAAAAGGATAGATCTTAAGATTGGTAAAAAAATTTCAATTTACTGCTTCATGAAATTAAAGCTACATAATTTATACTACATAATGACAATTTAATTTATCATCAAAGCTTCGTATCAAAGCTTTACAAATCATTACTCAAGTCCTTTAAATATTTATTATAAAAAAAAAAAAGAGAGAAATTTCAAAATAATTTTTATCAAGTCATATAATTCATATTATACATTCCAATTCCCTTCTTCCCCCCAAAACGACTAAGAACGAACACAATAATCCTCTCTCAAAGGTTAGCCCCGAAATCACATGATGGATGGAATGAAAAGAATAAAAAATTTTAAAGAAGAAACAGAGTGTTGGCAACCCGGAGGCTAGGCCCTAAATACACGTTCCTTCAGCTCGAAACAGGGTACTCTGTTGGCAATTAACACACGAGATTGCTAATTAATCCTGTGGGAGGATCCCGATGCGTATATTTCTCAACATCAACAACATCGGGAGGGAGCAGACGTCGCGACGCGACGTTTCGTTTCGTTTCGTTCCATGCTTTCCAAGAAGTCTTACTCGCTGTACGTTTACTACAATGAACCTGGGAGGACGTGGAGGGGCGTTTTCCGTTCCCTCGACCAATCAGGGAACACCTAAGAACGTGTTCCTTTGGAGGAGAAAGGTCTGGGGGCCCCGTTACCATCTCTCCCTCTCTCTATCGAAGTTCAATTGCACGGGACTTGCGTGTAGATCTTTCGATTGCGCGATGATTTAGATCTATTTTGGTCGACTTTAGTGTAACGCGCTTCGGTGTAAACTGTAATTTATTTTTATGACGAGATAAAGGGATGTATATTGTGAGAAAGTTAAGCTGCAGATTTATGAGTTGGTAAATTGAATTATAACGTATATATTTATATAAAATTAAAGATGGAAGGAAAACAAGAAGAAGAAGGAGAAATAAAAAAAGTGTCTTTGTTAACCTTTTCTGCAGTTATTCAATAGGACTAAAATTAGATTTAAAAGAACCAGTTTGACTTTACCAGTTTCACCTTCGCGCTAATGTAGAAACTGGTTTCATCAGTGAACCCGAAGAGGTTCTAACAAAACACTACGATTCACTTTTGAATCTAACGCTCTTTTGAATCGTCCTCCTTGAAATCTTTTTTACATACAAAAAAATCCGAGGAAATTCGCCCCCCAAATTGCATAGATTCTCATTTAAATTCTAAAAATACAACGGAAATACTTCACCAAAACTTTTCATCGCCAAAAAACTCGTTCCAATCTTTCTTATTATTCCTCGAGCAATCGTATTCAATGCCATCCAGCGATAAACCAAGAGAAATATTCCTTTTTTTCCCCTAAGATTAGATTACTTGCGAGAGATTGGCACTGGCGACATTCGTATGGCAATCTTTATTCGCCTGAAACCCTCGAGAGGGTTACGGCCTATGCACTGTCGTCCCGTTTCCTTCATCTCGCAGTTTTCATTATCTTGGTGGGAGCCCGCGAGATCGCTCGATGCGACACAACCTCTCCGACAAAGCTGCACGCGAAAACCACTCAAGGCTGTCCGCTTTTGTTGGCCAATCATCGAAGCTCGTCGATACTTAAAGATGTCAAGGCGGTTTTTAATGAAACCGAGATATCTCTATAGAATTCTCGTTGCTTGTGTTAAATAATATCGATTTATGGAGCGTGGAATTTTGAACATTTTTTTTGAGTTGGAATGAAGATTTAACTCGTCAATTTGGCGTAATGTTGAAGATTAATATATATTTTTTTCTATTTTATGAAAAATTATTTAACTTGAGCTTATTGCTATTTATAGTGTATGGAGATATGTAATACTTTGAACATATTGAAAAATTGAGATAGCAAAAATTGACGTATAAAAATCTGGATTATAACAATCATTCGTTTCAAGACAGAAAATTTAATCAGTGAAACGTTAGATTTTCAAACGATGACCTAAGGTCAGCATTCCACGCATTCTCGTTTCATTATGAATAAAGATAAATGAAAATGTGTCTCTTTCACGGACAATCATCATTGGTTTTAGTAAATAATATCTGGTGACGAGACAATCTTCTATCCAAGCTCTTTTTCTCAAGGAATTATGTTTAGACAGGTCCTCCGATGCCGGCTCTTTAATGAGCCTCCCATTCTTTTTTTCTCGTTTAACACGTTGGGAAAAAAGATCCATCTAGCTTACCTTGAGGGCGCAGAAGATGCAGGATTCCCGCATGCAGGCGTGTCCGGAAAGCTCTCTGAAACTCCGCCGGAAGATATCGAGGTGCCATAACACCTGAAACGTGAGGAAATTTTTTTTAAAAAATCGACAATCTGACATATCGCAAATTTTTATACAACAGAAGCAAGATCTTCAGTTTGAAAATTACTCGATGATAATAAAACGTTGTAAATATTCTCAAGTTTTCGTTGCTTTTGTTTCGGATATGGATGGAAATACTGTGCTCTGACGAAAGTTTTACAGTATTTTTATATATATCACGTTTGTTAAAATTGAATCGTTATTTTATCTAAAAAATTTTTGAAAGTTTGCATTAATGTTCATTAATTGGAAATTTGGGTTATAAAAAAAAAAAAATAGAATTCTTCTATTCCAGAATTTTACAATACAATAATTGAATTGGAAGATAATTTTAAGAATATTTCTAGAAACTATCCTCATCATTAACAATAAATTTCTCTGTTAAACTTCTGACATTATCGCCTCAATGACGCATCCTCATCACAGTGTATGGTAATTAATAATAAATCTCTGAGAAGGCGTTGTACGCGTTGAACAAGTGAAAAAAAAAAAAATAAATAACACATGGGTGTGGGCGTAATATGAGGAAGTATGTAAATACGACAACATGCTGGGTGGAACGAGCAACGTTTAACCACGCACGATAGTAACCTACCGTATCGTGAACGCATTATTATTCCGAGGGAAAGTAAATCACAATTTCCGAGGGCCATGTCCTGTCGCATAGCGGAGCATTATTTTCGCCTTTCCGGCCTGTCTGACTAAATATCCGGTGTATTCCGAAAAATCATTCACCTCAACTGACAATAACGAATCATAATTTTATATCATTTTACGATCCTATTGAAAGGAACGATAATTAATTCGACATTGTCACCGATATGACGAATATTTTTTCACTACATATATACAGTTTTCTTAATGTTGGATTTTTGAATTGATAAAAATTGTAATTGGTGTGATTGTTCTTGATTAATATAACTTTATAAAAATTGTGTCCAATTAACGTAATATCGTTGGACAAGTCAGTCCGAACCGATACAATTTTTACAACGATAATCGAATGGAGAGAAAAGTACAACGAATAAAATTGTTTTTCGTGCAATTAAGTTAATTGGAGAACTCGAGAGATCGCAACGAAACTGCGTTTATAGCAGGATTTAATTATCTTTAATGTAATTTCGCCTGGAAGAAGAAGGGCGGGACTTGGAACTAGCTGGCCTCTTTTGTGGGTCAGGTTATTTACGAAATTTATTGGAAGTTAATTCGATTTATTTGTACTCGAAGAGGAACCGGGCTGATTCGATTAAACGGGAAGAAATTGGCATTGGCATTGTAAATTCTAATTAAATCCTTTTCTCCCGCGTCTCCACCGAGGGCACTCGAAGCGTGGAAACTGTTGAAAGTACACTTAGCGTGTCTGTAACCCTTTATGAATATTCACCTGGAAACAAATTAATCAACTTCTCATAGCATCCTTGACTTGTTAAACTGAAAAAAAAAAAAAAAAAAAATGAAGAATTCAGATTTCAAAGACGCGCTCCGATTTATTCTTGCTCGTTCCATCCATGAAATGTTGAAGTGATCGTGTGATGAAACGAAAAGCGGCGGAAATTGAAAATTAAAAATATTCTATTCGAACTAATCCTTAACAATATCTTATCTCTTTGTTAAAATTTTTGCAACTATATCTAATCCTTCTGAAAAAAAATTCTCTTTCAGAATTTTATTTTATTTATCAATCGTGTTAAGTTAAATACTAATATATAGATAAGAGAAAAAAAAAAATATATTGATCCGTGAATTTATGGAATGATTTCATTCATTCTGTATTAAGAGATCCATGAAGTTTTCTCTCTCTCTCTCTCTCTCTCTCTCTCTCTCTCTCTCTCTCTCTCTCTCTCTCTCTAAGCCTCGTAAAAGGAAGATCGAGAAATGAGGTGTGCATGTATATAGGCGGGAAAGTGTTTTCATTCAATGGATGTGTTTTGAAAGACTCGTGGGATCCAACAGGTGAACCAGGGTCCTTCTTCCATTAGGAGCGTATCAATATGGCTTTCAGGTCAAGTCGTAGTATAATACTTGAAAGGCAAATACACGATTTAGTTATTACGAACATTTCTCTCTCTCTCTCTCTCTCTCTCTCTTTCTTGAAAAAGTAAAACGGAATATGCATTGCAATAATATAAAGAGACGCTTTATCGATAAAGAAAAAAGAGGAAGGCAAAAATGATACGTTATAAAATACTTGTATTTGTATTTTTATAATCCGTGTGTGTGTGTCAATCATTAAAGCATAATGAAAGATAATTATTTGAGATTTAAAGATAAGTTGTAGAAGACTAATAGTAATAAATAGTAGTAAAATTGGTATAATTATGACAGAGTCTTATTGTTATATCGTACAAGCAACGGTAATACTGGTTACACCTCGATACATATTAATTGACACTGGGATCAACGTGTGAAACAATTAATAAGGATACGTTACGGTACATATTCGATTAACTCATTCTGATTGTCCAGATGATTGTACGATTATATACAAAATGATGAAGTAACTCAATCGATAATTTCCTTTCACTTAATCGAATCATTTCTTTTTTTTTTGTCTTAAAACATTATCAATTGAAAAATTTTTAAATTCGTACGGGCTTATTATAATTAATTTATCTACTTATTAATTATCATTAATTAATGAATCTCCTGTAACAAATCTCAACATTTTTTCCAGCTATTAAACGAATGAATTCGTAATGGAAGGAATTAAATTCACGCTTCAAAAACGCAGACTGTGCTAAATACCTACTTATTGTTGCATGACTTCTTCGTTTCATAAAACGCACACTTTGAAAAGAACACGTTTAATTCTTGTTTCTCTACATTTCGTTATAACTTAAAATATACTTGGTACTTAATCGTGTTCTGAAAAACTCACGTTTCTCATAAACGAAATAACACGTGTCCTGTCCTGTTCAATTTTCAAAGACAATTTTCCCCATATATCATCGTTCCAAAATCGAAAAATGAAATATTAGCCGTTACTTTTTTCTTCTTCGTGCACTCATTTATTCAAATCTCATTGACTGTAACAAAAATTCCTTCAAACCCAATTAAACGTTTCGTTCTTTTCGATTCTGTAATTAAAAAGCAAGAGACAAAAAATAAACTTTTAAACTTCACACAGTACTGTATTAATTCGCCATGATTTCATCATGAGAACGACTCGTTTCACACCGACGTGTACCCGATTTGCATGCGTAACCGACAATTTCATACCACCAGTAATGGACTAATCGCGAGACCATCTGAATGGAAAAATCTGCGCTGATGCGGAAACGTGTTCGATCGAGAGTTTGCTCGAGGAAGAAAAAAAAAAAATAAATAAATAAACGGTGTTCATTCACGATTGCAGCGATGAAAGGTGACGGGAAAACGAGAGGAAAATGGATCGCGCAACTCGGCCGCATAGCGCTCGAGTTTCTTGCGATTTAACGAAGCCTTGTGTTGCCTACTTCTATTATCGATATATCGAGCGAATATCGCCTCTTGTAGTTCGATTTGGCTCCTTTCGAAACCGCGAACGGGTTCCATTGAAACGTGTGCCGACTCGAGTTCTCTCTGTTTCGGGCCTCGTTCGCACACGTACACGTTTAGATTGTGTACGCGATAGAAACGAGAAAGAGAAATTCTTGAAATCATTTGAAGGATTATTTTATGCATTTCACGTGGAATAAAATATCTGAAAGTCGATATTATTTTATTAAATTGATTGACAAAATGTGTTCGAAGATTTTATATCTTAAATGTAATCTCGCTGTGCAATTGAAATCAGGTTATTGTTCAAATATTGACTTTCAAGGATATTTATATCGATTAAATTTTTTGATAAATAACATATGTGTGTACATTTCGTTATGAAATGAAGTCTAAAGCTCATTTTTCACATGACGAAAAATTTGAGCGTGGAGACACCGATTGTGAGAGAAACTTTATAGAGAAAGCTTCGCGCGTCCGTGAATGGAAATTTTTGAAAGTCAATATTAATAAATTATGTTTATTGCATTAAAGGAATTGAAAATATTCCACGGTTGTTTAATTGATCACAATCTTACAATTAAGTTACAAATAACGAAGTAATAAAATTTAAATACCAATTACATCAATTGGAAACTTATTTAAAAATTAATTTTATAAAAAATACCGGAAATAAAACCTAGATATATCAAATTTCCAATATGTTAACCGCATATCTCCACATTTTCGAAAAATCCATCTACACCTCCACACCCAAACCTCTTAACCACAACCACAACCCTTGTCCCCAAAATTCCATCCGAACAACAAATTCTCCATCCACGAAAACGAAGCTTGATACATGCTTTAAACAAACCCGATCTGGGCGTCGAATCAACAGGTACACAGCCTCGGGATCGAGATACATGTAACGGTATACGCGTATCGAGCCGCGCCATGGAGAGAAGTCTCATGCACCAGCGATATAAAATCGTGACGATGCGATTGTACCAGCTACAATATATAAACTTGTAGAAAAATTCAAACCTTGGCTATCTGGAAGAGGGCCTGCCTCCTCGGCCTTTGCTCCTGCTTCATCCTCGTTCTTCCTCACCACCAACGCAGGCGACCCGCTCTTTCCTCGAACCACGGCGTCTCGCGACTTCTCCTTCACCGTCCAACAATTCCTCGAGATCATCCACGATCGATTTTCAACGGGCTCATCTCAAAGGTAACACCGCTCATGATTCAGCCTTTTCTTTTCCTTTCCTTTCCTTTCTTTTCTTTCTTCCTTTTTTTTTTTTTTTAAACGAACAACACGAGCGCACAAAATGACACACGAGGGTTGCGCGCAAAGCAACAAGTACTCTCTTAGCCGGGCGTCGATGCAACAATGCCCGGATAGGGCTGGGACCGGTCCGCGCCGACACCAGCGCCCGTGGGACTCCTGCGGACAGGTTGGGAAACGAAACGAGCACAACTGCGGACGCGCGTTCGTGCTATAGTACCGGTTCTTACCCGCTATAGTACGCGCTGTATAATACGCTATATTGTGCACGCTTGTGGACGAAGACTCGAGATTCAGGGACGCAGTCGTTTGTATCCGTCAAGGTACGTATCGCGAGGATTTTCTTGTTTACATGGTTTCAGGCTTTTCAGGATTTTTTAGGATCGATGTATTTGGCGAGAATGGTGGAAGATTCGTTTGGGTAAGATTGGAAAGTATCGATACACAATAATTTTTTGGGGTAGGGATATGATTTTACGAGTTATAAATGGAATGGAAAGATGTTTATGCTGTTTTTTTTTTTTTTTTAAATTCAAAGTACGTAAAGAATTAATGTGGTAATTTTAGTGAAAACAAATATTAAGTAAGATTTTTTTAAACGTGTCAAACGTATGAATTCTTCTTTTCTTTTTTTTTTTTTTTACGTAGCGGATAATAAAAATAAAAAAATAAATCGTACTTTAACTTTAAAGGAATTTTCATGCACGTTATAAAGTATAATCATTGAGAATATTTCGATGTTTCGTTGACGAAATGAAACGTCATCTATCAGTTTATTAATTATACATCAATTTAACATCGAGTGTCCATTGACACAAAGTAAACGGACAAAATGAGAATCGAGAATTCTAATCAAAACCTTAAATAAAATCGCAGAAGAGGGGATCCTCCTGAGGATACGTCCCTGCTGTTTACTACAGTACACACACGGCGCGGCCATTTTTACTACGAGGGCCGCGGCGTGGGTGAGAGGCCCGGGGTCAGTTGTGACGCGATGTGGTGGGGAAGAAGAGGGCGCTGGGATGGGGAGAGCCGGGTTTTCGAGCGAGCGGAAAGGGGAAGTGGGCACGGAAGAGGTCCACCATTGTGGTGGGGGAATAAGGGGACATCGATGAACGTACAGCGACACGAGGTTGGCGGAGGGGATGACAAAGGGGCAGAGGAGTGGGAGGGGAGGGCCCGTCACGACACTGACGGCGTTTTACGTTACGCTACGATGCTACGAGATTGTTACGCAATTTGATTCGGGAAAGGATGAGTAATTTTGGGAACTCTTCCTCCATCCTTCCGTCCCTTCCTTCCCTTCCTCCCCCTGTGTCGATCTCTATCAATTTTTACGTTTAGCAGGGCCCGGGGCAATTTACGCCCGGGACCCTTTTACGTGTTCCTTTGCGGCCGTGTGAATCGAGTAGACTTTTGTGCAACCGTGTTTCACCGTTTCTCGTGTTGGTTGGCGACGTATTGTCGGTGAATGGACACCACGTACTATTCGCGTATTCGTGTGACCGCATTAATATTAATCGGACATGAGCCTCGTTTGGAGCGTCTCGCCGTCAATGAAATTCGATTTGCACGTTGCGCGTCTTTGCGATATTTCAATTAATAAATTTTCCGTTTATAATCATGATTCTGGATGGAGTCAATAATTTTTGTTTCGTTAATTTATTTTAATATAAGTGAATTGTTATATAGATAGAAGTATTAAGACGATTAAAAGCATTTTAAAGAACTTTTTTAAAATTTTTCTGCATTAATTTATAAAATAAAATCGTAATTTGTTCGAATGTTTATAGAAGAGTGATGAGCAAAGACGAGGAAGAACTATAATTTTAACCAATTGCCGTGAAGTTCGTGAAAAAATATACTCAAAACGCTGTTCACAAAGTTCAAAAAAAAAAAAAAAAAAGAAAGGTAAATTTGTGTCGAAACGTTTCCATTCGTTCGTAACATGCGTTTCACCAGTAAGAATAACAATTATCCTCCACCATGCAATATGTACAAGTCCATATGGCGAATCGATAAACGGCAGCAAATTTTCTTAAACAACTGGTACAATGGAAAGAAAGGTGTAAGAATTATTACATCGTTTTGTTCATATAATGGAAAACATTTCATTCTTGCAGAATCGTAAATCTTTTCTCGTGCAAACTTTGACACGTGTTGAGTGAAAGAAAAATATAAGCGTTTTCTTTTTTCTTTTTTCTAAAGGCTAACTAATGATCGAAGAAATTATTCATGAATTACGATCGATAACACGCGAAAAACTCTGAGAGTTCAGCAGAGAATGGAGGTTCCAACTGGAAATACGAAACAGAATTGATTTAGACGACGCCTCCGCAACCGGTCTTTATATTTGCATGGCGCCATGCTTGGATTTCTTGGACAAGTTAGTTTTCGAATCAAACATGATACAGAAAATCGTATGAAATTATATTTTAAATTTGGAAATTAAAAAAAGAGAAGGGAATCTTTCGATTGTTAATCAAATCGCATATAAAATTATTAAATTGTAGAATATACAATGTTTGAAATAAAAATAAAAATTTTGAGAAATTCGTGAATTTAAAACGTTATTTCTTTATAGTATAAATTAAACAATCAACTTGTGAAAGATTAAAAAAAAAAAAAGAAACATTACCAATAAAGGTTAGAATAATGAACGGCCAGAAAAATTCTACTTTACAAATTCAACTTTAATTTAATGGTCCTCAATGTTATAAAATACCGTATAAAGTAATACATGAAATTGGAGATAATTGAAGATAATTGGAACTGCTTCTTATTTGGCGAAGTGAACGGATCATTTACAGCAAACGTCATTCACTCTAAATGCTTTCACACGAACATAAAAATAGCAAAATTATCATCAAAAACTATACAAATGAGAAAATTCCTCTTCCAGTAAAATTTTAAATCTATTGAAATTCAGTAAGCACAATTCAGATAGTACGTCTCGAGTACTCTAAACCCAAAGACATCCTTGCCAATTAGGAAGCGATATTCCCAAGCACGTAAAAACAACATTTTCTCCAAAGATCCGGCGATGTTTGAGGATTTCCAGACGCCGCTTCTTCTGGACCAAACAACAATGAAAGACTTTCTTTCTTTGAGAGTAAAATGAGAAGCAGATAACAAAGAGGCTGTTGGTCTCACGACCGTGCACTAGCCTCTCCTCTCCTTACTCGGATACTTTGCAGACCTCCTACGCGGACAATTGTCTTAAGTATTCGAAGGTGCCTCTCGATGCTTCTTTCCCCTTCGTTTAGGATAACACTGTTCTGCTCTTCGTCACTTGAGGTTCCACGTAAAATATAAAAAAGAAGATTTTCGATGATTAATAAAAGGTTTCTTCGATGTTCAAAAAATATAGGAAGAATAAAATCTTCGATAATTATATTTCTTTGACGGAAATAAATTCGAGTATCATTCTTTGAATAAATCCATCGATTCGAATTTCTCGAAATCTCGTGTTCGTCGTATTACAGCGAGATAGCCGCGTCGAGCGTGTTAATCTTTTCAACGGAAAATCAACGTGGGCGGCAAACGCAACAACGACAGCCATTGTTCGAGTTGCACGAATAGTTCGAAGCTGCGAATGATGAACCGGTTACAATGTCTGGTTGAGAAAGTAATTGAAACCCGCGATGTTTGCGATCTTTACGCGCAACCCATTATCCTACTTCTAACTTCGACACACCTTCAGATTCTTTTCGCGAATATACACAAACGTCTTGATGTTTGTGCTTTGCGCTCAATGTGTTTGGCATCGTACACTTTGGCGTGTTATTTGATTTATTAGGTAATTACGAGATTCTTCACGTGTCGAGAATCGCTTCGGTTTCGAAAGATTTAACGTATTCTTGAATTAATTTTCGAATTTTTCAAAATTATCGAATCTCTAAGAATGTTAAAATCATCTAGAAAAGATGGAGCAATTTTGAATCCCAAGATCGGATACTCGAAACATTTACTATGATTATTAAAATAAAAGTTAATTGTTTTCAGAATATATTAACATAATTTCCAAAAATCATGTAAATTTGTACAATGTATTCGAATAAACAACAACAGCAGCAGAGGGATTCGATTCCGCGAACGTTATTCGATAATAATAGAGGAACAAGCGTGGAATAAATCTCGACTATCTATCCACGGTGTTACTATTCAATTTCGAATCAGTAACGATTTGAAACGCATATTAAGGTTGTATCGTATTGCTGACAGCACGTACGGCGTATCGTTTATTCATTAGCTCTCGGTACACAATGGTAATATTAAAACGCGAGGCACAATGGTAAGAAGACATAACAGTACTTTCTACGATATCCCGATATACGATGCGTGAAAGAATCGACGTGTGCATAGGTGTGCTGAAACAAATGAAACTTCATTTCATCGTCATGACGAGAGTTTTGAATGTGTCGTATTGTGTCGAACGAATAGAATAAGTTAATCTCTCGGTATTATTTCTATATTGATAATATACTTAAATTTTTTAAGAAAAGGGCAAGCTTTATTAAAAATTTAATCCCCATAACTGTTGTTTATAATTATTAATTAAAGAACTATTATTCGAATATTAATTATGTAGAAATAATACACAAATATGAATAATTTATGACTTTTTTCTGGGAATAAAACGGACACAATAAGAAATATTTATTGGTAAAGATAATAACTCATGGGAGAGAATGTTGAATATTTAAATCTCAGAGATCGAAATCGGTTTAAAATTATCCAACGATGCCATTTTCGACATCACCGAATTTCTCGCCATTTGGTGTCTGTTCTACGCGAAACGCAGCCGTTCGACTTTTTTTTTTTTTTTTGCCGATATTACAGTTAAATACATGGCACGCACGTTCCAGGCAGCAATTCAACTGCCTTTCGATATGCACACCCCTTGCAGGGTTTCACTAGCGCATCTGTCGCCACGCAATACCCTTTGATACTATGCAGGTGGTAAGTGCGTGTCCTTCGATTGAAATTTTTCGTCCATTTCGTGACGTTTGAGTTTCACTTTCGTTCTAACATTTGTATCGATCAAATTTTTATTACAAATCGTTCATGGTAATTTTTTATTAACGAAATAATGTTCTCATAACGCAAAAGAGGTTTTAGTTTTTCTAAGAAAATTCAAATTTTGTTAAAACAATTTAACAAGTTGTCGAACACTTTTTATATATTCTATCTCAAATATTTTCCGATATTCAAAATCAAAATATTTTCATTTCGTTATCCAATATTGAAATTAATTTTAATGAAATGATTCTTTGACGAGTAAAGAATTTTAGGAATCAAGATGCCCAAAATCGAATCGACTTGGGGGGGGGGGGGGATATTAAATTTCGAAACGAACACGTGCTGTCAGAAGAGATTGATTCCCTAGAAAATTCGGTCAGAATTTTTTTTTCATCTCTCAAACGAAGGTGGTCGAGGATACAAAAATTTTCTCCAACCTGCAACCCTTCAAAACGCAGGTGTCACAGAAGCTCCGTGACATTCAGTGGCGCTAATGCACTGGAAAAGGGGGACGCAGGTTCGGTGTTAGGCACAAAGGGAGCAGGTAAAAGTTTTTCAAGTCGGTGCAGGGGTCGTTTAAGCTACCTGCTTCGTTTCAAGACCACGTTCAACGTGAATCATTCCGACTTTCAGGTGTCTCCACCGATCTGTGACTTCTCATCTGTTGCTCGCTACGATCTCGCCTCGTGGGGACACCATTTACATTTAAAATGATATCCACGTAGCGCAGCAAAGATCCACTTGCTTCCAGATTCTTCACGGCAACCGGAACGTTGCTTGAAATTCTAATGTATGTATGTAAATATTTGAATTTTTCGTTTAGAAAATTTCATTCTGCACGAATGAAAAATTAAGAAAAATACATTGTTTTCCATAAGTTGTATATTATATACGTCTAAAGTCATTTCTAAAATACTATACTGTATTATTTTACATAGTCAAAATAATATATTATACAATTGCAATTACGAAATTTAGCATCGATGATAATGTTCAAGTTTTGCACGAATGAAGAAAATTGAGCAAGGAACTGGAACGAATCCAACTTCAAAACAGGAACATCTACTTTTGTAACAAAAACGAAAGAGAAAAAAGACATATGTTTGCCATTTGATAAACTGCGATAAATCCTAACAGACTTATGTACACGCACGGTAATAATTCTAAAGAAAACGATGGTGCACGCGAGGAAGCTTAAGCGCGGTTCGACAACTGCAAAAACCTCGAACAACGTTCCTACTTAATTCAACCTGTACAGCAACGACACTCGAAAGGGTCGAAAAGTCACGGGGCACGGGCTGCGCGATGCGCATCGGTTGGACACGTTGCATGCGAAACCCTTTCCTTTCACCGAGGATCGGTGGACGAGGATGAGCACCGGGAATGCGTGCCTCTTACGTTGACATTTATTCCCGACTGGATGACCCCAGAACACCTGCAACACGGCTGATTGACCTCTGCTCCCTCCAAACTATGCTACCGCGTTAAATCAAATTGTTGGCCCCAATCGATCTGTTCCTCTGGTTGCTCCATTACGACAATTAATTCAGCAGTGATTCGATGCGGTTGGATAATGGGATTCGTGATCGTGAGGAGATGGATCTTCGATGCGAATGATTCTGTCAATCCGTGACGTAGTTTTGTCAAGTTGACAAATTATTTTGGATTTGGAAGAATCACAGATTGTGAGATACACGTATGTCGTCGACACATTAAAAGAAAAATATCAGAGATAAAGGATTAATATTCATTAAAAAGAGAAAGTAGAAATCTGAATCTACGATTCTATTCATTCGGAGAAAGAAAGAAATAAGATTAAAAGTTGGGGTTAAAGAAATGTCTTTCGGATCAAAGAAGAGGAATAAATTCTTCGATCGAAAAAATCGACGAGGCTCGGTAGATCAAAGGTGCAGCGACGCAGGCCAGCGACATTTCGCCTTCTTCGCACGTGCTGCAGCGCTCTCGAACAGGAAGAAGCGGTAAACCGAGCGCATTGATGCCATGGCTTGGCCACCGTGAAGAGAAAAGCGCAATCGGTGCACCTGTGCTTTTGAAATTCGCTTCCTTACGAAGTTCAACCGACGAATATATTCATAAAAAAGTATTCATTCAGTTTGATTCTGAAATTCTAAAAAATCTCGAATCGAACACCGATTCATCTTGATCGAATCTTTCGATTTCTGAGATACTAATTATTGACGCGATCGTTTGAAAGATTGTGTCATTGAAAGCGTATGAAGAAATGCTCGCGATTTGCATGCGCATTACTTCGAATGACGCGTTGGCAGAGGCGATTTATCAATGTTAGTGATGCAGGTCTTTGATAACGGTGTTGATGATTGTCTAGAGTTTGTTGGATAAGATGAAATAATATTTGCAGTGGAATCTTTTTATATCGTTGTGCATATGTAACGATTATTTCATTGTTCTACAAATATTTGTTAACGAAGTTTCTTAAAATTTTTTTAAGAAAAATCGTATTAATGCGTGTCTGACTTACAATTAAAAATTGTTTAACGACATTCATCTTCTCCAGCCATCATCCACAACCCACCATGAACTTCACAATCATAAATTTCATAAGATCATTATGAACTTCAATTGCCTATAATATTTCATCAATGTCTGCCATCAAACAGTTTCTGCAGTTGAACAGAGTAATTCCTAATCTCATTTGTAAATTGCTCTAAACGCATTAAACTACTGTAACTTCTGAAACACTCTCTAAGACAAGATTATCTTACGTCTTGTCAAACATATTTCTGAAAAATCCTTTTCATTCCTTTCTATGCGAAAAAGGAAAACCACGATGAGTTTTCCTTGATGCTCGAATCCGGGAAAGAGTCGCTCGTTCACTCGCTAATTTATATGATTGCCGTCATTGGTTGCACAATCGTGAGCGATCCTTTCACCAAGAAAACGACAGATATCTCTACTCTTACGATCTTTTCGCCATTCCATCCGAATGGCCGTTTACCGCACGTGCGCCTCTCACTCTTCGCAAAAGAGACAAAAAACGAAAAAGAAAAAGAAAGAAAGAAACGCGCGAAACACGACGCAGAAATGACTCGGGGAGATAAATGATCGTCTTTCGTCGGGGATAAGATTCTCTATAAATAGAGCAAACCGTGGAGCATCGTTTTATTTCAATTCGTGGCTACGGTATCAGGATCCTCCCTCTGGAGAACGTTCATTAATTATTTCCATCCTTATCCACCCACGTTTGGCGCGATTAAAAATGATCGTTGAATGATTTTGAATGGAAAATTAAAATTTTGCGATGGAATTAATCGAGTGAATTTTCTTCGAACTCGAATAGAATATATCCTTCCTTGTTGAATTCTTGTTTTAAACGTGCCTAGTTATTATATTTCCATGTATAGGCTAAAATCAAAATATATTTTAATATATTTTAATATAATCCTGATATTTCCTCATTGTCGTCTCATATTTCAAACATATTTAAACCAGAAAGAGAGAGAGAGAGAGAGAATAATAAGATAATCTTAAATTTTACAGTAACCAACTCCTCTCTACTTATTCCGTTTCATTTATCATTCTATATAAAAATTATGGAAAACAGTTCGTCAGTAATTCGTTATCGATCTTGAAAAAAATTTCCAAATCTAAACGGTGTAACCCTATTTTTACCGAACGAGGTTCCCGAAAACAGGTTCTGGAACCGTAAACTCCTTTCCATCTCCTCACAGAAATGAGCCAGCAGCATCCAGGCTTTGCTTCGTGTTTCGCTTTCTCGTCCCTCTATCCGAGGCTTTCTAGCCTCTTGATCGAGGTGGTGCTCGCACGTGCGCCGCTCGTCCCGGCAAAAGGAGGAAAAAAAGCGGAGGGAAGGGGAGGGGGAGGTAGAAACAGAAACAGGTTTCCCCCAGACTCGACTGCTGCTGGACCGACGAAAAGCGTCGAGCGTACGCGGCGAGATTACCATGGTAGACGTTGAAATATCGTGGAACGAGCCTCTGTTCTACCATCGGGTAAATAGCGTTAATTATCTTCTCTTGCGTTGATAGCGATGTAGAGCCACGCTTTAACGGCGTAGATTACGGATCCATTTGTGTGACAAACACAAATTCTGTGTTTCTGATACAACTAATCTTGATCTTGATTTTTACCCGAGGTGGAACGAAAGATGGAGAAGGAGGAGAATGGATTACATTTGTATTTTAATTGATTAATTAATCCTCAAGTAGTATTCTTGGACTCGTTTCATCGTAGGAATTTAATATTTTGATTTTTCTCGAAGAAACTTTTATGATGATCAAATTAGATAATAGTGGATAACGAGGTAATTTGGAATATTCCTTTTTTTTTTTTTTTTTAATTTTTGAAAGCTTAGAATATATTGGAGAAATTTTATGCGGATTTTAAAGTGCTAAAGTGGGTTTGAAATTGTTTGATAGAAGATAAAGAAAAAAAGGGTTAAGTAATGACGTATTCTTTCTCGTCCTGTATTGAACGAGTTTTCTTAAGAATCATCGTTCGATGATTCATAAAGAAGCGTAAGAACACTTCGTCCTTGATAGAATTTTATTCTGAGGCCGTGTACCATTCCCGTGTATCAATAAATAAAATAGGATTCTGTTAAATCCATTGCTAAGAATTAAAATCTATCCAAATTATTTACATAATGGATTTATTTATTAATACTTTATATGATAAATTATATATTAACAATTCTCAAGAAATTAATTTCTCAAGAATATCAAGCAGGATCATAGATTAAAATTGTCATCAAATAACTTCTAACTAATTAATGTCTTGAATCTCTTAGCATCTAGTTTGTGTATTCAAAATATAGCGTTTAAAAGATGAAACAAATCGCTACTATAAATTCCATTTCTTCATTTACTTCCATAAAAATACCAATTTACATAAACATCTATATTTTGAAGATATTCAGACCTGCCTGATTTTACGTCTGGATACATCGTGTTTCGAGTCATACGAGCAAGAAACGGTTCCGATCGAGCGAGCATACTCGTGCAAAGAGGCGGAACTTGCGCAAATGAGAAGAGATTTTGCACGAGAGCAGACAATTTGCACTGGATGTTTGGTGAGCATGATGATCTATGAGCGGAGAGAAATCGAAAAAAATAACAGTGATGGAAACGAAGATTTGAGAAAGTTTAAAAAAGGAATATTAAAAATGCAGAATAATGTAAAATAATAGAGAACGCATATATTATCGTGGAGCAGAGAATGAGAGAATTGAGAATTTATTTAAATTTGAATTTTTAAATCCTTTATGATTTATTACAAAAATTGCACAATTGTATCGGATTATAAATATAATTTTGAATGCAAAATGAGATCATTTAATTATTTCTAAGCAGATCTGGATACCGATGAAATGATACAAATATGTTGATTGAAGAGATACGTTGAATACGACCAGATTCCATCTTTCAATTCTTTTAGATCGGAAACGTTGATCCAGAAACGAGTTTATAGGAACAGCATACTCATACTTTCAATTATCGACCTTTAATGAGGTATTTCTTAACCAGAAAACTGTTTTCTAGGAGAAAACAAAGGAGGAATGCGGGAAAAACATACGCCCTCGTTACTATATGATTTCCAAGTGGTGAGTAAATGTTAAATAAGAAAGAAATTTTTAATAATCAAGAACAAAATTTTTCATTATACTTGTTGTCCTACAATTCTCGTACAACGTTCGTGAAAACAGGTTGATATAAGATATTCCAAAAATCGATCGATGAACTTGAAACAAAACTTTAATCTTCGCACCAAGAATTAATAACAACCCATCTGCATAATTTGTTCGTACGATCTATCCAATTCGATATTCCAACAACCACGTCAATTAATCAACCATTCACGAAAAGATAAAAAAGAAAAAGGAAAGAAAGCCGATTAATTACACACATACCATGGAGCAAAACACGTATTAGAAAATCCTCTCCTCTCAGAGGAGACGTAAACGTATCCAAGACAGTCATAAGGAGGTTGTCCCTGATCGTAGCCGAGGAAACCCGTTGCCGCGTTGTTTTCGTAGCCCGCAGGAGGCCATGGAACCCGAGAAAAATCGGGGAGTCGAGGACGAGGCGAGTGGGGGATAAGTTGGAGGAAGATCGTAGAACCGGTTCTCCAAGGAGCACGGTGACCACCACCACGTTGCCACAAGGGGGAACGACGATGTGTAGCCGAGCTAAAGGAGGCTAGCGTGGCCTGTTACGAGAGAGAAAACCGGTTTCACGATACAAACTGGAGTAAAAGTGTGCTGCATACGCGCCGATGTGTACCGCGTGCTTCCATGTTTATGACGCGACCGGTGTTGATACGGAGCCAGAAATTGATGGATACAGGCTCGTGGGGGTGGAGTTTGAGAGGAGAGATTGAACTGGAAAGAGATTTGGGTACAGTTTGATAAGGTATATATATATGTGAATTATTGTGAGTAGGTTTGAAGACGTGGAGATGGTAGAAGCGTGGTTGTCGAGATCACGAATGCGAATGACAATTGGATGCTGCGATGTGGATGTGTTGGCGGGTTTGATAGAATAGGGAAAGTCGATGAGACGATATTTTGGTATTGGATGTTGGTATCGGTTTGTGTTTAATTTGATGTTGGATTGTTTGCTAATATTTTCAGGAACATTTTTGTTCTGAAATATTGCACTATTTAAAAACAGAAAGGTACTTTATATATAAATTTAATTTACGAATTGCATAACACGATAACTTATTGCATAAACTTTCTTTCACATGAAGCAGCTATTGATAATTTGCGTAGGCTGAAATCTATGTGTGGATGGTACATCCTTCGAAACGGGATTATACATATTTAGATAAGATACTTTTACTTTAGAAACAATGAAAGTAATTCTTTGTTACCTAGATTAAGGAAACTATGTTTCTGTTAAGTGTGACTATTTAGACTTAACGTGTTACTAACGTGTTCACTATGAAAACAGTTTTGCACCACAATTATTACTTCTGAAGCTCTGAACAACTATTATTCGTTTCTTCAACACACACCAGAATATCTTCACTTATTTCGTTCTCGTTCTTTCAACGAAAGTAATAGCTGTACAAAAAAAAAAAAGAAAAAAAAGTAACAAAGAAAAGAAAATATATTTACACTCTTCCAATTTGCAGAATTGATTAAAACTTACTTTTAACTCAGGAAAAAATGTTATTATCCAATTTATTTCCGCAACAACAAAGATTGCATCGCTTGCTATACGTCAGTAGCGAAAATAAATAGCGGAATGATCTCATGCGACATCTCGGTTTTGCTTAGCGTTGCAACTATTTCTTGGAAAAGAAATCGATAAAAAAAAAAAAAACGAATATAAAACGATTATGAAAAGCGAAGAGCAAGCGAGCGAGAAATATTTCCATTGGCGATGCGATTTCTCGAATGCTTCGGAGATTTCAATGCCGCGAATTATGGCGGGAAGCGATGCGATGCCGCCATGTTGGAACCTCGCCACGAGATCTCGATTCTCCCTGCGAGCGTCCCTTTTCCTGGAAGATATGTAACTCGAATACCTACGATCCTTAAAGCAGTACCACGAATCGTTGAACTGCATTGTAAAAGCAATGCATCGAGCAAATATACGCAATGGAAAATGCTTTTCTCTGGAAAAGATGGAAACGATCATGATCGTGTTCAAAAACTCTTCATTTCCAATGATGGATGAATTTTAGAGATTTAGTTCACTCTTAGTTCTTCTTTAAAATAAGTTTAAAAGAAAGAAATAGAACAATTTATTAAACATTCTTCGAATCAACAAGGACATATTCTATTACAATCTTCATTTTCGATTAATCCAATTATCTTTATATCATTATTATTTCCAACAAACGCGCTATTAACTTACGAACAATTTAATTCTCCCCACGCGACTTCTTCAACATTCGATTATTCATCGATCTTTCGTAACACAATTCATCCGATCAGCTGACTCACCCACCTCGCTTCGCACAACTTCTCCCTTCCTTTCCCTCTCTTTCTCTTTGAAAAAAAAAAACAAAACAATCCGTCCATCAAGCTATAATTAAATCTGAAAAGATGTTCGAAATGTCGAGGAGAAAGAAGAAGAAGTTGGCGGGAAGCGTGGAAACCAGTAGCATCGTAGCCCTTTGTTCTTTCGACTCGGCTCGAAAGCCGAGGTCAAGCGAAACGCAAGCGTGCGGTCCATGGTCGCGGCTGAAAACCAGTTCCCATTAAAAAGGCTCTCAGTGGCGCCTTCCCGCGGTGTTTCCCCGAGACTGGCGCAGGATCGACGACGCCATTCTCCTTAGCCAGGATATTGACCCGCCGTTGCCATCTTGGATCACGTTGGTTTACGTGATCGTAGTACTACTCACAGCTGGCACCTACGTGCCTCTTTTCCCGCCACGCTCGCGATCGCTTTCGAAATGGGCAACAGTTTCGATCGATGCGATTCACCTTGACTTGCCATGTGCCTTGATTAATTCGACCATCTTCTTATGGAAGATGAGAAAAAACGAATAAACGATAAGAAAGGGAAAATCTTGTGATCAGAGATTTCTTTTGGGAGTAAAATTTGTATTTTTCGTTGTGATCGTCGAATTGAATATCCCCGTCGAATCACTCAAATTTTTCCCGATGTTCCAGGCTTTTTGATATTTTCCAAGAATTTACTTAATTATATTTTTACTTCAAATATAACGCAAAAAAAAAAAAAAAAGAATCAGATTATTCTCGTCAAATTTCTTGTTTTAAAATATTTGTATTCCAATCGTGAATAATTAAGGAGGAACAAAGTATTGTTTTTTAGAATACTTTTTATCCATGAATAGTCGAAAGATTCGTTGCAAAAAGGCCGAATAGGATGATTACAACAGCGCAAATAAGTAGAAAAACAAAGGAATATTAAACGGCTACTGAAAAATACAATCGCTCGTTTATCGGGATGATTTATGATCCGCCTGTATTGTTTACGCGTGCGGGGTGTGGACTCGTGCGTGCGTAGGCGTAAATCAGCATCGGCATTCCCTGTTCATTATTCCTAGATCGCGTCGAGCATCCCAACAATAGAGGATACACGTATCTTCATCGATGGATCTACCGATTGTCATACCGGTTTTCGATTCAGAAATTCAATTTTTCTTTTTTTTTTTTTCCACCGAATAATGGAAGGAAATGGTAATTGCAAGAAGCTTGTAACGTAACGCGGCTGATGATAGTGAGAAAATTACGAATTATGAGGCCCATGAATTATTAATGTCGCGCGTTGTATTGCTTCTGTTCTGTAACATGAAGTAGATTTATCTTCGTAATTCGTTTATCAATTTATTAAATCCCAATATATGAAACGTGTCCCTTTCAAATAAACGGACGGCTCAGAGGAAAAATGAGAGGAGATTAATAAATATGGAAACAAATTGGAAGCAGTTTGATGCAGAGAAATTATCTCAATATTATACTTATTTTATATATATATATATTTTTTTTATAAAATAATTGATTTGGATAAAAATTAAAAAAAAAAATTAAAAATTGTGACTCATATTGTAAAATTTTATTCAAAAAAATCGACAGTGAAAGGTATTTTATTTGTATAAGAATCGAATAAACTTTGAAGAAAATTTAATCGAGATCAGCACGTACGTTGCTGACATCTCTGTTTATGAATGTAATAGTATTATCGAAGTTGAGACGGTTATTCAACAGCAGTGAAAGGAAAGGCGCCTGAAAAATTCACCGCAGCTCGTACGCGTATGCAGTTTGCATTGCTACAGGCGCGCTTGCATTCGATGCACTCGTGATCGTACATACAAATATGACCACTTCCTTGTCGATTAAGATGCTATGATGCTTTGCAATTTGTTCGATCCGTTTCGACTACAAGTTGCATTTTTCAAGGTAAAAATAATCTATTTTAAGATAATTTAAATTTTTCACACTACTGATTTTTTCATTACTTGTTTCCGTATATAAATTGTATTTTTTTTTTCTTTTTTCTTTTCTAGTAATAATGTATGCCTACCTACGGATCCGAGATGTATGCATTGAACATATTAATCATTTGAGGAAGAGAGGGAGGGAGAGGAATGCTTTAACTCTGGAATACAAATGCTATATTTTTTAAAAAATTTATTCATATAATTTTTACTTTCACTTTTATCGAATTATCATTATATTAATTATATTTTTTTCAAGAAATTAAAATTTCGAAATTAAAAAAAATGACAAAGGATTGGATTAAAAATGGCAAAACTTCTTTCTTGAAAGAATTTATTTAACGTCACGTTTATTTAAAATTTTTTCAAGCTGCGATTAGATCATCATCGAGATTTAATTAATAGGATAGCGATCGACAAGCTTTAATTTATGCTTCCTTTGTTTTTCATTTGGTTAATTAGAAGTTGCTTAACTGTATTTCATTTGAGATCACCTGATTTAAAAGTATATATGAATGAGCGAAATCTCTCCATCGAATCGAATCGAATATACCCTCTAGCGATGATTACAAAACTTCGTGCTCAACCCTGTCGCAACTCCATCGAACGTTTAAATCGTATTCTTCCGCTTTCTTTCGTACGATTCCATTTAACCTACTTATTCATACACGCATTTTTAACATCTCAAATAATAACACACTAGTTTCAATAATTTACAACAAATAATTGTAGAAATTTCATCTTTGTATTTCTTTCCTCCAAATTTTTTACATTCGCATATAAAATATCTTTGCTCACAGAGGCTAATTAAGAAATAATAAACTCGTCTTAAATTTAAAATTTAAATTAAAATAATCTAATGATCTATGAATCTATGATATCGAAAAATAAGCTACAAGTTCAACGTGTTACAAGCATTTAGAGACCTTTAGGAAATTATGTAGTAATGGCAAGCTTGAAAAGGAAGGCCTTTCAGTCTCTTCATAACCTTTCAACGCTCGATGAAACACACCTGAATTAATTCGTCGCGCTTCCGATAGATATGCGCGTAGCGTATAACTTTTCATGGGCCATTGCTCGCGGAATCTTCGATTCCTAGAGGGTGTGTTCTCACGGGGTGGTGCGCGCTCGGTCACTGGAAAAGACAAAGGCGTAAAAATCGACTCTTTGGCCACCGTCGGAAATCCTTTATGTCTGCTTTAGAGAGAGCCGAAGGAAAGTATAGCTCTTCGAGCATAACGTTCAATTGTTCGTGTCTGGCATTTTCGAAGAAGCTTCAAGGTCTTCTTTTTATCTCCAATTAAATTCAAGCATCAGATGAAAGTGACAGATAATATATATTTCTTTTGTAAATTTAAAGTTATTGGATAATAGATGAAAGAAAAGAGAAAAGGAATTTTAATTGAATCAAATTTTACGAAATGACACGAATTCCTCCTTGGCCAATTGCCACGAGCGAATAGCAGTTCAAAAAAGGTCAAAGCATTTTTTTCTCCTCCCTTCTTTTTTATCCTTTCTTGCGAGCATAGAAAGACGCAAGAAAATTATCGTGACCTCCAAGCACGGTGAACGTCGGTCATGCGAACTTAGAAGCTGTTCCGGTGGCGGCTTCCGGTTCAACTCGTACCCTCCTCCGCTTTTCGCCCCTTTCGCGTCTTCCCATTCAGCCGACATCGTTCCTATCTTACGGCCACTTTACTATACTATTGCTCGCCACGTGGTCACGCTCGCTGAACCACGTGGGACCAGTGGGTTCGTGTGTTTATACGTGATACTCGTCCCCTCTCGTTTATTCGCTCCGATTCGATTTTTATTTGTTTCGTTTGGCCAATTTTGAAGCCAAGAAGAAATACGCGAATTTATTACTTTTTGGCATTTTTGAAAATTTTTTTGAGGGGATCTTTTGTAAAATTGTATTCGTGTTAAGATTTTAACTTGATCGAGTTACTTTATTATTGTGGGTTGAATTTAATATTCTCATTTGTTGATCATATCAATTAATTATTTTTCATCATTATCTAAATGTCGGATCTTTTTGCGTGAAAAAATTGAAAACGTGTCTTGTTTTTTTTTTTTTTTTTTTTTTTTTTCTTCATTCATCACGTTATCGTTGGAACAGAGGCTCTTGAGAACGTGTTGTGTACGTCTGGCGTGTAGTAAAGTTTTAGCATAGATAAATTTGTTTACTATGAGCCGGGGTTGTTGAACAACGTGAGATCTGGCGCTTCGTATACGCAACATATATTAACATAATCTGGAGAGGCTATGATTATCCTCGCTTTTTCCCTCCCCCCCTCTGTTTAATTATCATTTAATTGTTCAGATGCTCTACTTACGATCAAACGACTGCAATTTACATGATTCTCTAATTCTCGGGTTCAACGATAATTGTTCAAGCATTATTTCAATCGAAGGAAAGAATTTTTAATTTCGATAAATGCTAATTTTTATTTATACATAGCTTGTATATACAATCGTTTCAAAAATTTTTCAATGATGTTGGAGAGATATAACGAGAAAAATCTTCAACATATCTCAATGATTTAACTCTTTAGTTAATTTTCAAGTAGAGTAGAGTTTAGAATAGCTTAGAACTCGAAGTAGGTTACTTAATTTCACAATGTTTAATTTTAGAATACAATTTATCAATTTGAAGCTTAACACCATTATCAATTAAATATCTTTCTATCTCTCCATCCATTGTTACTTCCATTAAAAACGTATTGCCCAAGACCTAGTCTCAATCTAGCTCCTGTCACCTCGCTAGAGAGAAACGCGTTAGCGTGTCACCCCTTTTACGACTATGGACCCATATATAGACTCCATAGACTGTGCACCCGTGCATTCTCCGTGACCTAAGAACCCATATATGCAACCAAACGTTTATTATATATATTTTCTCCCATTCTTAAATACAAAGCAATTAGAAATACGATTAATCTCAAACTCGGAATCATTCCCATATAACGATGAGTGACCTCGATAAAATCATTTCCAACTTTCACGACCATCTCACTTTCGAAACCGTCGACAAAAATTATGAGAATATTTTATCCAGAATCATCCTACCTACGAGTATCTCTACAATACAGAACAAATGCAGACTTCCACAAAACCATTCATTAAAAGAATGATCGAAGATCACAGGGATCACAAATATTAAGAATATATTATTGCAATTCTCAAAGGGTTAAACGAGGTTAAATTCACAAGCGTATTATACAAAGGGAATTAATCTCTCGCCAGAGAGCGTGACATGGCGTTTTCGCGATCTCACGTCTCTAATAGCACACAGAGCGCACAAACGAATTGCGAATTGAAAAACACAAAAGCCACGAGATAGCTGTCGCCTCATCCTCGAATCGTACGAACGCGTTGTGTTCCACATGCACGATCATATTGCGATCGAAGATCGACCCAGAGGCGCCAGACTTCTTCGAGACGCCGACTCCCACGTGACGCAGCTACCGTGTCCGTGGCAGGGGCTCGTTATTCTTGGCCACGATTAATTTATAATCGCGTGTTTCCACACGTGAGCAACCGGTATGAGAAACAACAGGCCGAGTTTCGGTCGTCAAACCCGAGGCTAGAAATGAACTTTCCGCGTTTTGCATGAATCGGCGCCTCCGCCCCCGCCGCCTAATTGCGATTTAATTTCACCGTTGATGGGCTTAAACTGGGTCCCCTGGGTCCGCGTACCACCGTCTCTGCTAATTGGAAACATCGTTTGCCAGAGTGCTTGCAAAGCGTATGAAATGGTTCGCGTGGGACGATGCTCGACGATTATGGTTGCTCGAATGGATCTTAAGTTAGGCCTGGGTAATAAGATTTATTTCGAGATGTGATTGAAGATCCGCCAAGTTTTCCTTTTTTTCTCTTTCGTTTCGAAAATTTGCGAAATAATTAAACGAAACGAGACTCGATCGAAGAAGATTCCTATTCGATGCAAAATCTATCTATTCCTTTTTCCTCTTTTATCTCTTTTGAAGATCACGGAAGGAAAGCAACGTTCTTTCATTCTTCGAAACGACGCAAAAATACAATCGCATGAAATTCTTCGCTTCATCATCGCGTGGAAAACTATCAAAAATTGAGGGTCCTATTTTTTGGTGACGAACAATGCCAAGACACGATGATAAGATAACAACGATAAGACATTTGCTTACTTATAAATGGTCGAAATTGGCGAGGAGATACGTCGCCGGGCCGTGAGAGAGCCCGAACGAAACGAAATTACAACGATGATTACTCCGTCAGCCTGTTAATTCACCCGGTAAAGGATTCTCTCAGCCCCGGCTCTTTCCCACGAAACAGAAACATTAAACACAGCGGTGGTGTCTCACTTTGTGTTCGTGTCGATTGTGCGTTCCCTGCACGCCCACGTTTGCCAACAGATCGTGCTCCACGCGTCTACAAGATTTCGACCGCTTCCGTTCTTCGCGCTTTTATTTTCTTTATCTCGCGATAATGAGAGACGCGAGGTCTCCCCTTCGACCACGAGATCGGGGAGGGAAAAAGGTTTTAACTATTTCGAGAAACTGCTCGTTCGCGGGGGGGAGAGTTTGTATTGTATTGTAAGTACGCCTTCCTATTCTCACGCACTGTTTTGAGAAGTGATTCTTTTTGAAAAATGCGAGCAAGGGCCGTTTCTTATTGGCGTGAGATAAGCCCCCTCGTTCAGAAATTCATCTCGATGTTTTCCATCGTAATTGGGATCGTGACGACACGATGAGGTGGAGTGGTTGATTAGGGTCACGCGACTAATTTGAAATGGAAAAAGTGGGCAAAGAAGGGAAGCTAATTAAGTATTGAGAATGAAGATTCGACATGTTCCAATTATCGTGTATCGACTCGCTTTCGTTCAAACTTTGCTCGATCTCTTGTAAAATCGGAAGTAATCAATTACGTGTTCCAATTCTCTGTAACCAAATCTTAGAGAGAGAGAGAGAGAGAGAGAAAGAAGAAATCACAGTTGAAGCTTCCTAACAGATCTCAGGTAATAATTACTCGAAATCTTCTTGGAAGATCGGCTATGATGCTCGAGGAAAAACGAAAATTCTCCGCGTCAGAGCGGAACTCGGTGGATATTACAGATGTCTGTTCGATGTTTTCCGGCCGCGAAACGTGCCACGGTTAATGACAACGGTTTGGATCGTTCTTGCGCCAGTTAGCTCGTGCCAACGATCCCTCGTTCGCCGTTTCTGGCCGAGGGACGCCAGATTTTTTAGCACCGTCCAAGCTCGTAAACCGCTGAGATAATGGCGCGGTGTCCAGCCGTTTCTTCGTAGGATCCGTTTAATTCGAAAGTTTCCTCCGTTTCACGGCCGTTTCTTCCCTCGAAACGTTTTTCAACCTATCCCGGATTCTTGCAAATTCTCGAGGAATATCCGTGTAGATTCTCGCTGAAAGACAAATTCGTTCGTCTCGCAGAGGCGATGATTTCGATGGAAGAACGTTCTTGGCAAAGATGAGAGTCGAGAAATCGGGGATAGGATCGTTTGTTTAAGATCGTTTTTTTAACGGATGATTCTGTATATTTTCTGTATTATCCACAATCATTGGAACAAGATCGAGAAATATTTTGTATCAAAGTTATCCAACTGTTATCGCATACAATGTTGAAAATACACGTTACATTACAGGGGAACTCGATTCAACCGGATTCATTATCTCCTTAATACCCTTATAAACGCATCCCTTAGAGCGGAGAAGAAATTATTTCTCGGAAATTATTAATTTAATCGAATTCTCAAGCTGGAGTTCCACTACGAGAGGAAGAAACGAATCGATAGAGTTTCGCAAACCGGAGAAATTTCCGGTCGTGGATGGAATCCGCGAAAAACGAGAAAATTGAAACGCGCATCGTATCGAGGAGTGTGTGCGAGAGAAGCATGTGGATGTTGGTCTCGAATCTTGGAGGAATGCGTCGAACGGCCGTGAAACAAGAAGAACCGCAAGGGAGAGCCGTGCTGCGCCTATCAAGCACCGACTAACTACTGGTTGCGCCATTTTTCTCTTTTTCTCATTTCCACTCGACTCCTCTAACACGCGACCGCACCCACGGTGCACCCGGCTCGCCATGGAAATTCCGCGCGAAATTGTAACACTCGTTCTTTCCATCTCCACCAAAAAGCTAATCCCTTCGTCGCAAAAATTAAATTCGTCGAACGTCGTGTGTTGAGGAAGCAAGAAAAAGCGCGGAATTCGAAATGGCTTCCCTCGGTGGATGTACACTTAGTTGGAGGAATTTTTTGCTTCTTTCCATAATTTTGATAACGAATCTTTCATAGAAATATAGGAGGTAGAAAGAAAATATTTCAACTTGTGAATATCTTAATAAAAATCGCCTTTCAACTTTCTTTCCATAATTTTGATTTTTTCATACAAACATAGGAAATATTAGAAAGAAAATATTTCGACTTGTGAATATCTTAATAAAAGTCGTCTTTTACACATAAACATAGAAAATAAAAAGAAAATATTTCAACTTCTGAATATCTTAATGAAAATCATCTTTTAACGTCAATCTTTTTTCCATAATTTTGATTTTGCATTGATTTTGCAAACATAGAAAATATTAAAAAGAAAATATTTCAACTTCTGAATTTATCTTAATAAAAACCGTCTTTTAATTATTTCCATCTCAAGTAATACATTTCATATATACAATATAATCTTTTCCAATCTTAAGAACAGGAGTATTCCACACGTTAAGAGACACTACATTCGGCGAACTCGGCGCACGTTTCCAAAGATCTTCGGCTCTCTACGTACGAAGCAGAACGATCCAGTTTCTCCGGATCGAGACGCAATTCCTGTAAAACGTGACTCGATTCGTCTCACAAGCGGACGAAGATCCGCTAACTGCTTCTGATAATCGAATGATCGTGGACACAGTGATATATAAACTCGTGTGTATAATAATTATACCTGTCCAATGTATAATAAAGAAACAACCTTGTTGGTTCGAAATAGATGCATTTCTCTTTTCGAGAAACTTGCTTTCCTCGAGTCACGATCAACAACTACTGTGCGTAGAAATAATGGGAAGAGGTTAATATTTATCGGTTGGAACAGAATCTTGTTGGTTGGAAACGCGTGCTCTGACCTCGACACGTTTCGACTTCTTTTTAGGGTCGAGGATCGCACAATGGAGAAATGTTTGTTACTTGCATACGTTTCAAACTAGGCCGAACGAAACGGGTTTCGAGCGCATTAACCTTTCTATTCGTTCCGCTACGACCACACGATGACGAGGATCGATCAAATTGGATTGATGAAATTACACGTTTGGTTAATTTATGGAGAGGAAGAGAGGATTGATGTAGCTGGCGATGATGAGATTAGATTAGAGGTGTTGGAGCTTGAAAATGAAAATGATCTCTTCACTGCTCTAGATATTTTTTTATATATTTCGTAAACGTATCGATTTCAATTTAATTTTGTCATAACAGCAGCTATGTGTTCGAGTGAAAATAATCGCAATTAAGCTTTTTTTGCAAGCAATTAAAATACTTTGTCGCTGCGTTTACACGGCCTGTTAACTCAAACAACTCAAGTAAATAATCCTTCAATTATTTCAAGCAGCGAATTAAACCATGCAACCAGTCTCTAGGTAACTGCAGTATGACATACTAGCTGTGCATCATAAATATAATTAAATTACGTACGTTGCTAAATTAGGATAAAAAACTTGCGATTCAAAAATATCCATCCTTTCAAAGGAAATGAAATGAGAAAGAAAAATTAAAAAATCGTTTCGTATCTTCCTGATTTAACATCATCAATTCTCGACTTCCTGCATTCACAGCTTCGAGTTACCAGGAACAGGAACGGAGAGAAAAATCAATTATCGATTATTAATTACGTAAAAACACTGGAGGCAAGAAGAAACCGCCTATAAGGAAGCATTAATTAAATAAATTGCAAATTGTTTCGCGCTAAAAATAAACGAAGCTCTCTTACACCTGAAGGAAAAGACAAAAAGGAAGAGGATCTATGCATACTCTCGATTACACGACAGTATTGGGATCGTCGATCGATGTTCCCAAGAACGTGAGATCAGTGAGACAAGAGTTCTGGTCCGCTAAAAACGAAACACGAACAACGTTCGAGGAGTCGTCGAAGCGTCGAGCAGGGCGTTAGATTTCACTAGATGGAGATCGAATAGGAGAAAGATAGGAAGACGTGCAGAGAGCATTCGAATTAACGCGGCAAGTGTTGCGTGATCCGCGACCTAGAAAATTCAGAGGAGTTCGAAGAAGGATGGCTCGGGATATCGCGTTACCGAAGCGAGAAGACGATATCCTTCTGCCGCCATGAAAGGATAATACCGACACGCGAAGCGTGAACTTGGAATTTTCTACGGGATGGCTTGGATGGAGAGGCACGGTGTGCGAATGGACCATCCGTGAGAACATTAGACGATACACATAGCGGTGGAGGGAAGTGAAATTCGTTGGAATCGAATCCGTGCCGAAGGATTAATCTCGAGCAAGTTGTTGGACGAATCGATAAATTAATATCAACTCGATATTGATTCCATCCAATCAAATTTTAATTCATACCCGAGTATTTCATATTTATAATCGGTATTGCGTTAAATATCAATTCAGAAACATTCATAACAGAGATATTTGTAACGCGAATATAGCAATATCCTTTCGTGCAATGATATAAATCGAAGAGAATATAAAATGCAAGATACGTATATCTATCGGATGAAGAAAGAAAAGTCAGAAGATTTCTTTTACTCTAAAAAATCTTGCATGGAATATATGCATGGAAAGAAGATTCGAAGAGGAAATCGCGGCTCAAGTCGATTGGAAAAATTGATGGGGAATGATCACGTTCACAGGCGACACCATGTCGAGGCCATGGAAAGGAAAACGATATAGAATCGATACGCATGCGACTCGCGTGGGTGTAGGCGGGCACACATGGACGCACGTGCGAATTCACGATCGAACGCACGCGTTTCTCAGTCTCGCATCGCGGACTTTTCCCACACGTGGTTCGAAGCCACGGGTTATTCCTCCTCTTCTTCTTCTTCTTCTTCTTCTTCTCCCTCGCTCCTTTCGAGAACAACGCCGTCCTAGCCCCTTTTCCACCACTTGTGCGTATATTCCTCTTTCAACTCTTCCGCCTCCCCCTCTTCCTCCTCCTCTTCTTCCGAGACCGATGCTTCTTCTCTGCCCTCACCTTATTTTCTTTCTTTTCAGTGTTCTTAACCTCGAGTGGGCAGCCGAGTTGCGCGATCGAGCCCCTTAAGCTTTATTGTTTCACGTATCGAACGTGGAAAAATATCATTCTGAGAATTTATAATGTTATGGATACCCGGTGAATGATAATCTAAATCGAAGTTTTGGAGTATAATTTGTTCAAGATAAGGTGTTCGTATAAGGTATTACTATGAAAACAGAAGTTAAGGAATTATAAAAAATAGAACCAAGACTCTGAATTATTCATCAAAAAAATAATTAACTTCCAAACTTAAAACTTCTAGCATTTGTGCATTAATTTTTCTAAAAATATCCACCTCTTTCGATTACAAAAAAAAAGTAACGAATCTTTGTTCAACTAATCTACTACTCTCTTCGATTTTACAGATAAAAGGCGAATCTAATCTAAGAATCGAAAAGAGTACATCACTCCCCACGTCTGGAAAAGGAACGGTCCGCCTTCTGCGCGAGAGCTTCCGGTTCCTTGCTTTGCACCGCGGTAGACATCACCTGGCGATGAGTCAGAGAAGTAATTCCCAGACACCTGCTGCCCTAAGAGGCCGAATCGCGTACATTACAGCAGGTCCCATCCGCTATTAACGATGCACGAGTTTTCTTTTTTCCTCGGGGTCGGTGGCGAGGGGTCGACAGAAACGTAGCTTCTTCTTCTTCGGCTATTGTCACCGAAACGAGACCCGGATTCATGGGCCAGCGATTTGCGACGCGAACGACCCCGACGCTCACTGATTCGTCGTTCGTTGCGACCACCAGGCATACAGATTTTCCTCCTCCATCGCAATGGGTTATTAGTACAAAGTGGTTTTTCAGGCAATTCGAGCGAATTTTCGTGAATCGTGGGGTTGTGCAAAAAGTCTTGTGAGGTATACCTTACTATTTGAAGAAAGATGGAAACTTTGTACGTTTGTATGTGCGATATTTCCTAGAAGAAAGAAGCATTTTACCAATTATTTTAATATTTATAACAGTTAACTATATTCAACAGGATTACGATTAGAGACAATGCGATAATTGTAGATACGATACAAAATAAAATCCTCAGCTTATACAATGAATTAGCGTGGAATAGAAAGAACAAATATTCAATGCAATATAGAATCAAGAATAAATACAAAGAAACAAAGGACGATAATTTACATGGAACAGAATTCACAATGAATGTAAAATTGACCTCGTTTACATAATAACGAGTGGGCGTGCTGGAAATGCACAGATGGCACTATTCTAAAAAATGCAATCAGATCATCCTTGGATCTCACTGTCCAACGAGCAATGTGCATCTGCATCTACAACTAAGCAGATGTTTCGTAGAAAAGGTACGCTATACCGATGTTTCGCCAATCGTTCGTGCAGCCAAATTCTGAAGGAAGATCGGGTCAGGTGCGTATCGACCACGTGCCACCAGATGGATGTCAGCTTTTGTTTTTTTTGAAACGAGCACGTGAGTTGGAAAATCGTTTGAAAGATATTTGCCGGCCACTCGAATCGATTAACCGTTACAAATTTCGATGTTCGAATAAATTTGTCATAAAATCGGCGTGTCCTCGAAATGGTGATTCGAGCAGGAAGCGTAGGATTTAATCGAACTGTTGAAATCACAGGATTGCGTGGGATTGGTTACAAAATGAAAATAGATCATCTCCGTTTTCAATCGTGAATGAGTCACGATTTAATATTGAAATTTTACGTTTATACGATTTCTATCGTAGAAATAGATGCGTGAAAAATTTGTCACGATGGATATCTTTAGTTACAACAATTTTTTTTAATCATTTTATTTTTAATCCTTTAACAAAGGAAATGCAGGAAGACGCTTCTCGATGATCGTCCAGCTTAAAAACGCGAAGCTACATACAAAACAGCCGACGAAGCATTCGTGACAAACGGAAGAAAAGTGCATTGTGAATACACCGTGCGACAGAGACGATTGCTTCACTAACGAGACACAAGAGCTTCATTTAAACGAGAGCATGCTCGTTTACGCGAAGCAAAACGATTCTTTCCTGTTTCGCCTGCACCCGCCATTTTAATCCCAAACTTCGACCAACTTTTGCATTCAAATTCTATTAAAGCAAAGGCGTACGATATTTTAATCCAAAATTAAATTGCAAAAAAAATAAAGGAATGTATCTTGATAAAATGAGAATGAAATATTCTACTATTTTTCAATATTGACTGAAATTGCCTACATAGTCATAAATAAGATAATTTTTTTTTTTATTTCAAAGAAAACTATATCGAGGAGTATTTTATTCCAACAATCTTTCTGACCTTCAATATTATCAATTACTTTACACCCATTCGAAAACAATTCCTTCACTTAACAAGTCTCCACCAAAAATTTGCACCTGGTTAAAGCATCTGGTTAGAACAGAATCATTAACCAATAATAATTTCACATTTTACACACACGTAAAATTATAAAATGTTAAGATATTATTAACAATTTTTATCAAACATAAAATTCAAACTAAAAAAAACAATAATTATTCCAAGATCATGGAGCATGAATCCATATCATATGCACGGTGTATATTATCTTTCCAACGAATGCAAAAACTACAATTCGTAGAGAAAGAAAAAAACCGAAATCGTGATTGAACAAAGCACAGGTGAGAAACGTGTTTAATTCAACTCGGGCCCTCGAGGTGTCGACACAGGGAGGGAAGGTGCATTGTGCGGCATGCGATGGGAGCGACAGTGTCAATAACACCCAGAAGACGAGACTGTGAACAGGTGTAAAAGGGTGTACCCACTTCGTCCTTTCCGGCGAGCGGCTAATTATAATAGGAAACTGATTCATCTGCCGGCGCTAATTACGAGTAGACCGTGCCACAAACTCGACACCCTCTCCTCAGCGCGTTATACACCAGATTTCCAAGAGAGGTGGTGGGGGTATCGATAGGAAAATCGCGACGAGAACGGAATCCTTGGTTCGAATCGAGAGACGACCCGAGAGGAAGCAACCTTGAACCTTGAGGATCGAATCGAATTCGCCAACTCGATCCTTCGAACCAGTCTTCTTTATCTTTCTGTCTGTTTTTTTTTTTTTTTTTTTTTTTTAGATGGCGTTCGCACGGTAAGAGCGATAATGTGTGAAAAGGGAAGAAATAATCGGTTTGTTTGTTTTAGGTGGGATGCGGTGTCGAAAAGCTTGTGTGTCCGTTTAATTTTCAACCGAATGGAGTGGACAAATAAACGTGAGAATAAAAATTGACTTGACAGTGTGTGAATTTTGCATTTTGTTTACTCGGTTATTTTTATATAACATAACTTATATTTGCCGAAGGTAATATCATTTTCGTCTCTCCAATTTCTATAAAAATAGATTTCTTTCGTTTGTTTCAGTTTCACAGGATCCACGCAATTAATTCCAAATCCTCGATTAGCGCGTATTTATCTCTTCGATGATTCTAATGCCTTTTACCTTTCAGCATAACGACATTATACAGCGAGGAATTATAATCGGTTCTCGTTGGCCGAAAGGGGAAAGAAATAATATCTCGACCGACTCTTTTCAGTTCTCGAGTGTCTTTAAAAATGAATGTTGAGAGCACGAGCGGAGATTAAGGTAAAGTAACGCGTTACCTAATCTCCGCCGTTGGAAATCTTCCAAAGCTCTTTTGCTCTCCCAGCCTCGTCGACGAAACGTTATCTCGTCGCGGGAAATACGCGAGCATCGCGATGTTGTGTCGCGCCAGATAATACAAAACCTAGCTCCATTAACCGGTACAAGTCGACAGATAACGCTTTAACTGGCGATAAAGCAATACTCTATACTCTTCCTTATTTCCGTTCGTCGAAACGTGTCCACGACGGTTTCTTTCTTTCCCCTTTGTTCGACTACAATTCACACAATTCAGTTTATAAAAGTTAGCAGGCACGTTAGCGGAACGTGTGGATGATAAAATTGTAGTCAGAGTACAATGAGATAAAAAAATGGACTTATTTCGTGAAACACAAGAAATTGATCGAATATTGTTCGATATGATTCATTTATTCGTGTTCAACGATGAATAATTTCAAATCTGTACATTGGTTTCCAATTCATCGCGAAAATGCTTAAAACGATTAACAAATCATTAGATTGCAGATTTTTATCTAAAGAAATGATTAAATGAAACATATGTATATAAATATACGTGATAGCATTTTAAATTATATTGGAGAAACGTATGCATTTTCAGAAATAAACGTAAGTCGCTGAATCGTGGGCCTATTCTCGGTAATCTGTTCGAGATCTCGGGATAAAAAGAAGTGACTTTGATGAAATAGTTTTTGAATTGCTTTTGATGATACAATTTTTAATTTCATTTTGCGTGTTGATATAAAAGTAGAAGTTTCGTTCGTAAATTTACGCAAATATAATTGTTGTGAGTTTTCTTGGTTCAATGGAGTTTTAAATTGTGATAAATATGCTTATTTCTGAAAGAATATAATATAGATTTAAAAAGTCATTCCTCATTATTTTATATCATATTATAAATTCAAATTATTAAAGATATGTTTTAATTTGCTCAATCGTTTCTTTAAAACTGTTTTGTTCATCAAGGAAAATTGTACACTCATTGTTTGAATTAATTACTTCATGAATTTTAGTTACTAAAATAAACGTATGATTAATCAAAATGGTTCTGATTCGAAGGGTCATTAACTTTCGTGCTAATGGAAACCAGACGTCAATCGTTACACTGCAAAGAAACACATGCGGATACATTCATATAGTCAATCTTCTATTATCTATAAAGGGGTGTAGCTTCATTATCAATTACACTTTTAAAATTTACCATGAATCACTGTCTTAATAAATAGTCTTAAACTTCGAGTACAATTTTCTTTTTTTTTTTTTTTTTTTTTGTTTTCTTCCTTATCAATCATCGTGAAACGATGAGAAAGGTTTTAATTATTTTCAGACTTTTAATTTCCACTCGTTCGACTCGTTTTAAACTCTTCGTTAAAATTGTATAGACATGGTTCCTCAGCGACGATGAAAAGTGTCTCCAATTAATGAAAAATCCAATAGAATGGGAATGAGGGAAGAAGGGTTAAAAAAAAAAAAAAACAATTAACTATCCTTTCCCAATCATTTCCAATTATCCAAAAACTGGGTCGTTGTTCCATCTTCGAGTCACATTGATTTATTTTAAATTTATTAAGAAATCGGCTACATCCAACGATAATTATTTTACATTTTATGTATAAAATTTAAAAAATTAAAAAACTAAATAAAATACACTCGAAATATCCAAGAATCTTTTCTCCTGATTAAATATTTTTTTATTGAAATCAACAAAAATCAAATTAAAAATGCCACACGATATTCCTTCTTCTTTTTTTAAATTATATTAAATTATTTATCAATTTATTTCGTTCTAGTTTTACTCATCTTACGATAATCTAATGTCCATAATAAAACATATTTTTATATTTCAAAAAAAGAAATTGGAAACAAAGATACGTGGGAACAGAAACATAAAGATATACGTGAACGAGATGTTGCCTAAAACATAATTTATGCGCGATATGGCTTTGCTTCACGATAACGAGGAACGTTCAAACATTTATCGACGATGAAACTGGTCGATGGACCGTTAGCCAGCTAAGGTGCCATTACAGCGGAGCCGAAAACAAGTTTTATATCATTAAATTCGTTCGTTAGTTCGGTATGGCTAATGAAACATTTTCGACGAACGAAACCCTCGAACGATACACTCCTGGGTTTCATTAATCCACGTTGCTAATTTATGGGCCGATTAAATCGCACCGATAAAAATTACCATTTATCGGCCGCTGCCCTAACAGATACAGGCCGCGATTGTTTAATTTCATCGTTCACTGGCGGGCGAAATTGGAAAGCATTAATAATACAAGAAGGAACCGAGAAGTCGTCGCTGTAAAATTGGAATAAAATTGAAAAATTGCGTAGTGCCGTGGAACGGATTGATACTTGAAACAATTAGAGTATTTGCTTTCTCAGAAAAATCTTTTGAGAAGCTGTTAAATTTATGTATTGTTACACGTCTTGATTAGTTTTTGGAAGCTCGTAAGTATAAAACTTTGCAATGATTTTTTTTTTTTTTAATAATTAATAAATATGTAATTTAAAATTTCTTTAAAATTTTTGGAAATTATTAAAAAATTTAAGATGAACGAAATAAATTAAACGAGGTTAATGAAAGAGAGATCGATATGTTACAGTGTATCTGATCTTAAAACAAGATGAATTTGATGAAATTCGCTTGTGCCTACAGAAATGAACAAAAGTGTATTGTCCCGTGGCGATTTGATGAATAGCTATCGAATGTGAAAGCAGCCATGCTTCAAGCAAACTAAATTAAAGTCGAAATTGAATCAAACCTGCTGGTGAATGATCTGATTGAACGAGATGAGCTGTGCAATAATTAGAAATATACGATAAGTAAATATTAAAATTATTTTTATATCACATACGAAATTATTCCTTCAAATCTATCGAATCAAACCGACTCCTGCAAACAAAAAATTACAACACAGAAATAATAAATTTCATTATTGTATTTTCAAAATTGACAAAGATACACTCTCTGTATCTGGATCAATGCACAAATAATTAAACGAGGCTTCGAATTATTTATTCAAAATCAAAAAAAAAAAAAAAAAAGAGAAAGAAGAATCTTTTCATTTAAACAGGTGCTACGAAAAAACAGGCAAACTTCCCAAATAAACAATTATCAACTAAACGATTAATTTACGTTCGATTTAGAGAGCAGTGAGAGGTATCCAATCACGTTCGAATCACCCATCGATCAACGGGGAACGAGTTCACGAGCTTGTTATGAGACAGATTAATTTTCAAGGCGCGGGGGATGAATGGCGAGTAAACACAGGCGCGAATACACAACGAAGGAACGACGAAGGTTTCTAATCTAATAAAACGATCGCGGTATTAGCTATCGGCATTCGACATGAGGCACGCGTACCCGATACTCTTGGCTTTTACGTGACACGTGAATACAAGCGTTTTAAGCGTAAAACGTGCACGCGGACAGGGTGTGGTAAGTAACTCCTTTGTCCCGTGTCACGAATGAAAAAGTGAACGCCACGCGCACACAGAGAGGCATTAAAGTGGCATCGCTACTATGAGAAACAATTGTATTCCATGTTGAAGTTTCCTATTTCTTCGACAAAGATGATGATGATGATGACGACGACGACGACGTCTCGTTGATGGACTGTTTGATAAACGTATTGTTACCGAGATTGCTTTCTGAGAAGTCTTTTTTTCCTTCACGTGTGACCGTTTAATTTCAGCTTTAGCGTAAATTGATTTAACTGAGTTGAGTGTAATTTGTGTTTGATATCTATCACGTTGGAGATAATTTTTATTTCTTGAAAACTTGATTTTTATTTTTAATATTCACCTTTCAATATAAAAAGCGAAATATACGTATTTCGTTGTTTGAATGTAAGAAGGATTTGAAGAAAAAATGTTTCAAGAAAAAATGCTCTTTCTAACAATAATTATATAAATTCTTCGATTTAATTAATTACATTTTCTTACTAATCATCGATAAATTAAGATAGAAATACTTCTAGCAGCGAGACAATAGCCATTGTCGCAAGAGAACTCGCGAAAGCCCTGAAAGTTAACCAGTCAGCAAACAGCATTCTCCTCTCGTAAACCAATCGCTATAATTCTCGAGCACGTGAACAACAGAAACCTTGTCGAATCTATAAACACTTTCTACTTCTGGAAAAAAAAAAGAAAAAAAAGTTACATCCATATCGACAATTAATCTCGAGAATTCTCGTCGGCACGGAGACAACAATCGGTCCAAGATCCTTCTAGAAACTCAACCAGAGTTGTTGACCAGGAACGAACGACAAGAGTATGATCTCTCTTATTATAGTATTTTTGGGGCCAAAGATCGAGAAAGAGGAAGAAGGAGGAAGAAACGATACGAGGGAAAAGAGAGGAACAAAATGGAGGAGGCGAAGGATGAGGGGGCTTAAAAGTATTCTCCACATATCCTGTCACTTACCAAGCATGAATATTTACGTCTACCTTACGAAAGTTTTCAGGAGATAACAGGTCTTAAAGATTTGGTAGCCACCAGTGGCCATAAACTGTGGACGGTGGTGGGCTCATAAATGTCTTGCTGTAAATCTGTTTCTTTAAAACATACGAATTCGCGTTTCAAAGTGATTTAGAGAGTTGAAAGTGTGTATCGGTGTGGATTATTCTTGCTTCGTTTATATTCGTTTCTCGCGAGATTTGCTTAAAATCACGTTAAAATATCGGTTCGAGTTAACGCGTTATTTTCGAATTTACATTGGTTTTATTCAACGGTAAGAATAATCTTTTATAATTATTAAATAGCTCGATTCTTGCTTCATATTATATCGTCAAAAGATATAGATAAAATTCTCTACAAGAATAATTGCCAATACTTTGCAACCCCTTTTGGAAATTAAAAGATTCGTAGATCGAGTTAGATCCTTTTTTTATGCATCGCTTCTTTTTCCTATAAATATTTATATTTATCTCCATTAAATTACACGATGAAATTAGCGTGAACACGTGAAAAAAAAATGTTTCGAAAATGCGTTGAAATGCATGTTCAGCTATCCGGTTGCATACAAGAAGCGATATTGCGAAGAGAAAAGACGAAAAATAAGCGAAAAAAATTCCTTTACCCTGGTTAAATCAATACGAATTAAAGCTTTTTTTAAAAAAAAAAAATAACTTATACTTTCAATAAAAAAAAAAAAGAAAAAAGGAGAATACAATAGCAAGAGGAAGTTGATCTTGAAATTTATCGAATCCTTTCACTTTTAAGAGACAGCTCGTATGAATTACAAATAGATATCATTTAAAAATTTTGCTTCGGGCAAAATTTTTTTCAATCCTTAACCTTTTCAAACATACATACTTATGAAAGAATTATGATAAATCAAATTATCATATTTATCATATCTCTTAAATTATACGTACATATCTACAAATAAAGTAGAATTACATAAGAATACTTTCTTTTCGTTTTCCAATCAATTATCGATCGAGCGTGATCACGATTTCAGCTCACCGATTACACAAATTACAATTACGTGGGCGAAAGAATATACTCGATCGCAGGAAACGAGTCGAATCAAATTTTCGAATTTGTTTGCCCGAGTTGAAACGACTACTCGAATTACTCGAGGAGTAATTTTCGAGGATCGATTCGAGCGCGATTTACGTTACGCAATCCTCGTTGAAACGAGAAGCCAAAGCTCGAATCGAGCCTCCTTTGTCCCTGCCTGGACAACGGCCGTTTATTCGAAATCCGATCGATTGTTCTAATCGAGACCGAGCCGTGTGTAATTGCTTCCTGCGGATGTTACAATTACCGCGCTACGTATCGGATATAGCGTATTTGCGGCGTGCACAAAAGCTGGGAAAAAACAGATCGACAACACAGCAAATTCTAACGGTACGTGGGAAGGCTCCTTTCCAAGCCGCGAAATTATTTCCATTAATGAACCGTGATACCTTCTTTCTCCGCGGTCCGAGCCGCGGAGGAAACGGCGCGAAATTTGAACGAAGGGAGGATGCAGAGGAAAAAGTTGGAAAAGTTTGATTGGAGAGCGATTGATGATTATAGGTAGGTGCGTATAACGACGTATTATATGGGCGATTTGCGAAACAGGATGTCGATCTTTCGTCGTCGTTCACGGTGTTCGAGGCTTCTTATTTGAATAAAAGTATTTCTCGATTACGGTAATTTTGTTGAATTCGAGCAAGTAAATGGTGAATTGAATTTTGAGACGGGATAAAATATGATTACAACCACTTGAGAATAATAATAACGTGTAAAAGAATTTATGGAAGAATTATTTCATTTAAAATATATTTTTATCGTCGTTTAATTGGCGCTTCTTTTTTTTTTTTTTCATTTTTATCTCACATGATCAAGGGAAATTAATGTAAAACTTGTTTAATAACAGTAGTTTAAAAAATGTAAAGATATGGAGGTATATATATATATATTCCAAGGCTGTAAAGTTTTAAGGCCAATCGTGTGTGTCTGCATTATCGTAAAAAAAGATTTATCTTACCTGAACGGCGCTGTTGAGGAAACAGTTGTTTTGACCAGGTCCATTGAGCAATCCTTTAGTGCTGGTGAAACTGGTATTATGATCATTGGACGATGATTTCTGTGAGGACTGGATCTGTCCATTCGATTGACTTCCATGGATCTGATGGCACTGCGTCGATTGCAAATATCCAGTGTAATCCACGGTGTCCTGGGATGCAGTTGGCTGCTGTAGCCCCATGATGGAAGCCATCCTCGGTCAGCTACGTCTGTGTCATCTGCGTGAAGAAGAAATTGAAATTTCATTGGTCGAATATATCCCTTACAATTACATCTCACGTTCATGTTTATATTTCATTTTCAAATTACTTCATTTTTTAATTGTGCTCAGCTTTCCAAAATTTTGAGAAAATTATTTTGTCCAATAAGTTGTAAATTATAATTGACTCAAATGAACTCAAAGAATTTTCAAATTTAACTCAGATCTAGAATTCCACGCTAATCTCTTGTGAAACATAATTTTTAAAATATTTCTTAATTGTGGCCTATAATTAATATAGAAGATTCTCTTCCGAATTCCAAGGAATTCTCATTTTCGTAATAACGTTCCGTTTTAAGTGGAGAAAATATTTTTTACACCGGCGGAATATAGGTAAATTGCAGGGTGGTAGAGAATGAGAGAACTCATAAAACTATGCTCATACGGAAGTCTACTTGCTACATAACCGTGGAACAAATTTTGCGGAAACAATAAAGGGGACAACGTGATCTTTTATGGGCAATTCTCTCGGACAAATTAAATAAATTGCGGAAAAATGTGCGAAAAGGGAAGAATTCTACGTAGCCATTATTCCAATATTAAAAATCAATATTTAATTCGCCAAATACAAAGATTCACGATATAATATATTTTTGATATTAGAAATTATTACATTAATATATCTTATTGAAAGAGAAAAATCAGTTGCAACCATTAATTGTGCCAAGAAAGTACTATAATAATAGCAACGACAAAATTATTCTACGTAGATATTATTCTACATTTATTCTTTTATTTTTATTCTATTATTCTATTAAATTCTACATTTTACTGAAAGAAAATTGATCAAGTATTATCAAGGAAGTAGCATAACAGCAATAACAAAGTTATTATTTATTACGAATTCAATTCAATACCTTTCATAAATACGTAGCGAGTATATTACAAGTGGAATGTGATAGCGCGGCGAACAGTAGCGTAACGCATCGCGTATCAAGCGATTGTAACAATACCAAGAAATCGTGTTCAACGAATCAATGAACGTCGAATCGATATTCATCGCCATTCTCGTTGCACCCCAATGTTCTGTCTGACGGAACGTGGCCTCGATCGAGGATCTTCAAGGAAAACTGCGTGAGCGAGAGTGCGGTTCTGATTGATCGTGAGCAAGAGTAATCGTCGAAGACGATTTTTTTCCTTTTTTTCTATAATGCGAGAGCATAATTTTAAAGGAAGATTCATTAAAAAATGATTAAGAAATGGAATCGAAGGGATGCCAAGTTTATAGAATTCTCAGTTTAATAAAATTTCAAAATTTCGAAGTTTGAAAAGTGATTTGAAGGATGGTTAAATGAATTAAAATACTTAAAAAAAAAAGGAAACTCTAAAGTATAAAAAAAATTACCTTTTCAAACAATCTTGTAAAATTCTCTTTATCGTCATTCTTTCAGAAATATATTTATTAAGCGGGATAAATAATCGATGATATTTCCACATTTAACCCAACAATTGTTATTCCTTCCTACGTACAAATCTCGAGACGTATAAAAATTCTGGTCAAACAGCCAAGAAAAAGCGGGATCCCACTTTTGCTTAGCACAAGATTCACACGGGATGGTGTGGTAACGGTAAACACACGGTATCGACTCTGGTAATTTCTTCACACTCTCTATCGCGTCCTATTTTTACCCATGAACGAACAGTATTATCTTACGCTCCTTCTATCACCGTTATATATGAATTTGAATTGCGTAGAGAAACGGGAGTCAATGGAATCGTCTAGCAAGAAACAGGATGCAGGATATAAACACTTTCCCGCAAGCGGATTAACGAAACGAGTTACGATTGATACTTAATCGAGTACTTTCGTTCGTTCCTTTCTGCTTCTGTTAATAATCCCATTTGGCAAATCTTGAAAGTCTTGGAGATCGTTGAATTCGATTGCGTGCACACATACATTCGAGTGGAAAAAATTGTGTGAGATTGCAAAATCGTGGAAATTGTGGGTTCATGGAGATTCAGATTGTGCAAGCGTGGCGTGAAATCGATTAAAAATCGATTGTAGTCATAGTACCGTTAAAATTACGTTGTTGGTGGAACATGTGATGCACAGGATGTCTATTTTTAACTGCGATTTGAAATGATGAAAATTTTTAGAACAACGGAGGAAATTTATTTTATTTACTCGAAATGTCGGCCAACGTTTCTTCTTTTTAAATCCGAAAAAAGTACAGAAATATTTCAGCTTCGATGATCGTCAAAAATAGGCTTCCTCCATGCCCTCTGCACGCGATCTCTTTTTCCTAGAGATTCGGAAATAAACTTCAACGCGTTGGTTACATATTTTCGACGCCTAAGACTTGCATGGCGTATAATGCACGTTCTTAAGTCGAACAAAATTTTTTTATAATAATAATATCAAGTGCTAAATTTCATTATATTAATAAATAAAATGTTAAACAAATGTTACAATATATCGTATTGAAATAAATAATAAACATGCTACGAGTAAAATTTATCTATATGATTAAACACACGAGATGTCGAAAGAAAATCCGTTTCTAGAAGAATTAATCACAAAATTGATTCAAGTTAATCGAACACTTCAAAATCATAACGATATCCATTTTCAAAAAGAATTCTATTCACAACTCTGGTATATTCAAAAATGTTCAAAAATAAATAAAAAAAAATCGAATCTTTTTCACAATGCCCATAAACGGAAGGCAACAAAAGAAAAATAAACATATTCTATCCACCTTTCCAAAAGAAGAAAAAAAATCAGGCGAATCCTAATTAACGGTTAAATTTTAACCCTGAAATCCCTTTGGCAAAATTCATGGACGAAAAAAAAGACGATAGTCGTGATTTCTGCTGTGAAAAAAGAGAAATGAAAGGGGAGGGAAAAGTAAAATGCTGAGAAAAGATGATACGTATCGGTACGTGGAGGAGGCAGAAAGAGAGCGGCTGGACCGGCATAACCCGACACGCTAAATGGTACGGCTGAGTGGTCGGCGTTAATTTCGAGGGGCCAAGAAAAGTGGTTGGAGGGAGTACGTGCTCGAGTGGTAACCTGGCTTTCGCTGTCTTCGTGGTCGCTTTCAGGGTTCGGTAACAATGCGACCACGATATTTTTCGCTTGTCAAAAGCAGACGCGAGCTAACGTAGTAGGAAACTCGATACGATACGCGTTATGTTTATACGTGCGAGTATAAATTTTTAGAAAAGGAAGAATATTTCTACAAATGTGCAACGTGCATATGTTGGTCGAGAGAAGAAATGACAAATGGTGGGAAATTGGAATGGATTCAGGTCAATCGAACGATATTACGCGTTGTATACTGGCTCGTCGACTTTTTCCTTCGCCGTTTGTGCTCGTAATTCGCTCGGTGAGAATCGAATTGGAGGTGTAACGAATGGATGAATAATTTGCGTTGGAGGTGGAAATTGTGATGCGTAATTCTGAAATACTTATTGATGAGTAAACTAAAATAGTATTGATATAAAATAATTATTGATATTATTGGAATTATATTTTTTTATAAATTATAATTACATGGGATAATTTTAAGAAATAAGATATTAGAGAAAGAAATGTTATAATGTTCGAGGGATGATTTATAAAAAAATTATAGAAATTTATCAAATTTTTTTCAAATAACAATCTTCAGTTTCGATTTATAAATGGAATTTAACAAGATTTTTTAACTAATTGTCAGATTTCACTAATCATGAAAAACAGCAGGGAAGTATTAAAAACTACAGTCAATATTTATTCTCAGATAAATTCTCATTATGATTCTCAGATTTAATTTTAGATTGTGCTATCAATGCGAAATATCGTGTTACACATGTTCAACTCTTGCGAATATGTGCAAAATATATATCTTTATCTGCTATATAATATATTTTATAAATTTAAATAATTTTCAATCATAGTTTCTTATGGATATATGGTATAAATGCATACGATATAATATACGTATACACAATACTTTATTTTTGACAAATGAACAAAAATCTCATAATCAAATATTGACGTTCCAATTTATCGTGAAAATTAGATCTGGATGCATGCCAATGCGATATATTATCTTGTAAATATTGATATATGTTGATGAAAAAAAAAAATAATTTCCGGTACCGGGAATCGAACCCGAGCCTCCTGGGTGAGAGCCAGGTATCCTAGCCACTAGACCATACCGGAGATGTGTACTTACTTCTTCATATTTCTTAAAGTGGTAGAATAAAATAAATATTTTTAAATAATTATTATACAATTTACAAATTTTTAATGAAATTTAAAATGAATTACTCCATGAAATTATAATCTCAATAAAAATAATAAATTATTATGTGTAATATTTTCAAACGTCTTTAAAAAAACAATTAATTATTAAAGTTTATTATTTTATTAAATTTATTTTAATATCGAATCATTTTCTTTTTTTTTTTTTTTTTGGTTGATAATTTATATTCCACAAAAATTTTCAATTTATTCGTCTAGTCTATCGAAAAGTGTAGGCTTTTCTACGCCGCGTTATTCTCCTTCCAAAACTATACTCTATACGTGTTATGCATGCTGGCATAACAAGCCTTCGTTGTTCTGAATGACAATGTACACAAACGTATTTATAGACGACCACCATCTACACGTTTGTCAAGTTTCTTTCGGTTTCTTTCGCTTGGTCGTCTCTTTTCTGTATTTCTACGATACTCACGATGACTCTAACGGTATAACGGATAAGTTCGTGCAATCAGACCGAACGCAAAACATACGCATCCGATGTCGAATCGATTTTTATGCTCCTCCGAATGAGAATAAAGATTTCTCGTTGCTGTGGACTTTTGCGATACTTTCTACACAAATTTATTTATAAAAATTAAAATGAATTTTGTTCTGAATTTTTTTTACCAAAAAACTAGTTTTATTGGCTACTTATATCATCTCTTTTTAATTATCTAAATGATACATTTTTATTGGATAAACACAAAGAAGGGTACATTAAATTCATTGAATTATAATTATGACTAATGACGTTATAAAAGGATAAAGAAAATAAATATATAATAACAAACAATGAAAAATTAAAAAATTATTTTTATTCTTTACAATTCCTTATGTAGACATTAAAAGCAATCCGCAAGAGTTCTGAATAAAGACAAATAAAAACGAATGACAATTACTTGCAGGTTGAAAAAAAAAGTCGTCTCTTGGTTTAGCATGATTTCTCCATTTTTGGCCAAGCCAGGCGGCGTTCTCATAGAAAATTAAAGAGTTTAAAAAGAAGCATCGAGGCCGCTTCCGGTGCCCGTATATGGCGACGATTATCGTATTTTCTCATAAAATCGGCTTGATGCCTCGACGGCCGAAAGAAAGAAAAGAAAAAGAAAAGCGAGCGACAAGAGCGAAAAACGGAAACGACAGAAGGGGAGATCGTACATTATGGCGTAAATGCGGTCTCTGCCGCTCTATCTCCGAGGTTATTTCCGTTTCGACGCACGAATTGACGACTGTGGGAGGTATCGCGACGCTACATTTCGCGCGAAAGAAAGCTCACCAATTAATATCTTCTCCCGATCAACAATTTTTCTCTTTTTCCATCAAACAACTTTTTCCATCTTTTCATTTCATCAATTTATGGATGAGAAAATTTTTGAGAGTGTTAAGAAAGCGCCATTTCTTTTTAATTGTAATTTAAATCATAAATTGGAAGATTTTAGAAGACTTTATAAAAAAAAATTTTATTATACAAAAATTTGTGATTATTATATTGTTAAAAAAGATTAAAGTTTAAAATTTAATATTGTTTTAAATTTATATTACAAACGTATTGATACGTCTGTAAATAATCCTTTGGCTTATAATATTAAATTCGAATTCGTTTATATATATATATTGTTTAAGCAAATTTAACAATATTTCAAAAGATATTAAGAGTGAAATATTATATATAGATATGGTATAGTATGGCTACTACAAATTGCTGTTATCAGTATAATGTTACTGCAACTTTCACGCTAGCACAGCTATGAAAATAAAATTGCCCCACTATGTAAACCGGCTATAACATGTACTTGTTACGAGTATTCACAACATAGTCATAAAGTTCATTAATAGCTACGTTTACTGTTCTTCGAACTATCTTCTATCTGTTGTTAAAACACAAAGACGTGGATCATCCACGCTGCTTGCTTTACAAAAGATGCTTATTTGCATCTCTTCATGTTCAGTATGTAAATTAGCCCGACAATGACAATTCAATTACTAAAACGATAATCATTCAACATTTAATCAAGACTTCTCACATAATATAACACCATAAATAAACTTGAATATTTATTAACCAGCTATCAAACCATTAATCAGTCTCGCATTTCCAAACTCATTCCGCAAATTTTCCAATCATCTCGCTTCACCATGCGATTCGTCTCATCCCAATTGTCTCATCGTTCGAGATCTTCATCCGTTCACAAACGAAAACGATTTTACTCTCTTTAACATACTCTCGTCGCAAAAAAAAAGAAAAGGGGGAAAAAAAAATTCTAATCCACACGACGTTAACAGCGTTTCCAGCGCGCATAATACATCTTGCAAACTTGCAATTTTTACCCAATTTTTTTTGTCTACACATAACCTCGTCTACACGCGAAATTTCGCGAAAGTAATTAAAACGCTTTGTGCTAGGCTCGCGGATTGTTATCATACGCGGTACGTATGATACATATAGGCGCAGGGAATTAAATGAAAAATCGTCGAAGATACGTGGCCCGGGATTTATACACGCGTCAGCACGATCGCGTTTCGCCGCAATGCGGATGGAATTTCTTCTTTTCGATCTCGGAGAGTGGCTTGACGCGAGCGTAAACAATTACGCGAAGGCGCAAGAAGAAGAAAGTTGGCAGTGCTCCTCGCCTCGAGGAGAGGAGCGGATCGTTGACGAGAGGGGAGGAAAAAATTTAGCGCCTGTTCGTCGTTAGGGGAGGAGGTTGATCGGGGGGATGGATGGAAAAAGAGGAGGGGATTTCGAGAAGAAAGTTCTGGAAGAGGCACTCTTGTGGAAGATGTTCTTCTTTTTCGAATGGTGGAAATTTATGTGGAAATCTTAAGTTTAGGAAGGAGTTGCTTGTCGTAGAATGTTTTGAGATTGTTGTTTACTTATTTATTTGGTCGGTGAGAGATTGGTTGGGTGGAATCATTTCGAGATGATGAATGAGATGGGAAGAGAAAGAGAATTACTCGTAATTACGTTCTGATTCGCATTGAATAAGTACGATGAAAATTTCGTGAATGTTGATTGTTCAGGTCGTCGATTCAATCGATTATCTTGATCTCGCTTCCTGGTTCGGGTCTAATTAAATTTCAATTTCTACAGTTGATTTCGAAACTTCTTTTGCCGACTCTATGTGTTAATTGAGTTTGAGTGAGAAAAGAATAGGAAATATGAGAATAAGTGAATATCGATCTTCTTAAAAGATTAATCGAAATTTCTTCCTTTTTTCTTTTCGCAAGAAAACAAACGAGATTTATTATTGGGCTTTGCCCCATAAATAAAGATTTTAATTTAATTATTGTCAGACAACGACATGAAAATGCGATCAAGATATGATTCGAGCTGAGATCAATCGAAATTACATGTAAACATTTTTTTAAAAAATAAAAGGAAAAGAAAAGTATGAATGAGCCGGATAATGCGTGTATGGGTAAAAAAAAGTTGCATCGATTAAACCGTATACACTCACCGTGAAGGATTTGAATGCGTCAAGTAGGATTTTAACCCTTCATTCGAGGAAGGTGATCGACGTGGTAATTCCAGGTTTGGTGGAACCATTTTTCGCCTCGAGGGATTTAAGGATTTTCCACTTATATGAGCATGCCTCCAAAACTTTTTTTTGCCGATAACGCATTGAGTGGTTTGTAAGCTAAAAAGTTTTCGAGCATTCATCACGCTCCTGTCTCGTATCGATTAGAGGGTGAGATTAAAAAGTGTTTCCATTTCCGTGTTCTTCCATCGGGAAAAAACGTAAATCATCCATGATAAGTAAAAGATCAATCTCTTATTTTTGTTATATTATTGATTTAATATATTTATCGGTTAATCTTTATGATGAATACGAAACGAAAAATATATATCATTCATTTTTTAATATCTTGTTTTAATAAATATTTAATCGAATAAGAAACTAGGATTCAAACTTTAATTCTCTTTCTAGGATTCTATGAAAGCATCAATTACATATTATTGAAATTCACTATTTCTCTCTCGCGATTTTTCTAGCACAAATTGCACAAAATGCATTATTGATCTAAATAATTCACTATTATACTTATATATCTTGAATAATATACGATGATTCATAAATTTGACTCTCCATATACTTTATATTAAAATTATCAAAATAAATCGTTTTATCATAATTATTGTCACAATTAATCTAACCAACGACGAAATAAAAGTAACCAAAGGGATCACATTCTTCTATGGAATCGAGTCCATATCAAAAGCAAGAAGCGTGGCGCACATGAGCACAAAGGAATACAATAAACGGATAACGATAAAGCAGCAAAAATATTCCGCATTACCGTCACGTAAATCCTCCCCCTTCCTCCGACTACTCTTCAAAGTCGTAGTAATAAACCGGACAGCTAACCGAGGTGAAAAACAATCGAGCAAAAGGACACGGTGAAGAGGCGCTTGTGGAGCAGCGCACGATCTGGAATATCCTTGTAAGCTCTCCCTCCCTCTTCTTCTGTCGGTCTCGCGGGATTACGCGTTTTCGAGGGGGTGCGCTCGCGCGAATTTTTTCGAGGGTGCACCTGCGCTGCGTTACGGGTATCGAATGTTGGCCATCGCGATTGCGGTCTTCAGGAAAAACTGGCCGAACCGGTCACGCGTTAAATATCACGGGCCCCCACTGGCAAGAGGACCAAAGCGAAGCGGCTGCAGCAGCACGAGATCGCGGTGGTTCGCGGTCTAACTCGCGATCGATCCTTCTTTTGCAGTATCGGATACGGATAAAAACCGTATTTTGCGCCACTCGAATTCCTTTAGGATGCAATTTGCGGATGGAATTTTCCAAAATGAGGATTTATCGTTTAAGTTTCGTTAAGTTTTGGATTTGATTAAATTTTGAGAGAATTTGATATAATGGAATTTTGAGATAAGGCTTGGCGACTTTTTCCACGTGTCGATCGATTTTCATGGGTTGTAATATTGGATATGATTAAATTTTGACCGAATTTCGTGCTTGGTATGGATGGAACTTTGTAATGCTTATATATATATTCTTTTTTTCTGGAATTTTAGATTCTTTGTAAAATGCATGGGCAATTTCACGTGTAATGGAATTTTCCAAATCTTGCGGATTTTTCGGTGTATTATATGATTTTGACGCTGTAATTCTGGAGTAATTAAATTTTGTGCAAATTTCATACGTGGATTTTTCTTTTTTAGTAGAATCTTTGACACGTGATCTTTGGAATATGAATTTAGCAATAATTAAATTTTGGATGAATTTCGTACTTGATATATTATATATATTTGCAACTCTTGTGAATTTTATTTCAGAATTTTTTTAATGATATTTATATTTTAGAATATATAAATTTTTGCCGAATGTGTCAATTCATTGTATCGTAGGGAAATTGATTGGAGAAAATTCTTGATATTAATTTCAATTAGATTCTTAACTTCAAATTAACCATCTTTAATTTATCTGCAATTTATCTATAAAAAAAAAGTGAATATTTTCTCAACAATTTATAAGATAATACATGTATACAAAATGCATTAGCAATTGGTATGTTATAAATTTTTTTTTCATATTCATTTGAAGAATAAATTAACATCGCGTGTGTAGATTAATTTTGCACGAGGCGAGTCAAAGATCGAGCAAACAACTGCGAGGGTTCATAATAATTGAATAAATATTAAGATTAAATTGCGATAAAAATCTCTACAGAAAATTATCGTACGTTGCCATTTTGAAAATTAAAAATTAAGCTCGATAACGAAGGCTGGTTTTAATAATATACTTGCAGTTTCAAAGTAACCATTATATTTAACTTCAATCTTCATCAGCTAAAATTTATTATTATTTTTTTTAATTAACTAAAGTGTACGTCAAATTATATCCACCTATAATTTTTATTCTGAATCGTTATTAAGCAATGAACATTCCATTCTGTTGCTCGAGAATTCAGAACAGATTAATTTATATCTTCTCTCGATTATTTAGGTCGATCTAGTAAAAGGAAAAGAGCTAGATTTTCAAACTAAAAATAAATTATCTCCGCTGAATATCGTTATACATTTTCTATAATATCACGCAATTTTCTCCCTTCTTATACCCTTTTCTTCCTACACAATAATCCATAATACACATCTTAAGTCTGAACATCTTACTTCAAGATAACCAATAATCACGATCGATCGAAAGAGCAAGAAACAAAGATGCTTCGGTCTAAAAAAAATCATCTCTGCCTTATTATTTGAATCTGAAGAAATTGCTTTGAATTTACAATTATGTAATATTCTACACAATATTGCCTAATATTGGCCAATGTAAACAGCTTAACCATATAATCAGCGAACAAGGGTGAAAGAGCAATAAAAGGAAACAAGTTGAACGCTTGATAGTGGCGCCCAACGAGCAGCAAACACACATAGTCACACACAACACACACACACACACACACATAGCAAAATAGAGGCTAAATCGAACGCCGACGTATTACACCTTCGATTTGGCCTCGTGATAATACATAAGAATGCCGACGTTCGTGATGATAATACACAGCCTCCTGATTATCGTGCTGTCCGAAGCCTCACCAGGGTCGCCTGAGTTACGTTGTAATGATGGCCAACCAGCGAACCGGTTGTGGCCCTGCCACTGCACTTATTTGGCCCCTAACCCGATCCAAACCAGACGAAAACCAAGAGGGAAAGAAAAAAAAGAAGAAGAAGAAGCATGGAGGAACCCGCAAAACTGAACCACACACCTGGCCCAAGGATGCAAGAGGGCCTCTGAGCAGAGTATACGTGCGGCAAGAAAGCAAACGCGAATTTCGTAATTTACGAAACGGCCGTCGAAGATTCTGTAATCATCGAGTGATCGAGCAAAATATATAGGAAGAGTTTGATGAGATGGAAAGGTGAAAGGATCTCTCGAAGAGTTAGAATGCTTTCTTGTATTTTTTGTTGACAAAGAGATCATATTATGTCGTCTTGTGATTTTTTAAGATCATCTCTATCATTTACTTTTACACACACAATGTTAAAAAGTTGCTAATATTGAAAGATGGCTAAAAGCTATTCACGAAACTTTAATACACGAAAAAAGCTGGGGGGAAGGAACCGTAATGAAAGTACAATATATATTCAAAGGAAGGAGAAGGTGTGTGAAACAGAAGTTAAGTATAAAACATGGCCAAGTACATCTCACGGGAAAAAAATTCCAAGAAGAACAAGATACATACTCTGCAAAAAGAGGACAATAAGCCATTCCTCTCCAGGTTATTGCATCTCCATGTCAGAAGATAAACATTACGCTCCCTACGCCATAACTCATAACACCTAGGATCGTAAACTGGAGAATGGATTACCATTTAACTCCTTTCTCTCACACGTGATTCAAGACCTTTCCAATTCGACGCATCCTTTCACGAACCAATCAAAGGCGATTTTCCATTTTTCTCGGGAAAAATTCACCCATTGTCGAAACGCACAATATATGATATATGAGAACACCTCTCGAAATACGTTCCACTTTCGAAATAACGATCCTCAAGGGTGTGTAGAGTGTATAAATTTCGACGATAAATCCATCATGGCCAAATACTGACCGATATCGAGCCCATGGCCATTTGCCAACGAACCAGAGGCTTCTTCCACTCTTGCGTCTCTCTTGTTGCATTATGCAGTTCAGCCTGCATTTCCTCCTCCGTCTCATTCCGTCCAACCGTACGATCTCTTTGTATAAATATGTCGGCCGAGACATGATTTACTCGTGCGCAACTATTTTCGTCATCGGTGATCGTCGAGTCGTTACCGCGCTCGAAGAACGAAACTCGTTCGATCGTGGTGTCAGGGTCAAGGATTCCTTCTTCGTTGCGTTGTACACGCGTTGATGGACAAAGGCGATTCTGTCGTTGCCTCGATCGATCCTCGATCGACGAAATGGTGCCATTATGGAAATTGTCGAAACGATTGTGGTAGATTTCGAGAGAAACGAAAATATTTTATTTATCGTATAAAACGAAAATTTGTAGAATTAAAATCATCCAATATCACCTACGATGTTTATCTTGCACTTAATAAAATGAAATATCGCGTGTCAACGAATATCATGGCATTCAACGACTCGTCCACTTTTTCATTTCGTTCATGATACATTAAAAAAATTAGAATTCTAATTATTGTCCTTCCTACTGTTCCATGTTTTAGTTAAACTTTGCTTACGAATCGACGCAGACGTGTTATTATCGTACCAGTTTTCAATCAAAATCGGATCGGATCCAAGAATTCTTTTAGAAGAATGATGATTCTGATCAAGCGTTGTTCGATTGGAATTTAAACGTTTCGAACGCAAGTTTGGATACTTGGGACGAAAGGAGAGGAATGGAATTTCCTAATTTGCTGCATCTTCTGAACAACGGGGATGCTACGTTCTCGATCGTTCCAACAAAACTTCCAAAGAAAAATCGATCCACGAAAATTAACACGGTTGTGTTAAGTCTAGCACTTTCCCATGCACGCGTCATCAATCTGATTCTACTCGTTCTGGGCACCAGTTTAAACTTTTTGATCATTTTGGTAATCGTTTGTGTACGTTCCGCGAGGACATCCACGAATCTCTACGTCATCAGTCTAGCCTGCTCGAACATGATTATATTGATCGAACCTCTGGAAGAAGTGTTGAAATGGTTCTTCGACGTAAACATGAAACTGAATATGGATTACGTGTGTATAATCAGCTTCGACGTTTCCATCATCACGATCGTGATTTTGAAGTTCGTGCAGTACATTGGCATCTTTCGGGACCAAATATCGTTTGGCCACGTATTATTGAAAAAGTATACAACCGTGAAAGGTATTCTGTTGATTTGGTCCTCGTGCATCATTTCGCTCGCTATTTCCCTCCACATATACGATTATTTCGAGGAAGATATGCCAGATATTTACATATGCATCACGATCATGTTCATCACCATGCCGTTGATCATATCCGTATGCATAGACGCGTTGATCATTTACGAATTGAAGATATTGAAAGAAATGGAAGGATCGTGGAGGATGAAGGAGTTGAGGCATTATATCATGTTGGGTGAGTCAATTAATTAGTTAATGGTTTCCAGGGCTATTAAATTTTTTTCTCTCCTTCTTAGTATCTCATAACATAATATTAAAGTGGATACACTTCGTATTCATTTCCATTACATACGTTCTATAAAGTAGAGTGAGATATTTCCAGTGGTGGTCACAATCGCTTTCATCCTGATACGAATACCGTATCGATTGGCTAGAGCGATCAATTTCTTAGACCCTAAGGCATCGTGCTGCACAGACGATAAAAGAGAGGTGCTCTATTTCATGGCCAAGATGTATCCCTTCGTCTTCTCGTTCATTTATATCTCGTTATCGAACGAATTTCACGAAATCATAATGGTACGTTTACGGAGGAACGATGTTTCGTTAAAACAAATTTAATAATTCGAATAATATTTCTCATTGCAGACGATTCTAAAAAAGGGATGTCGAAAATGCTCTAAAGAAATTCGAACATCCTCCAATGATAATATAATTGTATGATGTATATAAAAGTGTCTATCATTGCACCTGTATTTACGATTAAATATAAATGAATAAAAAAGAAAATCCATACATTTGTCAAAGAAGATATTAATATAGAACCTTCGATCATATTTCATATTTCCATTCGGCCCCGAGTACCGGCATCAAAAAATTTATTTATAGCACGCACCGCGTCATCCCCGCATGAATTACTCAAAAGCTCGAAGCACTGCTCTCAAACATGAAAGACGTGCTTTGTGAACGAAGTTAAACTTGAAACACGTATCCCGCAAGTTGATATTCATAACACTGTGAGAACAAGAGTATCTCAAACTCTTGAATATTATTTAAGTACTTGCACCTAATAGAAACACGCATCATGGCTAAATTAAGAAGAGGAAGAAGAAAAAAAAAGAAAAGAACAAGGATCTCACAGTGTTTTAATCTCGCGTCTAATATGTGGTCTTCAAGTTTAAATCTAAAATCTAAAATCTATTGTCTATTCGATAGAATCATATCGATTGAGACTTATATTTATTAAATTATTAACTATTACGAGCAATTTAAGTTTATGTTGAAGAGAGATGGATGGATATCGATAATGCAAATTTCAATTATTTATAAACTTAATAAATAAACTTGGATCGATATTCTTACATATTTCGTACTTGTTTCAACTTCTTAAGATCGAAATCATCATATTGAAATATAATTGAAAATCGTTCAACCGTCGCGATACATTTCCATCAATCCTGTCTACGCGTGATTCGACATTCAGAAATCTACACGATAACTTCTTCTAATTTAAAAAAAAAAAATTATTCTAATCGTACCAACGGAGAAAAAAACCGCTTACGTCGAAGAATCTCGAAGGAGTCAATAAAACACTCGTTTAAACTCGATATGTAAGGGCCAAGTGAAAACGATATATTAAAATAATGGAGGCGAAACAACTTGGCCTTGGTCCATTCGAAGAACGTTTTCCGCCCATTACGAGCAACACCACAAGGGATGGACGAAATTTGCAAGAGTGTCTTTTACAGAAGAGAGAGAGAAAAGCTTTCTCTCGTCGCAAAGTCGTGAATTCATCGCGCTCTCTGTATGCAAATTAGGCTCCCTTTGGGCGCGTCTGTCGAGTGCATAAGTCGATGGAGAGGCGCGCATACGATGGAAGCACGCGTGTGCTCGGCTCGAAAACAACGGCACGTCCACCTTGTATCCGCCTTCCTCGCCGAGGAAAAATAGCTCGAGTCGTAATCTGTTGACCGCGAAATCGTTACGAACGCCTCGATTGTTCGCCCGTTACGATAGCGACACGCTCCGCTTTAAACGACAAACGTGACCTCTCGAGATGCCGTGCGATCGAGCATGATATTCCCTCGTGGAAACGTGAATTTTTGGCGCGTGGAACGATGCCACGTCGGTATTGAAAAATTCATGTAGCTTCTTTTTTTTTTTTTTTACTGTAAAAATGTATCTTTCTCGAGGAAGAACGAAGGCGCATGAATTTTGGAAAATTTGGTTTCTTCCTACATGGAATGGATCTTGCGAGATCCTCTTTCTGTGTATGTGAATTCGAGCAAATTCGTCTTTGGAATGGATTGTATTATAAATACAGTAATTCCATTTGAGAAAAAAAATAAGAATTGACTGGAAACGTTGGAGGTCATCTGGACAAGATTTCTATATAGAGATGTCGCACGTAAGGTCTATTTGATTCTCTATCTGCTCAAATAAGGAACGATTCTCGAGATAATTGCTTAAACATTGTGCTACGAGATGGAATAATTGTAAAAGAAAGATTGTGCTGCCTTGAATGAGTGAAATTGAAGAAGTAATTTCTATTCTCTTTTTCTTCGATTCAATTTATACGTTGTTAGATTGTCGCAAAAGAAAAAAAAAAAGGAAGAAAGAACTGTAATCGAAAAGTAATCTAATCATATTAATATTAAAAATTATGTTAGAATATCTAATTCGATCTTCCATCTAATTTTAATATTAAGCCCGCGATCCTTAAAAATCCTTAAAAGAATTCACAAATACTCTTGGAACATTTTTTACCCATACCACACACTTTGTGAAAGCAGAAATTCTTCCAAGAACCAGCCATAATAACGTGCTCGCTGTAATCCTTAAATTCAATTAAGCGGAACGTCGTAAGTGAAAATAGGACATCGTTTGTCGTTTCAAATCGAGGATTAAATCTCTCTTTCATAGCCGCACGATTCACCATCTACCCAGCCTCTTCATCACACGATTACAAATTCCATCCGCATCGCGTTTCCTATTCCAAGCTTTACCGATTCTGCGACTACGACGACATCGAGACAAGGACACTCGATGTATGTGTGTGTGTGTGTATGTGCAGTCATATGTGTGGAAAATACACGATTATCGGTCGCGAAAGAAGGTGTACCGACGAAGGGAGATGCATCGTACGTGCCGAAGAAAAAGAAGACCTCGAAGAAACAGGAAATCAGTGGAGCGGAAAGCTACCAGACAAGACTTCCGGCACGGTCTTTCGGTCAACTTAACGTCCTTTCCTCTCGACATTGAGGCTAAATTTCTTTTTTTTTTTTTTTGCACCGATGAAAGTGTAATTCTTCCTTGAGATAGATATACTTTGTTTAATTAAAGAATAGAGATAAAGTGGAGATGATGATTCAATTTTGATATGATCCTCGTGAAATGAAGAAGATTGTAACTTTTTCAAGCGTTGACTAGTAATCGTGCGTACGAGTTGTTATAACGATAAATAAAACTGGATGATAAAAAAAAAAAGATATGAAAACGATTATGAAATTACAGAAAAGAGGTTATATTACTTTTTAACTTTCCTAAATTGATTTTGAAAAAATTCGTTAAAAATATTTAAATAGAATATTTAAACTGTTTAATACGACGAGGAAACTATAAAGAAATTAATTTTTATTATTATATTCTTCATTTTTTTTTGTTGAATTTAGGTAAAAACAATTTTTTAAAAACAGGGCAACCCCGGATTGATATTATCTTTTGTCATTCGATGAATCGTTTCCTACGAAATTTAATTTGGAAAGTAAATCTGTTTGACTGTTCGGCCATCGTGATAAAAATTCCATTGGCGAGAGAAAAGTAACAAAAGACATTGTTTGCAACGAACAGGCGTGCAATGAAAAAAGAAATAAAGGCGAATAAAGCTGTTTGTCCCTTCAACGTTAACCCGCCAAAGAATAACACCGCCAAAATTTGCTTATGAATAACGAATATCGACGTTCCGTCCGATTGTTCGAAAAGGTATCCTCTCGATTCGCAAATCGAGAAACAAAACGAAAACGTTCCAGTCAAATTCATCTCCATTGTTTCTCTTGTATCATTATTTCTGTTTCTCCTTTTTTTTTTTTTCACGTAAAAGGAGAAAAAAATATATACACTGCAAAGCGAATACCACAATTGGAAGAGAAAAATCGCCGACGAAGAAATTACATTAACGGTTAATTTCAACGGGTATAATCTCACGGTTGATATATTCGCGAACATCCTACAAAAGCCCATAATAAGAGAAGGCTAGGGAAAGAGTTCTCCATAACGTGAGATATTCGAGCACAAAGAAAGTTAACGCTTCGTAATATAGGACAGCGTTTAACTTTCCCCTGTGACTGTGAGCCATTCAGAAGGCATTCGAAATTTTAAATCCCGCTCTTCCGCAATACAACCTCGTGCAATGCTTATTCCTCGCGTCATAGATTTCTACTCTCGTCGAACATTTGAAAAATTTCAAAATGTTGAGGGAGCGAATTTTATTTTTCTTTACTTTGCTGCATTCAAGAAATCATAGATAATCTCTTAGCTCCAGTGTCACTTAATAAGTTGTAATGCAATTCGTATAATTTAAAAATGAAGCAAAGGAATTATTAAAAATTATCTTCGAAATCATTTCCACTATAGTTTTCATGGAAGACTCCATGGAAGAAAAGAAGCAATGGCGCGTGACGAAGCAGAGGGGAAAGAAAAGAAACGGCAACATCGATGCGAATGCGTAAACGCATTAACGCATGAACGTGTGAATGAAACGCGTATATACACGCATAGAAACTTCATTCATGGGCTTCGAACGGAAAAAGCATTCGCTTCGATTACAATCGCTAGGAGAGAGCCTCGAGGGGATCGAAACACTCGCATCTTTGTCGAACTTTTTTTTTTCCTTTTTTCTTTTTACACCGCGAGAAAGTTGAAAAGTTACACGATACAAAATTGAAACGCTTGCTCCGCGTGCGGAGGATCAAACTTATTTCCAATCCCACGTTTCATTTCCGACCAGCGCATCTCCCTTCCGTACAAACTTTTACCAACTTTTTTTCCTTCGATTTTTATTCTTTCTCCTTTTTTTTCTCTATGTTAATTTCGTTGTTAACTTGGATATTTTACTTTTTTGTTCGTAGAATTGGATAGTGTATATATTGAAATTAGATTTATAATTGTCCAGATTCTTTCAGGAATGAGCGTATCGCTTGCATATCGAATTCATCGATAAAAAAAAATATTCTTCAAAGGTTGATCTCGAGGTTGATGAATATTTCGCGATACGAATCCGCGATTACGTGGCGGAAAATGAAAAATCGGCGCCCGAAGGCTCGATTATCTCTTCCTCCTCGCGTCCAAGATTCATATTTCGCGATGGAGAACGCGAAGCGACAAGTGATGAAAGGAACGATCATTTCGATTGCTTCACCAAAACTTTACTTCGATACTTTTGATCGATTCTTTCATCGAAAGAATATTGCGGGAAAAGAAAAATCAAATATGGAATAAAATACCTCCAATCAAACTTCAATAATACTTTTTATCGCACAGCAAGTCTATCAAAGTAGATATCAAATTTTTTTAACCATCCTTGTGAGCACACTTACTAGACAATATAATAATAATAAGAGACTTTATAATTAAAATGAAGAAGAATTCATCGTTCACCAATTTCCTCCATTGTCCAAAAGTTAACTTTTCGATCATCACACGTATCATCACTCCAATTAAAACAAAAAATCTATTCCATAAAGAAAAAGCTAGTTCCACGAACGAGATCGAGGAGTTATCTCCGTTATGGCATCGCGTGTTCAAAATCATCTCGGCCAGAGTTTTCTTCCGTGGAAAGTTGAGCGATCGATGCACTTCCACGACACCCTGTATGCGGTGGAAGCCGGAGGCTAACGCGTGGGTGGGCGTCTCGCAACGAGGGGCACAGGCGTCTCGACAAGTCGGGGTGAACGCTGCCGGCCGAGACGCGGATTCTTTGCCCAAAACAATCTCGCCCGTTGAGTCAGAGCCCTGTTTGGAAAGTAGAACGGACGGGCCTAGTTACCTCCGCTATTTAAACATGGCAGTACACTCGTGCCGAGTCTACGCGTAACCCCCTTTGTACGCCCCATAGACCTCTACTTGGAATTTATGATTTATTACGTCGTTTCTTTTTTGTGGAAGTAATTTCTTATTGTTGTAATATTTTGGAGAAGATTGGATCGAAGATTCGAATACGAGATTTTCGATTCTTTGAAATATAAGTGGTCGAATTTTTTTAAACAGAAGGAAACAGAAGGAGTTTTGGAGAATTTCTTGATTGTAATTGGATATAGATGTATTTATTTTCGAGAAGATTTTCATTTGTTCACGTTCTAATAGAATATCAGAAAATTATTAAATTTATCGAGTGTATGTATATAAGAAGTGAAGAAAGTTTATTAATTTCTAATGCGTAAAAATTGTATTATCGGATGGACAGTTTAATGTAATAAACATACTGCGCCTTTTTTAAGGAAGGTATAAAGTTCGTGATAATTATATTACACGCAAAAGTACAGGAATAAATCTGCATCCAAAGTACGTAGGCATCGCTATTTTTAACCAACCGCAAACTTCAAACGAGCCAGGTAATATTTTTCACATTTCACGGTGTTGTTGCTGTAATTTGACTTCTGATTTCGCGGTCCATTAGTCATTTTATTTACGATCCAACCGTAGATCAACGCGAAATAAAAATCTTAACAAAGGAATGAGTCATACGCCTAATTCGCTTAATCTATATAAATAATCTCTATATATCATATCGATTTCCCTGAAAAAAGAATTTGTCCTAATCTAATATCGTAATGGGTCAAAATGCTTTAAATGAAAACATAAATCCACTTATCGATCGAACACCTTATCTTCGATAAAATAATTAATATCTAAAACAATACCTATGATCAGAAAAAATTTAGCATCATCGAGTGTTTGATCAAGTTTAATCTCTCTCTCTCTCTCTCTCTTTCGAATTTACGTACATTGCTCGAATATGTGTCTACTAAAGATTTATGTACATATCGCCAAACTCAACCAGATCAATTGTAAGCAATAAACCTTTAATCCCGATAAGCTTGATAAGACGGCGAGCGAATATAATTTATGCAAGCAAATGCTTTCTCGTATCGAAGGGAGGAAAGATTTTTTTCCAGGAACGCCCACGATGCATTTATAAATACGGAGAATACAAATTGTGGGGGTTGTCGAAAAAAATGAGAACGGCGTAAAATATGGGTCGCGTGGATATGTACGGGGAAAAGGGCAAGGAAAGAAATAGCGGTGGAGGAGTCAAAGGTCGAGAAGGAGGTCAAAGAAAGAGAGAGAGAGAGAGAGAGAGAGAAATATGACGAGATAATGAGGAAAATAAAACGACGGTTAAAGGGACGACGACGCGAGGGTGCATAAATATTCATGGAAGGGGAGGAAAATAGAGGAAAACAGGGGAAAACAGAGGAGCGTCGAAGAGGAGCGTGGAATCAGTGGTGGTGGCAACGCGACCAAGTGTGGCCATGAGAGTTGGAACGGAGGAAGGAGCAAATGGAGGGTAATGGTGGCGAAAATGATACGAGAAACGAATGTTAAAGTGATTTATGTGTCGCGGGCAAAATTCGAGGAGATATGGGAAAGTTTTTAACTTTTTTTCGCGCCCTGATGCTTGTTTAACAGGGTTGAATCGAGTAATTTTAAATTATTGAATAATTTCAAACTTTCTAATTTGCGATGAATTATAAAATTTTTCTGCAGAAGAAAGAAACTAGTGGTTAAATGTTTCGCAATTGCGTTAAACGATTAAAAATAATGTATGCGTATTCAAGAATTGATCGTAATCAAATCAATCATCAATATCTTGGCTCATTTGTAAATACGATATTTGTATCTTTTATACAAAAAAAGAAAGAAAAAAAAAAAAAGAAATGAGAAAAAAGAAAAAAGCAATCCCTATCGATAATTTCATTCTTCAACGTATTCAAATTTACACATTCGCGATAAGTATTCCGCGACAATCGCGCGTTAAATTTTAGTTTGCTTTAGGATAAGTTACGTATGCGTATATTATTATCAATGTGATTCATGCATACGTACACGAGTGCACGTCGATGAATGTATACACAGATGCATCGTATGCAGATAGAGAACGTTTTTTCCCTTTCGCGTGTATGCGCGTATATACAAGGGAGAGAAGAAAAAAAAAATGCGGTGTCGAACATGGCCAATGGTTCATTGTTCTCTCGAAGAGACAATGACAACGTGTGGGTCTTTCGAATCTCGTCGCTGACGAAATTTGTCGCTCAACAATGGAGTGGAAAATTGAAAAATACTGACTAACCAAAGACAATTATCGTCGATTTCTTTCTTTTTCGAAAGCATTCTCCATATTGCATAATCATAATCATATATATATAATTTATAATTCATCAAAAAATCATCGCAAATTAGAAGTTTAAAATTATTTAATAATCTGTTATATTTGTTGAGATGGATATTTTAACAAATTTCTCTCAATCTCTTCGAAAATACGAAAATCAAGTTTAATTTTCGAGTGCATAATATATATGATTAGGTTGGCCAGGCAACGAATTATTTCTCGTTTAATGGATAACAATCGGGTAACGAACAAATTGACCAATGACAAACGAAGTTAATCAGCCTGTTAATTGGCGCGCGAGGAGATCGATGAGTATCCTCTCCCATCGTATAAATTCGTTACACAAAGCCTGTATTTGTGTTTGACCAAGTTCGTCAAAGTTTAATTCCACATCCGTGTTTTGACACGTGAATCGACGCGAAACGCGAGGCGTCATTCATCGATATAATACAAACTTACAATTTAAATGGAAAATGCAAGTAAATAGTCGAGAGGATTTTATATAATTTTTTCTCGAATTATCAATCATTAAACCTACGTGACATCCATTGGATCCATTTTCCAAGAAAAATTTCACCTTTAAATTGCCACAAAGAAATTTACCCAGAATGATAGACAATCTTCATAATTTTCTTTCAAATAAATTTAGAAAATCCTATGTCAAAATATTCGTATAATATGAGAATCAATTTTGAAGAAAGAGGAACAAAAGGAACGCGAAAACAATTGTTAACATCGAAACATAAACACGAAAGTTTTTCCACGTGTACAATCATCGTAGAAACGACATGGATAATACAATATATTATTATCATCGAGAAAGTCGTAAGAAAAAAGAAGATGTGTCAATTACCGGGAGGCGCAGTAAAACGAGAATATATCCAGAAATAGATTGACGAAAGTGCAAGGTTAAATCGAATAAGATCGTCCCGGTGCACCAAATAGTCGCAATTGCACGACACGGTTTCTTTATTGCAAAGATGTCACTGCCACGTAGCGTAACGAAGGCCGTTTGTCAACGGGTGAACACTCGCGCAATTTACAAACCGTTTGTGACGTAATTTCTCGAGTGAGCCGTCTGCTATTAATCAATGACATCGAATATACGTATTAATTCGAGGATACTTTTTCGCATGGAGCGTTGTAACGAGTTATTTATTAACGTTTAGCATTCCCTCGAGTACAATATTATTCGATTGTATCGATATAAACATAAAAGTTAAAGCGTAATATTTCATTTCTCGGATTTTTCAAGATACACTTGAAAAATATTTATTAAATGGGGAGAGTTTGAAAGAAATTATACCCCACTCGATATTTTGAAGTTTCAACATTTGACAGTTATTAACCAACGAAATTAATATTGTTTTCGATGAAGCTGGGTTTCAAAATGTGTCTCTCTCTTAAAAGAAAATTTTAGATACGTTCGAAATCGTGAAGAAAACAATTAAAACTTAAATTAAATCAATTACCTTTTTTTAAAACGCAGGATCCAATCGAACGCAATCGAACGCTCCTTCACGATCTCTCCTCCTTCGGCGTCCCTTGAAAAACCCGTCCTCACTCCTCACTTCGCCGATAAACAATTAAAAAGAACCTTATCACACGTAGAACGTCGAAGATTTCATCGAAGATCTCTCCGATTAACTGACTATCCCAAAGTTTCCAAGAAAAAAAAAAAAAAAGAAAAGTCTCCGGTATTTACTTTACTTTTTCTCGCGCACAATCCACGTGTGTATCCAATCCCCGTTACTCGAGGGGGGGAAACAACGACGAGGACAAAAAGGAAAAAAAAAAGAGAGAAAAAAGGAAACACTCGTTGGTCAATGGTTGGTTGAACAGTCACGCGGTTTCCTTCTTCGGCCGAAGAAAAAAGCAGGTAAACACACTGGCCGTATACTTTGAACGGGCCCTAATCTTGCTCGTTTGTTAACAGAGATGGAGCGTTGACAGCCGTTGCGGGCAGAGGAATAAAGAGCGAACGATGGGATGGCAATTTTTTACGACCGATAAGGGATGTAATATGGGTGTAATATGTAATGTAAGGCACGATGTATGCGCGTGGAAAGCCACGAGGCATAGAGTCAGTCACGGCTCGGCAGTCGGCGTACACTGCAAGCCGAACGTCGCCGCCACGCGACTCCCAACTCGAAAGCGGAGCCGCGCAAGATGGTCGACGGCGAACCGGCTCTTCCATTGGCTGCCCGCTGCCGCTCAGGTATACACACCGCCGGCTCTGTTATCGAAACGGGCATACTGATAACAGTACGAATGCCCCGCTTTCCATCGAATATGGAATAGAAATTTAACAATTTGCCATTCCGTACTGTAATTCGCATGGAAATTCTAAATTTTCGAAAGTTAGAACTTCTCGATCTAACCTCGGATTCTCGGGGAATTTTTTTCAATCAGCTTTGTAACGCGAAAGTGTTTGTTCAATTCCTATGATTTCGTACATTTTATTTTGAGAAATTGCGCGAAAGAGATGCGTGTATTGAAATATAAAATCATTTTATATTTGCGCCGTGCGCAAATAATCCCCTTTCGATTGCAGAATGGAAGTTTAGCAGTTTGAAATTCCCGCGTGGAAATTCTATAAATCGCTGAATTTTCGAACCGAATAGCTTTCGAATCGAATTCTTGGGGAATTTTTTTTAAGAAACTTTGTAATGCGAAAATGCTTGTCCGATTCTTATAATTTCGTATATTTTTTGAGAAATTGTGCGAAAGGAATGGCGTATTGAAATATAAAATCATTTTAGCTTTCGATCGAATCTTGGATTCTCGGGGAATTTTTTTCAAAGAGCTTTGTAACGCGAAAATTCGATTCTTATAATTTCGTACATTTTATGAGAAATTTCAGGAATATAAAATGATTTTATATTTCAATACACCACCCTTTATGCCGTGCGAACGCTCCGCTTTCGATTGTGGAATGGAAATTTAGCAGTTCGAAATTCCCGCGTAGAAATTCTAAATCGGGGAATTTTCGAGCCTAGCTTTCGATCAAATCGAATTCTTGGCATTCTTTTTTCTTCGATTCCTATAATTTCGTACATTTTATGAGAAATTTCGCGAAAGGGATGGTATATTGAAATATAAAATGATTTTGATGAGAAAGTACCTTCCTGCTTTTCTTTTTCTCTCCAATTGTCAGGACATTGCTCAAAGCGATGCAAATTTTCCTACAAATTTCCTTTCACCAGTCAATTAATTCAATTAACACCCAAATCGATCCGCTTTTCGAAAAATTAGAGGCTACGATTAAATTCGTGCCACCCTTTCGATTCATTTCCGTATAAGTATAAATGAAAAAAAATTTCGCGTTCCGTGAATCATCAACTTTTTACCTTAATCGCAACCCTTGCACCGACTTACTTAAGGATTTAAAGGATTCACAATTAAAATCCAATTAACCGTCGAATCGAAGCCAATCGGCGGCAGAGTGAAAATTAGATTTTCATTTGGAGGAAGGGAGCAATTAACGAATCATGCGAACGAAGTTATCCCTTCCCTGGATTGGTGGAGGAATGCAACTAACTGCAAATTTCCGCCTGGCTAAATCTCGAAAACACGAGCACAACACGTAGCCAGATACCGAAATTTTCTCGTATCTACGTGTACCCTTTCCTCCATTCTTTTCCCCTTCGTTCGCGCGCGCATCCACAAGGTCGTTGCATTCCCTTCCCTTTCCCTTCCGCCCTATTGTGATGCCATACGCGTAATTATGCAAATTCCGAACAAGCGAGCAAGGAAACGCCCAACTACACGTGTCTTCAATACACGATATATTTGTATTTTCACGTTGATTTTTCTTTTTTTTTTTTTACATCGAAATATGTCCATGACTTAACTCGAACGTTGGTTGGAATCGAAATGAATTATATCCTAGTGAATTCTAATACCCATTCAATGTATTTCATTTGAACAGACTTATTTGGATTACCAATTAAGAAAACTATATATATATAATAATTCGAGAATTTTTATCAACAAACGTGTCTTCGATACACGATTTATTTGTATTTTCACGTTGATTTTTCTTTTTTTTTTTTACATCGAAATATCTCCATGACTTAACTCGAACGTTGGCTGGAATCGAAATGAATTATATCCTAGTGAATTCTAATATCGATTCAATGTATTTCATTTGAACAGACTTATTTGGGTTACCAATTAAGAAAACTATTAATTGTATTGATCGATTGACGCAAGAAGAAAAAGAGTATAAAAATATTCACGATGCATCTCATAATTCTGTATAACAACAACGCGAGAAATATACATACATATATATAATAATAATTCGAGAATTTTTACCAACAAAGGATAGTGAGAAAGTTTGAAAACGTTAGTTGCCACGTCTTGCCAAGGATACGAACAATTCTCTCCCAACTCCAGGAGGAAATTCTGCATTCGTTAGCGGCGTTATTCGTTTTCTTAACCAGAGTTATGCGAGGATCATTAAACAGATTGCAAAAAGGCCACCAAGATCCAGGATACGTGCGTGCGTGCGTGCACGTAATCGTGATTTGTAAATACACATCCTGCTCCTTCCCTCCACACGTATGCTCACGTTTTCGCGCGCATACTATCTGAGCCCAAGCCCAAGGAGGCTGTAAAATATATCGGTTGTTATCGTGAAACGCGCCCCAAGAAGTGCGCCCCGCGCTGTATTTCTTACGGTTTCTCTATGTTGGTAGCATCGAGAGAAAGAGAGAGACAAAGAGAGGGAGAGAAACTTAGATAGGATATTTACGCAGTGGTGCGAATTGCAACGGATCTGGATAATTAGTCGCTGTTCTCGTACGGTACGTTTAATATGGAGATTAAATCGATGATCGTTTCTTAACATCCTTAATTGAAACGCGATTTTTAATCCTTTTCTCGAGAGTGTGCTTGGAATTTTATACAACACGTAGTTTATATTTCATCGAAGATAACTTTCGGTTGGTAATTATAATAATCTTTTTGTTATATTATAATTCTAGTTTCCACGATTTTGATTTCGATTCGTTTTATTTTAATTTATCACTCTATATAATTCAAATTGTGTCAATGGTGAATTAATATCATCTGCGATTTCCAAGGAACATTCACTTTCGGTCAATGACGATATTTTACTGCATCTCTGTATTCGTCAGTCAGATATTCATTTATTACATTTAGAAGAATAATGAAAAGATGAACAAGTGTCACGTAAGAAATTCTATGATAAAAATTTATTTCGAATATCGGTGAATTCCTATAATCTTTCGATCTCCCTTTTCTTGTAAAAATTTATTTTTGTAAGCGATAATTTCTCTTATTGTGCACTGAAGGATTCGGTTTTAATCTTATGCAGACACACTTTTGCGTAAGAGACGTAAACGAAACTCGTAGATTTAAACACGGAGCGACTGCCATCTCCAACACGCTTCGAGAATTGGTAATTCGAGGAAAGGGGGTAAGAGAAGCGTCGATACATCTAACCGCAAAGTGGTATCGACGCAACGAAGAAGGTAACCGCGAGATTGTGATACATCGGCGGATGAACCGTCGAAGCCAGACAATAACTGCACGACATTTATCCATTTACAAGTACAACGTTCGAATACAGGGAATAACACCGTGTATTCTACGATCAATTTCATTCTGGATGAACGACAGAAAGGAGGATTATGATTAAATACTTTTTTTCCTTTTTTGTACAAATTAATACCCAATCATCCTCGACACGAATCGAAAATTCTTTCTTTTATAGCAGTTTGAGTTTGAGTTTTCACAATGGATGAGCGCAAAGAAAAGAAAATATTTTTAATAAATTTTCTATCGAAGATAACAAACGATTTATCAAACGTTAGAAATCATATACGAATGACATTTTTCTAATATAATAATGGAAATACGGATGATAGTTGCATCCTGTTAAATAGTTGTTTTGTTCGCGACAATTGCTCCAACACCAACGTGACACCAACGCATAATCGCGCATAAATGACAGAAATTCCATTGAATCGGGCTGTGCACGCCTAAATGCAGGGTTAACTTCTAATCTGGCACGCAACCGGAAACGAACGCGAGTGCTTCGCTTCGCCAAACAATGCTTTCGAGAAAAAAAAAAAAAAAAAAAGAAAAAAAAGAGCTCAACAATGGAAAACAATAACGACAGACGGTGCGCGCAATATACATACATTCACGCAAGGGAAGCTTTGGTCAGTATTTCCCTTCTTCCCATTGCGTCAATTTCACAGATAAATCTTTCAGGGAGCACAATATTTCGCTCCTAGAAAATGTTATCCTGCCCATCTCTAAAAAATATGAAATTCAAATTTCAATCTTGGAAGAAATTTTCGAAATAAGTTTTATCCTTGATTGTTTGATTATGAAAGTTTATTCGATTTAATAAAAAAAAAAAAATAATAATAAATCATGACAAATCTTATATTGTTAATCATAGATCGTATGATTATTTAAATATTCGAACAACAAGCAATCGTAGAAAGCTTGCATTAGCGAAATTAAATTATTTAAATTTATGTTGAGATGTAAAATAATCGGTTAAATAATTTCTTTTGTGCCATCGATGTAAAATTTAATTTAAAAAAAAAGAAATACACATCGATCTATGAAGAAAGAAAACAATAGAACAGATTTTAATTTATGATGAGAGATAATTTCGTAAAAATTTAATCCAAAAGTCAAGTTCGTAGAAAAACATATATAAGATAAAAAATAAATTATATTTTCCTTTATCTTACCTCGCTTTACCCATAAGATAGTCATCTATAACTCAGCCTATTTTATCAAATGTAATAATTTTTCAATTAAAATGATATCGATCGTATTTTTCTTTCTTTTTTTTTTTATCGATCGTTTAAAAAAGTCAACGAGATTCGACCGATCAGAATTAGCCAGATTAACGTGTTACTTTTTCTCCTCTCATTATTTTTGTAATAGAATAGAAAGAAACACGTGTTCACTTTCATTCGTCAACAATCAAGGAAGTTGTATATACATGTTTTTCTGCAATTTGGCCACCGCCATTGTGGAAACGCGTTACTTTTATGTGGTCCGGCCAACAAAGGTAGTCCATAGAAAGATATGCACGTGACACACGTGAAAGCACCGCGAAAACGGATTGAACAGCGTTAAGCTTTGGATCTCAAAGGGAAATTAATCGTTCTTTCTCCAGTGGTAACCAAAATTGCCATTCCTTTTTCTTTCCTTTCTCTTCCCTCCTCCTTCCGTGAAATTTGATTTGAATATTAAATCGAGATCGAATTGGAAATTCGTAAATGGCGCTTGTGTTAGCTTAATCGGAATATTATATGTAAATTTTATTGATTGACTTACGAAACTTATTACATTAAAAAAACTTCTTCCCAAACTGAAATAAAAAAACAATGTTTACACTGTACGTTGATTTCGCTAATTTAAAATTTAAATAAAATTCGTTTTATTAAACTTTTTGATTAAAATTTAATATATATATAAAAGTATATGAAACAAGAGAGGAAAAAAAAAAAAAGAAAGAAATTTAAACGAGAAATGATCTAATCTGCATAAATTCAAATATGGCGTACGATTTGGTGTTAAGGTTGTACCGTTAGTGACGGAAATTATCATTCCTTATACCTATAAATATTATCGAGGTGATGTCCCAAACTGGTTTTAGGTATTTGGTTCGGGATACAAAACATGGCCGTGGTCCAGCACAGCTGCACGATCAACCGGTTTCCCTGATTACAATCGACTGAATGTAGTCAATGAGTATAGCCGTAAATACGTATTAAGTATTGTATTCCATATACATAAGTATCGATTGCGTCGATTTTACCATTATTATGCTATCACTATTATGCGAGGTATAGTATATGCTCAACAATTTAATCGGTCCTTTTGTCCCATTTTCTAAAAAAAATCGTGAAAAAAATTAGAATATTTAGAGTATTATTTATTTATTTATTAATGAAAATAATTATTATTATTAATAAAAATATGTGTATATTCAATTCATTCAAAAAAAGATGATAAAATCAATATTTGATTTTGAAAAGAATTTCTTTGATACATTCTTTGATTATCATTATTTTATGTATTATTTATATTATTTTTATGTATATTATTTATTATATTATTTTTATGTATTACGCATGCATTTATAAAAAATCCAATAAAAAATGGATCGAGTAAGAGAATCTATTAAGATTTTTAATCAACAGGCCAATAATAGAAGGCATAAAGTTATCAGAATCGTTTCTTAAACGTGTAAATTATGTAGAACGGGAATGACAATTAGTGGAAGAAGGACAGAGATAGGGTAAAAATATTGAAATCAGCGCCATCTTCAGTGTGCCGCAAATGAAACACAAAAAGAAAGGACAGAAAATAGTAAGAAAAGGATAGAGATAGGATAGGAATTGACCGTAAGCACCATCTATTGTGTACTTGTAAAAAGAATTTTTTAAAAGTGGCATTGATAGTCAATTCCTATTCTACTTTATCTTATGGTTCGAGAAGATACCTTTGGCACTCAGGAGATGGCGCTAGTGGTTAATTCCTACCCTATCTCTATCCCTCTCTGACTATTTTCTGTCCTTTCTTTTTGTGTTTCATTTGCGGCACTCTGAAGATGGCGCTGATTTCAATATTTTTATCCTATCTCTGTCCTTCTCTTGTTATTTGCTCTCCTTATTTACATAGTCTACTACATTTAACTACAGATGTCTATAGATCAGATATGGAATGTCAATTGAATATAGCTTCGTCGCATCTCTTTTAAAATTATAATATATTTTTAATATAAAAAAAAAAAAGATATTGCAGATATCCCAAAAACATGAGATAAAAACGTGTATTGAATAATAGGTCTATTTCGTAAGTTATTTATTCAAAAATTAAGTTATAGATTATATTGATAAGAAGCAAATATTTAAAATAAAATTATAATTAGAATAAAATATAAGAATAAAAAGTACATGTTTCAGAATTTCAACATGGTCATCATTGAGATGTTACTAACAATATAGTTTTTAAAATAGAATGAGATTCGAACGTGAATGCGTCATTCATGATACTATAAATGCATGTAAGCCAGAAACAGAAATACAGCTATGTTACGTATATGTTGTGAAACATGATCAGCTGTCGGTTATAATTATCTAAATATTAGAAGTGTATTTCATTAATTAAAAATATTGATCCTATTAATTAATTAATTTTCATCTTGAAAATTATTATTTCTGAACATAAAATAATCTTTTAAACAAATTTTTACATCATGGTAAGTAACAAAATATTTTTAGAGGTTAGAATAGAAAGGATATTTTTGGTTCCAAATAAGAAATATTGAATATTACGGATCAAAAATATAACATTAAATATATTATAACTGTTTATACAAACAATTTTAAATAAAGTATTTAAAGATTTATTATTATTTTAAGTTAATTTTTAATATGTAAATTAGTATAACCTAAGTTTTTTAATACAGCAAGATCCAAATGAAGATACAGAATGGAATGATATTCTCAGAAGAAAAGGAATTATACCTGAGAAACCTAAAGAAGTTACGGAAGAACAAATAGTTGATATTGTGGAAAATACTATAAATGAAAAAACTGGACGTGGTACTTAAGTATTTATTTCTTTTATATTAACATAATAATCCTAATACAAATTTTATTAATGTATATATTTTATTTTTTTTATAGCTGCTAATGATTTAGACAACAAAACATTGGATGAATTGGATGAATTAGAGGATGAAGAAGATGAAAAAATTCTATTAGAATATCGAAGAAAAAGAATAGCAGAAATGAAAGAATTAGCTAATAAATCTAAATACGGTGAAGTTAAAGAAATATCAGCAAAAGATTATGTTCAAGAAGTGAATAATGCAGGGGATGATATTTGGGTTATACTTCATTTGTATAAATCTGGGTATGATAAAAATTTATTTTAAAAATATTAAATGGGAATCTTATCTAATTACAATTTTTTTTTTTAAGCATTCCACTTTGTACATTAATAAACCAGCATTTAATTAACTTAGCAAAAAAATTTCCTACAACCAAATTTTTGAAAAGTATTTCTACTACTTGCATTCCCAACTGGCCAGATAGCAATCTTCCTACAATTTTTATCTACCATAATGGAAATATGGTAAAACAAATTATTGGACCAATAGAATTAAGAGGCATGAAATTAACTGAAGCAGGTAATTATAATACAATTATAAATTCATTTAATAAATATTGATACATTTTACGTTTGTACTAACATAAATTATTATATTATTATAGAACTGGAATGGATGTTAGGACAAGCAGAAGCTATACCAACAAAAATTACCAAAGATCCAAAACCAAAAATCAGAGATGTATTATTTTCTTCATTAAGACATGAAAATGATGATGTTGCTGACAATAATGATTGGTAATTTTACTTATGTTGGACATTTAAGAAAACTAATGTATTATCCGAATACTATATAAAGTATTGACTATTTTATTTGTTTCAAAATCACATATTTTATTACACACAAATTATTTTTTATTACTTAAAATTTTATCATTATAAATAATCACACTTTCACAATAAAATATTTTACGTTATTATCACGTTATTAATTTTAAATATATAATTTCTACTGTTTTTTTTTTTTATAATACCTTTATCACATACATTCTCATAAATAATCACTAATAGAATATAACATAGAAAATTTATTTCAAAATTATAAAATCTAACCTTATTTGCATAGAGATAAAAATTTCCAAATATAAAGTTTACTAACATATTATTTATACTTTTTATTCCTTTTTTTAAAAATTAATAATATATAATTATAAATTTTATTTGACTTACATAACAATAAAATCGAATAGTATTATCACTTTCTACATATTCTACATTTTATTTCATATTTAATATTACTTTGTAGATCGACATCTTCATATTTTTTTTTTTTTGTGACGAATTCATATAAACAATGCCAAAAAATAATAAAGAAGAATAATAGAGAAGAAATAAATAATGAAAAATGGATCGAAAGTATTTAGAAAGAATACATATACGCATAAATTTTTGACATAAATTTAGCTATAAATTCTATGTTTATATTCTGTAGTCCTTCAAGGACTTCTCGGATTTCTTTACTTTATCTACATGTAAACCACAGCTGAAGCTATACTTCTTTGTATAATTTCATAGAACGCAGTTTAGTTTCTACCGCTGATCATAGCAGTTTGTAGTGTCATATAGTGAAATCTTAAACGAAATATTAAATATTTCAAATTTACATTATATTAGTTATATTTATATTTTTTATGATAATAGTTATTTATATTTTTTATCGTAATAGTTATAAAAATATTTAAAAAAAATGTGAGTTTATGTTTGTGATTGCAATGTTACATATTATTTAAATTATGATCAAGAAAGTTAGGTAAGCTTGTACATGATAAGTTCATTAAATATTAAAATTATAATTATTATTATAATATTAATAATATTATAATTATTAATTATAATTGTAAAACGAAAAGAAATTTTACATATCTACTTATGCATTGACAAGAATATATTTCGCACAATTTTAATATTGTAATTATTTATTTTTTTTAATTTAAGTTTATTCGTTTTATATATTCGTTTTTATATATTTACATAATATATTATATATTTATATAATATGTAAAATAGTGTTAGATGTAGAGATGTTCAAATATATTTTTTAATTTTTTGTTTATATTATATTTTCTAGCTATAATAAACAATGTAATATAAACATAATAGATGTAAATAGATAAAGTTAAAAAATTAATTGAAATTTATAAAGAATATTAGTGAAAATGTTTGAGGATTTAGATAATTTAGATAATTTTTTCAAATTCGATTATAATAATAGAAAATTACATAATGAAAATACAAAAAATATTTATTCAAATGCAGTATTAGATGTAATATCAGAGAAACAATATAATGAAGAAATTAATATTAGTGAAGAAAAAAAAAATATTGAAGAATTAGACAATGTTAAAACTATTAATTATCCTGATATTAATACAAAACAATATATATCAATTTTAAATAAAACATCACGTAAAGTTCCTAATATTTTAAAAAATAAGTCAAAGTCGGAGAGAATTTTTGAAGCAGATGCAACAAAATCAAATTCTTTTAAAGATGTAACAAAAAAAGATCAACATGAAAGTTTATATAATCCTGATTCAATATCAGAGTATAATTCATCTGAAAATATACTTACTAAAAAAGAAAAAAAGCATAAAAGAGTATCAAGGAGAAGAAAACAAGAACTCAATTTTACGAATGTTTGTCATGAATTACCAAAGTGGAGCATTTGTTCTTTTGTTGATGATAAAAAAAAAATGATAGGCAAAAAATTAGGTAAACCAAAAACATTAGAAAGTCTCACACAAGGAAAGAAGTTAAAACATCATTCTAGGAAACAAAATAAAAAACAACAAATATCTATTCTTAAAAATAAAGGGAAGGAGAAATACTTACCTTCAATATCTCAGGATATATTGACAGATTATAGTTCTGAATGTCAGAATCTTTCATTCTCAAAAGAAATTGAATCAAATGATTTGGAAGATTTAATTGATTTCTCTAGCAATGAAATATTTAATAAGTTTAATTATGAATTTTATAATAATAATTCAGATTGTTATACATGTAATTCTTTAAGTGCAATACATGAGAGTGACAGTTATGAAAACATATTTGACATAAATGACAATGAGGTTGACATATGTAATACAACACTATATTCTTCTTTAACGGATAATGAACAAGATGAAAAAAATATTTCAATAAAAAAATTTATGATGTCTCCAGATTATAAAAGTGAAGACTTATCATTTAGTAGTGATAATAAGTCAAAGTGTTCATCTGATTCTTTCTGTAATTATTGCTTTGAGGACTGTGTTTCAAATTGGATTGAAACTAGTGCAGCTAGTATTCATTCAGAAGCTTTTAATGATATTAAACAAAGTAATTTAGATAGTTCATATTTTCATACTTCTAAATATAATGAATATCTGACTGATGATAGGGAATATAGCAGTAGAAGATCATCATTGACTGAAAGTGAATGTTCTTTGGAAATCACAGATGATATTGATTCACTATTGACAGAATTTGAACGTTATTCGAATGAAAAAAAAAATACCGAGACTGAAATATTTAAACAAACATTATATACGCAAAAACAAAAAGAATACGATGTATCGATGGGAAATTTATATAATACGAATATGTTACAAATTCAAGACGATAATGGAATTAGTATAAACAAGGATAAGTAAGTTAATATTTTTTATTTTATTTTTACGAAATACGAAAGTTGTATTAAAAAAAATTTTTCAAATTTTTTCGAAACATAAAAATTGAAAAATCAAGCATATTATTTATTAAAATAAAATATATTTTAAGAAAATATTTTATAAAATATATAGATTTATGGTTCAATAACTTTAACTATTTGGAATATTTCTAATACTTTTAAAAATATAGAATTTGTATCATATGTTGCAAAATGATAAGATAAAAATTTAATCTGATAATAATAATTTTGTATTATATTGAAATTGTTTAAATATCTGTTATTTAAACAAAAAAATAGTATCATATTATTTAAAAGATAGTACTTTGAAATTTTTAAATATCCTTTACTTATAAAAAAATTATTTGTAGCATTATTGTAGCATTATTAATGGTCCTTGCATACACAGCTGAAAAATTGTTATAAAATATTTGCATATCTCTAAAAATAACAGATATTCAATGATCAAAGTTATTTTTGGGATACTTTGTATATGTATAATAATATATTTTGATAACAAATTTTTAAAAGAATACGAGATGTATTCTAAATTTATTTTTTTTCCCTAAATTTTACATTTTATAAAACATGAATAACGCTTGTAGGTATAAGTGTTTATCATGTTCATTAAAATTTTCAAACGCGCGTACATTGGCAATGCATCAAGCAGGAGCACACGGAGGTAAATTTACTATTTTATGTACGATAATGTATAGTGTTTGTCATTAGTGTTTCTTTTCAGGTATGTACATAATACTTTGTGAAAGTTGCGGTAGGCTTTTCAATCGAAAATATCATTTCAATAGACATTTTATTCATTGTGGTCGCTTGAAAGAACCTTTCAAGTGTGACATGTGCTTTAAAATGTATAGGTAAAAAAGAAGAAACAAAAATGATTTAAATTTGTCAAAAAAAAAAATTTCAAACTTGAAAATTCATTAGTTTACATTGGTAGAAATTTATTTTCAGACACAAATCATCTTTAATTCATCATTTAAAAGTAGTGCATCATATTCATTGTGCTCGTAATCCTACCGCGACATTTGTTTGTCATATATGTAACAAAATCTATAGTAAATTTGGTGCTTTCGAGAATCATATGAAGAGTCATAAAAACGAGTCTGGTAAGTTTTGATAACTTGTATATAATTTCAAATAAAATAATATATAGGCGCAGTTCAGTGAATTTTTTTATCATTTTTAGATTGTACGGATACACCTAACGATGTTACCTCTTAAATACATACATAAGTATTTATATAAAAATAAGAATATATTTATTTTCAGTCACTATATTATATTATTATAAATGTAATACTAATTAATCATTAATGTTAGTTAATATTAATTGAAATTTTTTAAATTCGTATAAAAGTTTAGAATTGTTCAATGGATCTTACTATTATCAATTTTCCAATTACGTGATGTCCTCTTAGAAACCAAAGAAAATTCATATGCTGTGACTTATAAATATAATTTCACACAGGAGGAAATCCTTTATCTTAAGAAATTCAGTCTACTACTACTAGGATGTTCAATAGATATTATTACGCACTGTTGATCAGTCGTCTACTTAGCGATTCCAGAAAATATATGAGTTCTTATATATATAATCAATAATTGCAGCGGTAATAAATCGTAGAATCGTATGTTGAGTTATATTATGAACTTATATTAGTTATTTATAATAGTTAATAAAATCTTGTCGATAATAAATCGATAAATTTCACGATGATATTAATTGCTGCTAGAATTGAAACGAAATACGTATTCATATTTTTATTTTTACGATTGCTATTCTATTTTAATCAAACTAAAACCTTAAAAATATTTTGATTCCTTTAAGTTTTCTCAAAGGCAGCATTATCTTCACACGACTTTATTATATCTTAATAAATATCTAATAATTAGTATTTTTATTTCAGTTTTTCAAATTTATTAAAAAAATTTAATTAGATTATAGAAATTTTATTTATATTATTATTTATATTTATTATTTATGTTTTGACGTTATCTTTTTAGATATATTATTTTAATATTATAAAATGGTCCTTATTAATATTAGAAATAATAATAGATGGTAATATAGAGTCAAAAATGCCATTGATTATTGATACATTTGAAAAAGTAATGTTTTATATGATTTTGAAACCATTTTGAAAAGTTTGCAATTAATTAATTTACATTCTAATATATATATACATACATACATATATAGGTTATCAACCTATAATATATTTGTAGTTATGTTATTTATATTAACAAATGAATAGTATTTTAGATTAAATATTTTTGATATACACGATTAATATATATGCGATATATGAAATATATAAATTAAAATATTATATAATTTATGTTTAATCTTCAACTGGTGATGTAACGTAGAAATTATTTCATGCATTAATGATAACTTTTTAATTTCGAACAAATATGTTTTGCTATATAGTATTTCAATGTACAACCGATTGCCATAAAGAAAAAACATACATATAGGTATTGTTTTTATTGCTATTCTGTTTAGTACCTATACTTAGATTGCATGAAGAAATTCTGCTTAAACAGTTAAAAAAACCAAACTATTTTTCTTCTTATTAAATATTTGTTTTCAGTTTTTACTAAAATTTGATGTTTGCATATAATTCTTAATATAATTTGCAAGATAATATCACGTATTACATATATTCTAATACAATATTAGGTATATTAAATTCAATGCTAAATATTAATAATTATTAATAAAATTAAACAACGAATAAAATATAATGATATTAAATAAATAGCAACATCATCAGTTGCAAGTTAATAGATATTCGTAATGATATAATAAAAATTCCTTTTTCATTTTTGAAATTGTAACAACTCGGTATAAACAGTAGTTGTAATATTTTATTTTTATATCTGTTTTTGATAACATTGTAATACTTAATACATACAAATTGATATTATAAAATACATAATAAAAATTTAATTATCATATAATTTAATATCATTTTAATTTCTTATATATATATGTCTAATGTATGAATTCAACAATAAATTGAATTTTATTTTCATAGATAATCATGTACTGTTTACATTATAAAATTTAGATATTTGATCACAATGAAAAATAATTTATAAGTGTGAAAAATATCAATTCTAAAGATAGTTTTAAAGATATCATATATATATAGAAATTCTTATCATAATATGGTTAATAGTCTACCATTATTAATTTTCATTAAAGAAAAGTTGCTAGTAATAAAGTCCATTTCGATGTAGGAAACTTATTGAACGATTATAAATCGAAAGATTTTATACTTCACTTGTTTGATTGTGCAAACTAAATGTAATTAAAAAAACTAAATTTTTTATTCTTATATTCAAGCATAAATTAATTTTCTAATTATTTATTCATTCATATTATCATGAATTTATTTTTTCAATATCTAAATAACTTCATGATTATGAAATAAATAAGTAGTATGAGTGACGAATATATAATACAGATGGATTAGCATGATATATATTTTTTTGTGTTATTTTTCAGAGAAATACTGGTATCACAAAAAAGAAATAGAATGAAAATCAAACATAGGTATCTTAGAATTCTACTCATGATGTCGATTCATTGCTATTTACATTGGCTTTCGTTCATAAATCATAAAAAGATTCTCATATATCTTAGAATATATCGAGAAATATACCGACATAATGTAATATATAAAATACAACTCCATTTTTCTTATTGTGGGGACAATTTATACATTTCAATTAAAAGAATTCTATGTATTTCAAATTAAATCAATTCTACTACTGTTTATCTTTTTTATTTTATATTTATATTTTAAACTGATTAATTACAAAATTAGACAATTATTACAACAGAGACAATTATTTTGTTTCGTTTTTTAATCATTACTACTGTTAATCGATAGATATTTATTAATTTTATCCTGTTGATTAACACGCTGACATTTTCATTGGAAAGAGTAAACGGAAATGTTAAAGGTCTAATATGTATTTATGAAATATTCTTCAGCGGATGGAGATATTAAATTGTAAAGATCATTACGTGGGAAATGAACTTCCTTCTTTAATATTTCTTTTTACATTTTTTTAATTGGAAGTTTATATGTTATTCAAGATATGCTGGTTTTTTAAAAATATATAATTTTATCATTAATTTTAATGATTTACTTTATTATAATTCTATTTTGAAATTTAAAAAAAAATATTCATAAAAATACAATATAAAATAAATATAAAACAAAAAATACAATATCTTTATATATTAATTTTTATTATCTTATATCTAATAAAATTAAATTTTATACATATGACATTTTTCAATTTAAAGATATCAAATTGAATTTAGTACAAAATAAAAAACATCTTATTGATAGTCTATAAAAGAAACAGAGCAATTCTTCATAGTTAAGAAAAATGACAATGGTGAACCATGCAGAATATGCGCATCATAGTGAATTCGTTAAAAAGGGATAACTATGGTGGCGCCGCGATCGGTCAAAATTCGAACGAATGCTTGCGCCGGAACCGCGCAGATCGTCCTCAGTAGTTGCCCAGACGCTGTCACGGGCGTAGCTGGATGCTGGATTGTCTCTCTCTCTCGTGCGCGCGCGTGCCGCAGGGAGGTGCTTCCTTTTCTTCTTCCTCTTCCTCCTAACCTCGTCCTACTCGTCGCCTGTATCGTCGACATACGCCGTGGACGTCACGATTCTTCGATGCTGCGGATATCGTGCGACTCGGTTATCAGTTCACCATCCTAACGAGAAGAAGAAAAGGTGCCGGAGAAAAGGGAGGCCGATGAGGTTTCCTGCCGGTCGGTGAGAGAGAGAGAGAGAGAGAGAGACATAGTGAGGGTGATAAAGGGGGAAAAGAGAGAGAGAAAGAGAAGGAGATAGAAAGAGAGTGAGACAGTGAAAAGGATTCGACAAGGAAAGCCATACTAAGAGAAACAACGAGAGACCGGTAAATCGGGAAACAAAGATGGTGATAGAGAAATAGACAAATAACGAGGGGAATACGAGATCAGCAGAGAAAGATTCGAAAGGAAAGCTGTCCGGGAGGGGTGGAGATGTGTTGAAGTGTGTTCTTGTGTATATATATGGTGCAGTGCGGTGCTGTGCTCGAGAGAGAGAATGGCGTGGTCGGATTTCGCGTGCACCTCGCCGTGACGTGGAAAGGTAAGAGTCCTGTCTAATCCTTATTCATTTTTCCGACTAATGTTTGATGTTATTTTATTGCGAATATCAACAATGTTTTTATACCCATTGATTAATCGTGGATTGAGTTTCTTATTCAATTGATAATACCCGCCGACGCCGATAATTGGCTTCGATTCGAACGATGATCCGTCTGTCGGTTAGTCGCCGGTGCCGCGTGCGCCTCTATCGTCTGGCTTATCTTCTCCGTAACTACTATGGAGCTCGGCATGTCTGCCGAGTCGAAACATCGTTTTTTCAGTTTAATTATTATTTTGCCTTTGTTCCATAATTAATCGATAACTTAATTATTGAGTTTTTAAATATTTATAAGCTATATATCGAAACTTAATGGAGAAAAATCATCAAATTAAAACAAAAAGGATTGAATTGAATTTGTTATGATCATATGGATACACATAGTATTATAATGGAATGTATATATTTTAAATCTGATTGGCTTGATATTTTTATAGCTTGTGATGTTATTTTTAATAAATTTTTTTTTTATTTTTCAATACAATAAATTTATAGCAAATTTATAACAATTTTTATAAATTGTTTTATATTATTATTTAATACAAATTATGGAAAATTACAAATTCTATTATGATCGAAGAAATTCAATTAGGAATGCTTAAATATTGCATGTAAGTGTGTTAAGAGATTATAAAAAGTTTTATTTTAGAGCATGTATTTCTCTTATGCCCCATATTAAAACGGAATATGTATTGTTTAAGTTCTGTAATAGGGACTTTTGCATTAAAACTTAACTTGTTGAATTGCATTTAATAGAATAAGTTCGCTATGTTGTTCGTATAGAACAAAGTTTTGTAATAAGCAATCTAACGACGAATTTCAATCTTCAATTCGTTTCGATTACAAAACGAAATTTCTAAAATCTGAAGTTGTACCAAAACAATATTCTAAAATATCGTTTAGAATTTAGATATATATAAAATGAAAAATAAATAAAATTTATTCTTAAGAATAAATAAAAAATTATTATAAGAATTTATGAATAATAGAAATATTAAATATATAATTAGAGAAAAAATTGATAATATATTTGCATTGAATCGATATAGAAAATTAGAATAAAAGAACTTTTTTAATTTTAGAAGTCGATAAATAAACAACTCATATTTCTAAATCAATATTAAAATTTTTCCATTGTAATCATGGGAGATGGAGATAGAAAATTATTTCGACCACGTGTGATGTAGTGAAACTCGAGTCCACATGAGGTCATACTGAGAAGTACTTCATGATATTAAAGCTATTACTATATTCATATTACTTAAAATCCTGAAAACACTCATTGGGGATGAAAGCATATGTCTGTTGGTTTTATTGTTTGGTTTCAATGCATAAAAATTATTTTTTCAATTATATTTGGTATTTATAATCTTATAATTTCTCTCTATATTTAAATTTATATAAAGATTCATAATATAGTATAACAGCCTGTTCATTTTCAATGAACAATGAAAATGAAATTTCATTCAATCTAATTCTTTCGAAATTATTTTATTTTTCTTTTCTTCTACAATTTGTACAATTAAAAATTAATAGTTAATTCTTCGATGAATTAAAAATTATACACAAATTTTCAAATTACTCAATAATCATTATAATAGTGAAATACATAGGTTGAACTCTACTATAAACGCTCTTCTGACAATTCGTTCTAACACGTATCATCAGCAATCCCCCAGGTAACTCCATTAGAGATGTCAACACGATGATACTCGGACGTATTCACTTGCGTTCTAAACTACACCCCTAGGTCGCACCCCTAACTGCGTTATCATCGTGCGCTGGCTGCCCGTTTGTGACGTTGATAAGCACGTGTCAAGCATAGGTTGCTGCACCGAATCGAGAAGGTTGTTAGACAGGTCTCCGTGAACGTTTCAAAGCACCTCATCGTTGGTGCTTTTAACCGGCCCCCGCACGAAATTGCGTGTCCTCTCAACTGAAGGAAAATCAAGTTCTACTTAAAATTAAATTGCACTTCGAAATAGTCGTTTGCAAACACGCAGCGCACGCAAACTTTAAGGCGGAATGTTTGTCAAGCCAAGACATTTTACCTTTCGTTATCGTGATAGGCAAGAGGTTTTAACTTTATTCTCGGTTTTATTACTCATAAATATTTAATCCTTTTGTATATAACGTGTTAGTTCGTAACTTTTCTTTTTTTTTTTTTTTTTCTTTTAAATTTTTACAATATCGGTTAGACTTGTTGATAATACTTGGATGTTTTCCAATTACTATGTTAAAATGTTCGTTGTATGAAGTTACATGTGTACATATACAGGAAAAGTGCTCTCTTAATATGTTTATAACATTAACGCCAACTTTTTTTTTAACTTTGTTGCACGAGGGAACGTATCGAACCACGAAAAAAACAGCTTAGTTAACCTATTTTAATATTGCAAAGAAGGATGTATTTTAAGAATCTTAAAATAAATTGTTGATGACCTTGGACCTATATTCATGTTGCATTCCACATAATAATTGAAATATTATATTTATTTACAACAATATCTAATAATTAAGTCGAGGTTAATCATTCAGTTTCTGAAAATTTAAACTATTCTATTAAGAATTATTTATAAAAAAGAGGAGTCGGTTAAATTTTTTCACATATAATAAAATACAATATAGTGTATTATTAAAAGGAATAAAATATTTCAAAAAAGAGATTAGTAGTGATGAAGAGAATATAAGTAGTAACAGTCTACGTTTGGTCAGGCAGCAGTAGTTCGAGTACGAGATAAAATAAAGGACATTGATCAATGATTGTAAGCGTTTAGATTGATAAAAATTTCAACACACGTATTGTATATTGTACGATATTGTTCTATTTATCAAATTCAATTTTTAGAAATAAAAATCACGTGTTGTCACAGCAGCAAAGAATTAAAATATCGCTATCGAAATCGAAATTGCCACGCGTCCGCTCTAAATTCTCCCTTCTATTAAATTCAGGGATTTATCGTCCGATTGTACGATTTAAGTAAAATTGAATTTCCATTTGTCCACGACAAAATTTTGTCCGATCAGAAGATTTACGCCTTCATTGTTACCTCGTTTTCGCTTTTCTTTCAAACTCGATCAACCGTTTTCTGTGTTGATCCTCTTAAAGCTGCCGGTCTTTGCTTCCTACGTATCGAAAGAACTTTCAGGATCAAAGTTTCGAAGTGGTGTGTCCTGTCTTTAACCTTTTAAAGTCTAAATGGGACAATACATTTGAAAGTTGAACTTTTTCGAACATTGCTAGCTTCTTATAGTTCTTTCGACACATCATCGAGACCTGAAAAAAACGTACAATATTGTTGTAAATCATAAATGCTTAACCTACTTTTTTTTAATTTGAATATATTATTTTTATGTAAATGTATTGGCACTTAATTTTAGAAGGGATGAAAATAAAGATGTTAAGTAGTTTTAATACTAGCAAGATTTTGAAAATTCTGGAAGATCATTATTAGCTCATACATTTATCATATTATATGTCACTCTGGATTTTTTTGAATGATAGTTTAACTTGATATCTCTCTTGCAATATCTTGATTCTAAATAAGGATATATTATATTTTAGGAACTTAAAAATTACAAATTTAAATTGAAATGAAATTAGAGTTATCTAGTTTTGATAATAATAATAATATATTGAAATTCTGTATGAGATATTATAGAAAAGTTTTTTAAACGATCAACAAAGAAATCCATTTAAGAAAAGTCTTTTTAAAAATAAGAGATTTATAATATTTCTTTGAATTAATATTCGTTATTTTTATGTTGATTAATAATTTTTTATTGAAAATAATTCAAACTTGGCTCTCCTTTGATTACAATATCGATTTGGAAAAAATTAAAATTAAATTATATCGTCTTTTCGACATTTCGACATGAAAACTCGTAAATTCGTGCAAAGTTGAAATTAATTCTTAAACCTTTTCCGTCGAGGGAAACGCGCAGGTCACTGTTCTCATCGAAAAGAATTTATGTTAGAAAAATAGTTTAAAGAGATTATCCGATGTTGTTTTAAAACTTTACTTTCGTTATCAAACTTTCTTTAATCGCACTGAATTCCAAACGGTGGCTACCCTTTGAACATTATTTCCATTCCAAAAGTTTCATCGTTGTTGTTAGTCAACTCGAATGTTTAGTTTCCCCAAAGCGTATTGTTTAGATTTCTTCTCGCTAAATTGTTAACAAAAGCTTTGTCTAATGATTCTTACGTAAAGAATTGAAATTCTTGTTTGTTATTGATCGAGAAAAAGGATATTGTAACATAATATTAACATAAAACGTTAAACAGAGTCAACGAATGCATTGAGCTTTGTGAATTATTGGACTAGAAAATTCTGACTGAATGTTATCATACATTTATTAATAAATTATAACAGATATGCGTGTATCGATTTATATTTATTTAACAAATTCAATTATAATCGTGTTTCATTCGTCAATATTGTACGTATTGTATGCATAATAGTATAATTATTTCATATTTAATGAAAATTCACACAAAATGATAAAAATACTATCTTCCATTTTAATTAATTCTTAATAGAATAATGATTAGAATAATTTAAATTAATTTTTTTTTTTACTCGAAACGATTAATATTTTTATTCTAATTTTTCTGTTTTCTTTTATCATTATCTTTATAATTATAATTTGATCAATTGTTTATTTCGATGAGCCAATTCGAGAAACACAGAACAATATTCAGTAAATTTATTAAATAATCATAATGCTGGAAAATCGAAAACTTGAGGGAAGATTGCGATTAGTTGTCTCGAGGCGATGTGTAATTCGAAGCTGCTGAAAGGCTTGTTTGAAAATTGAGCCACGCAGCATTTCCTTTCCCTGCGCTGGAATTTCTTTGAAAGAAGCGTCTTCAATGCTGTAAATTATTATTGCGTAAAATCATCATTAACGGGACGTTTGCAATGTAAGCGAGAACTCGACGAATTAGAAAACGTAATTAACACGTGGCATACGTGTGTTAACTTTTCAATTACGGTGTATAACTTTCTACTTGATCTAATTGGATATTATAATTCTCCAAACTTTGTTAATGCAAGTAACTTTATAAACGATTCTTCCTGTAACAAATCTATCTGCAATCCACTTAATAATTCGTTCGAGCTCTTTTATAATAATCCTTAAAGCGACCAAAATTAACAATTGACCCGCAAAATTTATAATTTATAATTTCAGTATGACAGAAAAATAATCGAATAATGTGTTGAATGTGAAGTAATTTGAAATTTTGCCATAATTAACAAAGGGTTTCGTATTATAAATGCAGCAAAAAATAAAAATTACATTTATCTTTCGAATAATCGTGGATATTTTTTTCGAACGAAATTACTGATCGGAATATTATAAAAAAACGGAGAAAAATTATGAAATCACATGTTAATCGTTAACAGAGCTTGTATCGCGATAGGATGAATTGATATTTACTATCCACGAGGCAGTTCAACGATTCTGTTTGACGACCGCCTTTGTTCTATCGGTCCACAAACATGAGAGATGTGACGAAAATGGCGGAAAATTTATAAACTGGCGAAAGACAAGTCTCGAGAAACTCGCTCTTCCGAATCGTATCCGCTCGTTTAAATGAATGTAATTTTCAACTTGGCATAGTGCCTCGTTTGTATGCAACCATAATTGCAGAAATAAAAAGAAATGGGTGAATGCGCGGTCGTTACATCCCCTCTTTTAGAGGTCGAAATTTTATATTCGTCCGCGAGAACGTAGGGATAGTTTTGAACAGTTTTCGGGCAGGTTGATCCATTTCAAAATTGAGTGTGATTAATCGATTAATTAAATCGTTAGAAATTGCGTTAGAAAATCGTTAGAATTTTTTTTTCTTTTTTTTTTTTTATATAAATTAAACAGGGAAACATCGTGACAGAACGTAAAAAGGATAATATTCCTTATTATGAAAAATAAAAATTTTTTTACGACAGAAAGCTAGGTAGAACGTAATATTTTTAGATTCATGCTTGTCTTGCTATATTATCAAGTAATTAAATGTTTTAGTATCCCACGTCAAACTGCCATCTGAAACATTTTTATTTCTCAGAATTTTTACACATTTTCCTATCTCTTCATATTTCGCTACGTTAATTAAATAATCAATTACTCCACTCTCCCAGGCTTCTATTTTCAAATATTTCCCGGAATTTTATTCTAACAGGATATGAAATGAAAAAAAAAAATCTGTCCCAGAAGAAAGTGTATACGAACGTTCTGATATATATATATATATAGAATTAGAATAATTAAACACGATTCGAATCTAGAGTGAAGAGAATTTTTCGAGTGGGAATATAGGCCGCTGGCGTGTTCCAGAGTTCCCTTTGCGCGTCACGAATAAACGAACTTCTCGGCTGAAGAATCACGAGGTTAAAAGTGGTGCGGCAAATGGCTATCAACAGATCTATCTGCCGGCTATTTTCTGAATAAAGCTATTTCTCGCCGTTATTTCTCGAACCTTATTCTCGGTCACTTTTCAGCCTCCTAATGTCAGTTTTTCGGGTCGTCAGGTGCATCCGTTGTGCGCCTTCGACGATTTACCGTTCAATCATTTCACAATCAACGCCTCGATTCAGAGCAAACTTGATTAATGAACGCATATTCAGAATGACCCCGTTTTTACCATTATATCGAAATGCATTAAAATGTATTTTTCTTCCTTCCCTCATTTTTCTGCTATTTTTTCTTTTTTTGTTTATTTTAGCATTAAACGTTTATCATTGTTGTTACATTGATTTGCGATTTTAACGTTAGACGTAGAAATTATTAATTATATAAGTTTAAAAGTTTTTTCTTTTCAAGGATCTTACGCGTTTAGGAATTTTTAATTATTCGTTAATTGTTAATTTATTATTAATATACATTTTAGTATTCAGCTTGAAATATCGATATGATTTTATTATTTGAACAATTTTCTAGGGAATATTGTATAGAATATTCGCATCAAAAGGTGGAAGACATGGTTAATTTATTGGAACTAATGTCTGACCATATGCAGTCCACTACTACTTCGTTCCTCTTTTTCTCAGCTATTTTGCTGCTTTCTCTCTCTTTCTCTCTCGTATTAGAGAGAAAATATATAATCATTTATACTTTTTACGTTTTTATAAATGTAAGAAATAAATCGATCGGGAAATTGTTTTAAACAAATGTTTTCTGCTCAATGTAAATTTTAAACGCGAGCACGGATTCATCAAGTTATTCTGTTATGTTTCCAAAAAAGAGATTAAAATTTTCTCCCTGATAAACTGGAAAAGTACTTTCAGTACTGCATCGAATTAAAAAAAACGAACAAATATATTCATTAGTCATGAATATATCGATGAAGAAAATTTCACGTTCCATTGAATCGCGACATCAAATTATTTTATCCAGAAATTTCATATTTCCTTTCCGTTGTTACACTTTCTCAAATTAAATTATATATTTCTGACATATAACTTTTCATTACAACGTATTAATACAAGACGATTTAACACAAATTATATTGTTTTCCACGCGTCAAAACGAACGACGCAACTTGTTCAATTTCGTGTTCGTAAAATGCACTCGTAGATTTCACTCATTCTCTCTCTCTCTCTCTCTCTCTCTAGGGTAAGATTGTAAAACTGCATATAAATTTTTCTCGAATCTCGCATCTTTTATAACCTCTTATAAATTTCATGAAACGAAAATAAACGTAGAAATTGTTATGGAAGAAAACACGGGGAAAACACTGAAAACGCGTTGTTTAATTGTTAATTGTATTTCTTTAATTAAATTCCACTTTTCGCGGGAATATACAAATTATGACGAAGGAAATGCAATGGAGGAGAGATATCGGAAGATCGGTCGCATATGTTAATTCTATTACAAGCGGGGATGCGAATGTCCAAAGTTCTCGGTTTCGTGCTTCTATCTATTATGACATAAAAACCTTTCATATCGTGGCCCGTGCTAGTTGTACCAGTCCATTAAAGCCGTTCCACACAGTATATCACACACAATATATATTCATTCATGTCCCTCTTTGAATTACCTTTTGGCAAGGCTTTGTACCTCCATGTAAGGAGGGTGTTATCGCGGTTGAAAGTTTGCCAAAGACACGGTTTGACTCGATTTGGTTACAATGCTCTCGAACGCACAATACTCTGATACTTTCAAAAATATCGTGCAATGGAAAAGAAACTTTGGAAAATTACGCCGTTCGGATAGCGATTGGATTGGAACCTTTTACATCTCCATACAATCCTCTTCGAATTCCTCCCCTTTAAATTTCCCGCGTAAACGACTCTCGATTTCCGCTTTCTCTTTCTGCTTTCGTTTCGTTACAGATTCGCTGCTTTTATCTCGCGATCGATATAAATCGTGGAATTTATTCATTTCGTATAAAATTTCTCTCTCATAAATTCTCTATTAATCTGAATAATTCCATTCCCAAATTCGAAATTCGAAATCGACAAGATTTAGAACTTTTCGTAAGACTCTTAATTTTCAAAGTTTTCGTGCTCTCTACAAAAATGATTCGCATAAAAAATATCGATAGATTTTAAATTCAGAAGAGAAGAGATAAATTTGAAGAAGAAGAGACGAGCTCGAAGAGGAATTTGACTTTACGCATGGAAATATGGGGAAACGAGGAATCGAAGAAATAAAAAAAAAAAAAAAAAGGGAGAGGGGGCCTTGCCGCAGGAGCTTTACCGGATTACGTTGAACCCTCGACACGAGACCGTGTCCCGAATAAAGTTGATTCCACGGGCAAATTGAATGTTTGTCATGGTTTAATCGACCGTAAAAATCGTTGCGTTGGTCGGCCGGCACCAGAAAAATCATTGCCAAATTGTTCGCGATTCATGGGTTTATGCGATTGTAATTCCGTGCCGGATCTCCCCTGTTTTCACATCGAGGATATCATTACACATGTGTGCCGGTCCTTCCAATCTCGACACGTCGTTCTATACCATGTACGAGCTACGTGCCCGTAATTCCGTCACTGAAATCAGTTACTCCTGATGTAACTGCGTGTAGGCGTGTATATCACCAAGTCGCTTGGTTACCGCGAGAATGTTGCGTATTAACAGCGAGGTCAAAATTCAGAATTCCTATTACTATTGTTGACCGATAACGTGTAATAAATGTGTATTTGATTTTTCTTAATATTTCCAGCTTTATATTTTATACTTGTTTCACCAAATATTTTGCAAACTGTTTGACGGCAATTAAGCATTACAAACATCAATTATCGATTTGATTAACCAATCAACGTTAACGATCTTCCCAATCATACGCTGATTGATCAATACACAGCGATACGTAGTAATTATCCTAATGTTTAGACAAAGTTTCCAAGTAAGAAAAAATATTCTACGAAATCATTCATTAATGATTATTCGATTAGCTGCTTAATATCTCGACTAATCTACAGTTTGTTAGATTTTAGAACAAATTTTTTCATTCGTCAAATCGTTTCATCATTTTCTTCCCGTTTTAAAAAAAAAAACTTTTCTTAAAATTCCACTTCGTCATCGATCTTCAAACAGATTCCATCTTGAATTTGATCCGTGGGTATCAATTTCAACCGTATGAAAGTGTAATTTAATTTCTTCGGTGGGATAGAACGTATTCAATTACAAAGCAAGTGCAGAGATCATTTTCGTGAAATATTCAAGAGACGCGTACTATTATCGTACGCCAAGAGTATATCCCTGTGATATCTCTTTTACCTATAGATACACACACACACACACACACGATACATATATTGAGGAAGAAGGCAAATCGAGCATATACCATCGAGAGATCGAGTAAAAGCGAGCCAAGGATTTGTTTCTCGCATGGTGTATGCATTTGGCATACGCGCGCATGATTATCGATGCATTCAAGTTTCGATATTATTCCCGAAGATCGATGAGTAACTCTGCGCTGCCTTACGGCTTCTTACGGTTTCCAACACGCCAAATTCTCGTCCAGAACTTCTTCTTCTTCTTCTTCTTCACAAGAATTTCGTTATATGGAACGTGACGTGCATAAATCGTGCGTTGTTTGTATGTATCGAATTGATCCTCCTCTTTCTTTTTATGCATCGTATCAAACACTTGCATCATGCTACTTCTCTCTTTCATCATTTTTCCTTGTATTTATAGACCGCAATGATTTTAACTGGAACAGAGAAATTCTTTGAAAACGAAGATTAACATCTTGTTACATCTTCCTTCTATTTTCTTCTGGTGAATCTTATTATCTTAATGTAATGTGAGTGAAAATAGTTCCACGCGATGTATCAACGAGATTGCGATATTTGTAAAATGAGGAAGAATTTCCGATCGATGACAATTTTTACATCGTACAAAAGTTTCAAGCTTTTTCCTCTTCTAGAAGACGAATTCATATTTTAAGATTATTCGACAAATGTTTCGCGAATAAAAACATAAATTGGAGGAAGTTTCTTGAGGAATCTTCAAATGTTTTTTAAACTCTCTCCATTTCCTGCCTCCACTTTTCAATCTCTGCTTACTTTTTATCCAACTTCGTCATACTTAATCACTTGGAAATCATACCTCTTTCGTACGAGGAGATCTTTCAATAGCACTCACGTTCAACAAGGAATTCACGTTAAATATTTTACCATAGTGAATTCGAGTATTTTAAAATTAATCAAACACAATCATCTAAAATATTAAAGTGTTTTCCAAGTAATTATTTTTAAGAATACAAACACTATACATTGTACAAGATATAATTATATTAAATTATCATTGATCGAGTTCATAATTTCTAATTGCATAAACTTTAATATGATTTAAGACTTCGAATTGTTATGTACTGCAGTAATTTGTTCGATAATCTATCCAAAAATAAGTCATCTTGACTCTTTCTAGTAGAAAAAACGGTACAGAAAGGGATCATAAAGGATTGAAGAAGCCCTCAGTATTTATGTAGCTATATTAGTGTGACACTGTTTATAAGATGATTGCAGAATATATAATAAGTATATATAGATTGCATTTTTGAGAAATCGTTTGGTAAAGATTAAAATTTCTGAAGTTATTCCATGGCACGTATTGATTTTTGCTGCAAATAATAATTTGGCTGAAATATTCTTTAAGAGAGGTTTTCTTTTCGAAATCGATAAAATAATATTAAAGGTAATTACGTAAAAAGAAAAAAAAATCGCAAATGGGTATGGAGAGTAATTTTGTTGAAATTCTATCCCATTATTTCCCTTTCTGTATTTCGAGTAAAGTGAAATGTTTCGAATTTTAAACAGATTTACCAACTATCCTCGGCATTTTCATCGCGCTTGCCTTATACCTCTTATCGCGAAAGTTCTCGTGTTAAAACGAATCAGCATAGATCTTTCTTACTGCGAAAACCGTTTTGTGAGTTAACCGCGAATTAACCTAAAGGAAAGTAAGAATTTATACAGAGAATCGAGAATGGCGCAAATACTATTTAAGTAGTAGCTTAGTTTAAATAGTTTTAATAAATTTTAAGTAATTTTTTTGCACCTAAAAAAAATTTAATTTCTCTCTGACATAAAATATTTTAATTGTTCATAATCTCTCTCTCTTTCTTTTTTTTTTTTTTTTACGTAGTTTATTTATGAAACAATTCTTTCCGTTTAATTTTTCTTCATTTAATTTGTTGTGCAGTTGTTGAAAATGGTTCAAAGAATTTTCAAATTGAAATGAATTTTTAAAGGATAATATATTCGTAATCTAAGATGACAATTTTCGCTTATTAGTTGAAATATTATCTTTTAAGAATTGATAAAATATTGCATAAGAAGAAATTCAAGAAAGCGAGATTTGTATGACATTAAGGTTCACTGTTCTCATTCGAGGGTAGATTAAAAACCATTCAAAAGAAAGAAATGTCTTTTCATCGTTGAGAAGAAAATTGTCTGATCTAATTCCGGGCGGAAATGTGAAGCGAAAATGAGAAGATATATATGTATATATATTTCGATACTGTCAGGGAAATGATCTCATTATCCAATTTCTTCGATTATGCTGTTATTTCGACGAATTTTCTAAATTCATAATTATTTTAGAATTTTGGAATTTTCTTTTTGAAAATCATGTTCCAATATTTCTTTTTATAAATCATTTTTTCTTAGAATATAAGATAAAATATTTATCAGAAACTTAAACGAACCAACAAATGTGAAATACTTCAATTTTTTTTTTTTTCAACTCTGCCTCGTCATAATATCCTGAAAGCAACGATTAAATATTTTCTGGCAAAAAATATCATCTTGCCACTCGCGCCATGGTTGCTCGAGTAAAAATAACCGTTCAAACTTCCGAGTTGTTCAACTCCCGATGGAAAATAATCTCGTTTGTTTTCAATAAGTGGAACGGCTAACGAATTCGAGTTGTTGGCGGAACAAAGACGGTTAGTTTCAGTTCTTTCCAGGTTAATGCTACGGAAACTTGGAATCCTCTCGCGTTTAGTTTGATGCGTGATTCCAAACTTCGTAATTATGCGCAACTTACATCCCGCAACGATATTCGTCGACGTACTAACAACGACAAAGTCAACAACATTTCGCTTCGAGCCGTGTATCTTGACACACGCGTTTCTAACGTTGCGTATAATTTACGTTTCCATGAATATATAAATGTCGAATACAAAATTCGAGCAAATTGAAACTGTTGCGACACATCTCTGTTAATATCGCAACACGGAAACGTTAAACGAAACGAATTATAATTGAAATACAACGTACGAAATATGTCTGATTATACACGCTTCTTTTCCTTTTTCGCTTTATATTTGTCTCATTTCACATATTTAACAATAAATCTGAATTTGCAATATTCTTTATTGCAAATTGACATTACGATTGTTACTTCAATTTACAAATATTACTATCTATCTTGCAATTCGCTTCGAATCGAGTTATTATTTTTAAATTACTTCGTGCAATCATTCGAGCTTCGAGTTTCGTCAAATCGAATTATACGAAACTATCGCTGCTTTTCGGTCCGAAATCGATCGAAAATCGCGTCCGAACTCTTTCCAAAGCGAATCGACGAAACAAAAACTGTAACCCAAATAACCGCGAAACGAATAAACGTTGAATAAATTGCAAAAATATGGAATACCATACCATCGTGCCAATTAACACCACCGGCATTCAATAACACCGAAACCGAACGACAACACGGAGAACCTCTTTCAGGTGTCCCGTTCATTATTCACGCGCCCACGCTTATCTAATCGTTTCCGATCGTCCGCTTAATTCCGTAACGGCCGCAATTAGCATCGATAATTTCGAAACTCGAATCCCTCGTCGAGGCGAGCGTATCATCCCCTTCAAAACAAAATCGGATGGAAATCGATACCAGACATCGATAGATACCGTAGATGGTGATGATGACGATGATGTTTCGACATCCGCTCGAAACGAAGCTGTTGGAAACGCGAAACCTTCTCCGTTCTCGAGGCGAGGGGGCGAAGGTGTCCCGGAGGCGGAGGAGGGCGTGGATTTGCATAATGTATACGGGATGCAAATTTAACTGCATCCGCGCGAGACTGGGCTCCCCTCGAATCGTGTCTCCACCGCTTTCGGGCTGGCTGAAATTTTCCGTGGAAATTTCCAAACGTACTCGAGTCCTCGTAAGCTACTTTTAGGTTAGGGTTGAGCATGAACTGGACGGACATCAATGGGGTAGGTTTTTCTTTTTTTTCTTTTTCTATTTGGACGATTTGTTTGACAAGAGGAGAGTCGTAGGTGTCGATGTCGATTAGTTTGGAAGGGAATTTGGAACACGATTGGAATGTGAATGAACTGCAGTGTTCATGGAGGGAGAAGGGGGAGTAGGTTGTATCGGTCGAGGATCGAAGCGTGATTGTTGGTATATATTTTTTTTTGTTGATAGGCTTGTTTAATAGAGCTATTGGAATAGATTTTCTTCTATGGAGTGGGATCTTTTAGTAATGAGTAAAAAAGTTGGAAAGATTTATTGTTTGTGGGGAGTGATTGCAATTATTCTTTTAGTTAGCAGTATTGAATAAAACTGATTGATATGATTATAATATTTGAAACACCTTATACCATTGAATGTTTTGTAAAGTGTGTATATTGAATCTCAAGTTTGTGTATAATATATGCAAGAAGAGGATATGCACTTGAATTTCTCGAGTAGTTCATGAATATTTTCACTGTCTATCCAAAAGTTTGGAATTAAAAATGAATTAAGAATTTTATTATTAATATCTCTATACAAATAAAAATATTCTTTATTGGAATTTTTATGTTAAGATGAAATTTTATAAAGGGTTTAAATATCGGAATGCTATTCGCTTTATCAAATGTAATTATCTTTTAGGGAAAGTATAAATAGGCCGGGTCTAGTTTACGATCACGAAGGATATAACAGGGATCAATTTTAATTACTCCAATATTATTCTATGCGCTCCAATTGTTTCCAACAATTCGAAATTATTAATCGTCCGGTGATACGCGAGCGGCCACGGACTAGTTTATATTATTCAATTTAATGGTCTGCCACTTCGGCTGTTCTCATCCACCTTCTCTGAGATATGCATTTCAATCTCCTCTACTTTTCACCTTTCTTCAACTTAATAATTCCTTTTATCCGCAAAATTACGGCTCATGTAAATTTCAAGAATTTAAAAACGAAAAATATTTCACGTTGCTGTTAGTTGAAGTTAATTTCTCATATATATCTCAATATCTTTGTTTCGAACTCAATTTTGTACAAAGTCACAAAATTTTTTTTTATTTTTTCTTCGTACAACATTTAATTAGACAATCAATCGAATTAATAAGTATGAATATTTTTCACTGATCATTTAAGACGCTCATTTAAGATAATAGCTCGTTATTTTTGTTTCTCGAGATACATAAAATAATTTCAAATAATTTCCTATGAATATAATTTTTAACTTCACAAGAATACAACAAATATAATAAATAATGGAACATATATCACAGAATATTCTAAAAGCTTCTATATTGTTGCAATTTAATTTCATTTCTGATTTGCACAAACGATCGCAAAGTGTGTGAATGCGGGAAACGGTACATGCACCGACTTGTCGGCCGAATAATGAAATTTTCACGAACAATAGAACACTCTCGACTCGAATTAATTGGTCAATAGGATTTAGGAATCTCGCGAAACTATGGAACGCGAGAATGGCCAGATATCCTAGAACCTCCCTTCCCAACTTACTTCAACCAGGTTAATTTCTAGCGTGCGTTATTTTTTCAATAAAAATCCGCGGATCCAATCTCATTATAACTTTTCATTTCTCTAGCCCCTTACACGCGATTAATCAAATTTAATTAAGAACCAAGCATACTAAATTGGCTCTAAAAGTTATATTAGTATACTTTTGTTGTATCTCGAGCATACTCTTTTATACTTTCGATTCAAACGGAAAATTAAAGTCGTTACTTCTCCACAATTATTCACTCCGTGACAATAAGAATTTTTATATCAATCACACTTAAACCAATTTTCCAATTTTATTTTACCCGCTATTTTCTTCTCTGCTATCTAATCTAATTCGAACATCCCTTCAAGATTTTGTTACGATTCAAATTTTGTTATCGAATCACAACGTGTTTGTTGATTACTGTAATGCAGGATTCATGAATCAGGGTGCGTGTGAATGCACCCTTAGAGCCAAGAAGGTGCAGAAGGTGGGTAACGATCAACACGTAAAGCAGTTTAGGCGCGTGCGCGCGTTCGATGACGTCACGAACGCAACCTCCCCCTCTGCCGAGCTCGTCGTAAGGGGGGAGGGGGAGGGATGCTTTTCGATATCATTTTACGATAGCTGTAAAACCGCGCCACACTCTCTTAGCTGAAACATCGGCGTGATATGCATTGACACGGGCGCCGCTACTTCCTGACGAGTGGTTCGATCGTTTCGAGACACTTTGCACAGAGGAGTTAACCCTCCTCCGCCCGTTGCATAAACAACCCCCTCCGGGACGAAAATTTTATGCAAAACGCCGGCCGCCTGCAAACGATCGCATGCATTTTAGATCAGACTCGACTCCGAGAGGTTTCTCTTTCGCATCATTTGATGAACCACGTGGATTCGATCTCCGCGAATCTTTTGTTTCGAAAGAGTTTGAGCGTGAGAGCTCGTGTTGATCACGATCGTTCCCTCGATGAAAAGAATCTTGCCTCGATGTTTTATTCCATGTAAAATTTTTCGAAGATTTTAGAAGAGGGATGCAAGTTGTGTTCAATGTTTTTAATTAATCTGGATAAGCAAAGGGGTGGATTTATAAAGGATTTGGAGATTTGATTTTTTCCTCTGTTTTTGACTTCGCAAAAACTTTGGATAATAATAAAGGTGTTTTAACGATTAATGGAACTTTTTTGGGTCTTGAGGTATATAATATATAATTAAAGAAAGCGGGCGAAGAGGTTTCCAAAAGACGAAGAGGGAAGATCCTCTTGGGTTTGCGGATATTAGTAATGAATACCGTATGGTTGCCAGAATTCACCCTCATCATTTAACTTGACGTTCCTCCGCATTTTTCGTTTGAATTATAGCTGTACTTTCTTGATATCGTAGCGATTCCCTTGGGGGATTGTATATTAAGAACATCGAGTCAAAAGTCGGTCGAGTATCCCTTATTTTTTAGATGAAATCTCAATGAATAGATGGAAGAGATATAAATACATGCATAATATATTAATAAAGTATTTAATATCGAAATCAAGATTTTACAAACTTTGTAATTTTATCGAAGATGTTAAACTGTTTTAATCATCTCTTCAATTATTTTATTCGATTTTCCAGCAAAGAATCCAGTAAAAGAACCATTATCATTTTCGCAATTTTCAATTTTTTCCGATTAACATTAAAGAAATCAATGGAGCAGAAAGAATCCATTGAAAATTAGCAGAACTTATCACTTCTTTGTTAATCGTAATAATCCAATTTTCCTATATTTTATGCTCATTGCTCTGTATAATGATAACTGAAAGTAAATACGGTGGAAAAAGCATAAAATTCTTTATTTCAACTATAAATTCAATTACGTATATACTTTTATCGTTCATTTCATCACAGACACAATTGGTATTAAACAAGCAAACAGATATGGTTTAGGAGTTAAAAAAAAATTAATTGTATAATTGCTTGTTTAAGGGGAAAAATGAGTACTCTAGTATTTAATAATAAGCATTTTATGCGTTATCTCGATTATGATGTATCTCGTTGTAAGAAAACAAGTTATTTGACACTTAACAAGTGCTCGTTCTTTTAACAATGTCCTAAAAAAAAGGCATTCACCTAGCAGACAGTAAACCAGCTATGCGTTTCCTGCACAAATAATACAGGTACACGTATTTTCCATCCATTGATTTTTCTATCCAACGATACAATACATAAATTTCACCAATGTTTCATATGCAATGTTTCGAATTAAAAATCACGATCTTTGCAGATGAAAATTTATTTAACAATCAAACTCGTAAATCAACTCTACGTAATTCAAAATAATCATTCTTTCAACTATGTTAAAATAATTAATCCTTCTTTGAATTCCAACAATTGGAAAAATATTATCTATGTTTTTAAGAACGTAGAGAAAAAATATGGGAAATTATTATAACATGTATCGTGTTTTCATCAATCTCTTCCCTCAAAATGATTTACAATTATTCACTGCACATGGATGATAATACAATAGAGATCGGTGCGTACCACACAAGTGGTTAATTCATCATAGTATACACGAGATTAGATTCAAAGTGGATGGTTTGTTCATCGTCGTTTAATTGATGTTCCTTTCAACAGTTAATATAATTATATCGCTAGATCATGCACAACTCCTTACATTATTATTATACAACAATTCGCACTAATTTATTGCAGAGACAAGGTGAATAAAAATTCAAAACAAATTCATAATCTTAATAATTCATAATTTTTAGATTTAACACATTTTTTTACATATTCTTGCTCTCGCTTCAAACTTTATTCTCCATTCTGACATGTTGCCAAATGTAGTTTCGATACAAGCTCGGGAAGGAAAGAGAAAAGGGGGTGAAGGAAATGGCGGCTTGATCAACAATCTCGGGGAAGGAGTCGCGCGTTATTTCACTATCTCGCAACTTTGTGCTACAGTTCGCGGAGAATAAATGCATCGAAATAAATTTTCGAGCGTCCCAACGTGGCCATTAACCGTATTCCGTGGTGAACGATAACCGAGAGGAGGAGGGAGAGAGAGGGTGATATTAATCGCAGTTGCGTTTCCCCGATACAATTTTATCGCAGGCGAAAGAGGCGAAACAAGAAACTCGATCTTAGACGTAATGAACAGTTGGTTTATATCGTTGATAAATCTTTGCCTTCGTTCGAGTTATTTGGTCAAAAAAGGGGCAAGAAAGAAAATATGGTCCCCACTCGTTGTCTCTTCTGTGATTAATAATGCACCCGGCAGGCAGCTTGGATTAATTTATAATTCTGTTGTAAAAAAGATAATTAATGGAGTTGGAGGAGGAATTTTTTAAGCGATATCGTATTCTGATATTTTTCGAATTTTCCAATTTATCATATCAGGCGTGTGTTGAACCGATGCGTGGACCAAAGAGAAAGGGGTGAAATAGAAGAATGGAATCTTGAATGATCCACCGTGTGATTCTTAATTTAAGTTATTTAAAAGAAATGTATCGAAGTTTGACGTTTATGGAAATGATGTTATCATAGTTTCGCGACATTTGATTGTACACAGGGAAATTTTCGGTTTTAAATATGATAAATTCCACGATATGTATCAGTTTCTGTTTTTCCAGCCGACCTCGTTTCGAAATAACCAACCATTTAGCTTTGACAATTTACAATTTTTCATTCGATGTGGTACCGCGTTGATGGCAGCGTTTAAACGGATAATGTTTTTATCTTGATTACATTACCGTGATTTACTATACACTGATATTTCATCGAATATTCAAACTTTAAAAAAAAAAGAAGATTCGAAAATAAAATTACTCTTTCGTCATAATTTATTATTCATCAAATTCAAATTTCTTCGAGAATGAATTACTATTGTGATCTGTTTAAAATATCATTGATTTTCAAGACGAAATATATTAGAATTCGTATGAAAATAAATAGAATTTATGTCAGTTCCTTCTTTACAGGAACTCTCTAAACCTAGATATTAAAACTATTTTTATTTTACGAATTTAATTTCCATTTCGAATCCAGGAAATTAATTAAAATTCGATTCCTAATTTCGAAATTTATATCATATATGCTTGAAATCATTTATCTAACCGCTCTATCCCTATAAATAATTGGTCACAAACAAAAATTACCTAAAAAAAGGCATCATAGAAATTTTCTGTTTGGAAAAACCAGACGAAATTATCGGATGAGACGAGACGCAAAAACGAGCGTATCCCGGAAACTTTGTCGCAGTTGATAAACTCCCCTTAAACACAGCCCTCTGTGTAGATTATTTCGCGACAATTAAGAAGTTTTCCTCTACCCAGGAACGAAAGTACCGTTCCAAACACGAAGTCTGGCGTAAGTGTACAATGGCGGCGGAGGAAGTTTACGATGCAAAGTGTCGAGCAAAAATAAATTCACAACCCTTTCTTCCTCCGTGGCGAACAAGCGAGTGAGACAACGAGATGCATCGTGTATCCACCGCGAACTTTTAATAAATAATTCAGTAAAACGCGGGATAACTGCTTCGCAATTCACGTGTGCCTCTTACTGATTAACTATTTCGATTTCGTATGCAACTAGTCTTTGTCTCGCTTCGTTTTCTTCTTTTGTTTGATTTGTCTGTTTTACTCGAAGAATATTTTGTTTGAAAGCTTTTTGCAGAGGATAATTTTAGAGGAAGTAATGAGATTTGGTTGCTTTTTAAAAAATGTATTATTTTTATCATTGTGAAAGTGTTAGAATTTTTAAGATTGAACGAATTTATTGGAATGCTACGAATCGTCAATAATTTTCATGATAAAAGTCGATGATTGAATCAACTTTATAAAAGTATAGAGGATTTTAGTGATATATATATATATATAGAATTTATATATTATAATATTAGAAACTACCAATGAATTATTCAATATTGCACGTTACCATAAACTTTTCTTTCTTAATTTTTAATTAAAATTTGCACCAGTATAAAAATACAAAGTAAATGTAGAAAAAATTCCAGACTATATGTCCAATATTGTCTCACTTTGAGGCTAAAGAAATTTCTATTCCTGCTTCAATCCTCTCTTTCCGAGTTCAAACTGGCAAAAACGAAACCACCATAGCCCATATTTGGCCAGCAGACCCAACCTTGTTATCCCCATTTTACTTCGCTGCTCGAGCCTCGCAATAATAAATGTTTGTACTTCGTTTACTGTTTCACTCAAAATTTATGCTCGCGATATTCGAAACGTAGAATCGTAAAATGAGAAAAAATAATAAAATTCTTTTCCTAAAACAAGATACATTTTCGCGAAATTTGAAAATTCTATGCGAAGAAATGCAAAACACGAAAACTTATTTCTTCGTTGGTCGGAGAAGAAACGATCTCTCGATCGTGACTCCTCGTTTCTCCGAGTGATATCACACTCGGCTGTCCCGAGATTACACGTAGCCTGGATCTCGTCTCGTAGTAAACACAGTTTCCTTCTTCCCGGTCCTCCATTTCCGTCTCGTGCTCTTCATGTTAATATTTTTCTCATTTCCGTTAACTCGCTATTCGAGGAAGCGACGCAACTTATCGCTTGCAATCTGCCTTCCCTCGGATAGATCACGGATTCCGTTCCTCTTCATTTTCTTCGTCCTCGAATTTCTTTTTTTTTTCTTTTATATACTCTTTTTATGTTTTTCCTTGTTATCGGTGGAATTTGGAATCAGAAGAAAGAAAGATGGAAAGGAGTAGTGTATTATTTCAACGCAAGTCTTTCAAAATCTCGAGTTTATCTAAAAACAACCCATTTTTCTTTTCACGCGTATTAATTATTCAATTTGCTTTTGGTATTTTAACATTTTAATACATTTATCTTCCATCCTTATCTCTCCTTAGAAATTCAATCGACACTTTTCGATATATCCAATTTTTCGATCGCCAAGAAATATTCATTCTTCTTTCGTATATAATTTTTCAATTTCCTCGAGCAGTAAATGCCCTCTTCCAATATCTAAAACAATCTTCGTCGACATCTTCAAAAATTTCCAATCCCTCAATAGCCAAGAACAAGAATCCATTCTCGCGCGTAATTATTCAATTTCCTTGACCGATACACCAATTCGAAATACCTTCCTTCCAATACCTCGTACATACACGCCTTACATCTTCCATCTTCCATCCAACCCTCGTCGACATCTTTCAAAATCTTCGATGCTTCGAACCAATGGCGTCGACCGACCATCCATTTTCCATAAGGAAAAAAACGAAGAAAAATAATCCTAATCCCGTTCCCTCCCCTTCGAAACTCAAGCAAGCTCGAGGGGCAAGGTTTCCTCGCCCTCTTTTTTATTTTCCCGCAACAGGTGCCTCCGCGAATTCTCCGATTTGTTCCCAACAAATACCCAGCAACGCGTATACAATTACATCATCGTGGATTCGTTTAAGAATTCTAGAAATCCGTTCTCTGTATCCAGCCACGAATTTCTATCATCCATCCCTTTCCTCCTCTCCGTCCATTAATTCCCTCCAGATCGATTTTTTCCTCGAACAATTTTTTCCTTCGCGTACCGATTTTAGGAAATCATCGACTGAAACGAGAAAATTAAATTTCTCGCCAAAATCTTTTATTTCATGAAAATCGTTGAAGGGATAATTCGGCAAATTTCTCTCTTGTCCGATGGAAGAAATTTCGATTGATCATCGGTTCGTAGGCGCATTCCGTTTGACAAGTTGGCCTTTCCCTACCTATCAACCTTTGCTGGGAGTGTACGAATGTCAACAGGCCTCGCCCACCTGGGGCAAACAGCCGTTCAAGCCTTTGCCTTGCTTTGCACCGTCTCTGAGCTTTGGGTCGAGGCTTGTTTGATTAGAGGCCCGTCCGTCCTATTGTCCCGACGTCTCTCTTGCCGGAATTCTAGCCGAGGCCACGGCCTTTTAAACCCCCAACATCCGTTCTGGGCCTGTGTTCCATCTTCTAAACGATCGATTTCATCTCGAATGGCGAGACACAACCACAAATCGTAGATTTGGCGAACATCGATTCGTGTTCGATCCTTTGTTGCACAGGTTTGTGAGCGAGGAGGAGGGCTAACTGGAGGAAGAGGATTTGCGGGTGAATTTTTTTTCCATGAAAAATTGCGCGCGATTGATGATATTGTTGAATGGGGGTAGTAGAGTAGTAGACGCGTAATATGATAAATTGTAACGATAGTAGTGTAACGAAAGATCGTGATAAATTGTGATAAATATTAGTTGAAATTGAGGAGAATATATTATTTTGAAACGGAATTCTTAAATAAATTTCACGGATTCGTATCGTTGGATATTTTTCTGTGTACGTATCTTGTATATAAATATGTTTTCGGAAATTTTCTTCTCTCGAACAGAGGGAACGAATAAAATGTTATTTATATATTGGACATGATTGATCTGATTTACGTCATGTTGTAGAAACACGAACTTTTTTTTTTTTTTTCTCCCCCAATCCATTTATTTGTACAAGTAGATATACAAAAGTTCAGATATTCATCTTTTTCGACGCGGCCGATATTTGTAACAATCTGGGTGTACAATACGCTCGAGTTAGAAATTTATGAAATAAAATTTTCATGCGAATAAACGGGCGTGTGTGTCGAGGTCCTGTTGCGAAACAATTGGAAAACACTGGATTAAATTATTTTTTTTTTTTTTTCGTGGAGATCGAAAGATATATCAATTTTGAAAAATCGAAGAAGTAAATCGAGCGTTCTGATAGCTAAAAAATTTTATGCGATTCGCGCTGAGCATTATGTACTTTATTCGTACGTTTTTCTTTTTTCTTTTTTGAACTTTTAACAAAATTGCTCAAAATTGTTTTGTCACTCGAGTGACTGAACATTTTTTATCTGAATAATAACAAGAAGGGTTAGAAATTAGAATTCGAAATTGTAGGTATATTTCTCTGATTTTTAATGGACACTTTCACAATTTTCAAATTTTTACATGGAAAATTAGGAAAAAATCTCTCTTCAGCAAATAAAAAGTCATGTTAGATTTTTTTTTAAGAGTAATTCGAATGAAAATTTTATAACGACGAGAAATATTATGTTTCATTTAACAAAAATTTCTCATTCATGTTCTACAAATTATTCTACGAATCAGTCTTCAAAAAAACTTGATTCACACATTTTTCCTTCATCTTCTTAACTTAACTCGAGCATTCATGCGATGAAAGATTCAAATAAAAATGATTAAGAATGCGCGATTTTGCTTCAGTTCAAAATTAAGAAAATAACTCTTTATGACACTCAATTGTGTTCTCTCTCTCTCTCTTTTTTTTTTTTTTTTGAAGCTTTAGAAAATGTCTGTTTCTTTTTCACTTTTTTACATTCGATAATTCGGATGAATCGATAATAAATTTAGGATGTATTTCATATTGCATATTTGTTTAACATTATAAAAGATAATACGCATTTCGTGATGATCTGCAGAGATGATCTTTAATTAAAGTAATACAGTTTCTATCGATACATTGGTCGATCCACAATAAATCTAGATTATCGAGGCAATATCCATTGAATTTTAAAATCGATGGAATAATAATGAGATGCATTATGCTTCTGAACAATATACATTATATACAATACGAATTTATTGTGTAAGATATTTCGAAAATTATAATTAATAAGAAATAACTAACACGTGAAAGTAACGAGTTAACAATTATAATATATGTTTCAATAACGAACGATAAATCAATTTTAATCATATGAATATGCATATATCGTTTCAAAAATATTAATCTTTTCATTTCGAATGATTACGATAGGATAATCGTTGTTCAAAAATTAAATTTTTCATAAAAATCTTTTTCAAATCCGATTTGAAATCAATATGCATAAGTAATCATTTCCACGATAATCGTTAATTATTCTCCATATTCATAAAACTCGAAACAGGAATGGAAAAATAGAACGAATTCTCCAAGTGCATTTTCCACGAAGAAACAGCGGGAAAACGTGATGCTCATCCCCGTAAAGTATCGGTCCCTTTTCAAAACTGTATCGAGAAGCTTCAGTCGATGAGCTCGACACTCCACTTTCTCCATCCATCCATCCATCCATTTTTTCCTCAACATTATCGTGGACCTCGTTGCTGCTCGCTTTCCGTCAAATAAAGATAGCTATCGAGTCAGAGAGTGTTGCGTTATCGAGCGGCATCCTCTCCAACAATTGATCCTCTCTTCTTTTTTCATAATACACACACACACATTTAATGGCACAGAAACTTGGCCAATGTAACATTTTTTTGCAATCATTGCAATCGATAATATCTCCAATTTGAAGTAATTGCACGTAAAATGAACGAAAGATATTCATTCAACTTATACTTTCTACACTTTTCTAAAGAAATTCTATCGAAAGACGACTCTTGTTCATTTCTAAACATTCTTCGATTCTAATGTTTTTCGACTCTGCAATTATTCCAATTTGAAACGATTTGAAAACGGATGGAAGCGCTCGTTTAAAAAATCGAATCGAGAACGAAACGTTCACTATTACTTTTGCACCGTCCGATCGATTTATTAAAATTCGCCCAACGTTGCGGAAATAACAAAGAAGATGGCTCGAGAGAAAGAGAGGGATATCTTCCATGTCACGTTACAAACGGAATAAAATAACGCGGGAGAAGATGGAAATTATTTTCACCAGTTTAATATCGAAGTGCTTTCCTCTTGCTTGAACGGAATAACAATATAAAGGGGGGGAATAACAACAAAGAAGGATTAACAACCGATAAAAGATCACAGAGAAACGGTGTAGAAACGCACGGTGTACAAAACTTTCGTAACGAGGAGGAGTCAAGAAAAAAAGAGTTTGCAAAAACCTCTCGTTTTTTCGCTCGATTTTCGTCGTGGAGGACTCGTGACGTAAAAGGGAGAAAAATATTCAGGAAATCCCGATTCCTGTGTTCACCCCCCCGCTTTCGCTGGTTCGTTAAAACCGCGGGAGGAGCGAATATCACGACACTGGCATTATACATTTTATAGGATGACCACGCGGAAAATATTTATTGGTCCGCAGATCAAAGCCGCCATTGGGTTTGGGAGGGGAGGGGTTTTCTTTGTTCGTTATATTTATTACTTCCAACCAGCTTACGTCACGTCGAAACCCGATAAGGATTTATCGTTTGTCCCGACTTGGATTATACAACTTACTCCGTCTTGTGCTTCTTATTTTCCTTAATAATTCCAGACACACCGTGATTAATTCCCTTGCTACGAGGGCGAAAGAAGATGAAAATTATGAGTAAGGGTTGGTTAAGTTTTTAATACCGTGCATCGATGATGAAAGCTAATGGTATAAGAAAAAAAAATAGATAAATAAGATAGAATGGTATAATAAAAGTTGCGAAGGATAAATGGAGGGGAGGCCACCTTTTTTTTTTTTTTTTATCTTTGTTACGAGTAATGGAGAATACGATTGAAGAATTTTGAATTGCGCATCGATGATGTTGAAAGAAATGAAAGAAGGATTAACGCGTTGTGCCGGTGTATAAAAACGCTCGTGTGCGTTGAGAGCGACAATGTTATGAACAACGTTGATGGATGTATGGTGAAATAATGGCGGAATCAAATAATTGAAAAATACATCTGGACTCTTTTTTTGCACGGTGTAAAAGGGATCGTATATGAAAGGTCATGTATCAATTAATTTGTAACAAAATATAAAACTTGTTGTGTTGAACTATAAAACAAACTATACGGAAAGCAATTTAAAATATATAGAAGTTGTATTTTGGTTTTGGAAACATTTTATTTAATAAACGCTTATCTATGAAAATATTTTGAGGAAAATGGGGGAGGAGGAGGGGGAAAGGAGGGAGAAAGAAAAATAAGTACGTGCGAATATAAATAAAAAAATCATGTAATTATGAGCAAAACGTACGAATTAAAAATTTGCATTGTTCTGTGATATTTCTATATTTTTACATCCTTGCAACCAACGTGTCACGTTGCTTCTGAATTTTATAATTACTCGGTCAACTGTTGTCGTATTTTTTACACAGCGAACGTTCCAAGAATCTCTTTAATTGCAAGTTCTCTGACAAAAAAACGAAAAATAAAAAAATATATATATATATATAAAAAAAAAAAAGAAAGATTCACTGCAAAGAGTCCACAAGTTCTCCGAGGCATTAACCCCTTTAGCCAAGGAAATCAAGTTAGCTGACCCTTTATGAGAAATATTTACACAAAGTGAAGCTACTTTATGAAAAGATCAACGGCGTATTTCCACACAGAATTCTTTTTTAAATAAAAATTGAAAATGTTTCGAGTTTCCATAATTTTCATAGTAAATTGGTAAAAAAATTAAAAAAAAAAAAAAATAAATAAAAGAGAGGAAATGGAGTTTCACAAAAAATGTTAACCGTAAGTTAACGATAAAAATTAGGGCGTTTCAATTTTTCTTTCATTCACGGATTGTGTCCACTAAACTGGATGGACTGGTTTAATTGGCCCCATTGGCGCGATCGATCAATGTTTGGCGGATGTAATTACTGAAAAACAAGAAGATAAGCTCCCGTGAAATTAGCGTGGTTTTGTGCGAAACACAGTGCAATTGTTTGTCGCAAATATTCAATTTGAATATGCTTCGTGACGTGGGCTGAAATCATGCGAATCGAACTGTGAATTGAATAAACTGGAAATACAGCGTCTATTAGATAATTATTTCATGTTGATGTGATCTATATTTTGAGATTATTTTATTTTATAATACAGCACAATAATGTGCAAATACATGTATATAATAAATAATATTACTTTTATTTTTTAAATATTTCACAGAAACTGAATTGAATTTGGAATTATTAATTTAATTATAAATATTCGAAAGTTTTTTTTAAACGAATTTGAATAATTAAAACAACTCTGTGATCAAAAAGAAAAAAAGTGTTATTGTGAAATTCAGAAATTTCAAAATTCTTGATAAAGCAAATGATTAAGACAAGCTAATAGAATTTCGTGGCTATAATTAATTACCGTCTAACTAGCAAACTTGTTGATCCGGTGATTTCATTGATGTTAATATATTCAGTCTATGTGCAACGAGTTAAGTATGCGAAATTGACCACTTTGAAACTCATTAAGAAGATCTTTAATTACTACTAAGATCTATTTTTTAGAAATTGATTGATCGACTGGATCATTCTCCAATCTTAATTTTATCAGAAACTTTGAACAACTCTTCCTCTCTCTCTCTCTTCTACGTTTGTTTCGCAAAAGTTAAAGCATAAAAATTAAATTTCTCATAAATCTCGTAAATTCAAGATCATTATTAATAATTTATTTAGTTCGAACATATAATTTTGAATTCTTCAAAATATAAAATTTAATCACGTTAATAATTACTTAAAAAAGAAGGATAATAAAACAATTAAAAAGTTAGAAAATTTACACAACAAAATATAAATCGAGATATTTCAAAATTTATTTTTTAAATCCCTCGAAAGATATTTCCAATTTTTCCGTTTTTTTTTTTTTTTTTTTACTCTTCGATTTTCTTAAAGTCGTAAATTTGACCGCGAACGACAAAGTGGGATATTTATCTGGAAATACGTTAAAAAAGTATATGAAATATTTCCCTTGGCCGAGGCAAAGAACGCAAAGAAGTGTAAAACTGGTACATAATTTTCAGCTTTGTTGACCATCATCGAGAAAGATCAGAAAGATGTATCGGTTTTGCGAGCGACTTGTCGTTTGAAAACGCGCCGCTTTCAGCTAAAAGCATTGCTTTACAGCTGCGTGCGCGGCACAAAATGCTTTTATCTAAAAAACTGTATAAATGCGGTGCATGAATAGAAGTCGATACTTTCTGTCGCATGAAACAGAGGGATTTGTTTCGCGTTGTCGCTTTTCACGCTCCTCACACCGAAGACGAACGAGAATAGGGGCTAAGGATTGAGGATTGTCGTCCCACCATTCGTTGATCAAACTCGATTGAAATTGTGAAACGAACAGTGTCGCAAATTTTCTCGTATCCTGGTTATTCGTTTCATTCTGTTAATTTTTAATCAAATGAACAAGTTATTTCTGACGATAATTGAATGGATATTGAGAGAGAAGGGCGTGATGTATAATTAAATTAATGAAAAGTCAAGTAATGTAATTGTTTTCCTTGTAAAAATTTGTTTAACCAATGAAACTTATATTTTTTTGAAATGGAGGACTGACTTTTAATTTGTATCGTATCGATAGTGATAGATCCGATCGAAATTTCTTCTTCTTCTTCTTCATCGCTATCTTTTTTTATTTTGGTTCGTAGATGTTAAATACGGGCTTGTTTCGTTATTTTTCAGAAACTCGTATTGCGAATATTTATTAGTTTATACCTTGTATAAATTAATTTCACGTTCGAAAATCGAGCATTCGAATAAGCATGGATCAAGAAATATTCTCTTCGCCTGGCAATCGCTAATATTTATCATTTTGCATAAATAAACGCAGAGAACAAAATAGAACAATGAATATTCATCTATGTTAAATCGTTTGTACTTCACGCTCCTCTTATTTGTTATTTGTTCATATTTCCTTATAATATAATTCTTCTTTCTCGTTTAAAAAAAACATATCAAAAGTTAGGGGAGGGAAAAATATGAACGGTGCAACAAAACAAAAGTAGGGGAAAGTAAGAAGAAACGTAAAATGTAAAATTCAAAAGAAATTTATATAACTTCTTATCTAACTGGAAGAAAGAAAAGAAGAGAAGTTTTCATCGATTTATTATTAATTTAATAAATGTTATTCGAACTTTTGAGGGGGGAGAAAAAAAAATTCAAATCAAAGAGCAAAGTTAATATTCTTTTGGGAGCCACTTCCACCATGAAATTCAGGAATAGTTTTTGAACTTTCGAGAGGGAAAAAAGGAGAAAGACGAAGAAGAAACGAAGTGTTCCGAAATTTCTCCACTCCTTCTTTCTTTCTAACGAAATATATTTCGTTCGAATTTCCAGCGAGAAAAACGATCGAAACGAGTTCTCGAAAGATACAGTATGGATCGATATTTACAACAAATCAATCGTAATAAAAAAAAAGAAAATATCGATGAATTTAGTGGCCAATAAAGAAGGAAATCGAATCGTTTGCAACCAAATACCAATAATGTTTGAATTGTGGCTATGAGTTCGCTTCATATGTTTGCTGTTATAACATGTTCAACAACACAACATTTCCATTGTCTCGATAATTTTTGAAAGTATCATAAGAATTGTTGTAATAATAATTGAGTCGATTGATAATTTTGAAGATGAAAAAAAACTATTATAATTCTCTACCACCCTTATCGAATGCCAAGGTTAAATACGAACTTTAATGTCATAGGAAAAGGTCAATGATAGGTCTGTGAATCGATACAGGCTTTGTGTTTGCAAAGCTGGAATAAGAACATTTGAATATCCTTTATTCTTATAAATTATAGAAAATGTAAGAAATGAAAAGATAAGATCAGAAATAATGATGAGAAAACTGTATATACAATTTTAAATTATTCGACATCTAAGAACAATCTTTGAAACTTAATCTTAGAAACTTATTGATTAATTAATTCCTCTCCCCTCCCTAAAAAATTATCTTAAGAATTACGGTCAATGAAAATGTTTTTTCGATTTTTAAATACTCGAAATAGCAGATGTTTTACGCCATTATCCCCGAAGAAAATAGAGCTACTCCTGGACAAAACAAAGAAAAGGGAACAGATTTTGCAAGGGTGCTTTTCTTTCGATGGAACGGGGGACGGAAAAAAAGAGAAAGAGAATATTTAAGGTAACTCTTTTATTCGAAACGCTGTTTTTTTCACGACGATTTCTCACGAAACCAGAGAGAGAGAGAGAGAAACTCGAAGGACGGGATAATTAATAGAAGAAGAAAGAGAAGAAAGAATCCAAAATTACGAGAGAGAGGTGGAGTGAATAAAGAGGTACTTCATCGATTCGTGGAACGAAACGAGGAGATAAGGGATTGATTAACAAGGAATGACAGTTTCGTGTCAAAATACATGGGTAAAATAAATCAATGCCCTTGTAAGTGAAACGGTGTAGCTATCTCTTCGTTCCGCTCCGCTTGACAAAGTTTTTTTTTTTTTTTTTTTTTTTCTTCTCATAAAATATCGAGAATGACTTCAACGATGATAAATTAAAGTCCAACCCCGAAAACAGTGGTGGAAAACTCGTGAATCGTTAAACTCGCATCGTCCTTCGTATATATTACTTAATCGCGGGGAGATTAATTACTGAAACTGTGAATGAATAGATATTGGACCTGTGTAATGCATGTATAAATTTCAATTTCAAATGTGTGATCGGCGTGAAAATTCGGTGTCACATTTCGAGCGTTTAATAGCGAAAGACAGAGATCATGAGAGTAGTAACGTGTTCGAATCAATGATGAAATTTCACGTTTTTTTTTTTTTTTTTTTTTTTTTTTGCGAGTAAAGTTTTAAATAATCGATTTGTTTGTAATTTCAATTTGATGTTTTACAGGAGAAGGAAGGAAAATTCAACGTTTTGAAATTGTTATCTCGCCTCTGAATGTCCGTGTTAAAACGTGAGATAATTTATATTGGAAATCAATTTGGAAATGAATAATTATTATTATTCGTTAATAATTTATACGTTACGCGTCAAATTTTCAATTTTTCTGTGACAATTTTTTAAGCAATACTTTGTTTAATATTAATGCGTATAATTTTGGAAAAATGACCAATTTTTTTCAATAATTTTTTAATACGCATTTATATATTTTTCATTTTTTCATTTTTTCTAAATTTGATGACATGATTCAACGTGGAAATGACAACTCTTAAAAATTCCAATATTTTTTAATTCAAAAGAAGTAAAAAAGACGTGTACGCAGATAAAAAAAAAATCACTGCATTACTCTACAGAGCATATACATTCTTTAATTCTACAATTCCCCTCAATCTTGTAATTTATACCGAGCGAATTAAGGTCAGCACTTAGAAAAAAAAAAAAAAAAAAAAAAAAAAACATCATCCTCTTCGCAATAAACCTCGTGAAAGCACTTGAAATTTTTTTAATAAAATCAATTAGCAGTTTCAAGTATCATTCAATTTTCTACGCTTTTGAATATCTCTCTCCCCAACGTAAAATAAATTATTTCAAAAGGAAACTTCGATCAAAGCATTTATCCGTCCAATGTCACGTGTACTTTCCACCTCGTGATACGATTTAATAGAGGGTGTTTCGGGATGTAAGGTACAAAGACGAGATGATTCCGCGCGTGGATTCTAAAGATAAGTCGACGAAGGAAAAGAAAAAAAAAAAAAGGAATGAAACGTTTCTCGTTCGAGGCTTCGTTCTTGAGAAAATCGAGTTTGAAGATTCGAGTACACGTGTACTTGCAAGTACACTTGCAACTACACACCGGATACGTTCGACAAGAGTGTCGATACTTCCAATTTTGATCTTCTTGAATGGTTTAAGAAACAAAAAAAACTTTATTCCTCTTCTCTTTTCTTTTATTCTATCGCAGAATCTTTACTTATATTATTTCAAAATTAAGCTATAAGTATATACGCGTATATGAAAATTAATTAATTATATTTGAGAATTAATATTAATATTTATATACCGACCGACCTAATTTTATCTTTAGAATAATCTCTTGGCTTTATTATGTTATTGTTATTGAACCGAGGAATTAACCTGTACTCGATAAATTTCAAAGTTAATTTCTCCAAGAAATTGAGAATGTCAAATTGAAAAAAGAAAAAAAAAATTTTATCCTACAGTTTCGATTTATCTTCTTCCCTTCTGAAATATAATTCCCTGCTCGATCTTTTTATTCTCCCGATTAATCCTATATTCCATATATTTCAATTGTGCTACGCGTGCAACACGAGAAAAAACTCTCATCAAATTAATATAATAACGAATAAAAATTATTTTAAATTTATAAAATGGGATTTAAAAAGATCTCGTCAAAACCTCGAGAGAAGGAATAAAATAAAAAAAAAAAAGAAAGAAAAGAAAAAATATTCGAGATTTAGAAAAATCCAGGATTTAAGAGGGATAGGATGGAATTTCAAGATCTGTTAAGAAAGATACGGACATTCCTCCGCCATACGAAACTCGTCCATTTTCTTTTTGTCACGCCACGAAACATCTTTCGACCGGTTCGTGCTCGTTTTTTCAACAAACCTTGGTGGCCTATGAAACTCTTCTACCACCATGAAAAATGCAAAGTAGATTTTTCACGCCGCGAACACCCGCGGAATACCAATCGATCTTCTTTTCCCTTCCTTCCTTCTTCCTTTTCCTTTTTTCCTTTTTCTTTTTTATCTTTGTATTATTCTTTCTTTTCATCCGCTTTTCACGAGTCGTCTCGATCGTGGAAGAAGACGCGCGTGCGAGTGATGCGCGTGTTCCTCCGCCACAGATTGCTTGTAAAAATGCAGAATGGCGTCGAGAATTTTTTCAGATCGAGCCATCGATACCTCGATCTCGACAGAAACGTGAGAGAAGTAAGATACGGGAATCGAGGTAGCGGTGTCTCCTTTCCGGTTTCACGTGAAATTCGCTGTCGAACTGTGTTCTCGTTAAAGGATATACGTGGATCGGATGCGCGATGTCAAGACGTGATTTCTTTCTTATTTGCCGGATCAAGAGTATCTACTGTTTTTTTCTTCCATGCTGGTTTTTATTTTAGAAGAACATATAATTGGATGTGAAGCTTTATTGAAATATATGAATTTATGGTATTATTGGTATCTGTGGCTTTTTTCAAGATGATCGAGGAGTCTTTGTTATCGTATTTGCAAATGTTCTTAAATGATCGTCGATGCTTAAAGCTTTAATTAACGAAGAATTTTAATTTTCTTTTTCTTAGACGTGACCTGTATGATAGATATCTCTAATATTTCAATTTTTTAGTTGTCGAAAAAAAAAAAAAAAAAAAGAAACAAACACGCCTCGTTTCAAAGTAATCAAAGTAGACCAATTGCGACACTACTTTTGCTCACTTAGAAATCACGCAACGTGTATTATGAACGCTAATTATCGCTTTAATAAAAGTCTTAAGCCCTCGTATATAAAATTCTTTTTGCCCGTGAATTTCAGTGGCAAACGTGGTTTCTGAACGAAATAAATGAGCCGGTTGAATGTCTAATTAAGTAATACACTTCACCACGCTAATTGGTCACTTCTAATTGCTTGCACGTGACGTTTCTTGCGTAATAACTTGTGCATCATCGTGTCACAAGCGCGTTCGAAATAATTACCCTTCCTATAAACATTCTCAAACGAAAAATACGATATGGAAATTAATAATAATTTTTTATACATATTTTTCTCTACACATTCGTTTCACATAAGAATTCGAATGGAGAGTAGAATTTCAACGAAATGTAAAAGAAAAAAAATCCACGCGTCTTCGGACACGTATCGAGTGTGATATAATGCGAGAATCGCGTGTAATTCCATCGATTCTAAAGTCGAGACCTGTTTAGCAAGCTCTAGCTGCAAAATGTCAAACGTCTACCGTTCTCTGTGTTTCCGTATGCCACCTGACCGTATTCCGTTCCTCCTCCATTCGCCCCTTCTAATTTAGGAAATTAGAAGTCGACTTATTACTCGTTGAACGAGCATCCAACAAATTTATTCTTATCCTGCGCTTCAATTTCACGAGAAGCCAAAAGATAAACACGTGTCTCTCGTATAACGTCCTAACAAAGAACAAATAAATTAAAGAAAATTTATAATATCAAATTACATATATATATATTAATATAATTCGATCCCCCGATTCTTCTTTTTAAAAAGGCGCCCTTCGTCGTATTTCTCGAAATTCATTTAACCTCTCGGTGAGAGGACGCGAGATTGGAAAAGCACATCGGCGCCGTAAACGCCAAGGGTTAAATGAAAAGGGTGGTCGAAAAGAGGAAAGAGTCCCTCTCTTTTTCTCTCTCTCTCTCTCACGGCATACGCCACGGTAAAGTTCGGAGTTTCCTGTCGGCGCAAATGTCAGATGACCACGTTATGAGCCATACCCGCGTCCTTTCTCTCAAAGAGGGAAACACTCGAGCGGAGGAACGAGGGTTAGACAGCGTCTCTAAGCGAGAGGGAGAAGGAGGTGTCTTTTCCTCGCGGCTTTCAACCCCGCGCTACTGGTAAGGGGACGTTGGAAAAAGGGGAGAAACGAAGGGGCGAAAGGGGGGGCGTAGGAGGCCGAATGGCGGCTCGTGTGGATGCTGTGCCTCCTCTTCTTCCCTCTGGCCCGATATCGACCCGAGCACGGCCGACCAATACCGAAGGAAAAGCTAAGGTCGCGGTTACGACGAGCGGGGAGGAAAAGATATCGAAGCCTCAACGTAGTAACTCGTCTCTTCCTCGGACGAGAGATAGCAAGGCCAATTTTCGCGTTACCTCCTTCCTTTGCTTCTCCTCTTTCTCTCCAACTCTTTTTCTCTCTTTCTTCTCGGGTCGAATTGATACTTTGAGGCTTTGATGAACCGCTCAAACGGCACGATTCGGTGAATTTTTTTGTTCAGAGGCGAATTTGTTGGGACGAGTTGAGGGTGAGTCGAAAGTGTGGTCGGGTTTTTTTTTTATAAAGAAGGAGGAATTTTTTTAGAGAGGGAGAGCAATCGTCGACGGAGTGGACGAGTTGATCGAGGATTTTAAGTAAGGGGAGGATCTTTTGAATGAATAGTTTTTTTTTTTTTTTTTTTTGAGTGGATAAGTTGAGAATGATTGGAGTGTTTAAAAAGGATCTTTGTATAGTGGAAAATGAAATATTTCTTGTTAAGAGGGTGATTAAGGAAGCACGAGGATTTTATGTAGAATGAAATGATAATATTGTGATAGTCGTTGGATGGAGTTATATGGAATTGAGCTACAGATGATTTGAAAATGTATTTTTAAAGGGGAGTTCTTATGAAGGAATCGTATGAGAAGAATTGGTATGGAATTCAACGATTTGGATATAATTAAATTTGAAAATGTTTTAAAAGAGGAGAAGTAAAGTAACAAAGTAAAACATATTTCTTGTTGAAAGAAGGAGATGAAAAGATGTGTAGAAAGGATAAGATATTTCACGTGTTGAATGAAATAATATTTTTATTTAATTCGAGGTAGAATCGCTTACGCTTTAAGAGAATAAAATTTCAAAAATCGAAAATGCATCATATTTATAAGGTCTTTATAAATATTCCAATCGATTTTTGTTACATTCAGCCTCGATCGTTTATCGATTGATTTATTCTATCTATCTTCGTTGAAATTGTTTTAATTAATTCGCTAAAAAGCCAAAAACATGTTTCTTTGCTGTCGTGTGCAAGACAAAACGCTGTGGGAAGATGAAAAGGAAGAAAGCGTGAAAAAAACGCGAAACCAGAAGAATATAACTGTTCCATAAAGAAAAAAAGGAGGTCAGACTCGCGTTTATGCAAAGATACTGTGTGGAAGGTGAAATTCTTGGCTTAGAAAAAGAGTCTTAGTTGAAACGCTAAAATCGCTAGATATTTTCAGATCTCTTCTTTTTTTTTTCTTCTTTCAAAAACACTGAAACGTTTCAGACACGTCGCGTACAAAGAAATATGATAAAATTAACAAGTTACTCTATTCCGTATCTTCGACTTATTTTCTATTTTTTTTAAATTTCTTTAATATTCTTTTCTCGATAAAATCGAATGATTGATATTTAAATATAACATTTTTGGAAAGATCCAAAGATTCGTTCAAAATAAATCAAAAAGTCATCTTTTTCTTTTTTTTTTTAAAGACCGTCTAAACTATTTAATTATCGGAAAACCAATATTTGTATACCACAGGAAATCTTCTTATTTTCAACATTCGAACTGTTCAAATTTATCTTTTCACTTTTCCAATAACCAAGTTAAAAAAAAAAAACTTTCTTCACGATAAATAAAAAAAAAAAGAAAAAAAAAGAAAAAAAGACCACTTCGAAAGTATCCAAGAAGCAAACTTCTTCGAGGCAACGAATGAATTTTCTCAAATATTTGCAATTACCGATATTCCTCGTCGCGTTTCATCTCAATGTATCCATCGACTACCACCCCCTCCCCTTTCCCTCCTCCTACCCCTCGCAGCTATTTATCGTCGAACGATCAATTTCAGGCGGGAGAAACGTTTCTTAATGCATATTGGCGGCGTCTTATTGTTGGCGGTGATTTAAAATCCTCTACAGACGCTTCTGCAGAAAAGTTCGTTGCAGGGAGGGAACGATATCCGGGGATTCAGAATGGAAGGCTTGTTGTTTTCCATCCTTGCTCCATCGATGTAACAACGAAACAGGCGTAACCCATTCGTTAAATCGATCCTTGGAAGGAGAAGTGCAACAAAGTGCATGATACTGTAAAGATTTTTCGCTATCCTGTTTCATGAAATCTTGTTTCTGAATTATGTTGTATGTTGAATTCGATGATATTCATTTTGTTGATTTCTTTCGTATTTCGGAAAAATTCTTTGCAATCTCGATTGCAATCAATATTTATTATAATAATGATCGATCAATTAAATTCTAATTTATAATTAATTATAGAGGATTCTAATTAGAAAGTGATCGGATCAACCTTCTTTTGTAAGTTTTCCCGATAATAAATCCTAATTCTTTCATAGACCCGTGTTTCGAGGATGCTTCAGTAAGTAAATTCACTTTGAAAATCTTTTGAAAATCTTCATTTTAATGAGAATGGAAATCGGATATTATATAGAGTAAAAGTATCGAGAAAAGTGAAAAATTGGAAGGAATCGTGTATAAATTTATTGATAAAATTTTTCTTTTTAATCCAGGAAAAAAATTTTCACGATTACCGATATATTATTTCGTGTTAATAAATTCAACGTGCTTCTACGTAAATACGCTTCTTTGGAAAATCTTTTAAAAGTCTTCACTTTAATGAGGATAGAAATTGGATACTACGTAAGTACTTTAAAAGATAAGGAAAAACAAAATTGAATTTCATCAAGATATCCTATAAATTTTAATAGCATCGTTACTTTTTTATAATCCTTTTCCCCTTTTAATTGAAAGTTTTTTTTTTTTTTTATCACAAAAATTCAATCTATACAATTTGTGTAATTTCAACCCTCCTCCACTTTGTCAAAGCGATCCCGCAGGAGGATTTTTCACGGGGATCTCGTTTGTTTCACGGTCGGCGGGCTCTTTTTTCGTCCAAGTTGACAAATTCGATTCTCCTCCCTGGCCAAGCTTAACGATTCCACCGATTCGTTGCTAACTTCTTTCACGTTTCAACCCCAATACCATTCTTGGATCGAAGTGAAGTTCGATTAGCGCAATAAAGCCTGGAGGAGAAGTATACAAAATTTTCTATCCGAACGAACGAAGTAAATAGTTTATCGATTGCAACTTTCCCGTCATTCTGTCTCTCTTACCAAGTTTTAATACGGAAATGAGTTTGGAAATTTTTTTAACAACTCTTGTCAAAACTGTTGTCAAACACAAGCTTCTTTTTGAAAAAGAACTTGGAGGCCAAACTTTTGCAATTAATATATACAACTTATACCATAAAATAATTCCAATGATGCCAATCAATAAAACAACATGCCCACTCTTGATATCCACTCTTCCATCAAATGAAGACCTAAAAAACTTCGTTTCGAGTCAACCAACACGCGTTCCATTTCAACCTCGTTCATTCCATCGCAAGCTTCAAAAATTAAAAACCAGAATACTCGAGGCATCATCCTTCGACAGCATCTTTCAAGAACAAGCCAAGAAGAAATAAGTATCCCAACAAGATCCCTATTCGTCGAAGAGATTGCAAGAATAAACTTGTCGAGCGAACTCGTCGATCCTCCCCCTTTCCTTCCATGCGGATAGGGTTGATACGAAAGGGAGAGAGAGAGAGAGAGAGAGACGAGGCCTCGAGGCGGTTCCTCGTGAATTGGCGAAGGATGTGCCACCGGCCCAGTGGCCATTGTCGCGAAAACTGTTGGCATTCCAAGGGCTATCACCCCTCCCATCCAGGACCTTGGTCCTTGTCCAGCCTCCCTTCTCGATGTTCCTATTTCGACTCGCCCCCTCCCCCCTCCTCCCCCGTGTCATTTACGCGAAACGAAGCTCGGCTGGTCGATGGTGGAAAGGCACGTGGTTGATGTACGCACGCGTCAAACGAGCCTGCCCCCGGGGGTTGAAATAGATGTATAAACACAATTTAGGGGGATACTACCGGCGATAGTCGGACGTGTTATTAAGGATGGAATTAATTTTTACCCTCAGGTAAACCATGAGGGATCTCTTTTTCTTTTTCTTCTTATTTTTTTTTGGATTTTTTTTTCGCCGTTCGAAAGGTGTGGATTGAAAACGACAATGGGATGGATTAAAAGTTGAATAACGTCGAAATTGGATGGATGTGTTTATTGGATCGTAATTTATTAATAAACGTTATGTGTGGAAGTGTTTATTATGGAGTTAGAAGTTAATTGAAGATTTAACGGACAGGGAAAATTCTCATGGATTATGATATTAGTTGGAAATGATAAATTTTATTAAAGGTTTTATTGAAAGGGTATCGGGTTTATCTTTGTCGTTGGTTGCATTTATCTTAAGAGATACGATAAATATTACGGTTTTAGATGGTGTGTTATATGGAAGAGGAGTTGTGTAAGTTGGAAGCTAGTTGGATTCAGGGTTTAATAGAGAAAATGGAATTTCCAGTGGCGAATTGGTCTCTAATTTGGTAGTCTCGGAACATTTCATAATAATATGATGGATGAGCCGGAGATTTTAACTCGTCATCATTTGTTAATTAGCACAGACAAAATGATTTTAAATTCTTGAAAAATTTATAAAAGTGGGATGTGAATATAGATAAAAGTACAATTACAAAAATGTGATAATTGATACGGTGCAATTCCGAATTTACTAATTCAGGAAAGAAGGAAATTGCGCTTGTAATTCATCGGTGCAACTTAATTCAGAGACATTCCAACTGGAAAAATGTGATTTATACTCGCTAAGCTGACAATTTGATTCGTGTATTTTGTTTATTTTAACAAGAAAAGTTGAATTATTGTCCCGAGATGGCTTCGGAGATATTCCTTTTCTTAAAATAATTTTTCTAGTTCGAGCGAATAATTTTTCAAATAACATAAGAAACAATTAGATGATAATAAAAACGATGAATAGCATTATGAACGTTCATCGTGTCAGAGGCGCGGGATTAAAATGAATTTTTATCGTATTTTTGCCCCATCGCTTTGTCCAATCGAATTTTCTCCATTCCATTAAAAATTCCATGAAATTTGGGCATCCGTATTTCTCACTCGTGAACGATGAACAAAAATTTTATATCGATGCCATCCAAATTTTGCTGAAATTCTCTTTTAATAATAATCAAAATTGATCAATTAAATAATCGATCGACGATTAAACGAAAATTCAATAATCTAAAATTTATATATAATAATTCAGCTCGAAACTCGAAAACACTTCTTCTTTCGAAAATTGTTTTCGAGACTTTCGTCGAGTCAGACTTAAAACAATCTGACGCCGATATAAACGCGTAGCGGAGAATTTATGTTCGAAACAAAGTGATGAAGAAGCTATAAACCATTTGGGAATTCGAATTCCGCCATTAGAAGGAGAAGGGAAGAGAACGATACGATATGCACGGTATGCGCGATAATATTCGCATAAATATTAACACCATTAATTGGATCGATTTCCATCCAAATCAAAAATACATCACATCAAATTGAATCACTCGAATAACCATTATTCGAACGTTATGTTTCCTGATTCGACGATGTTGTGATTGAGAATCGATTCTGCACGGAATGGGTGTACGTGAGGATTTTGTTTATGTGCAAAGCGATTGATCGAGAGAGAGAGAGAGAAAGAGAGAGAATATCACTAGATAAATTAGGAACAATGGCGGATTTAGCCGTTCAAGAGGCATTATAAATTTTAAATCTGATACGAAGCATTCTTGTGTTAGATTTGCAATCGATTTTGGGCGATATTTTCTAATACTCTTTCTTTCAATCGCACTTTTCGAATAATATTTTCGGAATCTCTGTTTTTACGAGAAATCTTGAAATTGTTCTGTCACTGAAGTCAGAAGCCATTTTCACGCTTTCCAACCTTCACAATCCATACATGGAGATATTTATTATTATTATATTAGAACACGATGATAAATCTTCCTTGAATTTTGCAACTATAATTGGCGATAAAGATCGAGAAAATAAAGCGTTTGAGATTTACGTCGCCGTCGGGCAAACTCCTTAAAATTAAGTGGCACTCTTGACGAGAACGAATTCAACCCTAACTTCATTACAGACCGAGAGGCAATTGGGGGCTTAAGTTTCCATACAAGGTGAATTTCTTCTTAACTTCAACGTTAATAGGTTTGTCAATGGGCGTGGGAATGAATTATCCGGAATTAAAGTTTTCACCGATTCCAGTTCGGGCTGAATGTCGTTCAAAAATGGCCCAACCTTCCCCCTTCTTGTCCCGATCCTTGGAGATTAAGTCGAAACGGTTCCACTGAATTTTAATGCGTAAAGCGATTCTTATTTTTTCCCCGTTGAGGAACAAGAACATTTTTCTCTTCTTTCTGATGAACAGCTTTATCGATGGAGGAAATTAATTTTTTCTACCGAGAAATGGATACTTATTCAAGCATTAGCATACCAAGGTGGGGTGATCAATGTTCTTTGCCAGAAGGGGATGTCGAGGAGTTCTTGTAGTTCTTTTTATTGATTTGTTGGTATTTATTATCGTACCACTTTCCGTAACAATGTTCTTCGAATTTGATCGTGAATATCGATGAAAGTTGAAGAATATTTTTATTTGCTTTTTTTATTTCTCTTTTCAACGTGAAAAGAACTTAAAATTTCTAAAGTTTTTGCAAAACTTGTTTTAGCTTCACTTTCTTCTTTCTGCGTTTCTCTATTCCTCGAGACTAATAACGATGAAAATATAAAAATAGAAAAGTAAGTAGTTACTTCTAGAAGTTAAAAGCAGTCCATTAGATCAATCCATCTTGACATGTCAAAGATTAAGGTGACTTTACAAAGTTAAGAATCTTTTTATCTATTTTTTTCTTTTTTTTTTTTTTCTAGCCATGCATCTCACTAAAGCCATTTTTTAAAGTGAAAATTTCGTAAATTTCTTTTCGAAAAATAAGATAACATAGAAAACTCTCTTCTCAGTTAAATAATCTTAAATGGCATATCAAAACAAACTAAAGTTCTTTTAATTTTCTTTAAAATGCCACTTTTGTAGCGAACAAAAAATTAGATTATCGAGTGCCCTATTCGGAACAAAGGACAAAATTAACAGAGTAGAAGTCTGAAATTCTAACGTTGTTGAGCAATTACTTGCAAGAAATTCCGAGAGCAAAGTTATGGGCAACGAAATTATCAAAGTGAGAACTCCACGCCTATATAATGTTCCCCATACGCAATGCTAAGAACAAAGATATACAACAACAAACCTAGTGGAATGTGAATTAAAACTTTTAACAGTTTAAGTCAATTCTGTATATTTGTTTATAGAAGGCAATATACGAGAACAAAGTTAATGAAACTTGAACGAATTTTCGATTCTATTTTTGGACTTACCATTCTGTCCGTACACAAGATTTCAAGAACATTTCATTAATGCGAGACATTTTAACGTAAATGACACGCAAAACTTCGTTTCAACTTATCTCTTTTAAGGAATAAAAGCATAATGGATTTGAGGAGGAAGTCTAACTAAAACTATAGATCAACAGAAAGAAATGTTCCATAAAACTGACAAAAACGGCAGGAAACTGTTCGTATGAGTAAGGGTCCACGTTCGCGAAGATAACGTCGCGAAAAGTATCGAAGATTTGCTGATTCAGGAATGGAGGAGGATTCGAGGAAGGGAGATATGATAGGCTGGATATGTCAACCGTTTTCGTTGGGAGAAATTCGTGATGGAGAAAAATTGGAAGACTGGTGGAACGGAACATCTCTCTCGAGTACATTTCCCTACGAAGAAAGATAATTCTCTGGTCTGTTGTTGCACGCGAGGATTTCTGAACGAGGAGCAGGATGACCACGAGCGAGCCACGAGGAATTAAGATTTGATTCAACGCTGCTCGTTTCGATGGATGCTTACTAATTGGCTTGGTTGGTGGAGGCTTCGTGTTTTCTTTCAAAACGATTCGTCGAATCCTTTCTCCAATTAGATCGCCTAATTTCTTTTATTAATTCTCGGTTAAAATTTACGAATGAAGAAATTTTGAAACGTCGAAATTGTTTTTAAATACAAGATATATCAAGTGTAAAGTAAAATCTTGCTGTTCGTGTATATTTATACGCGTTTGCTCAGCATCTTTCCAGTTATGCAAACGAGAATTTCATTTGACTCAAATATTTCGAACAAGTTGTGTCAGATCGATTATTCCAAAATTGTACTCCATCGAATACCATCCTCCCATATTTCCTTGCCCAAACATTGCTTAAAAATAACAGCTAATTTCCACAATTTAAAAACAAGAAGAAACTATCCAGACATCTTTTTTCTTTTTTTTTTAAATGTGCCAATTCTTAACTAATTACATCAACTTCGTTTTCCATTCCGTTCGAGCTTCTTCTCCCTGCCCCCCCCCCCCAAAGGGGGGAATAAACTGCATGAAGAAGGAGGCGATAAATTGGAATGGAAACGCGAGTCGAAAAGAGATTTCTTCCGATATTAGGGTATACGGTAATAATAGGAGTGACGGTGTTCGTAACAATGGAGGTAGCAACGAGATATCGGAAGCGACCGATAATGGAGTGGAACTTAAATTTCCGCCGGCCGCGCCGCTCCAGGCGAAGGAAACCAATCCTTCTCTGACTATTTGCAAATGAAACGGAACCGTTTAGAACGAGCGCCGCCGGTTCGCGGGAGAGCCGAGTGGATTATTAGCGGCGTTTCTAAGGAAAACGCACGCCCCCGCGTAACGAGACATCATCATCGGTTAATTGGAAATTTCCATTAACGTCGTAAACGATCAGACGTTCATTGGACACGAATCTTGGCTTCGTGTCTAGCAGTTATGAGCGCAATACATTAGCCAATACGATAATTTACGCTACGGCGACACGTGTTTCTGTAGAATTTCTATAGAAATGTGTCGTTTATTTTGAATCATTCACTCGATCGTACTTCGACGCGCACTGCTGACCTCGACTGGTTTTATTATCCTCTTCTGATCAGAGATGGCGTTTGCTTGTCTAATCGCGGCCAGCTACTATTATCATCTCGTAATAACAATCTTTAACTTGTCGGATCATGACCGATTATCGTTTCATTCTCTTTATCTTTTTATATTTATTGCTGGCTTATTCTCCGCATTTGATGTGTTACAGCTATAGTGAATATATGAAACGAAAGTGAAAAATTATAAACGATGAAAGGAAAGTATTGGAAGTTGGATGGAAACAATTTAGTCGTGCGATTTTACTCGAATTTCGCAATGTTCCCGCGGTATAAAAGCACTTATCGCTGTTGCTGACTTTATTATCATCATATTTTCATAAATTCGAACGAGCGTATTCGAATGAGAAGGCGCAAAAATAACAGAAAATACGTGGCGGGCTCAAAAATTGTTGATCCAAACACGGAGTATGCTTAGCATTGAAATAAACAAAAACCGTTTACCGTGTTAAATTATCCCAGATATAAAATAGTAACCCAGTTCGCGATAGATGTTGCGTTTCTATTGTCCGAATTTTTGTTTTCTTTGTAAAGAAATGAAAAAGTTTCTCCAATTAACGCTGTTTAACGTGTACGAATTAATCGATGCTGAAATTTCAGAGACAATTTTTTTCTTTTCTTTTTTTTTATCATCATCGAATATACGAAATTTCTAAAATTATACGAATTCATCCTTATTTGATATTTCTTTTATCCATATTTATCTACAATTTTCTTTTTTTTTTTTTATAATAGACCAACAATTTCATTATTCCTTCGAAAATAGAATGATCTCCATGATTTACAATTGTATAAAAAGAAAGAAATATTCTCCATTATTTTTCTCGATATTTTCACGAGCGAAAAATTCGATTTCCACTCCACTGCGAATCTTAGACGGGGTGGATCGCTCGATTCTTGACGAGCAAAAGGGTTGAAAAGGAATATCTGCCGAGTTTCCAAGTGATTTTCGTCTCGTTACGACGATGAATCGATCTCGAGTCTACTTTCCTTCAAAGGGAGTTTGACGATCCTCACCCCTGCCAGGGAGTGAGAATGTTTCCATGCAAATGCGTTTCGTTAATTCCGCGCCTCGCCGAGGGAGTGTCAATCAACGTGACGAGGGGTGGAAAGAGAGTGATAGAGGGACGACGCTGCTGAAACGACATTGTAACGATAAAAACATCTGTACTTGCCTCGATTTTTTTATGATTTTCTTTTTTTTTTCTTCTCTTCTTTCTTTCTTTTCTTTTTTTCTCTCTTCTTTTTAATTCGCGTCACGAGCACACCTGTCTCTCCATTTCGTTTGACTTTTTGCTCTTCTTCATTTTCCGTCCCTCTTTTTTCTTTTTTTTCGCCGTTAATTTTGTTTCGACTTCTATATATATATGTTTCTCGCCGGTTTCCCCACCCTTGTTTTTTCCCATGTTGCGATGCAATTTTTATCTCGCTCGCATTGTTTTATGCAGGGAATATAATATTGTTCACTGTTTCGAAAATAAAACCGGCATTTTTTTTTTTTTTCGGATGTTAAAATATTTATCGTTTTCGAGATTTCATTCAATATTGTTCGCAGTTCAACACTGTACCTTCCCGATTCCTTCTTCCGCATTTAGAAACGGGAAACATCTATTTTTATCGTATCGATTTTAATCACCAACGATTCATCTTATTTTACCACGTTTATTTTATTTATTAATTTGCATAAATTCGAAACGGAACTGCTCTCCTTCCGTTCCCAATTCGGGAATGGAGCACGAAATTTCCCGAATTTTATATCAATTTAATTAAAACAGTGAAATCGAAACGATTTACAGGTACAAAAAAAAAAACACGGATATAATGAAATAAAAAATAAAAAAATAAAACAACGCGAAAATGAAATTTCATTAAATTTAACCATCGAAATCGATGCAGCAGTATCGTTTAGCAAGAAAAAAAAAAGGAGGGTTACAAATCGTGCGGAATTTTCAAGCGAGACACGATTCATCTTCGATCCCCTCCCCCTTTCGTTTTCCCTTTCTCATTCAACTTTCATCCCGCGTTTTGCGAATTGGCGCGTGTTCTCTTGGCCATCGTCAAAGCGGCAACTTGAAATATATTTTCGAACGGAACTCGTTTCTCATCCCTTGTATCGGGGGTTGGGCAGATTGAACGCAGTTCGACGAAATAGACATAGTTTCCGAGAAAGTTATTTAAACTCGTTGCGATATCGCAACGTGGAGGAAGGGGAGAAAAAAAAAAAAGAAAGAAAAAATACAAGAATACGAAAGAAATTTATTATTTGTTTTTTTTTTTTTTCACTCGAACGCGATCTGAAACATTGATGAGTAACTGTTTAACGAGATTTTATATCTCGTTTTCTCTTCGTTTTTGAAAAAATCGAAATTGAAATTTTAAACGCGAACGTTTGTTGTTTTTTTTTTCTTTTTTCTATTAATAAAATTATGGTATACGTCGAAACTGGAAATGGCTTGCGTTCATTAATGGAATAATTTTTATGACAGGATATTTCGCGACTGTTGTTGAAGTATATTATTTTGGGGCACGAGGAGGAATTTTCTTCCATTATTTTTTATTCACGGCCCTTTGTTGTAATTTTTGAACGATGAAGAATTTAATGCGTTTTCTTATCGACATAGATCTTCTTTCTTGAAGATTATTTATATTTCTTTCGTGTGTATGATCAAATCTCGAAGAAATTCTCTCTTGATAAAAAACTTGATCTAAAACTATAATTGCTAACAAAGAAAAAAAGAAGTACACAATCATAATTATACAATCCAAAATTTCTATCAATCGCGAACACACGAATGAAAAGTTTATTTTATGCCCCACTTCGTATTTTTCTAATTAATCTATAATTTCCAAAAACGCACTGTGCATTTCGATCTGTATACCATTTCCTCATTTTATTTTTTTGCAAAATTTCGTCCATCTGAAAAATAATGAAATAAATCTCCACTTCGAATTCCACTCGAATTAATAACGCATGCACACGACGAATCGACAAACCCTTCCCCCAACAACGTTCGAAACAAGGAGACGTCGATAAGATCGATAGGCAATGATGGACGTCCAAAAATCGTCCATCGTTCCATTCCTTGCTTCGAGAAGGAGAGGAATGTTCCCGACTGTCATTCTCTCGAGCGTGGAAAATGCCACGTTCATCTTTTTCTCTTTTTTCTTTTTTTTTTTTTTTTTTTCCCCTCCGCAACGGTCCTCGACGACCCGTTCTTTGATGTCCCGTTTTTCGTCTTTCCGTGTTCCGTACGCCTAACGAGCGCTTTTTCCCCTCCTTCGTCACGACACGCGTCTTTGCCGGCGGAAAACTATCATGTACAGGCATAATAAACTTTTCTTACTCGTCGTGCAGCCCTCGTTTCCAGTCGCCCATCTACCTATTTTCGCCGCTCCACTTTCTTTGTATCGCGGACAGGGAGGGGAGATTTTTGACGAAGGAAAGGGGAAAGTGAAGAAGGAGGAGGAAGGATCGGGGGGAAATTGAGTCGTGAGGAGAAAATTGAATGTCGCGTGGGTGTTACTTACGATCTTCCTACTCGACTTCCCGGTTCGGTGTACACGTTTTTCTCGAAATTTCTACCAATTTTCGATTCGAGTAAGAGAGAGTTGAAAAAGTAACGAATAACAATTTATTCGCGGCTGCTACTATAGTCGATCCTCTAATCTCCTCCCAAATTTGCAAGTACAATTATCTCAGCAGTTATGCTTCGTAACTAATTTTATTATAAACTTCAACTATCGAGTCTCCGTTGAATTCAGAAATTTCAGATCACCGAAAATATATTATAGCGTATATTTGTATCTATGACGAAATGTAATTTTACAATTATTCTACGTTCAGGTAACAATCGATAATTTGTTGGATGCACGCATATCTGATCGCAAGATCGACATTATCAGAGTCGTCACTTTCATTCTTTCCTCGTTTCTTCCGATACGAGGCGTTGCACAGCCTACAATTAGACAATAACAATGGGAGGATCGAACGACGACAACAGGATCCATCCAAGGAAAAGGATCGATAATCAAACCGGTTTAACGATGAGCAACGAGGCGAGAAGGAGAAGGAAGACACGCGGCAATTAAGGGGAGACGCGAAAAGAACGGTTGAAGAGAAAAAAAGAAAAGAGAGAAGGGGAACAAAGAGGGAACGAGGTAACGGCGCGACGCACGAAGGGGAAAACAACGGGATTTGGCACTTCAATTATGTCGTTAAGTGGTGCAAGCTGCATTAATTTTCCTTCGACGCACGACTTTCTCCCTTTCTCTCTCTCTCTCTTTCTCTCTTTCTGCAAATTGGATCACGCAAGTGGCGGCGAGCTTTTGTGCAGAGAAGGAAGGGAAGGGATAAAAATAGAAGTGTAGAGATAGAAAGAGTGCGTGTAAAGTAAGTTTTGGCAAAGATTCGTTTTATTTCGAGGGAAGGGAAACGAGACGTAATCTCGTGATCTCTCTCCATCCATGGAAGGGTGCATGGAAGGTCCTTAATCGTTCTACGAGGTTGGATAGCGATCTCACAACGCCGATAACGGTTGATTGGATCGGGATCTTTTAATTGGACAGCGAGGGATCTGGTATTTCGATAATTTTGTGACGTCACTCTGTCCACACTTGACATTGAGCGATATTTTTTTTCTTTTTTTTTTGCACGCGCGATATCGATCGATCTTGATTGAATTTTATCGCGGTCGAGCGAGATTTGATCGTTGGTGGAAACTGTACTCATTCGATGCATCCAGATATATTGGAAATTTTCTCTCTTATTGATTTTGGAAAATTTTATTAATCACAGGGTAGATGGGAACTCGAGATGTTTTAGAATACACAACACGTTGTGTACTTGATTCGAGATCATTGAATTGTTGAAAAAGAAATAATGGGAATAACGTGGAAGAATGTATAAGTAGTATAAATCGATACACTGGTCGGACCAACGTGATCCTCTATTTTTATAAATTTATGATTAAATCTTAGTTAAAGGGGATACGTTTATTATTATAATATCGTAATTATCATGTTCGAGAATCATCGTGACAATAAATTTAATCTGAGATTATTATTACTGTTAGAACATTATTGATTCATTCGTACTTGATCATAATCGTTGTTTTTAATAATCAGCGTGATGAAATATCGTATAAGTTATTAGTACTGTTTACTCTTACACGATGATAAAATTAAAAGTTTCGAGAAGAAAGAAAATAAATAAATGATGCATGAACGTATATAATCTAATTCTAATCGTAATGAATTTATTATGCACGAAGGGAGGGGAAGAAAAATGACTTTTTAATGTCAAAAAAACGGCAATTTTTGCACTTTCATGAATCCACGTTATTCCAACATACGCATGAAGGAGAATAAATCGTAGAACGATTTTAAACTCTTAAAAAGTGGAACACTTTGAAACGACATTTTCATCCATAATTTATGGATGGAAATTATGAAACGATCTTAAATCGAGTGAAGTTTCGATTCGTTAGCCGGCCCAACCTTTTTTTTTTTTTTTTTTAATAGATGGTCCGATGGACACACCCGATTTCAGTTGAATTTTTCAAGAGCTATCCTTCCCCAGGATCTTCCCTCATTTTCGATATCCCTCGTTAGTTCAGGATAATAATCCCTCTCGAACATCGACTCGATGTGCAATTAATAGTTTTTCTTCTGTTTGGTAACTCTTCGTGAATAGATTGGGAATAAAATTTTTAAATTAGGTGAATCTGAATAAAAATATATTTAAAATGAAAATGATCCTTCTTTTATTCGTACGATAAATAATATAAATTAAATAAAATTTTCAAATTGTACGTTTTTATAATTGAAATTTTATTTATTTAAAAAAGAAACCATATATATTATAAATTAAGCGTAGAAAAATTAGGAATAGATTTTGTTACAGCGTAGAAAATTGGAAGTAGAATAAGTTGACGGAGTTGATATCGATATTTTGTTAATAGAATCAATTCGTTATCCGTGATTGATATCGAAATGTCAGCTGGAAATTGTTTAGTAAGATTAACCCTCTCGATTCTTATTATATAGGGTTGCCCAAAATTAGGCCAGAGCTATTCAGGTCAATGAATTAGCTTCTCAAGGATCACATCAAATTAAATTTCATCCTATTGCACGAAGCTTAATGGTCTTCTGGTTATATCAGTCATTTATGGGAAACTATATGCTCTTTCCTATAAATGTCTAAATAGAATAAAGAGGCTCGTAAAGCAGTATTTATGGTGGTACATAACGAACATAGTTGCTTTAACTACAACGGTAAATTCATTTTCTTGGTATTTCCCTTCTTTCTTTTTATCCTTTCTACTTTTTTTTTTCTTGTTCTTTTTTTCTTTTTAGAATAATACCAATTTTAATATTATCAACGTTATCGTACGGATATCGATTTCCAATTTTTGCAGATTTAATTAAACCACGGTATATATTGATTTTGAATAAATATAACCAAGGAAAAACCGTTGAACTTTATTTTCATTACAAGAAACGAAAAAAATTGATTTATGAGAACTTTGACAGAATAGTTTCTTTCGTTTAGAAAAAAAACTTCAAAAATATTCTGAAATGAAATTCAACCAAATTTCGTGTTTCTTTCAATGTTAAAAATATACTGCTGTTAAATTATGTAAACATATTTGATACGCAAAAAAAAAAAAATAAATAAATAAAAAGATAATGATTAATTAATTTCATCGAGAATATGAAAGTTGGAATATATTTCACGATTTTTTTCAGCTTATCTTTTAACAAATTCTCTCTTTAACGAAACTTTAACGTATTCTCTTTCAACTGTCTCATGCACGCCTCTCCCACAGCCATTTATCTTTGCGCCCGTAAATTTTCCCTCTTCTTCTCTGTTCCTTCATCTCTTTCAGTCGATGCAAACATTCCTGGTAGACATTCAAGCACGTCCATTCAAAATGTTGACGATGCAACCCCTCATTCATACCATCAGCTTAAACACTCCCCGGTCCAAACATTTCGGCTTTGGAAAGATCAGTCTTGGAAAGCTCATTGATGCAATCATACTTAAAAGACACATATATCAATCCAATTGCTAGAAATTGTGCATTTTCTTTTTCTTCTTTTTTAAAACATGTTTTAAATATAATACACTTTATAATATTCGAATTAATAATTAAAAATTTATATTATTTTCAAATTGATCGTTTATTAATACGTTTATCAATATTAGCTAATTTCTTCGCATAGTAAAGATAAAGTAAAGTATAAGAAGATTAAAAATGGTAGAAGATATAAATAGATGTTCCTTATATAATTCAAAATATTTTCATCCCTCTTCTATGTATCTCATTTTCTTAACTTGACTTTATTTTACTAGCCACGTCATTTTTTTTTTTTTTCTATTTAAAGATTTCCTTCAAAGCTCTTCTCCTTGCCTTCTACTTTTCTCGAGTCTATCATCTCTCCTCTCCCTTTCTATTCTCTCTTTATATGCATACTTTTTTTCCCTCTCTATTTATTACCCTATTTCTTTTCAGTTGATGAAGTGCTCTATCACTTCCACGATACAAATTGTATCGTAAAATATTTTCTTCTATGGAAAAAGAAACAAAATATTATTCCGAAAGTGTTTTTGCACGAGATAAAAATCTAGAATCGTTTACGAATTCTACTTGCAAATCTGTGGAGGCAATAAAGAAAGTTGAGAAGCATGAAAGAAAAAAAAGAATAATTAGAAATTCTCCAGGAGAATTGCCTAATTAATAAGTCAAATTAGCAACGACGTTCCCTGAGTAATAAGAACTTGAAGATGAAGCTTCGATACATCAAAGACTTTCGCTTTCGAATAATCGATTAAAACGATTTTATAAAATTATTATTAATTTTTTAAAAGTGAAAAATGAACAAGAATAAACGAATAACATAGAATTGAAATCAAATCAATTTTTTGAACAACGAAAAAATTACGAATGAAATGACCGATGACTCGCTTCGCTATTTATATAAGAATCAAAATTTCTCTTTTATAATTTCTCTCGATTATTTGCGGAATAAAATAAAAAAAATTAATGAGAAATCACTATGCTATATATCGCAATAAATTTCTCTATGGTGGCATGCGTGAAAAGGGGTCGCCGCAAAGCGAAAACTTTATCGACTAATGAACGATTCAGGCGTAATTTATCAGGATAATGACTAAACTTATCAGTGGTGCCGGAGCCCCAAAACGTAATTTATTACGCGACCTAAACTTTTTTGCAACCGACGACGCGACTGAAACACGTGGAACTGAAATGCGCGTTCACGGACATAAGTTTCGAAAGAAACGAGAGAAAATAAAAATATAGAGGGGTGGTAGCGCGTTTATGCCGGGTTTATGCCCGGAGCAAGAGCGCTCCCTCCAAGTCGTTGGTGTTTTCATGGTCCGTGGAATCTCTCTTTCTTTCATTTTTACATCGTCAATTTCTTCCTTTTTTATTTTTTTCTGAACAGCAATTAAACCCGAAAATATACAGGATCGTTGCTGGTAAATTTTATTCTTACATCCACGATAAAAGGATTTACAAAATTACAGGTTGAAACGATAACGGAACGTTGCGAAAATAAATCTTTTTATTCTTATCATGGCCAGGTGTGTATTTTCATCGAATGAAATATCGTTGCGTATAATAAATATTATTATATTTATTAATTTGAACTTTCGGTGAGAAATGAATCAACGAAGTCTTTGTCATCGAATCAGGTATCCGATAAGCCGAAATTCGGCAATTTACGAATCCCTCTTCTCTTCTTTTCCTTCGTTTCATTCCAACTAATCAAAACTATATTTTTCACTCACTTTCATATCGCGCTTTTACGGCGTGAAAAGAGATGTTTTCGCGCGCCATCCTCAATCATCCCTTCGAGTCGCGTGGTCGGTTGTAGGACAGAGACGAATGGGAAAGGAGGGGAGCGAGACAAAGAAGGGTGGAGAAACAAAGAAAGCGAGAGACAAAGTAGCTAGGGATTCCGTGGGTTTTCATCGGGCCAAGCAAATTTCCATGCCTCCCTGGGCATTGTTCACCGCCTTAGTTGAACGCCTTTCGCCGTTATTCAACCTTCCCCTACCTCCCCCCCCCTCTTTTCACGTCCTTCTGCACCGCGACAGCTCGAATATTTAAGGGTGAAGGTAAGAAGGCCTCGCCTCCTTTTTGAACCGGCCTTCTTGATCTTTTTCTCTGCGTTAATACGCCTCTCTCGACGAAACCTTTCGATGAAATAATAATTCACCGGAAGATTTCTTCCAACGTCGATCCATCCATCGTTTTGTTAAAATAAAAGTGGCAACAACGATATATCATATTTGAAAAATTTATATCGATGAATAAATAAATTTTGCTCGTTGGATAATAAAGAAGAGAGGATGACTACATTTGTCAAGATAATTATCACAGGATCGATATGTATATTCGTTTCCCTCCTAATCGATCGGCAACCGATTCGACAACCGGCTCGATATAAAAGAAGATTAAGAACATTGCAATCGGCCCTGTGCAATACAAAGAGCAATACCAGTCGAAAAAGAAATACACTTGTATCTGGTACGAGGGATTTCCTTAGCCAGATCGTCGTGTTGACAGACGAGAGAATTACCTTCAACCGGGAAAGAGTTTTACTGGATAAAGAGGTAATCGCGGTCGCAACCGTGGACGCTTATCTGTGGTTTCGCTTGGTATACCGTAGGGATATATATGAAGGAGCAATGTAGAAGAGACGTACTGTATCGCCATTCAGACATTTTCGAAGTTGACCGGAATCACGTAAAATGGAACAATCGTAAAACTGTTTGTCCAGAATTTAATTTGTATTTTTTTTTCTCTCTCTCTTTTATTTTAGTTTAACTTAAACGTCATAATTTGTGTCATAACTAAATTCTATTTTTAGATGGAAAGAAATTTCTAATTCAAATGCATTATCGAAAAACATTCAGACTAAAGTAATTCAATTATCTACCTGTTGAATTGTGTAAGTTTAACTCAAATATATTATATTATTCATCCAATACAATAATAATTAGAATTAATTCCACGCGGTGTGATTGCGATCGAAGAAGAGATCGCTCTCCCCTCCCCCTCCCAGTATGTAGCTAGCTGGAATCGAAGGTGGATGTCGAATCGACTGTTGGAGCGTGAACAGCCAAGGCAGGCGCGGCGCTCATCCGAGCAGAAGGGGAAGATAAGTCGTTCGTCTTCTCGCTGGTCTCATCCGGGTCTCATGGGGTGAAAACCCATGGAGCCAGTCCCCGGTAAGTAACGCGCGATTCGGCCAGAAAGAGAGCCAAGTAAACAGGAAATGGGACGTGGTTTTGTTCCCTTTGTCCTGGGGGGGGGGGGGGAGGAGTCTTCACGGTAATACGTCTTTAAAGGCGATGATGCGAGTTACGAGATGAATTTTTATTCAATAGTTATCTCTCGCTGCTCTCGCCTCATTGGAAAGTTTGATATTTTATTACAGAGAGAGAGAGAGAGAGAGAGAGAGAGAGAGAGAGAGAGAGAGAGAGAGAGAGAGAGAGAAAGGATTGAATTTTAAATGCATCGAAATAAATATTTTTTTTTCGTGGGAATTCGTTAGGATTGGTCGAGAAAGATTGGATTGAAATTTGGCGAGAAAAAGGTCACAGACGTTCCTCTTTAACATTTTCACGAATACATATGCGTCGTGTTTTTTCGAAAGCATTCGTATACATTCTTTATAACACAATCACATTTCGTTTCCATTTGTATGTATCGTGTACCATGATTAATTATACACACTACTCAAATATTCATGCGCGTATCTTTTCCACGTGTGCATTTTTCTACTTATCAAAAATGCTTTTAGCGAATATAGTATCGAAAAAGTTAAATATATTAAAAAACTAGCGGGAATTTTCCGTGACGTTCCCTGACAGAATACATCAAACGTGTTTCGAGTTTGAATTTCCAATACAAATTTTAAATTACAAACTGGAAAAATAAGTTATAAAAAAAAAAATAGATAAATAAATCATCACATTCATTCATTCTTCAACAAAAATCACCTCCTAATCAACAATTTTTGCACGCTTAATTGTCTTTACGTTTATTCTACAATTTTTCCTCAAAAAAAAAAAAGCACATTCCAATACTTCTGACGTCGAACGAAATTTCCTCAGGTGGTCACTTCTCTTCTCGAGAATCATCGCTTCCTCGCGATCATGGATCGATGGATCGAAGATAAAGCGGCGTGTTCCATTCATATTCGTGGAGATAAGATCGCGCTGCAAGTTTCCCGGAAGCTGACAAGGGAAAATGAGCGATGATTGCTCTCGTTAGGGCGCGATCGAGCGTGAGAAAAAAACGGCTAAAGACTTCCTCCTGGCTGAAATTCGTGCCAACCTCGCCGCCGAGAAATAACAACCTTCGCTTCTAAGTTGTCCGCGAGTTTATTACTTTATGAACGTTTCCACGCTTAAAACCTTCCCCTCCTCTCGGCTTGTCAACGCGCCTCTTTCCTGTCCTGTGCGCGATCTCGATCAGACAACGCGTGTTCACGTTTTGTTTTAATCGTCAGGAGAATTATCGCACAGTTTCGATGGTGCAACTTTTTGAGAAAGTGAGGGTGACGCGTTTAGTTAGTCGGGAAATTAAATATTACTCACACTCTGGCGTCGCTTGGAAAATTTCAAATATTCTCCTATGAAAATACCTTCTTCACGAATCGCATTATTGAAGAAAATATACAACGAGAATAGTAGATAATATTATTTATTGCTGGAAAGTTACGTTTCTAATTTAAATTTTGCTATTTCCTTTTCCTCTGCAAACTTTAGGGACCAATCAATTTTCGTCACAGAATTTGATCAACAATATTATAAAAATATTATTAGAAATTTCAACACCTCATCATTCTTATAGCAAGTACAAAAGAGAATTTTAAAGGATTAATATTGCATTTTTATCCAATATTATATCCAACATCATATTGTTAAAGAAGAAAAATTACTAAAAAGAGATCTTTATCTCGTTTATTTAACTGACTATGCAACATCCTCGATATCCACAAAAAAAAAAAAAAGAATTCTTCGCTGCACCGTGGAATAGCTATTCCACGCCACGCTTCCGCAAGCGGGAATTTTAATTTTTCGCAAAATTCGCATCAGAATAAATTCAACCGAGCGATATCATTTTACGCGACATCCTTAATCGCCACGGATAATATTTTCTGTTTAGGAATCCTTCGTTTCAAAATCGATTCACGTGTCGAAAAATAAAAAAAAAAAAGGATTGATCAAACTAGCGAAGACTGGTGAATAAATATACCTCTTCGAGATATATAAACTCCGTCTTAATATCGCTAAGAAATTTTTGAAGAGGTGTGACCCACTTGAAGATTCGCTCAACGTTTCGCTCGACATCCGAGGAGTCGATAATTAATTCAACGTAGAAGGGAACGTGCTCGAGGATGGATCGATCGATTGGAGAATCGCTTTGCAGAATTCACTCGCATCCAATCGTTCGATTAAGCTCGGGCCGATAAAAATAACGAATCTCGCTTCGAAGGAATCGTGTTTCAACGATAAAGGGATCTTGAGGGGGATGAGGCGACGCTGATATGTCGAACATGTTGAAAAGGGGGAAGGGTAACAACTTCCTTGTGGATATTTCATCATCCCCGAAGATGGATTCGTTAGAGGACGTTGATTCCGTCGGTGCTATTTATACACATAGGCGGGATTCTGGTGAGAGGAAATGTGGGAAATATTTCAAAAGGGAGGTTGCTCGGTTTGGAAATTTTTTTAGGGGATGATAGTGCGCACGATAAGATAATGGTTTCTTACAAAGAAACGAAAAACAATTCTCGTCTCGCAATGATCCTTTTCGCGAAATTATTTGGCTATTTGGCTCCAGAGAAATGCAAAGGAAAAACCTCCAAATTCTCTAGTAATGGATTTTCTACGAACGATTTTCTATCGGGATTGTAAATTTTAGCCAAATTGACAATCACGCTTAATATTGTTGGTAAATTTATGCAAATTGAATCGCATTATAGTGTGTTATAGTGAATAATTATCTGCCAGTTAACTAGTTTAATTAAGATGAATTAAATAAATTTTCCATCTGTATGTAACAACCTGACAGTGTATTTATGGATAATAGAATAAAGTGCAGGGAGAATGAATGTGTGTTATCTGAGGGAAGGGAATAATTATCGTGAAAAAAATGACAAAAAGGTCGTAAGAATGAAAAAGGAGAAAGATTTTTATCATAAATGATCGTGGAAGAGAAATGATAATTTCCACTCCTTTGTGCCTCGCATTCTCTTTAATTAAATGCAAATGCTGTAATTAGACAAAGAAAATTCATTAACTTCTTTAAAAAAAAAAAAAATGTTAACGACGGTGTGGTTGAATTTTCGTAAAAATTTACAAAGTTCATCCAAACATTTAAACTTAATATTTCACGAGGCGAAGTATTAATTAATAAAACATTTAACTTTTTTTTTAATGCAAATTATTAATTATTATATATGTTTAATGTCCTGTTGCACGCATGAAATTCGATCCAATGAACTCATGGAGCTCGGTTTTTCAAAATTATACACCGATGATTTTTCTATCAATCGCAGAAAGTTAGTTTTCAATCGGATGATAATAATAATTTTCTGAAACGAATATCGATCAATCATCCACGTAGAAGCGCATCAAATAGCACGATTAAAATGTAAATGAAAGCTTCTGTTGGCCAGAATAATAATGAACGACGGTTATTTCGATAACGGTAAAATTATGCGTTAAATGCTATCCACGAATTTTCAATTGACTCCATGACTGTAATTTGACATTAATAAACTATTACAATGCAACAGATATTTTCTATTAAATAGGAAAATTAACAATAATATCTTTTATCATTTATTAACTTTTCATAAACTTTATTATAAATACATATCTTTCATTTCATCTACGTTTTACGTCCTATATATATATATTATCTTATAATAATTTCAAACTTTTCAAATTCTCTTTCTCTATCTCATCTCACTACGAGTACGTCTCCCTTATATATTAGATTAGAAAGAAAGATACGAAAATATATGAAAACTTTTGGAGACTGATTCTGAACAATCTTTCCATCTCAAAAATAAAGAAAAAAATGTAATTGTCTTACGCGTACAATATTTCATTGAAATAGTTCATTAAAATTTTGGAATCGAGTGAGCTTGCATCATCATTTGCATTATCATCTTAAAATTTGCACGATTTCAACGAAATTTCCTTTCTTCCCTCGAATTGTCTGGAAAAAAAAAAAAAAAAAAAATTGAAGATGCGAGCAGAAAATAGAAAGAAAGACGAAATCGTGGACCGACTAACCGAAACGTGTCACGCTCCCCCGAATATTCGGTTTACGCTGCAGATTCGATTCTAACTATGCAGCCCTGCCCCTCGGGGGTGGCAGGAAACGCGTACGAAATAAATGGAACACCGAGACTAAGCCATACAATTTCAATGAGAATTTATTTTTTTCTTCTCTTTCAGTCATTTAGATTTTCCCTTTCTTTTTTTTTTTTTTTTTCTTTTTGATCGTCGACTCTTTTTATCATTCGAGAATGAAAGGGGTGGAGAGGTCTGAAGATTAATTGTGGAGAGATTGAATTTTAGGGAATTTTTGGCAGAGTGAATTGACGATAACACGTTTCATTTTAAAAAGTAAGAGAATAAATAAAATAATGATTTTGGAATAGAAATATATTTTAGAATATTTTTATTTTATAACAATAGTTCGAATCGGGGAATATATTTGATCTCAAGCGTGAGAAAAATAGTTTTGAGAAATGAACATTTTAATATTTCTCTGGACAATGGAATAATATAATAAAAATACGGTAAAAATAAGAAATATCTAAGATAAAAATTTCGTTGAAATAACCGTTCCAATAGAAATTTATCTCGATAACATTCAATCTTGATTACTTGAGTTTGCGCAGAGGGTATGAATAATTAACGTTTGAATTCGTAATCGAAGACAAATATATTCTCTCGAACTTAGAAGTAAGTATTAAAATAATGTCCGTGAGATCGATCTAAAAACCTATATAAACGTCCAGTGGAAATATTAAATAATTTAATATCTCCCCTCCTTTTTAAAACTTCCATCTTTATAATTGTCCCTTAATTCTTTGAGTAAGTAACTTTATTGTACCATTGTCACCAGTATATATATATATATATATGCCTCTTTGATAAAACGAGAACAAGGAAGACTCGACGTATCACGCCAAGATGATGATAGTATAATGAGCAAAAGTTTTAACGCTTCGTGAATTTATTCTTATGGAGAAGTAGAATTAAATCTGGCGGATAAGGGTGGGAGGAGATAAAGAAGAAAATATTTTTTTTTTCTTCTTTTTTTTTTTTTTATACCAGGGACACTTGCTGCATTATCTTATCCAGAGATGAATAAATCTCTTTTAACATTAATGAACACGTTAAGTAACTGAAAAGGGATTGTCGGGGCGATTATTATTTTATTTTTCACCGTCTTCCTCTCTCACCCGAGGAAAATGTGATTCCGTGCAATTCAAAGCGATATTGCGATGGACACGTTGTTATATCGGGATCGAATAAAGAACGAGATAAATAAATAAATAAATAAATAAAGTAATTAGAACGGTTTCTTTCAACGTCAACGTGGGAATAAATTCGTAATGTTCGTGGAAAAATTCAATATGTGATATCGGAACGGGGCAAAAAAAAAGGGGGCAACGAATATATGCGTATCACGAATTGCATATTATTACGTAAATCGCAAAGATTTACCTGCGATTTTTATAACGAACGTAATGGGATTTTTGCACGCGTTCAGGCGATCGCAGTTAACTAAATAATTTCTCGGCACGTAGTCGCCATACCTCAACAAACGTGGCATTTATGTAAAAATAAAGCGGGTTAATCACTCTATACTTTTTACGTTGGGAACGTATTAAAATTAATGGAAATTGCGTTTTCTTGTAAACCTATTTTTCTTCGGTATATTATCATCTTTCAGTTCAAAATATGTCCAATAAAAAAAATATAACTTTTTCGTATTATTTAAAAATGTATGTATATACAAATGAAAATGTAGTTATTAAATTTAATTAAGAAATTCTGAATATTTCTCAATCGAGTCGAGCAAACAAATAATTATTAAAATCTTTTAAGGAATTATATTCACAATTATATTCATCGAACACAATGACCTATTCATCTGATATTCCACCGCTATGAATTTTCGCAGCTTTAAAAAAAATCAAAATTGCAGAACGTCATGAAGAATAAAGCGACGAAGGAAAAGACTGCTAAAAAGCATTCCCCTGTATAACTTCAAATAATACCTCTCAGCTCGAAAACAGGGAATAATGCAAGTGACTCTAGAGTATGAATTTAATAAGATTAGAATTATTTAACTTTAAAAAAAAAAAAAAAAGGAAAAGAAAAAAAACTTGAAGAGTAAAATCCTCCACTTAAAAATTACACTTTTAAATTATTCCATCCAAGCCATTGTAAGTCGGTTATGGTCCAACAATATGACACCGGCTCAAGGATTAAAATAATAGAATTGGAATTTCATTTGAAAGGTTAAAATAACGAGACTTAAGAAATAGAAAATTTAAATCTGAATATTTTTTTTACAATTAATTCAGAATCAGATCATCTAATCCTAATTCGTTTAACTTTCTCCGTGGAAATAAAAATAATCGTTTCATCGTAGGAGAAATCTGGAAAATTTTGAGGTCGGATCAAAAGAATTAAAAATCATATCTCGTTCTTTTATAAATAATTCTTACCTCAAGTTGTTTAATCCAAAGTTTATGCCGTGCACCATAGCGACGCACAGAGATGGGCTTTATAAAAATTTTAACTTTCTGAAGTTTAAGAATTAAAATTACTTCAATAAGCTACTTGAATAATTCATTATTCAAAGCATCTTAAACCATAAACTGACTAACAGTTAAACTTATACTGGAGGAGCAGTCAATACGGAATACCTACGAATAAACGTTATCACTTTAATAAAATAAATTAATTCGAAATTTCAACTAATCAATTTTCTTTTTTTGAACACAGGGAGTATATACTTCGCACTGTAACGCAAAAGAAAAAAAGAAAAAGTAGATGATTCGAAAAGAGAGAGAAAGCACAGAGAAAAAAGAGAGAGAGAGAATTGGATCGTGGCGAGGGTAAATTATACACCTGGACAAGTGCTCTTCCCTCGCGCGATTTCACAATCCTTGTACGCGGAGGGGGAGAGGCCGTGGGACGTCCTTTCACTTTTACTCGACCGATCGATCCGACCTACGCCCCTGCGAACAGCCTATTCACAGACAGCGTCGAAGGGGGGCTGGATATAAAAAAAAGGACGATGGATAAGGAAGATGTATCGATGTACACCCCCTTCGATGTGACGTTTGCAAGTTTACACAGTTGGCTCTCGAGTCGGAGATTCACTTTCTATCGACGAAGTCGACTTATAATCGCGTTGCAACCCTGTCGATCCTTGTTTGCCCGACAGAGAACCGATCACGCGTTATTTAACGCTCGATTTTTCTTTCTCTTTTCCTTCTCTCGATCCTTCTTTCGATTGAGAGAATTTTTCTTCGCTCTCGATTGTTCGTTCGAATGGAACGAATAAGTTTTTTCCGAAAAGTCGAAGTTTCTGGAAGGGATGCTCGATGTCACGGGGTGTAAAGAAGATTACGAGGCAAGAAGTGGGCGTGTATTAAATTATTGAGACGCGTCCCCCCTCTTTCTAACGTGATATACATTCGACAGTGTATAAAGCGGCATTGTCAAACAGGGTTGTTTACGATAGAAGGGTGGCTTCTTGAATAAGAAGCCTCTTGCTCGGCTCAAAATATCAAGACGGCCCCATAAATCCCGTGGCTATATTTCACTCAAGGGAAGCAAAAAGCATAAATTGTCCGCACAATGGCGGACACTCACTCGTCTACGATTTCTATACCGATATAATAATAATAATAATAATAATAAAAATAATAATAATAATAACGATCCTCGTCCCCCGTTCTATCGATAATTCCAATAATTAGATTTTCGAACAGCCTGTGTGAAACTCGATATTCCTCCTTCTCTGGAAGTAGAAGAAAAGAAGAAAAAAAGAAAAAAAAAAGAAAGAGTTGAATTTAACGCGATAATCGAGAATTCTCTCTCCCCTTCTCCCGCATGATTTTGAATCACGGAGGTGGTATCGCGCGTAATCTTCGAGCCGAGTTTCTCTCTCTCTCTCTCTCTCTCTTTTCTCTCTTCCTCCTCCTCCCTTCCTCTTCTTTGTCCAGGTGAGCCGATAAAGAACGATTCAATTAAAATGCGAAACAGTTATCGAGTGATTCGGCCGCGTCTATCCGGTTTCGGCTTTCCGTTAATCTAGGTATTTTCGAGCCGGAAATAGGAAAACGATCGACGGGAAAAATTATTACTGGCGACTTTGAGCAGAGTTGAAATCTTCTTTTTGCTTGGAAAGAGGGATCGAGGGAAGGTATAAGTGAATTCTTTTTTTTGATTTCTTAAAATAGACACGATCGATGATAAAAAGCTTTGGAAAATTTTCGTTCCGTCCGTGAAATGGAATCGCGCGACACGGTGTTAATTTCGTTATATCAAATTCTTCGATGTGAATTTTCTAAGCAAGACTTAAATGATTCTCGAAAGGTTTATGGAGAAATAAATATCCATGATGTCTCACGAATGGTGATAAAGAAACTGAAAAGGAAAAGGAACGACTTATTACACGGAAAATCAAGAACATCGTTTCGTTTAATAATAATAAAAAAATATATCAGATTGGATTAAACTTTTGGAATTAACGAGATCGTTTATTAATTACTCGTCTACGAAGAATCGAATAATAAAACAACAATGATGGAACAATCGGCTAATGAGTCGCTCGTCCCAAATTGTACATGCGTATTTTTATATACGCGCAATTATTTAAATGATATACATTCAACGATCGACCCACATTTCATCGACGCAACGCCTCGATGTATACACACGCGTGCAAATTTTAATAACACAACATGGAAATAATTCTACTTGAAATTTTATCGGTTACCACGATTCGTTTGATAATTTCATATTTTTCTGACTCGTTTCTCTTTTCGATCCATCCCCGCGATTCGATTGGATTCGTTCAACCACGTTTCAACCATTAAGAAAATTATAATTAATATCGAAGACTCTAAAATTCGAACGATTCTATTTTCGGTTTATATCCGTGCATACCTTTTCATATCCATGATTCCGTGAATTCCAAACTTTCCACCATTTTGTTCTCCTTGTTAGGTTAAAATTTCTCTACTGGCACAATAGCAACGTGAATTATTAACCCGCGCTGGGAATATTCCCGTGTTTGAGTCGTATTTCGAGCCTCATTCGGCATGCACGAATCCTGCGACATCTCTCTCAGAAAAAGTTGAATAATGAATCGAAATATATTTTCAAAAATATACGCAGTTGAAGTGGAATCGAAGAGAGAGAGAGAGAGAGAGAGAGAGAGAGAAATAGGTCTGAACCTAAATTCGTAAATCCTCTCACTTTTCGTAAATATTTTTAGAATTAGCATTGCAAGTATGTAATAAATCCAAATTGATTAAACGAGAGGGGGAGGTTTCTCGCGTATTAAATCATTTAAATAAAAAAATTATCAAAGGTGGATTGGAAACTTTTGAACCTTTCAAGCTCCACTTGCGATCTTACACTTCATTTAATCGATTAAAAACAAAATGTCAAATTAAAAATAATCGGAACTTTCACTTTCAAACTTATATGAAAGAGGCGAGAGAGAGAGAGAGAGAGAGATTAAAATATAAAGTTTTAAAAATACTTGAAAATAAACGTTTCCTCTTTCAAAATCAATAACATCGTACAGCATCCATCCTATTTTCCACTTGTCTACCATGTCTTAACGCGTTCATAAGTAGTTGAACTTTCTAATTAATGCAAATTGTGCAACGAACGGTGTTTCACTTGCGTTTGCAAGATTGTAATTACGTGTAAGCGACAGTGATAAAGCATAAATAACAGAAGAAACATGTGCATTAACTCGAAAATTCGAATCTGTAGAATTTTTAATTTCCTCCTACTACTTACGATATTTTATCTACGTAAGTAAATTTAACGACAAATTATTTATTAAAAAATCATCCACATCCTGAAAAATCAACCTAATTATAATTCAATATTGATTCGTTACATCAAAAAATTCGTTTCACACGAATCCAAAAATAGAACAGACATTATCTTCCATTAAATCGAGGCAAAATACCACCTTGACATCGTTCGTCTTCGGAGAGAAAACAAATCGAAGAGATAGATAGATAAAGAGAGAGAGAGAGAGCATCGACTATTTATAAAGCATCAGCGAGGAGTGAAGTTCAATCAGGCTCACGGCTTGTCCCGTGCTGCCTCTATTTATTGCTTCTTCGTTGATCAATACGTTAAATTGTTGGGACACAAGCGTACGCGAGCTGATATTTTCGGGTCGAGTAGAAAGAGTCGAGCACATATAAGAGCATTGCCAATGTTATTGAGCCACTTCACTCTCCTTTCGTCGCCGCAACGATTACACGCGTATCCTAATCATCTTGTCGCGAATTTTCTCCAAGATCTCGCGATACCACTACCGTTACAATACTCGTCGTTCCAGATACTTTAGAAGTCGAACAAGAAGATGAAATCAGGATCCTTAACGGAGATATCGATCCGAGTAAAGAGATGCTTTTAGAAGTGCTCTTAGTGGGTTGCTTTTACAGGCTCCTCGTATGATAAAATTGATACAATGGTAACTGGTAAGTGGCAAAGGTGGAATTTGAAAGGTGTGAGAACTCGCTTCTGATGAGGGGATTGGATTAATTGGGACGAGAGAGAAGAGATTTGAACTCGTGAACGAGTTGTTAATAAAACAAAGTGAGAAAGTGTCTGAAAAATATCTGAGATATTAAAAATTCGAGTCGAAAATCTAGGGGAAAAGTATTCTGGGCAAAAGGTTAAATTCTTAATGTCTTAAAAATTCTCACGGGATAAAAACGCGGCAAATTTAAATTGACCCATCCATAAAGATAATTTCCTTTCATCTTCAACATCTTTCCTTCAAGTTAAGGTGTTTGAGACGGGGAGAAGCAAGCTTGCTAAGTAAGTGACCAGCTTCATCGATCGATTTTCAATTTTCTCGCGTTGCAGTCAAGTTTCTTTTGGTGAAGAACCGACGCCGGTAGTTTGTTGCTGGCGTTTGATCGCGATGACGCCATCGAGGCGCTTGTTCTCCGTCATCCTCGCTATTATTTACCACACCCTGGAACAGTCTCCGTGGAGGGGTCGCTCGGGATGATATGTGACGAGCGCCATTCTTCACGCTGGCTGGTAATCCCTTTTTCTTTACGTCTAATACGATTTTTGTCCGAGCCAGAGTGCAACGAAAATTCCTTTCGTTCGCTTCGACGTGTGCTCGAAATAAAAATTTTGCTTCAAAATTTTGCCAAATTCTCTGATATATTAATTTAACGAGAGATCATATTTCGTTCTATCATCTGATTTCGTCTAATTCGTTGCGAGCAAATTCAATTTGAACAATTAAGCGTCTTATTAAAAAGCGTCAATTATTCAAAGCGTTATTTTATAACATTTCCTCTCTGTTTCAGGTAGGATCTACTGTTCCAATCGATCGCCGATTATCATCCTCGCGGTTAATAATTAACGTAAGTTGAAGATGGAAAAATGAAATTCAGTAGCAAAGTGACAAACTTGGACGATGATTAAAATGACAAAGTTGATCCAACGTGTTTTGTTTTAATTTAAGCTTTTAATTAAAAATTCAGATCCCCGAAGGAGGCTCTTGTTCTGATTAAACTGAGAGCACACTTTTGTTTCAAGTCGTCATGCCACACGAATTTGTGCTCCGCTAATTGGTAACGATCAATTCGCGCTGCTCGCGTAACGGTATTTTCGTCGATTAATTAAAATTCCCCGCCTATTCCTCTTCTCTTTCGTACAGTTAACCACGTTGCTAATTTAAATTGTGATTTTTATCAATTAATTTTATAGACTGGGAAGAGAATTTCCACTCAGGACAGTGGAAACTTTTTAATCTAGAAGATCATTAGAAGCGGAAGAGGAAGAGAGAAAATTGACGTACATCCGATACGCCTCTAAAGAGAGCAATTGAAAAATAAATGGCACACGTGTTTAGAAAGTTTATCGATCTATTAATCTTAATTGTTTGAACGGATATAATTACCGGTGAAGTAGAGTATTTAAAGCAAAATTGGTTACTATGTTAATTCAAATTAAGTTTGGAATGGAACAAAAGTTTTTGAAGCGTGGAATAAAAATTTTTTTTGTAATTTAAGACTCGACCTGAGTCTAATAAGTTAATGCACAAGCTCGTTTATATATGGATATTTTTATAAAAATGTCGATAAACGACAGTGTCTGTTAATTAAATAATTTTCCCTCCCTGGTCTTGCATTTTATGAAAATGAAAAATTTCTTCGTCGCTCTGATCTCTAATAATTTGAAGTAGAAATTATTAAATAATCGTATATATATATATATATGATTACGAGAACGAATATAGAAATTCTGATAGAAATATGAAACGATCTATTCCAATTTATTATTTCAATTTCTAACGAAATATGAATTATAATTCGTCAATGTGTTTTAATAAAACTTTTTACGTGAAATTATGTTCGTTTCGAAAAATCCTCGGCTTATATTGAATTATATTCCCTTTTTGCTTCTGCAAATCTTTTAAATCATCCGTTTCACACGCGTACAACAACTTATTTGCGCAAATGAACATAAATTTCTCGTAATCCCGATTGATGGGGTGCTTACGTAAACTGTTTATTATTTTTTCAATTCGATAATGTCTTTCTGCCAAATCGATTTTTTTTTATCTGGGAGGAAAAATCGATGATTTTACGTAAGTAAAAAAATTTTCTGATTTGAAAATCCATAATTGGATATTTGCTTTCTCTTCTCGACTTGAAAAAATTAAAATTTCTTGACTAAGAAATCATATAAATAAAAGCAACACCATGTGATAAAAGAATAATCGAAGATGAAGTCAAGGATGAATAAAAAATATGCGGTACGATTTTTCGAAAAAAAAAAAAAAAATTGACTTCAAGGATAAAGTATTTACTCTTGGGTAAATCTCGATCACAGAGACACGACCACAAACTGGAACTAAAAATCGAGTAAAAGGTTATTCTACGAGCAAGGATAATCCAAAAATGTGGAATAAAATTCGTCTGAGATCTGATTTTGTAGAAAATCGAGTTTGAAATATGTAGAAGTCATCGACTCTTCTAGCATACAGAGCTTTCTACACCTACAGAGTCGTGTGTCGGTCACGAGGTAGCCGAGTGCACGTGCACTCGATCAATTTTCAAACCCGATTCCCACCTAAATAAAAGTCTTTTCCACTTATCTTCGTGTTAACATCGAATAAAAATAATTTATAATTATAAAAGAAGAATAAAATTCTTCGTTAAATTTTTAAGAATCTTCTAACTCTTTATCGCTCTTATGCCATCTATTGTTCATTACCCAGTTTACACGGAACTTTTCTCTGAACGATTTTCCAACAATTTTCCTATCCATCGAAACAGTCGTGTTATTTTTCTATTCGTTGATTAACTTCTCGTCGACGATTCGAGTCGAAGTAACGAACGATTCGCGCTTATTCAACGAAAATTCAATTATCCAAGAAGGAGAAGACGAGAGGAAAATACCGAAATCCCTGGAACAAGAGCACTGTCGCGCCTACTTTCGCGGATTAATTGGTTTCTTCGTGGCCCAACACTTCGTGCAATCAACATTGTTCGCGTTCTTCGAACTAAAATCGAAACGAGCTCGTTCAAAGTTAAAAGTTGGATGATCGATTCTAAAATCGGTGGCCAATGATTCGTGGAATAAATAAAATCGAAAAATCAATCGATGGATACGGTTCTCGAGCACGGAATTCCTTTTGTTTCTTTATATATAATTCGCTTTTGTATCGAACGAAATAGCCTCCGGTGATGGGACTGCTTTTCTTTTATAAGAAAGAAGAGATAAATCCAATTATATGCCAAATTTTTGTGAACCGTATTTATTAAATATCCTTTGAAATCTTCATATGTTGGCAAACCACTCCCACCACAAACATATTACTTCAGGCTGGATCTAAGAATGTGTATTATAAACTTTTAAACGTGGAGAGTAAAAATTTGAGAAAGAAGAAACTTGCAATCTTATTCATGCAAGTTTACTCGAGTATAAAGTAGAAGATTATTCCTTTATAAAAAAGTTTATGTCGCTATTTATCGTTATTTCTGTTAATATAGCTTCAATTCAATTTTTTAAATTCTTTAAATCCTTAAATTTTTATATTCACGTGGATCATGTCCCGTTAATTACTTGAATTTCGATGCAAATATTTATATTTCTCGATGACGACCAATGAAAGAACGAGAAGGGAAGAAAAATCGGATTAGTTGGCGGACGTACACAACGTAACGAAACACATTATTTGGCGAACGGTTTCGGCGCCAGCTTCGCGCGCGGATTCACGGCGAACCGTTTAATATGAATTTGTGACGCGTGCTCGAATTGGATCGTGACGGTGAAAATATCGGTCATTTTTCGGAGCCACGCCGCTTCGATACTTTGATCGTCGATTTAGCGACGCGCTATCGCCGTTAATAAACGAATTGATGGGCATCCGGGATCCGTTTTTGTCCGGATTGCTTTTGATTGCAGTTCCAAGAAAATCGTTATCAGAAAACGCGCGGGGCAAAATTGTTCCCAATAACCTATTTTTTTCTCTCTCGATTTCAATTATTCGGTATTGGAAGGATGAGCATATTATAAAATTTTCTCACAAATGACGGACGTATACGTAGGGGAAAAAGTGTGACAAATGTCGATGAACAATGGAGAGCGAAAGAAAAAGTTACATTTTTTGATTTTAAATTTAATCTTTTCATTTTAGAAATTAGAATAATATTTAATTACAATCAAATTAACAATTCTTCGAGCAATTCTTCTTCTTTCATATACTGTATAGAAATAAAGAAATCTCCAAGTAGTACACGAAACTAGAACTAACGCTAAATTGGAATCATCCGAAGAGGGGAGGAGGAGGATCGTGAAAGGGTAGAATAAAAAGAAGAAAATATCAACAATGGCGGCAATTCATCGAGGCAACGCGAGATCGCCGCACAAGATCTCAATCATCCCCCGAAGAATTGGCCGAGCGATAATCGCGGCAACCTTTCCGCCTCTTCCTCTTCTAAGGGGTCCATTATCAATGAAAAGAGGCAGACGTATTCAAGAGACACGGGCCTCAAACACAGGGGTTGCCGCCCGGACACGGCTCAAACACAGGGGGAGGAAAAGCGGAGCTTAAAAACCCGATACTCGGAACGAAAGAGAGAGAGAAAAAGGGCCCATTAATACGCGCAGGGGCGAGCGAGTAAAAAAGAGAAAAAAAAAAAAAAAAAGTATTTTGCGGCGAAGTCGGTCCGCAGTGGTGGTGGAGTACCTTCCTCCACGCCGGTCCACTGGCGACGACCGAGTAGCCCGAGATAGGAAGGGGTGAGCCGATAGATGAAAAGGGGTGGCTGGGCGAAAGACATCCAGTATATTTAGCCGTAAAGTTTTACAGCAACCCTGGTGGCTCGCGTCCCCTTTTTCCATCCCGACGGGCAAAACGGACGAGACGAGACGAGGCGGGCCATCACACATTTCGCCGCCAAATTGCCGTCACGTTTTCCCGGAAATTCGCCGTCATCTTCCTCCCTTTCGTATCCTCCTTTTGTCCCTCTCCCCCGGTTTTTATTTCCCCTCTTTCGGCTACATCTTCCACTGTACGTATATATATATGTGTCTGTGTGTGTGTGTGTGTGTGTGTGTGCATGCGTTTCCCTCTCGGTCGGTGGTGGCCTGGTGGGGGCGGTCTGAGTTCTATTTATAGAAAGCACGACCTATATATAGACGTCGCGGGCTATGCATAGCCTCACCCCGGCCACCCCGCCGACCACCGACCTCTCTCTCGCCCTCCCACCCTGCACTGCGAACACGAGGGAGGGGGAGGAGGTTGCGCTGCGGCCGGCCGAGGTGTACGCGGTGGTGCAGGTTCAATGAAACCAGGCCAACATCCCCTCCTCCTTCGCCCGGCCTCTCTCTCTTACGTGAAAATACAGCACCCATTCACCCGCTTTTAAGGTACGTTCACACACGCCGGCCCGGCCGATGACGCACGCCGACTACCACCACCACCACCCCGCCACCCTTCTCCGCAGCCTCCTCCTCGACACCCGTCGGGGGTTGGTTACTCGCTCGTTCGCTCGCGCCTCTTGCATCTCGACTCGATAGCGTCATCGAGCTCCGGTTTCGCGGCCGAACGCCGACGGCGGGACGACGCTATGCGGCTCTGGCATCGGGGATGTGGGACGTGTGAGATGAGATAGAATTTTGGTGAATGAGTTTGGAGGGATGAGGTAGAGGGAGGAGGAAAGAGGCTTCCTCTCTGCCCTCCCCCTTCCTTTCGAACGATACGGTTCCCTCGATGGAGATCGAAGGGGTGGTAGGTTCGAGGGGGTGGATTTCGAGTGTTGGGGAGTTTTGTTGTTTTGTAGTACGTTGTGGTGCGTTGGTCGGCGGTTGATTCGTGGTAGAGAGAGAGAATGATGGAGCTTTCTCGTACGGGTACGAGATTAGTCAGTAAGTAATCTTTATTAAACAACGATAGATATTGATATTCGTTTCATCTGCCTCGTCGTTGATTTTGAGAAAGGGTGGGATAACGAAGGGATGTTAATAATAAGGGAGAATGTGTCGTTTTTATCGTTTTGTATATGATATAGTTTATTTTTAAATTTATATAATGTTGTATATATATATATATGGTAAAAAAATAATTGGCGTGTTTGGTTTGAAATTGTTTTAAAGGGATATTCTTTCGTTAGCAATTTGGAAATAGAATTTTTGCGGTGGGGAATTTCAATCCGCGAATTTCTCGGATAAAATTTATTCGTATTCTCTAAAATTATTCCGATCCATTTTGAATTATTGGACGACGGATAAATTGCTGCCGGATTTTTCGATTTCTTTTCAATTAAGAGATAATTTCGGGATATTTGTAAAATTTTTCTCACTCACCACTTTCGAAAATCTTTGCACCATTTTTTCATACGTAAAGCTTTTAACTTCAGCTTGAATGCACTTTTCACAATTTTTCACTACTTAATTATATTATTCTTTATAGTGCTATGAATTAATAATAACAATATTTAATTCATTTGATCATTTAGTTACAACTGGCACGTGCCTCTTTGAAAGTTAAAAAGTATGATTTTCTTTATCACGTTATATTATTTTAGCTGTAAATTTTATTTCTTAAATTAATTTTCTTTTTTTTTTTTTTTAATCAATAATTAAAAGATCTATTCTCGAATTTTCAGATTGTTTATTAAAAGTAAGCATCGATACTTGGTCAAAAACTCGATACAAACCGAGTTTCCTTAAGAAACTTATAACCTTAAAAAACTTATTTCTTCAGGATCAGATAAGTTTTCCTATCTAACTTTCCCGCTACGAGCATTTTCGTTTAATTTTATCTCTCCAACTTGATTCGTCAGATTCGTGTATGCAAATCGAACTCGATTGTTCTTTTTTCCCTTTTCTTTTTTAATTTTAAAATTTAAATCCATGAATATTTGAGAGGATTTCAAAAATACACCTTCACTAGAGATCTATAAACGAGGAAAGATTTCGTTCGATGGAAATTCCATAATTTCGCTCCTTCTTTCGAACGTATGGGAAAAGAATAAATATTTATTATTATTATTATTATTGTTTACATTCCCTTCCTCCCTTCCTCTCTATCTTATATTCTGATTAATGATTTGAAATTTATCACGCATACGCCGAATTTTAACAAAGCTTTATGCCGAGCAAATATTTACCCAACCGTTCTGTTGAATTATCGATCTTCTCGATCATGTTTTCCAATCACACGTCACTGCGAATCCAATGTATCTGTTTACCGATTCCACGATTTATACATATTCGAATCTAATTCCGACTATTCCGTTCGATAGGTGGATTCATAGGGCGCCGCTTTACCATCCAATTTTCAATCGACTATAGATTTAACCTATAATCTTATTAGACGTCAATATTTCTTTGTGAAAAAAAAAATATATATATATGTATATATACTTAAGATAAAAATTTTACAACGAAAGAAAGGGATGATCTTTTTTTTAAATCTATTTATAATCTCAACTTTTTATCGAGCAGTGTAAAAAATACTTTACTTTGCTCGGAATGTTACTCGGCAGAAAAGGGGGAAACGGTGAAAAGGTTTCTCTCGAGTTTATACGAGATATGGATTTGAGAAAAAGTGAAGACGTCACTTTAAACTGAAGCGTTTGCGGTCTTACCTTTAAAGCGGATCTCTTGTTTTACAATGTTTGCATACGAACGAAGTGTCCACTTCTCGATATCGTCGTCGATGAGAACTGAATCAAGGGAAAGGAATGAGGGGGGGTGGAGAGGGAGAAGAAATGGCGTTATATTATTCTAAAACATTGGCGTGGTAGAGTATCGTACAAGTGTAGCGAAGGGTAGCGAAAGCGCTGCAATATTTGCATCCATTTTAACCGGTTGTTTAGTTGCTCTCTTCTAGTCGAGTACTTCACTTTTGAAAACGCGTGACGCGTGATGGACGGTGAAATATCGATAATCAAACGTGGAACACACATCTGTATATCGCTTTTTCCATGTGATTCGTTATTATCTCGTTAAAACTTTTCTCTTTTCTTTTCTTACTTTCTAACAGACTCTTTTAATTTAATCATTCTTTCGGGGAATCTTCGGGGAAGAAGACGACTTAACTTCGAACCCAGTATTCGTTTCTTTTTTTTAACTCGAATTCGATAAAAATTTAAAGATATGGTTCTCAGGAGAGATGTTTAGCATTAAGATTCGATGGAGGAAGTTTAATATCGAGCGAAAGCAGGGGGTGATCAAGGGAGGACGAGAGTCAATGAACCAGGGAAGTGCAAGGCATAAATTCAGCGATTCGTTTCGCGTGACCGATTTTAATGGCTCGACTTTCGTGTTTTATACGCGATTTATCGGGCGATCTCGGCCGAACTTCGATTAACTTTAGGGAATAAATAAAATTATACCTATTCGCGGGGAAGTTGGTGCGAGTCGCGCGGGGAAATTTCGCGATAAATTGATAAGAAAACATTGTTCCAAAAAGCGTGTACGAGGTGCAGTTAGTTTGGAAAGTAAGAAAATTAGCGTTGCAAAGTTTCGACGCGCGTGTTCGACGTTCGGGAAATTTTTTACTGGCGCAAGGAGAAGTAAAATCGAATATGTTGTTATTTATGATATGTTTTAAAAAAATATACGTTAAAAATATGTATTCCAATTTAAAAGTAATAATGTTTTAAAGAATGATAGGTCAAGTTTCTGATAAAGTTTCAGAAATTCGTATTATTCGTTCGTTGAAATTTTCAGAAATTTAACAAGCTTGCTCTCCGAGTGTCTCGAGATGTCAAGAGATCGTCAGATTGAATGTATTACCTCGATACTGGGTGAACGTCTCTTAAAAAACCATCAATTACACCGCTTGCACCGATCAATCACTCCTCAAGCAGCGACCAAAAAATATCGGGTGTGCAACAAGTACATTGATTATATATACCTCCAGATTGCATAAGTGATCGTATTGTTGAACTTCAATCACGATATATATATATATATTTTTTAAAAACGATTGCATAGTAAAAATAGTAGAAATAATTTAAAAAATTATTATCGTTATAATTCTATATTGTTCTATGCGAAAAAATGTTTGAATATTTTATTTCTAATCTGGACATAAAAGAATGTTGCAATCTATAAAAAAATTTGTTCGAGCCAGCCTCTTCCTTTCTGGAAATCCAAGTTTATTGCCTGCGATCACGTCGAGTTTCAATTCTGGGCCGAATAGTTTCGTTTCATTGTTCAAAAGGACAATTCATTTGGATAGAATGGAAACTCAAGTTCTCAAAACCGAGGAAGCTAGTAGTCGACGAACATTGGCTGCTCTCCACTTCTGAAAGAATAACTGAGGTTGTCGAGTTGTATTTTATATATATATATATATATATATATACTCTAAATTTATTTAGCATCTTGAGAGGGAAAAACAATTTGAGGCGAGCTAATTAAAAGTGCCTGAATCCCATTTAAAGAAAACATTTTTATAAAGAACGATAATAATTCTTGCTGCAATCATTTCACTTTTATACCATTGTATATCAAAATTAAAACATTTTACCAATATATTCATAATCCTCAAAACTCTATCTATCTTCGTGTCCATTTTTAATCTTAAACTGAAGCCAAACACCACACCTATTCTTCGAAGAGATTCTAAAATCTCAAATTGTCAAACAATTGAGCCACTAACCTAATCTTCTATTTCCCAAAATACATTACACAAGAGGCTTGAGCAAAAATTTAAGGAAAAGAATTTAAAATTACAATCGTTACTCCCCCAAATGGGAGGACAAGCACTCGAAGTACTTTCGACGATTCTCAATCGAACGTGGAATCCGTTCATATCCGCATCCAGATAATGGCAGCCAGACGAAATCCAGATAAACGTAATAAAGCGTCGCTCGGCTGCCCCCGATAAGCCTTATCTCGCGTTTAGCGAGTTGGCCGATATATAAATTGAATTAGCCTCCGGATTGTTCCGTATTAGATTACCGATATATACCTCGCCGCACCGAGTCCTAATCACTTTTGGAAGCATTTGGCTCTGGCCTAAGTCTACACGATGCGGTTAATCAGGATCACCCGTTGTTGCTGCACGCGCATAATTAGCAGGTAATTAGCACACGGATGGTATCCAACCACATGTCGTGAAACGTCTGTTACCTCGTGGAGAAGAATTCGATCAGGAATTGAATTCGATCTTCGACGTCATCCGTATCTTTTTCACCCGTTTTGAATAGATGCTTTTCGAGATTGTTCGACGAATATTATTCCAATATACGAATGAAAGATAATATGCAGATTAATATCCTCCTTTCCCGACTTCATAGTTCGAGCGATATTTATACAGATCGATAGTCAATCGAAGTAAATAAGTTTTCTGCTAACGCAGAAATGTTACGAAACATTATGCAAGCTTCTTCGCGCTATTAATAGGGATTATTCGCGTATTTATCGACACAAGCAACAAAATGATGTTTGAGCACGAACGTATGCGATATGAATGGACAACGCATACACGGCTAAACTTCGATGCATAACTACACGCCTTAGGTGTGTTTGCGCTCGTCTGAACATTATTCGCGGCAATGTAGCACAATTCGTGTTACACACAACCGTACATATTATTGGTTACACGTGTTAACACTTGGCTTTAATCTTGATTTTAAACGGGTAATTGATTCACAGTGTAATACACTCGTAATAAATATATATCAACCGATTCGAGTTTTCCATCCGCATTGCTCGTTTCAAATTCGTCGAAGCGAAAAGAATAATTTCAACAAAGAAACGTGAGAAAAAGTAAATTTCATCGAGGTTTTCGTGGAGTGAAAAATTATCTCCGCAAGTGTACGGTGCCCCGCGATTGAAACAATGATCCAATGGCTAAAAAGAAGAAGAAGAAAAAAGAAAAAATCGCCTCGATCCCTCGCCAAATTTCGAACCAGGCGTGGGAAGTCGAGCTATCGGGCAACGGCTCGCTCCAACTGGAAGGCCGGTCGATTAATTTTAGGGGAATATATCTGTGACATTCGGGACGTGGAATCGAATTCGGGGGCGATTTATCGCGAGGGGAAGCCGTCGATTTTGCATGGAGAAAAAAAGAAGAAATGGGAGGATCGCTCGTTCCGGGAAGAGGTACGAGTATGGCGCGACATTTTCAAACGAGATTAGATAAAACGGCAGACTGCTCGTTGCGATCCACGCGTTGAAAAGCACTGCGTAATCGCTCAACATTTGTCTTCGAACGGAGATAGATCATAAATTGTGAACCATAGAAATTTCTATAAATAGAGAAGAAGATCTCGTTAGTTCTCCCTGTATCCTTATTATCATCCCTGTAAATTACAAATTCAATTTCACTTTATATTTTATTTTATATGTCACTTAATCGATCGATCGTTCTAAAATCTCTCAATGCATCCTCCTCCTCTCGTTCACATTTCTCATTTACGAAAAAGTACGCCACGCACATGCGATACACCTGGCCCGTGGCTACGCCTCGTTTGAAACACAACCGAGCGGAGTTAATTCGGGGATCGATCGTTTAATTACGAGAGATAACGTTGTCCAACCCCGATTTTCCGTTCGTTGTGCCGCGATCTCGCCGCGTTACACGCCGATCCCCACGCCTCGAGGGATGCGTACCAGGAGATCAGTCATAGATCCGACCAGAACGTGTTTCGACCAATTGGTTGACGGACTATGAATCACTCCTGGAGGGGTGTTTCACGTTTGTTCTTCCAACGAACGTGATCTCACGGTTCAGAGGGATATTTTTAATGCCCTGCGACGATTACAAATAAAATTATTCGTTTAAAAGTTGTTGGCAGAGGATGGTTGTTGAAGGGGTGATTTCGTTTTGACTCGAATTTTTTGATCTTTATTATTAAAATATTTACCTGGTTTTTTATAAGATAAGAGATTTTATAAATTATTTGATAAAAATTAATAATTTTGTTTGAAAAAGTTTCAAGATTTTTATATATAACGTGCTTCTAATTTATATTTTCCTTCGTATAATTAATGCGTTTGATTGTTCCATGCGGCTGGTTAATTAATATTCTATTTCGAATGAAAATAGGTAACACAAACTTTATATAGATGTGCCTATATCGTTCTCTTTCGATATCATTATCGTAGATAAATCATGTTGCTCTACATCACGTTAACGCATCCCCTAATTAACTGTTGATCGAGTTGTTATATAATTAATATTAATTTTCGTCGATACTCGTTATCTATACATATATATTTTAGAGCGAAACAAATCGATACGAACTCTCAGTTAGTTTATTTGTTATTTATCCTTTCAAGAACAAGGAATATTATAAATCTCTTTTGATAATTTTATTCTTCTAACAATAATAACTTCATCTCAATTTTCAATGAATTATTATCCCGACTCTCAAATAAATATTTAAATCATCGACAAACGATTAATTGGTTCAACGTTCGAATTTGAGCATTGCACCTCGTCGTCGAATCCGATTCTTCTGTACAAATTATATATGTACGTGTAAATTCATGTTTATGCAAGAACACGCACGTTCTTTGCGGCAAAAAAATTATAATGAGTTCTCGCCAACTCGATTTCGTTATTTAAAATCACCGTGCATCTCCGTTGCCTCGGTGTTCTTTAATTAGGAACTAACGAAATCGCGGTGTAATTAATATTCCAACGGGTGCTTGAATACAATACATTTCGGGCAAGATTTTTATTCTCGATACCAACCCAATTTTTATGCCAAAGCTTATAATCTTTTGCGGGTATAGTATCGTTGTTAGAAGAAGAAATTTATTTATAAATTTTCGAAATTACATGAATTATTAATTTAATCCATGAAGTTTGTGGTGGAATTTAATTGAAACGAATTTCAACGTTTAATTGAATAATGAAATAATGTTTATATTTTGCATAAAATTATAATAATCGGTTAATGATAAATAAGGTTTTCACAAGGTTTGCGAATAATGCAATATTTTAATGGAAATGCTTCAAGAATAATTTTAAATTCATACGTTTAAATGACTTCCAAGTCATTACAATTATACCACTATACTATACGTTAGTTACAAACTGTCCTAATTGCTGTGCACGCGCACTTTCATCAACTTTTCAACAACCTTCTATTCAGACCGTGAAATTACCACGTTCTACAAACTACAGCCAGTACACGTAAAATTCCGACTATTTTGTTTCAATTCAATTAATAATCAACTACAAATTCCATCTATACATCTTCGAGAACTCCAGTCTAAATCTTTCCATCTTAAACCTTGAGATTAGATCAACGTATTTAATTAAATAGAACACAACTTAATCGCTATTAATCCACACTTTTCCAAAAAAAAAAAAAAAAGAAATCCTACAATTGAAAGCTGGCTGCTCGTTCAAGTCCAGTAAAAGTCACGGATGAACCAGTCGAAAACGTTGTTCTCGTGTTCACGATTCGACGATAGTCGTCGATCTCCATGGATATTTATCGCGCGGTTTGTCGCCCCGTTTGCGCTCGAAGAGAATTGCCGCCGCGTTTAATGAGCGGTGCGAGGTGAAGAGGCCGTAAGCTCGACCAATTAACGAGCCTCCTCGCGGATCCCGTTGTTACGCGAGCAACTGTACGAATGTGTTCCCGCGGATTCCGTGGTAAACAACGAATAGGTGGTACGAGAACTTGTGAAAAGAGTTTTTCCACGAGGCTTTCCAGTCCATATATATATATATATGTATAACGATGTTCCATATTCGAGCCACTTTTTCTCCACTCCACTCCATTTCACTCCCGGGGATGGAAGAAGAGTTGCATGCACGCGAAACGGATGGTTTCGAGAGCGAGTTCGATGGAATCGAGAGACTTGGCCGTTGTCGGCTGTTAATCGGCAAAGGGATGGAGGGGGTTAAACGAGTGTTATAATTCGAGATGATATGTGGGTCAGTTATATTATCGATCCGTTCCGGATCAGTTTCGTTTCTTTAAAACGATTTGAAGATTAAATTTAATACTTGTAATGTAATGTTCTGGTAATTTAAAATTTCGTCGGCCATATTATTTTCATATAATAATACGTAAAAAATTATTGCTTGATCTCGAGAAATAAAAGCAGAATAATCGAAACTAAGGTTTTTCTTTATCTCAATGATATCTCGTCAAGTTTACAAGTTAAAATTATTTAAAGATTAATTTGATACTTGGTAATATTCTGCTAATTTAAAATTTCCAACGTCGGCCATATTATTTTCATATAATAATACGTAAAAAATTATTGCTTGATTTCGAGAAATAAAAGCAGAATAATCGAAGGTTTTCTTTCTTTCTCTCAATGATATCTCAAGTTTACAAGTTTACAAGTATAAGTTTCCTTCCCTTCCGGAGGAAGGGTTATCTAATATCTCGAGAACCAGTGTTGCCTCGTGTATCGGGGGATAAATCCTTTTGAGGTTTCAATCCTCGAACAACCAGCTGGCCATGCGTGCTTCACGTTGTACCACGAGGCTGCATCGGTGCAACGAGGATTGCGAGGGTGGTTGAACTGTGTGTGTGTGTGTGTGGAAAGAGCGCGGGGAGTCAGGAGGAATTTATACAGCCGCTTCGGGCGGCTAAGTTGTGTGCTCCAGGCATGGTGGTTGTGTGCCGCAATGCGGCTGTGTTATCACACCATCGAGCACCTCTACGTGCACATTCCCTCCCCCCACTTTTTTCTTTCTCTGTTTTTTTTTTTTTTTTTCATTCTTAATCCGCGATCTCGTTTCGGGGATAATCAAAGTGAAGGAGATCGGGGATTGGAGTAGCGGATGCGCCGTTCCGAATCATGTGGTCGGGCGAGACATTAACAGCCAAATTGCACGGTCGTTAAACGGCATTTGCATCGATTCCTCGCCTTGTGTTGAACGCCTCTGAATAATTATGGATCGAAGAATAGAGAATTAAATAATTTAATTGGAAAAAGAGTCATTGACGAAATTCGGTTCAGATTTCGTCTGTCGACGTAAGGATTTATGATCGGTTTTTTTCTTCTTCTAGTGTTGATAAATTTAACGTTTCGCTGTTCAAAGAGGAATCTCTTGTTTTTTTTTTTTTGATAATCAGAGATCGAGGAATCGTGAGACGAAGAATAATTTAATTTGTAAGGATTGAGATTCTTTTACATTTTGTCGTTCGATTATCGATTATTCGTTGATAAGTTTATGAACGTTTCGTAATTGAATTTTGTTGAATTGAATTTATACCGTAGATTTTATCATTGTGATCAATTGAAATAATACTACGTCTCAGATTTTTAATATATGGAGACGAATATTTTTAATTCGCGACGACGAGACAACTTGGGAATAAATTACAGAATTATTAAGATCGCGATCGCGAATGTCTGATGGGATAAAGTTACGATTAATAAAGATCGTCTTGTGATCAAGATGAAAAGAGGAATCCATTTTGATACGAATGGAGAAATTTAAATATAGGATATACATGTATATAATTACATAATTCGAAAATTTATTGTTCAAGAATTTATTTGTGCAAACAGTTATTTATAAACTTGTTATCCAATATGTATTTAAATGAATTTGTCACGATCCACGAAAAGAACTGTTCGTTTAACGTCGATATTATCCCTTATAAGCACTACTGATAACGGGTTACTCGCATGAGAGATCTGATAAATCGCGCAAACAGGCGACAATTTTTTCCAAAGATAAGTGCAGCTCAAGTACGTTAACCCTTTTTATGAATATTCCGATATCCTTTGCTTTGATTCAATTCCATTCACCTTTGCTCTCTTAAAATTAAAATATCGCGTGTAATCGAAACGCGACATCGTACAATCGTCGGAATAAAAATATGAAACTTTAAAAAAATTTATTTTCTTCTAATAAAATTTTTGCACGTTCCTTTTTTCTCTTTTACGATAATTTTTCTACATTCATTACAATTAAAAAAAATTTTAAAAAGCTTCGAACGTGTAATTTTTAAAAATTTCAGACAAATATTGGGAAAAATTGCAAACTCTTTTCGATAGAAATCAAAAGAAAAAGGAATAAGGGGGAGGAGAGGGCAAAAAGAGTAGAGAAACGAAAAATAGAGAATAGAGCTTGAAAATTCGATCCACCTGAAATTTTATTTGAGCGCGTATCCTGCCAATTTCACCGGTGGATATCGTAGAACCCTGTATTTCACGATCTCACGATCGGCTCGTAAGCGTAATTTCTGGCGCGCCAACTTTTAAAAGCTTATACGAAGGAAACAAAGCATACCTGTGCACTCGTTAGATATTTCTCGGCTATCATCGAAGTATCGACAAAGCGTCCAATTTCATCGCGTTTACGAGTTTCGTTTGTTTGAAAATCGCGGGATCGTTCTTCTTTCTCTCTCTCTCTCTCTCTCTCTCTTTTTTTTTCGAAATCGGTTTCGAACAGGAAAACCGCCGTTCCAGAGGAGTATCTCGTCGTTTCGACCGAAATTTCGTCAAATTTACGCGCAATATCGCTGCGCGCAACCGATCGGGACGCCGAGGATTTTATTGAAAGCAATCAATTCCCCTCGAAGCGATTATTTTATCAGTGACAGCTGTACGAGTTGCATTAACCCCGATGGGCTGTCGACTAGAAGCGATAAGCAATTTTCTTTTCCCCCGGACTTTTATTAATGTCGAGCGTGTCGAGATAATTGTTGCTAAAAAGTGGATAGACACGAAGTGGATCATTGGATTACTCGTAGATAGATTTGTGTTATATGTTTCACTCTTCGTTTCGATTCGAATTTTATTCTGCGAGTTGAAAAAAAATTTCTGAATTTTCTTAAGATTTTTCTAAAAAATGGATAAGGAGAAAATCTCGTTCGCGATGAAGAAGCTCAAATATTTTATTAATTTTCGAGCTAGCTGAGTAAAAGATTCGAAACGATATTCGTTCCCTATAAAACGATATTATATAATTTGAATATAAAAGAAGTATAGATATTGTAGAAGACGAGATTGTAGAAGAGGGGAATTTTTAATAAATTTTTGGAACGAAAATATAAAAAGTGTATTTACGAGAGTGGATACTTTACGACTTGCTTCAGAAATATCTATCGCATCTCACGATTTTCCTTATTATCTATCTACACTTCTCAAGAAAAATCAAGGATCAAACTCGAAACAAGCTAACAACGCTGTTATTCCTTTCTTTTAACACGCTTTTCCTAAAACATATTTAAGTATATACAAGATGGAAGAGGATTGATACGTATCAAAAGATAAACTTCAACTGGAAAAGATGGCGTTGAAAAATGTTCTTGTGGGATGATTTGCACCCAGAAAAATTTTCCGCCTTACCTTTTTTTTTTAAAGCCTATTACGCGGCAACAGGAAACGTTGGACATCGATCTTGGCATACATCGGTTCTTACCGGTGTGCATATCGAGGCCCCCGAGATATTTCTACTTCCAATAGGACAATTTTGTACGCCCCCAGAAACGCAATATCCCCTTATGCAACTCGTGCAATATATTTCGTATTTCCTGGCGAGCATATTTTTTGCGATCGAAATACGTATCGATATGACGTGGAGCTTGATGGACGAGGTATAATAGGCACTGTTCTGTCGAGACTTTTCTTTTTCTCTCTCTCTCTCTCTCTCTCTCCTCCAAATGGAATATTTTCTAGACATCAAAATTCCAATTCTCAATATAATAATAGAATGTAAAAAAAAGAAAAAAAAAGGATGTCCTCTTTGAATTTAAATTGATCATTATTTAAATCTCAAACTAACATTATACATCGAATGATGAAATTTAACGAATGAATTTAATTTAAGCGCGATTAACGCGTTTCATGGATTTTCTTTGCCCGATCCACGTGGTAGATGATCGATCGTATTTTTGTTCGATCCAATTATAAATCTTTGAGATGAATCATCACATTCTTTATACAAATTTGTACAAAGTATTCAAATACAACTTGGCGGAGAGAAAATATTGTGCAAAGATCGTGTCGATCTTTTCCGACGATCTTCGCCCCGACAACAACATTCTTGTTTGGCACAATGATCGAGTGATGGAGACAATGTGTAACTAAAAGCGGCGCATATGCCTCGAAACAAACGGCACATCGGCTGTAATTGTTCACGGGGGACAATAGGCAGACGCTCGATATTTAAGCACAACCGGTTCATTGTGTGGACGAGGGCTCGAAAAGATTCGATTAAAATCAAAGATCGGTCGTTGTTATCGATCTTGCTGCAACAACGTGCTGCTTGGAATGAGCTGCTTGCTCATCGAGAATGTGTTAACGCGTACAACACGAAAGAATTCAAATAAAAAGATTTCTTTTTTTCAAAAAAATAATTTCCATCTCAGAGCTTTTGCTTTATACCAAATCGTATGTCCAAATCGAGGAATATTCCATTCCATTGCAAAAATATTTTTAATTGCATTATATATATCATACGAATGGTGTTTCGTACGGAATGCATCGATTCACTTTCGAGAGATCGATCGATGTTGTCCGTTGCTTTTTACTCGTTTCCTTTTGCCCGCAACTCTGTTATTCCGCATCCAAAATCAATTGGACGCCAGAGGCTATTTTGTAAACGATATTGTTAAGTGATTCTCTCGATTTTTCGAATTGAGTTTAGCATGAAAAAAAAAAAGCTGTATCTCGTTTAAAGGATCACTACGGCTAAATATACCTGGTGAAAAAAAAAAGGGACGAGAAAGGACGATCGATATTAACCCTTGCCAACCTCGTTGACTGCAAATGGGTTCGACTCGAATTAGGTTGTTTAATTTTAATTTTTGAAAACGTGCGTGGATTACCCTCATTCGATCCTCAGATGATCGAAACAGGATGAGGAGAGATGTGGCGATTTTCACGGTCTGAAAGGAAGTAGCAGTGAAATTTGTATGTAGATTGATGCTCGTGTCGTGTAACTGCAAATTGTTTTACAACGATTTCGTGGAGCAGTAGTAGTTAAGTGGTGAAATTCGCTGTAATGTTTCGCAAATTTATGTAAATTAGTGTCACGAGCGGGATACACTATTCCTTTCCTTTTGTTTAACTGGATTTCACAGAAGTAAATACACGGATAGACACGAAAAAGTATCGAGTCAACCATTGTCACAATTAATTATGAATTTTAATTATGAATAAATTTATCTACGTATCGTGAAATTTTGTACAACCCATTAACCGAATGAAATATTAAATTCAATCCTTTGCATCCTTCGTTGTTTCAATAGTCTGTTTTCTTTTCGGAGGAAGGAAGGAGGAAAAAAGAGAATATGATAATGAAAAACCAAGGAACTTGATGTTAAAATCACATAAAAATTGTATTTAAGAAAAATTGTAAGAGGAATTTGTATTCGAAAAATTTAAATTCGACGGTGCTTTTTTTTTTTTTTTTTTCTTTTGAAATATCGGATGATGGCGCTTAGACGAAAGCGCGGATGCGTGAAATAATTTATTGGAATATGGGGGAGGGGGAGGGTGCGATATTAACATGTTCGAACAAGCTTTCACCTGGAAATTTCTGGGGCACTTGCCGAATATTACACCTGCTTTCGATTCCAGGAAATTCCTGTGCACCGACTACCACCACCATTGCACAGACAAGTGTATTCCTGTTGAATATTCTATATGTGTGATCAGGGACAGCCGACAGACGCGATACCGATCGCATTTGCATAGAAACGATAATCTAACCACCACCACCACCACCACCACCATTCTCTCAGTTAAATTTACAATTAGATCGTTGAACGATTGCCGTAATAGTGTCTGTTGATTATTAATCGAATTAACAATTTTTTTTCATCTTTATCCTTCCTTCTATCCTTTTTTAATGTATTTCACGTCGTTGGAAAAATGATACGACGAATGCATACGCGAGACTCGATCGTTAATCGAGTGGAGAAAAAAGTAAGATTAAAAAAAATCTTTTATTACGTCTGTTACATGCATTCTTTCTTTATTTTTCATTTTATCACGATTATTAAATGGATTTTGCCGATTATTAAAGATATGAAGAATTTTCTTGCAAGTAACGAAGCTTTCCTCCCCTTTTTTCTTTATTATCCACGTATCACTTATTCTTTGCAATGGAGATGGAATTTTAATTGTGGGGTTATACTTATTAATTACCGATTGAAAGAGGAAGCTTTCTCTTTTTTTTTTTTTTTAGAAATAATAATGTATTAACGAAGGGAAAAAAATCTTTTTAACTTTATTCTCTTCCTCTTCTTCGACCTTTATTTTTATTTTAATTTCGTCGTGTTTATCTTCCTCTTTTTTTTTCTTTTTCCTTTCTTTGTCCTCTGTTTCATATAAGTGGAATTGTTATTGATAAAAAATTAGACGAATCGTATTACGTTTCGTAGATCAAACAATAACACTAGACACTAACGATAATGCGTTATTGATCTGTACGACAAGCAACGAAAAGCTTTTAGAAGAATCAATTATCGAGATAGAAGCAAAAAAAAAAAAAAGGATAATGACGACCAGTTCGAGATGGACAGTATCAAATGAAACAAGGAGAAAAATTATTTTCGTTCCAACAAAAAATAAGAGAATTAGTTTAGTTTAAAGTTTAAAATATCTTTCTTTCAACTTCTTTGAAAACAGAAGAGAAAAGAAAAACTACGAAATAAACGAATTATTGTTAAAAAAAAAGAAAAGTGAAAAAACATTCTTCGAATCAAACATTCGGAAAAAAAAAAAAAGAAGGAAAAATATAAAAGACTAGTGGTTTTTTCTAAGTTTGATATTCTAGGAAAGCTCCATAACAATAACTCTCGACAAAAGCGTGATATGAAAAAGAATTAAAACGAAATATCGAAAAGTAGACCATCCATCACGGGCCGCAAACAAACATCGATATCCCCGAGGCGCACATGACAAATTTTCCCCGATCCATTCCACTGTTGTTCAATTCACCTCGTCAATCGTCTACCTAGTTCATATAAACTATACATCAACCGACTTTCAACTTGCTTCAATCTCGAGGAAACAGGTTTTAACCTCGATGCAACTTCGTAGATCGTCCTTTCCTCCCCCTTTCCCCGAGATTCAAACCCGCGACATCCCTTCAAATTTGCATGAGAAGCAAGTTTTAAATCGACTTCCTTTCATTTATTCCGAAATGATCATTTTAACGAAGAGGGAGGAGAAAAATGAGAAAACATATATTTGCGAGGGAATTTCGTCGGTTTATCGACAGAATTTGAATTTCGTATTGTTTAAATAAATTAATCTTTTTTTTTTTTTTAATGCAATCTTTATTTGATCGAAATCTCAATTCATATCGGAAAATTTATTTCTATCCCTTTTTATCCCTTCCATGTGAAGAGTACACTCTTCTAATTTTTAATATATTCCAAAAAAAATACAATTCTCAAGTTTCAATTTTAAATACATTTTCACACCTGCATTAACACTAATAGCTATTTTCTAATTTCCAAGTTCCATTTTAAGGTTTTAATATATTCCATTATCAAAATATTCCAAACAAAAAATCTTTTACAACTCTCCAAGCATTCCAAAAAATTCCAATATTCTTACGTGACACGATTCCTAATCGAACGCATAGACGCTCTCTAATTTTCAAAATTTCCACAAGAAAACCTTCCAACTTCCTGCAATTCTATAGACGCAAATAAATATTCCAGTAAACATTCTTACAAACGCATAGACACTCTTCGATTCCTAAAATTCCTCACCATTTTCAAGTTCAAAAAATATTTCCTCGGCAGAAAAAACTTTCCAGAGAAACCTTCTGCAAATGCAAATATCCCAATAACAACTCTTCCATTCTCAAAATGATCGTTTTCAAAATTTTTCCCAAAAAACCGAGCTTTCCTCTTCTACGGATCCGCAGATGAGCATCCCAAAGCGAATATTCTTACGTGGCACGATTCCTGAGAATCGTATCGAGAGCGTGGATCGCAAGAACGGTCCCCCATGGTGGGTAAAACTTAACGCGTTTACCGGATCCGGTGACGTATCCGGGGATACAGGGTTGACGTCACTGCGTGAAAATGGGCCACGGCCTCGTAAGCCGTCACCCGACCGCTTCTCCTCTCTCTCTCTCTCTCTCGCTCGCTCGATCGCTCGTCATCCTTCGTCCTCTTATTCGCCGCGGGATCCTGAAGCGACAGAGTGGCGGATACGCGACCGATTGTATCTCTCGATGGCTGGCCGGATTGGTCTGTCCTTGTGTCACGTCTGAAATTAATGCCCTCGCGGGGGTTCGAGCCGACGTTCTCAGACGTTCTTGCTTCTGTAACGGCGGCGAATGGATGCGGGATGAGTCGTGGGTGGTTGTGGATTGAAAGGAGAGCAGGGGGAATCGGAGGAATTAGGTTCGAGATTTTCTTCGCGATGATTTCATGATGAAAGGGTGGGGGGAGGGGGGGAGAAGGGAAGGAGGGTGAAAGCAAGCGAGGAACAGTGGGGAATTAAAAGGGTGGTTGAGAGAGGTAAGTAAGTGGGTTTGGTGAGTTTCAGTGATGATTTTGATTAGGATTTTAGGTGGATACATGGTTGACGAGAGTTAGTTAGACGAGTTTGTTAGACTGTTTTAGTTGGATTTGAAAGTTAGAGTGCTGTTGGATGTAATTGTATTGATGGTAGTTGTGGATCGTAATAAATTTCGTTTTATGGTATGTGTTTTGGTAATTTTTTTTTTTAGGAGAACATCTTGTTCGTGAAAAGAAGATTTTATTTTTCATGAAACAATCGTTTAAATCTTCTCGAATCTTTCGTCAAAATACAATTTTAATTTGATTGAATTAAACCAAGTGGTTCGGTTGTATCGGTTTTAACCTCTGATAATCCAATTTTCTACGTTTGAGGAATTGCGGTTGGAGTGGGAAGGGGAGGAAAAAAAGGAAGAAGAAAAAGAAGAAGGGAAAAGTGATAAAATATCAAATTCGCTTTAACACAGTTTTCGCGAAGTCAATGTTGTAGAATAGGAAAAGTGTGGATACGATTGACCGCATGAATAATATATATAGCGTGTACATGGGTCGCAGAAACGTGTCCACATGAGGCGTGTTATAGAACAGAGGACGAACTAAATTATCGTCGTGGTTGGTACATTTAGCCAAGCTATCGGAAGAGCAACGCAAATCGAAGAGTTGACGAAACACGCTATCGACATCGTCGTTGAAATTTTGGTTTGAACTCGATTTGTGAATTTCCAATCAACGTCTATTCCTGTTTCTGTTCTGATCCGTTTAACACGCGTTGAACATAATTGTAAGAAAGATGAATTCTGTTCATTGAACTTCGTTCAATGTTTTTTTATATACCAAAAATAATTTTATTCGTCATTTTACAAATTTAGAACCTTCGTTCGAATTGAAATCTTCGGATGATGATTAAATTTGAATTTTTTTTTTCTTTTTTCCATAGATTATACATTGAACAAATTATTTAGATCGTTGTTAGATCTTAGATCGATAGTAAAATAAATAGCGAAAAGAAAATAGGCAAGAAGAAATCACACGCTGGAAATATTCAATATTCGATATTCGAGATACGTCGTACCATGAAATTCTCTACCACGGGTAATATTTACCATCGAACCAATGTTCAATACGATACTTTTTAACTCTCATTGTATTCGAAATTTTATTCGATGAAAATTTAGTTGGCCAACGCAAGAATTTTCTTGGAAAAATATTTTTTTCCAAATTTTCGCTCCTCGTTTTTCTCTATCTAAAATCTTTCATCTTGGAAAATTCTCCTCAAATTTTTCATAAGATAATTGCATTTAATTTGATAATTGAATTTAACATTCGAACGTTTGCGCAATTTAATAATTATGATTTATAATATCGAGATCGAAATATATTCTCCTCCAAATTTTCTTCTCGATATCGCAAAATAATTTTTCGAATAAAATTCATTAACGAAAATTTTTAATTCATATATAATAATTATTTCCATTTAGATAATATATTATTTCTTGCAGTCTTTAAAGAAAATATTTAAAAAAGAACAAATAACTTATGTCCACGGTATCGATTAAGATCAATATTCTATTATATCATCTAAAATTCAAATTTTTCTCGAAATTCATGCTCTTCTCAGCGATGCATCGACGCGATAATTCTACGATTTTGAATATTGATTAAACCCGCGAATCGGCTTAATTTACACGCGTTCTAATTAAATTCGACCAAGTGTGAATGCATTTTAAGTTCGCTGATAAAGGCATCTGGTATACACGATGATTATGCGATTCCAAATTCCCCAAAGTAATCGTACATGGGTATTACTCTAACAGAGCGTTGTGAACGATGTAATGTAATCGTTACGTTGTAATCAGCGAATTGAATTGAATTCTACGAAACTTGTGAAAATATACCGAAGAAACGAATTTTTCAAATCAATTGGAACTTTTCTTTTACGTGTCAAACGCGAAAAAAAAATGCATAAATTTGTTTCAAGAAAAAATCGAAGGAAGTGAAATTTTATCGATATGTCATTGAAAGTAAAGAAAAATAATTGAAAGTAAAAGAATTGTAGATCTGTATTTTTTTTAATTCCTTTAACAAAGGTAAATTCATTGGTTCAAATATCATTTTCGCGTTTGGTTTTATTGCAAAAAGGAAAAAAATAAATAAATAAATTCATTGTAAAAAATTCAATTCAATTTTACTTTTTCCGTCACTTTTGTTCAACGTATATGCATAGGTTTTTCTTTTTTATTTATTTATTTTTTTTTTTTAATCAGCAATTATCCACATTCGAAAGTGAAAATGTATCATTGTCAGAGATGAAAAATAAACTCTCCTCAATTATTAAATTGAAAAATGATGGCGAATCATTTGTTAACAAAATAATTCTCTGAAATATTTTAATATCATTTTAATTATCATGTTAACACGTACGCGCAATTGAACGAAATTTCTTGTTTGTAAACCAATATAGAAAATCATCCCCATTGAAACAAATTTCGTGGTTCTACGAACGCAGGAAGAAATTAAGCCGATCAAACTGTAATTAGTCAAAGTTTGCAAAAGTTTGGGAAGACTTTTGGTCATTTCTTTAGCTTGTGTTATCCACTCGTTCATTATAGGATGGAAGTAATTTAAGCTAATTATCATATTCGAGCAATTTGATTTTTCAACGAGCAAAGTTTGTTTGATTTTTTTTTTTTTTTTTTTAAGTAACCACGATATCTCGTGCACGATAGATATAAGCTTAAATAACCAGAACGATACTCGATTATTAATCCCATAAGGTACTTATAGCCCTATGTATGTTCACGAAATACTATGCTAAATAGAATCCTCCATAAATGGAATCGTTCATAAAGAGAGTTAACGATATGAATCGATTCCCCAATCTCGTGAGCAATTGTTCGCGAAACAAAGAGAATATTAATATCAACTGTTCTAAATATAGTTTATCAATTAATACTATCGTCACGCTAGAGATATCCTATATTTCCTTGTACACACAGTTAATCGAAAGTAGGCAGCAATCGTAGTAGATCGAAATTATAATAATAGCAAATTATATATCGAAATAAATTTTTTAACTTAATTATTTCTACTTTGCCTCGAGCTTTATTTCAATTATAAATTTCTCAAGCTACTTTAAACCGAAAGAGATTTTGGTTTATAAAGAAAAAAGAAAAAAAGTGATTTTGCTCGGTTAAAATATGTTCTATACACACGTTGCCAAAATCGCACACATTGAGCTCCGTAATGAAACAAAGACTAAACGAATTATTTTGAGGGGAAAAGTCAGTGGACAATGGGGGAATTCACGCATTCTAAAAAATTGGTTTATTGCAGCCTGGGTTATATGCGGATATTTAAACAAAAGTGGTGGGATGGATCCGAGCATTTCGTAGCAAGTAATTCGCGCTTAGAACGGACATTACCGATAATGCTATCCTTTTTGTCAAGCTTTGTGGCGTAAACAGGGACGATAAAGCAAGACAACTATAGGTTGGACGAACAAAGGGCCATTGTTATCGCTGCCAAGTTTGCTGGATATGCCAGCTAATATATACAGAATCGGTCTTGGTGGACATTAAATACCTAGCAACGACTCTTTATGCTTGATTCCAAAATTCAACGATTGTCTATGGTTATAGAAAAGCGTTGAATAAAATTTGTGTGATAATAATTAGACGATAATAAAAAAGATCAAAAAAGGAACCTTTCACTCTAGGCAGAATCTTTTTATACATCTCCGAAATAACTTTATATGACTTTTGTCATTTGTTTCTGGGTCAAACGAAACCCGAATGGGTTTAATCAGAAGAAATATGATATCTAAAAATAAAAAGGATAGAAGATTAGAAATTAAAAAAAAAAAAAAGGAAAGAGTACTTTTAGAATTGTTAACGAATTATCTTGCTTAATTATTTTTTCTCGATTAAATCTTTGCGATAATATAAAAGAATTTTAGTGAATTATCCTCATTCTCCATGAACTTTTCATTTATTAAAACGACAAATAAATTCGTAAATATTGATCCAATTACGTTCCCTACATTAACATTTCTCTCAATTTCTAAATCGTGCAACTCCTTGTTGGAATAAAATGTCCAATAAAAATGGCATTATCTCGCGTCCCGAAAAACAATCGATGTACGCGAAGCGTAAGATTTAAAAATAAGTCTGTTATAAACACGGTTTTCCGGTCGTAATATAAGAAAATTAATAAGCTTTCGACGTGGCCAAGTTTCGTTCGTTGCCAAAGGAATAATACATTCTCCGAAGTTGCTCGCTCGCGACTACGACTTTCCTCTCTCTTCCAGTTTCCCCCCGCGTCAGGCATTTCATCCCTCGCGAGCGTATTAATTAAAACTGCGACGCAACCGAGCCAACGAGAGAGAGAAACTCTCTTGTCCGCGAAAATGAGCGATTTTCCCTTCGACTCAAGCCAGTCGATTACCATATACGCCTTTAAAGGGCCCCGACTCAACGACTCAATTTCGAGTGGCGTTTCGCACCCCTATGAATCGATAATTCAAGCTTGATGCTCGATTCTTTTTATCTCCATTACACGAAGAGAAGAGTCAATTCGTCACTTCCGGTCATTTCCGGTCCATTTGTTGCTACGAACGCGATATTAGTATTCGTTCGAGGGGGGATGCTGTTAAAATTGTTCGATGTTTCGAAATTTAATATATTTTAAAAATCGGTGGAACGATCGAGTTATCGGTCGATAAAGCGACGATTATTAATTATTAATAATTAGATACTTACATAATGTGAGTCTTTAAAAAGAAAATTATTTTAAATATGCATTTAAATGGATGGAACAAAGTACGATCCATACGATCGTTTTTTTTTTTTTTTTTCAAAACGATTCGAAGGAAAAATCAGCGTGAAATATAGGACGAGGTCGGTCGAAGAAAGTTGAAGAAATTTCGTGCCTCGAATCCCCCCCGCGAATTCGAACAGCGAACGGTATCGGGAGGATATAAATAAAAAGGGAAGTCGGATTCGGATGCACCGATTAAGCGGCAGGAACAGTGGCCGTAATTGAGGGCGTTATTTGAATGACGGCGAAGGAAGGTTCTCGAAGGAAGGAGGAAAACCGAGACAGCGTCGTTCGTCGAAGGCGGCGGCCCTATTACGCGTAATTGGTTCATTAGCTCCCATATCGGCCGAGCTATATTCGGTCGTTGTTGTCTGGGAGGGAGGGAGGGTTAGAAGGAGAGCGCCGTGGCGCCCGGCGTCTCTTCACCCTATGGTCCAATCGATATACACGTGGTATATAGGGTGGCCCGCGTGACGCATAAATCCTACCCCATCTTCGAAGGTTGTTTTCTTGCGCCACTTTGTTATACGCGTTCTAAATACGAACACAACGAAATTATATTAAAATGTTGCTCGTTTCAAATATCATGCAACAACGTAGGATTTGTCGAAGAAACTGACTAAGGAATAATTAATATTGTGACTAAGAAAAGAAAAGAAAATTGAAATACCGTTTGTGAAAAAAAAAAAGAAAAGAAAAAAATAGCGAGATAAGAGATTAAAGAGAGAAAGTGTATTAGGTAAAATTTATGCTTCGCCAAGTCGAGAGGTTTTTTTTTTAATAACGCCAAGGTGCGCGTAAAGCTGTGTACATATTGCTCCATGGATCATTCTCTATAAACGTTAGTGACGTCCACACCAAGCCAAGGACCATTTTATGGAGCGCAGACTCAACACCGGTAAGTCTTGTAATTGCGTAGCCGCCGAGTACATTCACGACGAGGGGATGAACGTGTGAAAGAACATCAAGGACGCGTCCACAGGATATCGGCGGATGCGCGTACCAGCGAGCCTTCGTTGTTCCAAGATTCGCGATTAAAGATTTTGCATTTTCCTCCTCGTGGTGTTGTTGTACAAGATTACAAACCGTGTGGGAGAAAATAAATTTGCATACAGATTAACAGGGGGGCGTGTGATTTAACAAGATGTTAACAAATTTGAAGTTTTGATCGATTTGACGAAGATTGTTTTTTTAAAAAAAACGACTAGTCGTTTCTCGAGTCATCGAGAAGTAACATTTGTTTCAAGAAATATAAAATGATGTGTGTAACGAGTAACGATGTCTCTCTCTCTCTCTCTTGCGAGTTTGTATAAAAGTTTCCAAAAATAGTTGGGACAAACTTCCACGTTGGTGTTCTTCAACAAAAGGAAACGCGAATCGATTGTGGATACCGGGATTGTTTCTTGGCAACTATTCAACATCAATATTACGACAATAAACAGCGACATATGCGCCCCAGTGTTACACATTTCTCAAGCGTTTTACTCGGGCGACTGGATATTTTGAACGTTGAGACAACTCTCTTATCGGGGCGGTATAATAAAAATGCAGAGAAACAATGGACATCGTTTCGAAAAATATTTCTTTAAGCAGTTACGGATAATTTTTACGTGGAATGAAATCAAATATCTCAAAAAAAAAATATTCAAAAATATAGCAAAAATATTAAAATATTATCTTTTAAAATATACGTGTATAAATTAAACATCATTGTTACAAAGATTTTAATCGTTTTTTTAATTTGAAAAATAATAAATTATCATCAAGCATATGTACATATGTGGATATCTAATAAAATTTCTGAAACATAGAAATATGGAAGATGTTTAGATGTAACTGCTTCTAAATTCCAGAATTAAATCCAACACCTGATTCCGTAATAAAGATAATATTTCAGCTATATTAGTTATGTTATAGAAATTTATTACCATGCTTGCAAAATGTTTATTATTATTATATGCATCTTGATTAATCATTCATAAGAGAAAAGCTTTTTAATTAATGATACGCATTAGCCGAGGGGATGTGCTTCTTTAGGCTATTCGTGAATACAAATATAAATTTCACGGTAAAAATTTCCCTAATTTTCTTTTGAAATTGATTCGCAAATATCGTGCATTCTTTTACAAAAAAAAAAAACAAAACTGCATTGATGAATATTCGTATAATCAAGAATCGTTCGTTTCATTTGATTAAAATGATTCGTAGAAACGAAACATTTTGATAAATTAAAAGTTAATTATATTTTAACATGTAGCTGCGTTTTATAAAAAAAAATTGTTTGATAGAAAATTAATCATTCATCCATCGATTTAAACAATATAAAATAATTGAATTTTACTCTACATATTTCAAGTTCTCGTGTACTTTTCACGTACCCGATAAATTAATTGATGAATATTATACAATTTTTATTGAAATTTTTCTATATCTACGTTAGAGAGAAAGATTGACGATAGACACAATTATTCGTAGAACCATTCTTTATGATCATTTTTATTATGTCTTTTCTTTTTTTTTTTTTTTTTACTCAATTTTTTAACTAACAGAATTAAACAGATTTTAAACCAAGTCATTTTTCCTTACTCTGAATGATTGTTAAAATTATAAAATTGATAAAATATTCGTTAGTTAAACGTGAAATAAAAATTTATTTCCTTGTAGAAAAATATAATACATATTTAGCTTTTATTTGTTTTTTACCACAGCTGCGGCTCCATAAAAAAATACATTCCATGCGATTGCTGTTAAAACATGGAAAGAGTAAGCGTGTGTAGACAAATGTTTCAAGCCAGAAAGAAATCTCTGTGAAAATCGAATAAAATACTCGATACAGAATTCGTTATTGTTCGTAAAAATCGAGAGAAAAATTAAGTTTACCACAAATTTTTCGATTCAAGTTTCGATTTTTCGAAGTTTATCGACATTTTGTGCGATCATGATTAACAATTATCGATAGAAAACTTTTTTTGGCTATCTTTCGATTCATCGATTGTCTTTTGATTACCATTTCTCGACTCTTCTTTCACTATTTCTCAATTATTTAACCATTTTTCGATCATTTTATTCTTTGATCGTATTCTGTTAAATATTCTTCAATTATTATTCAATTATTCTTTTTTTCTTATCTCTCCTTCTTAAGTTTTCAATATTTCTCGACAATTCTTCAACAATTCTATGATTATCGTTCTTCGATATTCTTCCACTATTTTTTTCCCTCAAAACAAATTTACATCAAAGAGGAAAAGAAAATTTTGAAATGAGGTAAACTCATAAATATTTATTCCTTCGATCTCGTGTCGAAAGAAGAAGATTCGGACGAGGTGATTAAAACAAGAGGCACACTTTTGCGCTACATTCTCTTGTTAAATCTATCCCAATCTTAAAATCTCGAATTTAACTCGAAATAGTTTAACTCCACTCCCGAAACGAAATTACACGCGGAAAAAAGGAGATAACAGAGAATTGCCTTTGTTTCAAAGTTACTTGCAACACGAAATCACTCTCTTCCCTTCTCCACCGGTATACTCGGTGTTGTGTGTTATTAAGACGAAACACATTTTCTGCACTGCGTTTATCTCTCACCAGCCAACCGACTTGGAACTTTCCTAATCCCCCAGCATCTCCATTCATTTTTAACAACTTGGATACCGCAACGATTTTTTTCACCGCGAAACGTGATACAAACGCTTCTCCATTTTCAACTGAACATTTAAAAAACATTTTCAACGAATGTTCAATATCCGACCGAATTTTTTATCGATAATCCGAGCAATTCTCTCCGAATGATTGCTCTGAGAACGGGATAAAAATTTATTCCATACACAACAAGTTTCTTCTAGACTTTTGAAATAATTGATTTCAAAGATCAAAGATCAAAGCAGAGAGAAGGAATTATCCTCTACATTACGCAATTTTTGGACGTCGAAAAAAGGGATTAAAAAAAAGAGAAAAACAAAGGAAATATCCACCATTCACGAACAATACGTTAAAAAGCAAGTCACTCCCTATAATTTATCTTTCCCTAAAATTTATATATAAAAAAAAGCAACGCCAAATACCACACACATTTTCAACCGCGAATATCATTCATCATCCAAACTCAAAAAAACGAGAGCGCGATGAAAAAAAAACACGAGAAACCACACCACGATCCAAAATAATAAAAGAAAAATTTTTCCAGAAGAATAATAAGAACCAAGGCTTCGTGATTTTCTCGTGATTGGGTGCATCCGTACGGAAGACACAACGCTCTCCATCCTCTCTCTCACTCGCCAACAACGACTCGTCGTAATTCCTGCCTCCCCCACTCCCTCGTCCAGTCACACAACCGCGGTCTTTCGCCCTCTGCCCTCCTCCTCCCCCATGCATTCTCTCCCCCTCTTCCATTCCACCCCTCCCTCCCCGTTCACTCAAGCCTGGTGGCGTGACCAACTTCGCACATTGTCGGCGCGGGGTGGCTGCTTATTAATGGGAAGACTTGTTGCACTTCGCGTATCGCGGTGTTGCAGTATCGTGATATTCCGTCGCTCAGGGATTAGCCGGGGCAGGATTGAAATTAGCGGCAAAAACGAGGGTGCTGCAGGATAAGGTGTAAGATTGTAGGTCAGAGGGAGGGGGTTGATTTTTTGCTTAAGACGCGAGTAGAAATTTTTTTCCTGGTTCCTGTTTCGAAGGTTAAAGACGTAAGCACGAGCGTCTCGTTTAGAGTAGATTGGAAAGAAGGTAATAAGTAGAGAATTTTATAGTCTTAATGTGGGATTTTTTTTTTTTTTAAGGGAGTGTAGAAATTATTTGGAAATTCGAATAGCAGGAAGGCAAATGTATGTAAATTACAATGTGGTTTCAGAATTGTTGACAATTTGTTAGATTTTGAGCTTCTAGGTGTTCGAACATATTGTCGAATCGTGGTTTCGATATTTTGATTCGATATCAATGCTCGGTTTTAAACTTGGAAATCATTATATATATCATTCGATGCGATTTCGGTCGATTTCGCGTGTGTTCCCCCTTCGAAAGGAAATTTAATATCTCGAAATCCTGATATTTATAAACTAGAAAGGGTTATAGGGGAACGTAGGCGCCATTTAATAAAAATTCGTTCGTGATATCGATACCGTGCTGCAATGCGGCACTGTTACACCCTAAAAGATTTATGTAATATAGTTGTTTTTTTTATTAGAAACGCGTGCATCCTGCTTCGAGCAAAAATACGCTCCTGGGTGAGAATGCATGTGTTGTAGGTTCGGTGCATTACTGTTATTGTTCGAAACTGGTTGCATCTGGCCAATGCAATTCCGGATACTGAAATTTTTAAAAACAGAGAATACTGGAAAGATAATAAGATCGTGATTGCTCCAATGATCAAACTTCCATCTTCTCGTTTCGACGATAAAACATTATTACAGGAAGAAATTTATCTCGATCTTTGTAATTTTATACGTTTGCTATTTATATTGAACACGTGGATGATATATTTGAAAATCAAACGTTTCAACGCTTAATTTCAGATTATTCTTAGAACTTGTGAACGCGCAAAATGGAAAATTTGAGAAATTTCGAAGAAATTGCGAGGCAATTGCACTTAAAACGTGTCAGTTACTGCGTCTATTAAGCCACTCTCTTTTACATTAATTAATTGCTCGTCTCGTAGTGGTTGCACACAGAGAGAAAGAGAGAGAGAGGGAGAGAGAGAGATGGACCTTGGCACCGATTATATTCTTTGGAGATTAAGTCGGTGTTTTCAAATGCAAGCGAAGTAATTAACAAGTGGCTGCTGATGATTCCTCTGTTACCCTCTTTGCGACGAGTAATACTTGGAATCGTTCCAAAGATCCAAACGGTATATCCTTCCTTATCTTTGGCCTGATTTCTCTCTCGGATTTCGATATTCCCCAAAACGACAAATACTTGGACATATGCGCCTCGACTCTCTTCTCGATAACCTGTCATTTCGAATTCGAAATCCCATTTTCCATTATATTGAACAAGTTATCTTGAACTTGGTGGGATCATCAAGAGAATGGATGATTTCACACGAAAGATTAAATCACTAAAGTGAACCTCGTACGAGGCTCTATTTACGAGAAGAGATCTTAATAGATTTCAAATTGTAGATTAATAGTTTTTATTTATATTCGAACGATAAAACAGAATATTAACGCGCGATAAATTTTATTACTTTGCGAAATTTAATCTCATAGAAAATCAATACGAGGAACAGAATTATGCATCCAATCGGGAGAAGAAGAAGAAGAAAAAAAAAAAAAAAGAATTCTCCAATAATTCTAGAAAGCTTATAATTAAATTTTAATTAAACCGATAATAATATCAATTTTTAATGACCCTATTCGAATAATCCTGCGAATGAACAGAAAAAAAAAAAAGAAAAACGCGATCGATGCAACGTTATCGTAAAATTCCACGATTCTTCCAATAATATATTTCTCACCCAACACACGCAACGTATTACATTTAATTTTCGACTAGCCGAGTGCAAGTAGGAAACAGATGAGTTAAACAGGCTCAAACAGCATCAACCATTTCCAGCCGTCAGCAGATAACGAAGTCTAATCCCGTCTCATCCGGCTAAATCTCCTATCAAACTTTCACCTTTTTGTTTTCACCATCGCGCTCGTAATTCGATCTTCGAAAAAAAAAAAAAAAACGAAGGAGAGCGGAAAGGAATGGAAGTTGAAAACTTCAAAAGCTCTTTCTTCTCTCTCTTTTTCTCTTCGCCACCGATCGTTAGAATCGGTCGAAGCGCCTTTGATTTAGGGTGGATGAAAGTTACTTATCCCCTCTCTCTTTCTCTCTTCTTTTCTCTTGGTTATCCATCTCTTTTAAGCTTTGTCCTCGTTACAAAAAAAGCACCACGATGTGTGATATATATATATATAATTTCCAAAGGTTTAGACACCACTCTACCGTGTTTTTATAACGAGCCTTAGCTCGAGAGAGCAATTTCGGACAGGCTGCTCGAGTCATTAACGTTGTCTGTCATCGAGTGCCCTTGATACGAATCCTTTTTTTTTTTTTCTTTTTTTCGGCAATTAAGAAGAAGAAAAAGAAAGGATTTGATCGAGAATTTATGGTTTCTCTTGGATCTTTTTTTTATTTATTTGTACGGTATCTTTATTAACGGATTGTATTTATATTCGAACTGCTTTCACGCTTTCAGATTTTATTTTTAGTCGTATCAATTAAAAAAAAAAAAAAAGAAAAATATCGCTTCGTGTTTGATGCGTGGAATATAATTTTGGAGATCGACGAAGGATATGCATTAAACGTTGATGCCTTTTAATTGTATTTGATATTTATTCGTTCGATACATAATGATTATATTTATTGTTTAATTGATATCGCGTTTCTGCTAAAATTTCTTTGCTATTTGGTAAATAAAATGCTTTTTAATTCGGATCGATTTATCGTCCCCTATTATAATACTTTTTTGTAATTAAAGGATCGTAATTATCGATCGCTTTAAATTTTGTACTCGTTATCCATGTGTCGATGACACTTTTGTATTTTATTTTTTTCCAGATCTAACCAACAACTTATCTTAATTCAAAATTTATGAGAAGCTAAAAATATTTGCGAGAATCACCAACTTTGCTCGCGGCTTATTCATCAAGTTACACACTGTATTTTTCATAACAGTCACCGTTCATCAATTTCGAATTGTTTTACATTCAACAAAAATGACATTTCTATTTTTTTTTTTTTCTGTTTCTCTTGAATACGAACGATAACGAACGTGTTAAGCTAAATTATAAGAGATTTGTCTACAATGTTTTTTGCATTTCGAAATAGAAAATAAAAAAAAGAAAAAAGAAACGGAAGAACAAGTGTCGTTGGTATTATTCGGTGCGAAGGAAAAGGCAGTGTTCTAGGATTCCACTAGTAAAAAGATCCCTTAATGTAATTGAATCGAGAAAGGAAGAGAGGAACGTAGTGACTTTTCTCTATTCTCACGCCTAGAGATGTGTCAACGTGTATCTAGAAAAAGGCCATAAAGGGGAAATCCATGGTGGAACGCGAATTTCATCTCATTTCGCCTCGTTCCATTAGTCACGTTCCACAAACCGATGAATGAGGAAAAGGAAGAAGAGTAACAGTCTTAATAAACTCTCATTTACATTCGATTAAATAGAACAAACTATGGCGATGGCTAATTAAATTCTTCTTTAATTCAAGGAGAACGAGCAACTATAACAAAGACACGTTCTCATTTTGATTGAAAAAAAGTCTCCACGAGATCTTAATGAACAAGATAATTTCTTGCTTTTTCATCTTGTTTATAATATAAAGAGAAATGAAATATTTTTTAGTGAAATATAATAATTCTTCCCCGTCTTCAAATTCTAAGAAATACGTATCTGACGAAGCAACGATCCATCCGCAATTGTTTTTGGATAAGCTTCAACGTACCATTGGCGAGATTATTCATTTCGAAAGCAGACAATTGGCAATTAGATGGTTAGAGAAGCGTTCCACAGTCGTCGGATTCGCGCGACAGTTGTGCCGGTAAGAACGGTTCGCGTTGCAGTTCTGCGGTGCGCGTAAAATACGGTCGACCCTCGGTAATCCACCATCCATCTCGATCGTCTCGGTTGTATCAGTTGACGCGGCTACGTTCGTATAATACCTTGCTTGTTCGTCAAACCGTATCCACAACGACGTGCACGTTCGAGCAGTTGAAAATTGATTTCCACCAAACATATTATCCCCTGTTTCGTTAGCTCGATTTCTTTTTTCGAGTCTCTCTTTTTCAAGTTCAAAATGGCATGATTTTTAGTTTCATCGCGTTGGATAAATTATTTAACCGTGGGCAATAAAATTATGATGCACGATGTTGATTTTCTAAAAATACAACTGTTATTTATTCGAATTGTTTGGCAGATTAACAAGAATTCACGGAAGACGATAATTTAAACTCATGTTGCAATCTGTTGTCGTCAGATAATGCAGTCACTGTATGTATACGAGCAACGGTATTAATGCGAACGCGATCCCCTATTCCCCCCCTTTGCCTGTGTGTGCGTGTGCGTGTGCGTGCGTGTCTGTTGAACAAGTAGTATAAGCCGATTATGCGCAGACAGTAGTAGATGGTATCGAAGAAAATTCGAGTAACTCTGTTATTTCGAAAGAATAAACAATATTATTAATAAATCGTGGCACTGTATAAATTGGTAGATAAATTGTTCGTTTAACGGGAGATAATTTAATTTGACATTTTAATTCTTTTAAAAATCAATGTGATTTTTATCTCGACGAGGTGTAATTATTATACTATTCTCACTCCGATCGTTAATTAATTTATTATTTTACAAGGAATGAAATTTATCCTGATGAGTAGAGAGGAAGAATTGAAAAATAAGGAAACGATGGAAGAAATTAAAAGTCCAGTTTATCTTTCAATTGGCGTTGCGGTTCATTGTTCGTGGTAATTCAGTGGAACTAATAAGTCCCCATTGGGGACAAACAAGTTCCCAGAGGGTGCAATCAAAGAAATAATAATCGATATTATTGAACGATGCGGCCACATAATAATTGGCTTCATTAAACTGGTTGTCCAACTAAGGTTGTGACACTAGGAGAACCAATAGGAGAGGAAACTATTTGTTGTTTCGTACAATTTATAATTTAAAATGGATTCGTACGTGTGTGTTTACGTATTCGATAAATTTCTACTCTCTTTTTCGTGATCATCGCGAGTTAAATTGAAAAATTATCACTTTTTGTTTGTGTACTTTTAAACGATTGGCAACTTTAAAAAAAAAAAATAATAATAATTTATTACATTACGTTCATTTGTAAATGGTCCACGAGACGAATTGCGCGTAATCCGTTTCATAAATCGTAAAGCATTCACTCGTATAAAATGATTCTCCTATAATTGAATTAGTTAATAGAGAATCGATTTCGTCAAAGATTCCCTTCTCTCGAATGAAGCCACGCAATCAATTTTACGGTATTCGTCTCAAAGGAAACGAGTGGTAGTAGTAATTTCACGCAAACAAATGTACGTGATATCCGTCGTATAACAGATAGATAACGAAATTTCGAAAAAGAAACGCGGATTTTCAACGATGTTGACGATCAAACGGAACTTTTGCAAATGAAATAATGCACTCGATTTTCGGGCATATCGCTTGTTTTCATTCTTGAAAATAATAGCACCAAGTGGGATTACCGATTAATTGTGATACTCAAAATTGGATTAAATCGTGTGAAACGAAAGCGAAAAGTATGCAAATGATGTTTCCTCGAAATTGGCACGCGTATCGCTGATCATCGGTAAAATCCATTAAACGAGATATATAATTTTAACTTTCATTTCCTGATAAAGTTTAAATGAAATTTTTATCATTGTTGGAAAAACTTTTGGAACAATTCTTACAAATAAAAATCCATTTCTTCTAAATCGTTGGAATATTTGAACCAATTCCTTTCGATGAATTATCAACTACTGCTAATCATTCGATACAGATTGAGAACCCTCGATCCTTTTATCGATTAAATAAAAATAAAAAAAAAAAAAAAAGGGATGATTACTAATTGTAAATATTCTAGGTCACCATCGAACCGAATAACGACAAAGAATTTCCCTGATTTATAAGAAAATTCTTCCACTATATATATATATATATATCTTCCAGTTATCTCGATCTCTCGAGAGCTGTATTCATCAATTCTTCTGTCTTCATTATTTACGGTACACATCCTGACGTATTAACGTCCCCTCCTTTGTCCATTTGTGAAAAATCGTTCCAACGATAGCGATCGCTCTCGATTGATTTATGCGACCGCGAGAATTTCCAGGAAAGATTCGAAAGAGAGGAAATAAGTGGCCGACGCGTATGTTGGAAAAAGGGACTATAAACAGAGACCGATTAGCGCGCACGTGAAGGGATGGAAGAAGAGAGAGAAAGAATAGGGAAGATCGTGTTTCGGATGAGAGCTATAAAAAGCAATTTATTAAAGTAAATTCAATAAGACACGAAGTGGAGCCAATCTAGGGCTCGAGCGTTAATTTAAATCGCGAAGGAGAGACGGATTTGATTTCCAGCCCGCTCGTTATATCGCCTCAACTCATCTCGCCAACTGTCGAGGATGATGCATAAGTATATATATATCGTGTTTCTTTTTCTTTTTCAACCCATATTTCACTCCGTTTAATCGAGATATATATATATATAAAGATATGTTCTTTTTTCGAAAAGCAAAAATTTTTTTTTTCCTTCCTCCAAAGCTTCAAAGTTTACGATGGTTCTTTAAAAATGTCGAAATATCGAATTTTTATTTTAATAACATTTATATTTCGTCATCTATTTGATGTTTTATAATATCCTATATTCGAGATTAAGAATTATCTTATCTTATTTCGAGATAAATATTTGTTTATAATATCTTTTACAGCGATTGCACGTGTCATTTCTTCTTCTTGCAAGGCAAGCATTGCAAAACGAGGTAATGGGAGTAATAGATTTGAGGGGAACGCAACGTAACCATGTAACTGTTACATGTAAATATAACGCAGCATGGAGAAGTGCGAGTGGCATACGGTATGAATGAACGGGCATGAATATATATTCGGTATGAATGAACATTACACGGCCAGTAATAAGTGTTTCAGCTGAATGCGACTGTGAGCGACGCTCAATTTCGAGCCGATGTATGTCTATTAGTGATAACCAATGGTTGTGCAGTATAATTGTGTGTGTAATTGTTGCTGAAACGTATTATCAAAACGAGATTCTCGATGGAAAGAAATTACTCGAAAATGGAAGATAAAATTTCCTCGTTTCCCTTCGTCGAGTTTCCTTAATTTTCGAGAATTTATTTGAGGCTTTATTCGAGAATTTATAGGCTGATTAAAATTCTACTTTACTACTTATCGTCATATTAATTTATTATATGGAAAAAATGTTAATAATCGATTTTGATTTGTAGATATTATCCTTACTTTGGATTACTTTTTCTTACAAAAACTGGATGATATATAGATAAGGAGATGGGTAAATTAAAAGATTTTCTAAGCATTTTTTTTTTTTTTTTTTGGAAACAATTTTAATTATTTTTATTCTCACACTTGTCGAATAAAAAATTTCGTTATTGATTAACAATTCGATCAACGAATCAACGTTAGCCACGTCGAACGAGTAAAAATCAAGTATTCTTCAAATTTTTCTTCAAATCGCATTATTTTTTTAACCGCGTTCAAAAATTTATTAAAAGAAAAATAGAAAGTGGCCGATTTTCCCTCGAAAAATCGAAGGAAATGTAGAAAGAGAATAAAAGAAGGAAGCGCGAGAATAAGAGTGAATGAAACACGAAAGAAATGCAGACGGTAAGACGAAAGATCTTAATCTTAAGTCCTCCAAGCGATTGCTTACCATTGCAAATTCTCTTGGCAACGGATTTTCGAAGCTCTCTCTTCCATTTATTCCAGAGACCAAGATAATTTCTGGACAAGGGAGGAGAGGAGTAAGCAGGATAAGCGAAACAACAAAGAAATAAGAGGCGTTGTAGAGAAGGGAAGAGAAAAAATTAGAAGGCAACAAAAATATGTTCGACAAAAGGGAGGGAAAAAGGGAGTTTGTTGAGGAAAAGACGGGTTTATCTACCCGTGGCTAAATGAAATAACGAGTGAACGTTGAAAAAATGGAGGAATAAAAGAACGAAAGTATAAGGATTATGGGATTCTTATTGAAAACAAGGGGCGAACGATTGATCCGATGATTGGGATGAGACGAGTTCGAGTATTTTATGTGGAGAACGTATGAAAATGAAATAAAGAAAATGGTCGAGCGATGGGGAAATGTTTGTAGAGATTTTCGAGATACAATAACCGTTCTAATTACTTAAAATAATTACAAGATAATACGAAAATAAATACGTAATAAGTATGTATAATTTTATTTTTATTTTACAATTAGTAAAAGTCAATGTTATGATTTTTTTGAAAAGCATATTTTGTAATTTAGAAATGAGAATTCAAATTCAAGAAATGAAAAATGAAAACGTGATATCGGTAATTAAGTATTATTTATGACAGAGTTTATATTTCGTGTATGATTTAAAGTATCTAAATACACATTTTCTAGTATTTTGAATATTTCACAATAGAAATGGTTTCAATGTTTCAATAATTTTTTATGACACTCTTATTTCTTTCTACATGTTGAAATATCTCTCGTTTCACAACGACAGTTAGTGCTGTATATTTTCTCTTTTACGTCTTCAGAGTGTTAACGTGTATAATTTATAAAAAAAAAAAAAAAAAAAAAAAATAGAGGAATTGAATATTCCAACATTCTATTCCGATTATTAGACTATTTTAAAAAGAGATACCTCTAACAAAAGAAATGGCCACGTTACAACGATAATCAAAATTTTATGAAACGTGTTATAAAGCGATTCGTGTGGAAAAATTCTTTCCGACCGAGTTCGAGAAAATTAAACGGAAGCGAAGGAGTAAAAATTGGGCGAAAACAACAATGGCGGCACAGAGACGTCCGTTGTTCGAGTCAACGGAAGGAGAAGTTGGCAACCTTCGTTGAAACGAAAAACCGAAGTTCTGAAGTACGAAAATTAAACGAGAAATGAGCGAAGTGACACAAAACGATGTCGAAGATAGAACGAAATGAAAAATAATCGTTTCTCGCGATCCAGTGAAACGAGGAGGGAAAAAAAGGTGTGGATGGTTGTAATACAGTGATTTTTATTGCGAGGAAGGGGCAAGTGATATGCGAATAAGAGGGGGAAAAAATTGAATATAATATAACTTCCGCGACAAAAAGAAAAGAGCGAAGTGAAAACGCTTGGAATATTGAAAAAGGGAATATAGAGATACGATAGGGAACTCGATCAATCCCTTTGATCATCTAAAAAACTGGTAATAGGGAGAAACTGCTACGTAAAAGCTTAGGAAAGAACGATAAAAGCCATGTTGTTGGTATCCAATTTGTAGGAGAAAGTGATCGAGAATAATAGATAAGCCGAGAAGAAATTACGAGAGTGTTCAAATATATCTATGATTTATGATTTATTTCATTATATTTTTTTTATCAACTTTTTCTCCTTTTTTAAACGAGGAATGAAAAAGATAAGATATATTTTAATAATTCCTTGAAATAATTTATAACAGTATGTTATATCGGTTATGATTATGTGTTTTTAATTAAAATTAATGTAAATGATAGAAATAGATCGTATAAAATTATTATTAATAATTGTTACCAAACGTTGAAGGATATATAAATGCTTTTATAATTTCGAATTAAAAAATTGTAGCATTCAAAAAAAAGGAAGTAATAAAATCGTGCAATTAAAAGGAGACATTTAAATGATCAAAAAAAAATTTTTTTTTTTCTTTGTGAAAATATATTCCATCCCGTCATGTTTTGAAAAAATAAAAAGAAAAATATAATTTGAATTATCTCTATACTTTAAATTAAGTTTATCTTTTACATCATTGGATAAATGATATAATATTAAGAGTTTTAACGAGTTCGTAATTTAATTTTCATTAATTTTAAAATTTTAAAGCTTGGAATTCTATCTAAATGTACATTTTTACAATTTGAATTTGATTACATTATAAAAATGTAATTTTTACGAAAAATCAAAAGAATTATATTTAAAATTTTATTAATATTATATAAGTATCGTATCAAATAATATACATATGCAATATATAATAAAATACTTTACCACCTAAAATAGAAAAAAAAATAAAATAAAATAGAAAACTCAAATAAATATTATAAATATATGAAATAAAAATTTTGTAAAAAGTTAATCTACTGAACATCACTTTTTACTTTCAGAAGGATTATTTGAGATTTGATCAACGAATATCCATGTCAATATTTCAATCTCTAAAATAGAATAAATAAATAAATAAATAGAAAGAAAAATGGACAAAATATAAAATTCGAAAAAAATATTGAAAATAATAAAATTTGAATTTAGTTATTTATAAATATTTTATTTTCGCATTTCGAAACAATTATTTAAAATTTAATTAATTACCCGTGTCGATATTTTAATAGCTAAAATAAAAACTCTTGTTATAAATAAAATACAAAACTCGAATAAATATTTGTAGCTATACAAGAATTCGTGTTTAAATATTTGATGCATTAAGCTCGTCTGACCTTTTTTAAAAACAACTCGAAATGAAGTTGCTAGTGAAAGTATCGTCAACGTGGATTCGATTGTATCTCGCTTTTTATTTTGAACTTATTACAATTATAATACAATACTTTAACATTAAAAACTCTAATTATAAGCTAACCCAGTCGTTTTATTATTAACACTCGATTATGTAATTGTGATTGTAGTCGCATTGTAAACAATGACCGCAAATGCAATCATTGCTCGATGCACTGATTCGTAGTTATATGACATGAGAGATTATTCAACTCATTAGTGTTAACGAGGTTTCAATTCCAACCCCCCTCGGGGTTTCTTTAATAACTGAAGACTGCAGAAATTCTAATTCACAAGCAATCTGAATTTCTAATATAAACCAGATTAGATAGAAATATTTCTTCTAAGAAAGTATACAAAGAATATGAAAATAAATTTCTAGTTTTTTCTAAATTTCTAATTTTGTTAATAATTCGAAATTAATCTCAATTATATTTGTATAAGAAGAATTTGTAATATTTCTCGACAGCGTTACCTTCGATAATTATTTTTCAATAATTTTGAAATTATTAGATTCCTAGAGCGACTCGTGCAAAATATTCTCAAAAAAATTTACTTTCAAATGTATTCACATTGAGAACGAAGACAATTCTCCAGAGTTTCACATCTATTCGCATTCTGATGTAACTCTTTCTCATTTAATTCACGAATTCTATGTAATTCCAAATTTTCAAACTTGTAATTCGCCTCACTGGATATATTAAATAATTTGTTTGTACTTTTTCTTTTCTTTGATACCATGATGTTATTCATGGAAATGGGAGGAACCGGATCGAAAGTTTGACGCCCAAGTTTTAAACGGGATGGACCCAGGATGGATTAGTATTAATTTGGGATAGAAATTCGGCAGGATTCCTGCGTACCCTTGCCTTCCCGCGTTACAAATTTTATGAAGCAGCCGAGATTTCGTGGCGGCAACCGGAAATTCAACAGACTAAATTCCGTCAGGAGAACGAATTAGCCGGAACCGGGATTATACGAGTAATCGCGAATCGTCTTTGCAAAATTAAGCTTAGAAGGTTAACCCGGCCAGGTGTTCCTCTTGTTCTCGATTGCAAAATTTAGAGTCGACGCCAATCACTTTCCAGGAATATATAAATACTTGAACAACGAGCGAGCGCGCCACGTTTTACGACGTGGCGTCAGATATTTCAAGACGCGGAGTCAGTTATTGATAGATCAATATTTCAGATAATATTGACGCTATTGAAGCCACGAGAAAGGAAGTTAGCTTCATGCGCGAAGTTTATTCAATGGGAAAGGATAAAAGGAATAACACGGATAAAAACGAATATTTCGAACTTGGTATTGGCGATGATATTTTATCGGGATAAATAAATTAAATCGGGGTAAGTAAAAGAGGGGGGAAGGGAGAAAAAAAAAAAGGAATTGGACGATATCGTTTTAATAAAAATATTAAAATTCGATTGAACGTGAAATTGGAAAAAAAATTTAACGATTATACGTTGCATTTGATTTTTGCATTAAATTATTCCACCACGTTTATGTAGAGTGTAATTATTATCTTAATAGTTATGGAAATTCATTTCACGTTCACACGAGTGTGATAAAACTCGTGGCAATCATGCTGGTATTCGAGCACCACTAATCATATTCAAACATTTATCCCATCACCCAAAGCACCCAAAGCATGCGACTCACCTATCGTGGAAACACGTGGGTCGGTTGGTACACGATGTTGAAATGGATTTGACGGTGATGATTGCTTCCCTTCCTCTCGAAATAGCCATACCATTGTTCAATTCCTCTGCTTCTCAAATTCTGCGATCCATTCTCCAACATACATTGCTTTCGTATATATTGGGCTATTGGTGTTTAAAATTATTACGATTTATTTAAATATTCATCAACGTTGTATATTACAATTTTTAGATTTCTTAATAATCAAAAAAAAAAAAAATTATAAAGATAATAGAATAACGAAAGCGAATCCCAAGATTACGAAATAGACAAAAGAAGAAGTAGAAGTGTCTGGATCGAGGCTGTACGTCCGCGCTTAACTACTGCTACGAAAAGTAAGTGGAATCGAGATAGTCATTGGATCTTGCGTTTCATTTATTTTAAGTTCGAGTTATCTCGCGGCAGTTCCATCCAGTTGTTCGTGAAATTCTCGTTTAGCAGTTTTCTCTGTAAGTGGCTTCGGATAAAAGCTCACCCCCGATAAACCTCGATTAACTTGAATCCTTGATTCGACCGTCGATACAGTTCGCCGTATACAGATAATTAAAGATTGTAATTGGATCTCATTAAACACAGGTACAAAGGATCGAAAAACATCGGTTTATTTGCTTTCGAAAGATAAATAAATTCTCCGTTATTTCTTTATATCTTGATACTCTTCGATCACCTTATTATTTTTTTACTCGAATAAAAATCACAAAGGGTGCGCAACAACAAGTGGATTTATCGAAAATGCCCCGATCCTATCCTAAATGGCATAATCAAGTGGTTCTAGATCTCGAGGGCACTTTTGCACCACTCTACTCAAGAGACACTGTGAGCCAAGATTGAAAAGCTTAACCGCAGTAGTGCATAGATGAAATTTCGTGGGTAACAATTTTCATTTTCACCCCACACAGAGGAATAATATTATGCGAGTACAACGGATCTGTGGATCTACATTTTCGGATATAATTAATTAACAATAGGAAATCTGAGAGAAATATTTCCAGATTTAATGCGGCGTGGAAACATCGCTTGGAATGTAACGAGAAGAGGATGATAATAAAATTTTAAAGAGAAATCGCGTGTGATTGGGATCCAATCCGTTCTTTATTCTTCGTTCGAGAGGAATGTTGATCTAACGATAAAAGATAGATCATAGAGCGTCAGTGTAATTAAAGCACACGTGAGAACGGCACACGATGGCCACGCTCGCATCGCGAACAACCGGCGGCGTTGACTTTTGTCGATAAACGCGCGTCGACACAAAGTAAAACGTGGCTCATCGTGGCTGACAAACGTGACACGGCCCTTGTCACGACAAAGCGCGGATCATTAGCGTAAATCCAGATTTAATAGGCCGAGGGAGGGAACAATAATGAGTACACGCCATGATTGTCGTAACACAATATGGAGGAATATGCATTATTCATAGAATTCCTAATAGGTTAGAAAATCCATTGGCAAATCGACGATGTGACCGTAATAAAAATTTCTTCCTTTCGCGCAAGAGATTGAAGGCAGGTTTCAACCACGTTATATTCCTTCTCCGACAAATTCGATAAGAACGACGATAGATTGGAAAATGGGTTGAAAAATAAATCGAATCATCGTAGAATCTATTTGACGTCGACCCTGCGAAATGCTAAATCTCAATTCGGTAGAATTGATCTCGATCTCGAAACATAGCATAGTTTTTCTAAACGTGATGATATATATTTTGCCGATTTGTAGACGATTTCCAATTTCTAGGAAATTAGGGAGAGACAGGTGCACGCGTCTGTGGAAAATCTCAAATATATCCTCGATTGGGACAAAAGTAAGACAGGAACGCAAAGTGTGCCTGCTAATCCAGGAGGACAGGATTTTGTCAGTTAGCGAAGCAGAATTCTGACCAGTTAACGAAGCACTGCTATAATCGCATAACCAAATAGACGTAGAAACGTCGGAAACTAATTCTGTTGCAAATTCATGGTACGCATACATACACACACACACATAGATCATTCTGACGTTCTACGAAACATTGTTGAAACAGAATTCTCGATACTTCGATACTGCAAGTTTGACGGAAGATAGATCACACAGGTTTGGTTGAGATCGTGCACCGTCATTTAATTGCCTGGAACGAAAAATATCCTTCGCGTGAAACAGATTTATTTTTAATCTATGCTCAACTTCCTGTACGAGCGCCGTTGTGATTCTTTGATGTATCGTTCTCGCGGCGTTAATCGATATCCATTAAGATGAGAGTTCGTGGAACCAGTGTGGGCAGAAAACGCAACGATCCGATCCGGGAAAGGACGTGGATTAAAGGTGCACCGACTTGTAATTTTTGCTCGATTTCCTATCTGGGACATGGTCTTTGACATTTAAAGAAATAATCGCGATAAGTCCGACAGGAACGGAAGACGACATATTTTTCGTGCTCTCTCTCCTCTCTCTCCCTCTCCCTTTTCAACGCTCGTTCAATTTAATAACAGGAGATATTTGATTCTTTAATTTTTTTCAAATAATTCTCCAAGATGAATATCCAACGGTATCGAAACAAGTTAAATTTAATTCTTCCTTCTCTCGTGGATTTTATTTCTATTGATCTTTATAATTACCGATGATATTTTAAAACGATAAAATTATATAATGAATAAACTGTATATTTTTATTTACATTAGATTAATATTAATAATCTCTTTCTAAATTCTTCATTACAAGACACATAAATGCATTCATAGATTAAATTCAAACGTATCACTCATTATCATATCAAGGAACAAATGTATAATATTGCATATTTTAAACTCCGTTGAGGGAGAATTATCGTCGAAGAAACGAGGAAGAGAAACTTACCAAAATCCTGTTGCTCCATTACAGTCGGCACTGAAAGAGTTGGGCGCTAAGCTGAGGAATGGAGGGAACGTGGCAGTGGGAGCAGCGAAAGCACTGCCATATCATTCTGCTCAACCCTTTGTCGTACGTAAAGGAGAACCCGGAACAGGCTGCAGGTGAGTTCTTCTATATCAGCGGATTTTTTGCTCGACCTCCCCTCCTCACTCGGATATATCTCGGTTCAGCTCACTCGAACGAGAAAAGGACGATTCTCAAAAGAATCCCGTTTTAGCGGCAAGGACGATTATGCCTTTTTATATCTTCGAAACCCCTAACGTCGTACCGCGACTAATGTTCACGGAACGTTTGAAAAGAGATCCTTTGCTCGAACCTCTCGAACCTCTCTGCAACTAATACCGGATATCCGGATATTCCTCCTCGAAAAAGCCTCCTTTGCGCATCTTCTTTTTTTTTTTTTTTTTTTTTGCCAGCTTGACCATTTGCCTCGCTTGTATCGCTTTGTTCTACTTACAAGCGTCGAGAATTATCGTTATTCGACAAAAATTGGTCGGAAATTTAGTTTTTTTCCTCGTCGATTTCCTATTTCGCAGGTTGATCGAAAAATCATGAAGATTAGGAGGAATAATTTTGTTAGACCGATCTTTCGTTCGATCGTTGAAATTATTTATAATATATCGTGAAGTGATATAATATAAAATATCTATCGAAGGAGGTAAAGAAAAGATATAAGGCGTAAAAACGAGCAATCTCTTTTTGAAAATGGGCGGATATTTCAGATGAAGGAAAGCGGCTGGAAGGTAGTCTCTGCAAGGAAGAAGACACCCTGAAGAAGAGGAGTCGCGTGCCGGGTCTGTAGCGCTCGGTAAACAGAGGAGGGGCCCCCCCGAGCATCATCAGAAAGGAGAAGGGGTCGTCATGGGCCCGGCACACCAAATCGTACCCCACTGAGCGATGCAAGTAGTTAGGGCCGGGGCCCTGCTAGTGAGCATGTGGCTCACTAGAGAATGAAGAAGCAAAACGTCCGGACCCTATCGTTGATCGTCTTCACGTTCACCTACCTCCTCGTCGGCGCTGCAATCTTCGACGTTCTCGAGTCCGAGACGGAGAAACGACGCAAGGAAGCATTGGACGGTACATCCGTTATGATTCTTAATTAAATTAAGAAGAGAATATTAGAGCTAATTCACCCTCTTTAAAAATTCAATCATCGAATCTTTTAATAATATTGAAAAGGAAATATATCGATCGATTTCTATTCTCGAGGTTGTAATTCTATTGATTCGCTGAAAAAATGATCGATGGAAAGGGAGAATTTTCTAAAACAATTTTCGTTTGAATAAGGAACGGAAAAAATGGGAATAACGAAGGATTAAGAATTAAAATTGAAAGGGCAAAGTTTTGCGCTTCTAACGATGGTTCATTCACTTGTTGAAGTTAGCATCTTTGTAGCCGTTTAATTTTTTTTTTTTTTTTTTTTGTTTCGAATAATTACGCGGTTTATTTCTGGAAGAATATTATTTTGACAACAATCTTAATTAATAACTCTGAACATCGATTTAAAACGTCCTTCGGTTGAAGTAAAGTGGATCTTCCACGTGTTACACAATTTTTTGGGTTAAATGTCGCGTCATGCATTTATGCAAAACATGCTAAATATATAAAAAATATTTGCATGAAGGTCCACAGTCCATTCATGATTCAAAATGGTATTTCTCGTATCGAGGAATAAAATTTGAATTAAGGCAGGGAAGAATAGATCGCGGCGATTTCGAAGTGTAATTTTATTAAAAGAATTTTATTAAAAGAATTGATTTTCTGTCACTTTGTAAACAGGAAATGAATTTCCCCAATTGTTCCTCTGCTATTTATTCCATGCAATTTTGCTAAACTAAGTAAAGAAACAAGTCTCGTTTAAAATTGATTGCATTAAGAGTGCATCGATATAAAGTGAATATAAAGTCGAAAAAAAAATATTAAGGGAAAAAGATATATTCGAATTAAAGGGAATTTACGTAATTTTACAGATTTGCACGGTATAAAAATAATATTTTTCGATGTTTTTGTTAACAGCCATTGAAAAAATGGTTATACGCAAGTACAATATAAGCGAGGACGACTTCAAGATCATGGAAACAGTGGTGCTGAAGACGGAACCTCATAAAGCAGGTCAACAGTGGAAATTTGCCGGAGCGTTTTATTATGCGATCACGGTCCTCACCACTATTGGTACGTTTTCATTGAAAATACTCACATACATGATGATTTTATAAATATATATCCCCTCTTCTAACCAAGTATCTTCCTTAAAAATTTTAAAAATATTTCTATAATGTTTTCCACTTGGTGTCCACTATGATGTAAACGCATTAAAGATTCCAATATCGGATTCATTTTCATTCTATTTCACGAAAAATCGATCCCACTTTGAACTCCTGTTCGAGATTCCTTTCGAGATTCGATTATTAAATTCATCGAATGGATTTACCTTGTCTTTTTATCGATTGATTTCTAGGTTACGGACATTCGACGCCGAACACCATAAGCGGTAAGCTGTTCACGATGTTCTACGCGATCGTTGGTATCCCGTTAGGGCTCGTAATGTTCCAGAGCATAGGAGAGCGTTTGAATAAATTCTCGTCCGTCGTTATACGGAACGTAAAGAAGCTACTTAACTGTAAGGATGTCCAGGTAAAACTATAGATTCTATCTATCCTCTTAAATAATTCAAATCATCGATAGTTCGATTTCATTAGATTTAAAGTTTTTTTTAATCTTGAAAGAAAAGAAGATATTTAAATCAATTAATCGAATCGTCGTATCAGAAGAAAAATTTTTCTTATTTTTCCAATCGACGTAACTAAACTTGTTTATTAATTCATAATATACGCAATATCGGGTATTTTTAGAAAATCAAAGAGTAACATATTCATTAATTCAATGTCTTCTTCCAAGCATTATATCACCTATGCCTGATTTCAATAGCAGAATTGCTAAATTTAAAATTCATAAAGGAAATTAACACAAATTTCCATTTATCCATTGTCGAATAAACAATTCGACATTATTTCAAACGAAAGATATAAAAAGAGAGCATAGAAGCATTTAGCTTCGTACATTTCGTTACAATAACTCCGTCATGGGACGAATCTAAAATCGAGAAAATTTTCTCCTGTGATTTTCAGGCCTCAGAAATAAATCTCATCTGCGTGGTGACGACCTTATCTTGCTTAACGATTGCGGGAGGTGCAGCTGCGTTCTCTCGATACGAAGGGTGGTCGTATTTCGACTCCATCTATTATTGTTTCATCACCCTGACCACCATTGGTTTCGGCGACATGGTCGCGCTCCAAAAGGACAACGCGCTGAACAACAAGCCGGAATACGTGATGTTCGCCCTGATATTCATTTTATTCGGCTTGGCCATAGTCGCCGCCTCCCTCAATTTATTAGTGCTGAGATTTGTCACAATGAATACGGAGGACGAAAGGCGAGACGAGGCCGAGGCTCTACAGGTAAGGGAAACATCGCATCGGCCTTTACATCGTCCATCAAAGTATTGATCATTGAGAAAATATTTTATCGACGGGGGATATCGTTTCTTTCTCGCGTGTACGTCGTTTTAAACAATCGTTTCGCCCTGGCTCGTCGAACTCGAGGGGTTAAAAAGCAATACGAAAAATTAGAATCGAAATTTTCGAAATAACTCTTTGCGGTCCGTCTTCTATTTCCCAGAAGAAAAAGAAGAAGAAGCTATCAAGCAAGAGTACAAATATACGACAGATTAGTTTATTTCTAAAATTGCAATTCCGCAATCGAAAAACTGTAATTTCAATTTCAAGTCTTCAGAATAAATTCTATCATCGATATTTCGATATTACGTCATTCGGCATAATAACATTGAATTACCAAAAAAAAAAAAAAACTCATTTAAAAATTACTTATCTACCATCGATATCAATTAGATATCGATTTAAAAAACGGAGGTGACGATTTCTACTCCACGTCATATTATAACCACGTTGCACGTGATGCCGGATCGCAAAGGGTTGGTATACTCAGCCTCCACGGTACTCTGAACCTAGCCCCGCGAATCAATACAAGAAAATCTTTCAGATGCGAACCCCTCGTGGTGTGATCTCCTCTCCCTTACCCCTTTCGCCGCACATTTCGAAACGATCGAAATCCGGGAACACGTTTCGACGGCATTCGAAGCGTTTCTCTTCGATCGAAACGTGTTCACGGTATCAAACGACGATTGACGATAGGGAAAAAGGAAAAAAAGAAAAAAAAAAAGGAAAAAAAAGAAAGGAAAATTGTTGTGTGACGCAGGCTGCGCAAGGAGCGGTGCGCCTGGAGGGCGACGTAATAACGGCGAACGGCTCGATACTGTCGGGCCAAGTGGGGAACCACGGTGACACGATATCGCTGGACGACGAGACGTCGGTCTGCAGCTGCTGCTGCAGCGGATTCCAGAAGAAACGACGGAGACCACGGTTCACCGTACGTCGCTCGCCCGGTAAGATATCGCACCTGCTGCCGATGCAGCAGCTGCCCACGTTGAATGTGCGCAGTGAGCTGGTACGCCCGCCGCCGTTGACGCCGTTGCTGCAACTGCCTCCGTTGCATCAACACCGTGCAAGTATCTGACGACCGTCGACCGGTGTCAGTGGTACGTTCTCGCAACAACAACTGCCGCGACGGGTGTCCGTTTGAGAGCCTCTCTTCCCCTCCCCAGAGAGGAACAAGGATATCGCGGGGATGTGGAGAAGAGCGAAGAGGAGAGAGAATATTTCTTCGACCCGCCTCAACGAATTTTCAATCCTCAAGGGATCGCTATCGCACACCTATCGCCTATCGATTCTGACGATCGCCTTGTAACCGTTCCACAATATCGTTTGAAAACATTTGAAAATCTGTTTTTTTTTTTTTTTTTTTTTTCTTTTATTTTTTTCATTCGCGTTACATATCGTTGTTTGTTTCGTAGAAAGTGGGAAGTGTATTTTTTTTTTCTTTTTTTTTATGGATATCGTATCGTTTAAAGAAGAATTTTTTTTTTTTTTTTTTTGATTACGCGATAATTTATTATGATCAATTATGATCATTGTGGCACGGTTGTTGCGAGATAATCGCACGAGTGACGAGATTCTGATCGAACGTTCTTTCGATCGATTCGATATTTATTGATAAAAACTTGAGATTTCATCGAGTCATTTCTTTTTCCCCTTCTCATCAAAATTTGGAAACTCGAATTTTAAACAAAGGGAGAAAATTGATCGAAGAAAATCCTAATCCTAAAATAACGATAAGTATATGTTATCCTCCAAAGAGGACGGAATCCAAGTGCTTCCTATATCGTGCTCTTCTAGTATTTTGAAAAAAAGAAACGAAAAGGATCACAAATTAACGAAACGATACAATCTTCCATTGAATTATTTATCATTGCAGAAATGGACGGAATGGAAATCGGAATCTTGTCACGAATGCGATCAGGCGTTGAATTGGTTCTTCAGAAGCAAGTGTTGTGCATGTACAAACGAAAAAAAAAAATAAATAAATAAATAAATAAATAAAAAATAAAAAGAATGCGCGAGTGATCATGTGTTCCAAGAAGCATTAAAACGAACAAACCGTAAAACGAAAAATTTAAAAAAATTAAAAAAAAAAAAAAAAAAAAGAACAAAAAGACAAAAAATAAAGCACGTGAGAGAGGGAGAGAACGAGAGAGAGAGAGAGAGAGAGAGAGAGAGAGAGAGAGAGAGAGGAAGAGAGAAGAAACTATATTATATCTGCGTTCACACTGCTACAAGGAAGAGAAGAGAGAAATATATATTATAAACAAATATATACACACCAAAAGACATATACACAGGATGAACACGACTTTTTTCATTAAGAAGGCATTTTACAATTTGTATATAAATGAATTATAGATATTACACATACGAATCTAGGTGTACGGAATTAAGGCGTTTCGATCTTACGATGTGTATAAGTACATAATTGCGAGATTAACATTATATATTATTTATCATATGAGTGCGCGAGTACATGACAAAGAAAAGAAAAAGAAAAAAAAATCCCATTCTCGATTTTCCATTTAAACAACCAGTTTGATTATATGATCCAGATCGTTGAGAGATCGTGGCCGTAACTACGTAGAGAATTCTAGCTACTCGTAGATCTCGTCTACGCATGGACGCTCGATCGGGTGGAATTAAATTTAAACCAAGATAATTAAAAAGAAATTATACGTATATACGTACATATATGTATATATACACATATCTGTATATATATATGTATAACACACACACACACACACACATTACATACATTATCTAACGAGAGAGAATAATCCAGAATAATCCAATCCAAAAAAGTCGTAGAAATTACGAGAATTAAAATATCGTCCCTTGATCTTTATTATTAGTTACAGTTTTACCTACAAAAAGTCAATCCATCGAGACACGAAAAGCACGTATTTCCGAATAGATAAACGCGTCATACTATAGTCGAACACGAGCGGAACAATTCTCTTGCCTTTTATCGACAAGTAGAACGTATTCGAGTATTTTTAAGACGTACACACACACGCGCATACACTCACACGTACATACACACACGTGGATAAACGCAAACACACACACACACACACACACACCTGGATTGCACACACGCGCGTAACATAAGTAGTGGAACTTCGTTTACCCCTTCACTCGGCCCTCCGAGTGAATTGAAAAAAAAAACGGCCAGGAAAAAGAAGAGACGACCCAACGTGACAGGCATTTTTTAAAACATTTTTATTCGTTTCTTACCTCTCCGTTTCCCCCGTTTCCGTTCGATTTCTCATCTTTCTCGTCATCGTATCGCGTTACTTTCGTTACGTGCCGTGACGCGAGTTCAACCCTTAAAATTCATTATTTAGATCTATCTATCGATCCTTCCGTACACCACGAGCATGGTGGTAACGGGAACGCGATAACGTTCCGTTCATAAGAGCGTATCACACGCGTCGTCATACGCGTCGAATGTATGAAAAATTCATGCGCGTGGATCATTCGTAAAATTCGTGGAGAAATTCGCGCTACCTCATACATAGTAAAAGGGTTGGAAAACGTGACTTTCAACTCCGTCGTGTTAACGATCTCTCACGCTTATCGCGAGAAGATAATACACATAAATATATATTCGTTTCGAAATCAAACAAATTCACGACTAAATCGCGATTTACATGTAATTAATTGTTTAAGGGTTGTTAACGAAAACGATGATCCATCAATGGCCACGTAACCGGAAGTATTCGCGATTCGACGAATCAACGGTACGTTATATTTGATCGCATAGTCGCATACCTATCGGTAAATCTTCTGTTGGAAAGAAAGAGAGAGAGAGAGAGAGAGAGAGTGAGAGAGTGAAAGAGTGAACGAGAGAGAGAGAGAGAGGGAGGGAGAGACGACGAGAAAAAAAAAAATTCGATAAATCGATTATACTCACCGTATCCACCGTTGATACTACGTCAGAACGAACGAACGAACTCCATTTGTAAAATATTAGGATAGGAACAAACAACGATCGATTGGAATGACAATTTTCACGGCTCGTTAAAGGAGTTGAACACGAGACAACGTAGCGAGCGTTTAACAACGGAAACGAATTCGAAGAATCTACGAAATTAAAATTCGCATTTCACATTCTTTCGATCGAGGAGGAATTTCATTTTGTACAATGCTACCTACATGATGAACAAATGATTTTTGATCGTTTACACTAATTAGCAGTAAAGGACGGTAGCCTTTTCGAAATTATGAATAATAATTACTAACTACCCCCCTCACCCCCCCCCTTCCTCCTCCTCCTCCCCCTTTTCCCCCTCGTCCTAAATTTAAGAATCGTGCATCCCTCCCCGCCCCCCTTCCATCCATTTATCATTAAATTAGAGATTTATTATATTGACGTTTAAAAAAGAAATTATTCCCCTGCGAGAATAAAGTTTCTAATTAATCTGATATACATTTTTTTATTCTCAAATGGACGTTATATATAGCGTGTTAAGATAATACAAGGATTATATAAACTTTCAGATAAGAATACTTTATATTTATAGCGAGATATATATCCTTCGCAAAGGATAAGTGAGCTTGTATTAACCCTTTAATACACCTTCGAGTCCGTAGCTGAAGTTGTTCCGTTTTTTTATCGTATTTTGATTTTTAGCGTTGTAAAAATCGACGAGGAAACGATTTACATATACATAATGAAACGCCTGAAACGAAAAAATCGAAGAAAATTCGTTCGACATTAAATACCGACAATTAAAATACAAAATTAATAAATTATGTCGCATATCTGTTTTTCCTTTTTTTTTATTTTTTTTTTTATTTTTTTCTTTTTCATAAATAAATTTGTGACGATTATACGAGGACAGTTATAGAATATAAAATGTGATTTGAAGCTCTAGTCGAACATCGGATTAATAAATAATAACGAAATAATGGCAAATTCTGCTTGCCATTGATAGACAGATATCGATGAAAGAGAACCGAGTATGACAAAAGAGCTTGTTTACATTAAATTTTGTGTAGCTCATTTAGAAAACTTGGACTGGTATAGTTAACGAAGAAAATAAAATAAAAGAAAAATAAAAAAAAAAAATAAAGTGAATTCAAAATGTTCCAAAAGATGCAAGCTCAAAATAATGTCACGAATTATATTAAAGTGCCATTGTTTTCTTATGCATGTTCGAATCCTTGTATTACTTTGGTAAAATATATTATTAAAGAGTAAGTAAAAGATGTTTATCGACGAGTAACGAGTTATAGATAGTTTTCATTAATCAAGTTTCATTAATAGGCGATAGTCTATATAGAATATGATGTGTAATAATATCATTTTCTCACATTTTAAGCCTTCAAAAAGTTTGAAGAGTTTGCAGGAGGAATATTCTTTTTTAATTTATAAAATTCATTTCGTAATATCCATAATCCTTTTTCCTAGAGAATTTTAATGAGACGACCGTGTCAATAATCATCTTTTTTCTCTCATCTTTTATCAAAATTATCGTTGTCTTACTGCAAACCCTTCAATTTTAATTACTTCATTATACGATTAACTCGTACTACGACATACAATTTTCAATATTACTGCAGTACAAATGGCCATAAAAGCAAACAGAATTCAAACTCGATAATTAAAACTCATCTCGAAGGTTTATGTTTGACGTTTCAAATATTCATTTTCATTATTTACTTACTCGTTTTTTTTATGTGAATATTTAATGCCAAATTTACATATTACAATCTCGGTTTCGTATCCCATTTTAATATACGAAAATACTTTTTCACTTGTAAAAAAAATTAAGGGATATGAGTAATAAACAAAACTAACGAAATTTTACTAATATAAACAAAGTCTTGCATACGATAGATAGGTATAGTTTAAAAAGGAAGCTATACGAATAATTTAAAAAAGAAAAAAAAATACAATTTTTCAAATAGTAGTTCATATTGTGAATCGTCAAAGTGTATCGAAACTTAAAACGACATGGAGATTACAACCATTCAAAGTCAGACATATATGCTTCGTACAGACCACGATAGAGGATTGCGTTTTTTCTTATCATCCTTCTCCCATCGATGTTTGATCATTTTAGCTTGTTAAAAACGAGGTCTTATATCGATATGGTGTGAAATGTATTAAAATATATGCATAAATTGTCAACGATCTTCGACCAACGCTAGCTTAATTAGTCCCAGTATTGCTGGATAAGCGAGATGAGATTAAGATTTAATAGACAAGAAAAGAAGAGAAAGAAAAAAAAAAAAAAGAAAAGAAAAAACCGAAATTTAAAAAAAAAAAAAACAATCAGTCGTTCTCTGATCCCCGATGAAGAGAAAAGCGGACGAGAAATTTTTGCATGGTGTCTAAATATCTCGATATGCAATGGCTCAACGATTCACGAGGATAATTTATCATTTGTACGTCTTTAATATAGCGTAACGATAATCGATTTCAAAGAATTCGAACTATTCGATATTGAATATTCAATAAAAAAAAAAATAAAGCGATAAATTTAAAAAAGATATAAACAAATAGAATTTAAACAATTTAAAAGATTAACAGACACCATTGTAATAAAAAGCGCAAGAATTTTCATTCCGCTTGTTTCCCATATTCGACGATTCGATCAGTTGAATTAACGTATTGAATACATATTGGCTTAAAAATTTGATAATCTATTAATTGGTATTTCAAATTTAAAGATAGAAATTGAAATTAAGAAGACGTGTTATATTTAGCGTTGTATAATAATTAATTATATCGATTATTATTATTATTAAATTTCTTCTTTTCGATTAATAATTTCATTCGAATTCAGAAAGAATAGAGAGATATAAAAGAAATTAATTTTTCTAATCTTCGACAGTTAATATTTTATAAATATTTAATTTTTTTCGATTTACCGTTTAGATACAATGGCACGTCCTGTTAATCTTAATTTCGTACAAGAGACAAATTTTAAAATGCATGTGCGTATGATATATACGAATATATTCTGCGGCGTGACCGCGAAATTTCAACTTCCCGCATTTTTAACTTTGTATTAGTAGATAAAGAACACGATGAATTACCATTAATGTTACCTTACACGAATATAAACAATAATATTTGTAATAGCTGTAAATTTACATTACGACAACTCGGAGAGATATGAGATTAAACGAGAAAATTTAGACACACATTCACGCAATTTTGCTATTATTGTTATAGCATAAAATATAAGTAAAAATAGTTACGAATTTAACAAATTAACGATTAATTAATTAACTATATATGAGCATCGAAATAGTGCAGTTTCATCGCGATTTCATTCACGATGCAGATTGCAAGTTGCAAAAGAATTAAAAATCGAGAGAGAGAGCGAGAGAGAGAGAGAGAGAGAGAGAGAGAGAGAGAGAGAGAGAGAGAGAGAGAGAGAGAGAGCGAAAGAAAGAATTTTAAAAGCTAAACGCGAGAAAAAAAACAACAAAGTCTGGAGTATTGCATTTTTGAAATTCTTTTTTATAATTAGTCTTCTTTTTAAATTTTTAACTACGACTTAATTCATTTCTCTGATCAAAGTTTTATCAAAAAAACTATAGTAACAAATTTCATAATAATATAGATGCGTCTATCTATTCGTAAAATAGTTTGATATCGTTGAAAATATTTATTTTTATCTATGCTCTTTATCATTAAATTTGAAAGTTAGTTTCTTTCTCTACAAATTTATAATGTACATAAATAATAACGAATGAGAAAAATTTTATTAGAAGGATTAAGATATAATTAGATAAAGAAAACCAAATGTCATCTATCATGAAAACAAATAAAAAAAAATTTTTAATAATTTCAAATTCAAGATTCTTTAAAATGTACATAGAAAGATTGACGAAAGCTTTTTCAGGTCGAATCGTGTTCCAATGAAATATCTTATTATGCAAATATGCAAGGCTTTCACTTTGGTTTTCATTCTTACTTAAAATTAATGAAACGAAAATGAGAATCTGTTTATCAAAATTAAAAAAAAAAAAAAAAAAAAAAATGCCTGGAAGTATCACTTGCGATAATCATGATTACTTGTAAAATGCGAAAGAAGATCCTCATTGAAAGAAAAAAAGAGATTATGGAAATATAAATCCTAATGGCTTGTACGGGTACAATTTTCTCGAAAATCGAATGGAAGAAGACCACATATCCCTCGTTTTCATGTATTATAAATAATGCACCGTCGTTGCAAGGATCTCTAGAAAGTCCCCCTTCTTCCCTTCCCCCATTCAAAAAAAAAAAAAAGAAATAAATAAAAAATATCGAAAGAAAAATCAATGTTAAACGAAATGATAAAAACTGAACGATCGAAGAGATAAGAAGAAAATAAATACGATAACAGCATGCGTGTGATCGAAATCGGTTCCCAAATCTGCCTGCATACACCGCCACGTGTACCGACGTTTAAGTGGATCGTAATTTGTAAATTACTATGGACTTCCTAATTATATGCTGGTATATGATAATACATGTGCTCTGCCACAATAAAGCAGTTTTTTTTATCTAAAATATATGTCGTTATTTTTTTCTTAATATACCTGGGACGAAACTCTATCGAACAAAAAGAAAGATAACAAAAATTTATTGTATCATATTAAAATATGAATCGAATGAATTATGATAGAATATAAAATACAATAATAACTGTGAAAAGAAATTTACTGAATGAAATTTAATGAAATTGTACTATTATTAGATATTTTTTTATATTGGTTTTTATATTTAATATATTTTTAATTTAAAAAGATAATGGATCACTTTTAATAACGTGAAAGCATAAAAAAATTGTATAGAAGTATAATTATATGTACGTTTAATAGAGTTTGAATTTTAATAATTTAAAGTTTTTATAAATAAGAATAATTAAATTACAAATATTTTTTTTTTTCAAAAAATACTGAAAATGATAGAGAGTTCAAAAAGTAGAAATTGCAATTTAAATCAGGTTATCATATATAATAAAGTTTAATCAACTATTAACAATAGAAAAGACAAGATAAGTCATTGATATCTTTAATAGTGTGAAGCTATATAAATTACGTAGTTTCAACGACATAGAAACTACGTGGCAGCACTGTACCGTTCTTGTTAGTTTTACGTGGCTATGGCTGTCGTGTATGATATTAAAAATTTCTATCATTTTCATATTCAATATTAAAACGTAGACAATTTAATTTCTTTATAATTTTCAAAAACTAAAAATTAACAAATCAAAAATTGTATTTTCATATCTTTTAAAATGATTAAAATTAAAAATATAGGTAAAATTTCAAAATTCAAAATTTATCCTAATTAACGTAAATTGTTATCAACAATAAATAATGTAATAATATTATTTTTCATGTATAAAATTCTAACTAGATTTAATAAATATTTAAATAAATAATAAAATATTTCATTTTAAATTAATAAAATTAAGAATCTTTTTATTATTTCTTTAAATTTTCTAAATTTATTTATTATATATAATTTAAAATCAATTTTACGCAAATAAAATGATTAGAAATATGCATTCTATTATTTCCGAATAACCAATCACATTAGAGAATACTCGAATGTAAATAAAAAAATGTAATTTTTAAAAATAATAATAAAATAATCTAATATGAAATTTTTATATAATTGTAAACTCGACATTATAAACATTATAAATTCGATTTTCAATATATATATTATTTTCGAAGCTCTGATTTATTCTTATTATTCATCGACAAGCATGCCCTGTCTGTTTGATCATGCGTGATTGTAACACGTAGAAGTGGGAGTAATTGTGCATGAAAATTTGATAGATTTGCATTAACTTGGCCGACCTCTTAAACACTTGGACGATCAATCATTATATATCTAAGGCAAGTCTATACAATACTTTGGATTATTACGTATAATTTTATTAATTAAAAATGAAATATAAGATTGGTGGAAATTCTAGCCATTTTGCGATTTAATCAAAGTACGACGTAAATCATATTAAAGAAATACAATTAAAAAAAACATAATCAATACCGTAAAAGTTTTAGTTTTTCTTGTCTGGTAATGATTTAACGATGACGATGTCTGATGGAGTAGTCTACCATATTAATTAATGATGAATTTGGAAGAAAAAAGTCTTCGCAATGTTCAAAACTATCGTGTGTAAAAGCTGTTGGCTTCAAGCGCGACGTGATCGATACGCAATCGTTCTGCCGAGTATTTCCGAAGTTATCCGTAAAGAAACGAAGGTAACCGAATATTAACGAAGTTGGTCGAGGTAGTATAGTGAGCAAACGACGCGTACGGAAGAACGCGGGGTCTTCTCCGGCTTGGATTGAAACAGCGTTCGCGTCTACGGGCGCGGTTTTGCGTCTCGAGCTGGCGTTTTACATGGTAAAATGTCCTCCCTCGATTATCTGGACTTGTGTCGATTATGTCTCGTGAAGGACCGTGTTTCGGTGCCAATTTTCGAGGGTGAAGGAGACGTACGACAAATATTTCTCAAGATCGCTGCCTGCCTACCGGTCAAGGTAAGCCAACTACGCCATCGCTTCGACAATGGCGATCCGCCATCTTGTGCATTTTCATAGCTACATCGCGTTTCTACAATCGTCCACGACTTTTCGACCTCCCAGTAGATGTAATTACTCCCGATTGTTTTAGAGATCGCCCTATAGACAAGAAATTACAAGCAATTCCAAAATAATAATGTTCAAATAGCTATATATTGGTGTTACACTATTTATGTTTCCTTTTTTCTTCAATCTATTTAATTTGTTCATGACGCTACAAATTATTCAACAAAATTTTGCCGCGCTTTTTTCCCTACCTTAACGTATTGCGAATCTACCCAAATTTTTCATCACCTGAATAGTATACCTTTGATATTTTCATTTCAAACGATGATTCGCAATGTGTTTCTCTATTTACAGCAACTATATAACTGAATAATCCTCTTTCTTTTCGACATCTTGTTTTCGACACCATTGTTTCTATTATAAAATGCCTATAATTAATTATTTATTTGTATTATTTAAAATAGTTTTATTAATTTATTTTTAATGTTATTATATTATACTTCAAAATCGCTTTTATAAAAAATTGAATTAATTTCACTTTTATATTTGAAATTTGAAAATACAATTTTTTATTTATAAAATTTAAATCATTAATTTTAATCAATAAATAAATATTCAATATATTTTTATTATATGTTTAAATAAATGAATATAAAGTATATTTTATTTTGATATATTTTGAAATTATTATCTAAAATTTAAAATTTTTATTTTATTGTTACATTGATTGTTAATTCATATTATTTATAATACTAATCATATTATCTATTATACTTTCCTTATTAAAATATTTTTATAAATAGGATATTTGTTGTAAATTATATTTTTTCTTTTTACATATGATTACAGCTTACAAGAGAAGATAAGTTACCTAAGAAGATATGCGATGATTGTGTGTATAAAGTAGAATTATTTTACCAATTTTGGAACACAACAGCAAACGCAGAAAAACAACTTTTGCAATGGCTAGGAGAAGTCAGTTTAGAAGACAAACAGGGTTATGTTACCAATGTTCTCAATCCGGTAATTTATTTTTCATATATATACATTTATTTCTATGTGTAACAAAATCTAAAAATAGACATTCTTTTATTTTTTGACATTCAGTTCCATGTTTACCTTAGTTACTGCTAGTGTTAATGATAAAAATATTTTAAATTTCATACTTTTGTAAGTTTTTTAATTGTTTAATGTATTGAATTTTGAATTTGCTATTTCTAATTTATTTTTATACTTAAAATAAATTTTAATAATTTTGATATATCTTGATGTATTGATATATTTGAAGGTTATATTAAGTTGAGTTATAAAAGATAAAAAATATTTTTATTTAATTATAAAATATTTGTAAATGATAAATAAATTTTACTCCTTATTCAATTACAGAGTGTAATGAAACAAGAACAGAGTACAGAGAACAGGTTAGATGGCAATGTGATGCAGCAAGTAGAGGAGCATCAAAACAATATGGGGATGGGTATGATGGATAACATGGGTTTGGGTATTCCCATGATAATATCCAGTGCTAATCAACAACAAATCACCTCAGTTCCTATGGACACCAGCAACAATTCTGTACAAACTATTCAGGCAGTACCTGGTCCAAGTTCACAAACTACACATAACCAAATACCACAGAATCAAACAAGCTCTACGCAACAAGAAGATGAAGAAGAAAGTAGTGAAGATGAAGAAAACTCTGACGAAGAATGTGATGGAGATGAAGGTAAGTATCGTAGCATTTATATTTTTTTATTATTATTTTTTTTTTTATAGAATTTTTTTGCTAAATGAATAAAAATAAAAATATTTAAATTTTTTTCTTTTTATTAGGCCTACCTGTAAAAGAAGAAAGTGAAGAAGATCCTAGCAATAGAACTATAGAGCCTACTACCTTTGTAAATGTTTCCTTGGCATGTGATGAAGCAGGTCCTTCAGGACTACAGCAACAGAAGATTTCAGATATGCCTGAGATGCCAATTCCACAGCCAGCTGATGGGGATCCCAAATCTGGGTGAGTCTTTTATCCATACTTTTATATTCCAAGGGCCAAAGGTGCCATTTTGTTGTGGAGATCACACACACTTACACAAACATTTTTATGACTTTTTTCTTTTCTTTTTTCTTTTCTTTTTTTTTCTTTTCTTTTTTTTTTTTTTTTCTTTTTTCTTTTTTCTTTCTACAAAATTAAAAGTTACATAACCTAAAATAAATTGATTTAGTATAATAATTTCTATTAGGAACATAAATCTATATCTATGATATTTCATATTATTTCATTTATAATTAATTTTTCTTTTTAAACTATAAATTATAAATTATTATTATTATTATTATGTCGAAAACATTTAACGTTTTTATATTAATTATTTTCTAAATATAGTTTAAATAATATTAATTCTTTTTTTTTATTTTTGTTATTGTTGATTATACATATTTTCTACAATTTTTCATTTTAATATTGAAATCCGTAAGAGTTAGTCACCTAATTCGAATGAATAAGGTGCAATAAGATAACAAGGTAAGTTAGTACACACCCCACAACCATCTTTGGCTCTCTGTATTTTGCAATTTGATTTCTTTCTTTTTTTTTCCTTCTTCTTTTTTTTTTTTTTTTTTTAATTTTAAGAATCTATCTCGTATTTTTATGAAATTACTTCATCGTATGTAAAACATATTTAGATAAAATATCAATTTTTTTTTATAAATATATTTATTTTATAAAACAAATTGCAAAATATCTGAATATTCCTTCATGTGATAGCATGTATTTAGAGTTCCTTTTAATAAGAATGATATAAGCATAAATATTGAGATTGTTCACGTAGAATGTTTTCACGAATCAATTTCATTACAATTTTCTTATTTAAATGAACTCTATTCTAGTTATTATTGATACATGTACAATAAATGAACAGAGGGATTTTACTAATTACATATTTGTTATTAACACTTTTATCAGTATTTTTTGTGTGTGTATGTAATTGAATCAGTTGTTTTATTGCACTTGACGCATAATGTATAGGTATTTAATCCTTCTGTTCAATTGAGAACCAGATGTTTACATGTTGTCAGTATCAATATCCCACGCTTACGTGAAGGCACAAAATGCCGCACACGGCCGACAATAGGCCGATCAAAAATCACAAACTAATATTTCGTAAGTTAACGTCACGATATGATAGATGCTTGGTGTATTTAAAAAATATCACCAAGCTATATTATAATTCGTAAAAAGAGAAAAAGAAAAATTCAAAATACCGTTTCTTGTCGTCTTCGTGCTTTCCAATGCCTACGCTTTTACATTATTGTCAGGACCACATAATTAATATATCGGCTAGTCTGTAAGTGCTATCATTCTGTTAATTGCGCACACAACTCGCTGATAAACTATGTGGTATTGTTGCCACGAGTTCGGTTTCAATCAATTACATTTACGAATCTGGCATCTTTATTAGATGTCACTTTAAAATAATCGAGTGTTTTACGATAAAAAGAAAGTTCATTTTTTAAAAAAAATGAAAGAGACACCAAAACAACTAGAGTAATGATTGTATCAAGATGTGATGAAGAATTGAAGAATTAATCATCGCGTGAAAAATATGAAGAGGATCTCAGGCATGTTGTTTAAGGCGAGTATCAAGTTTTTGCATATTTTGGAACTTTTGTTTTTTATCTAATAGTCTATAAGTATAATATATATATATATCGAATGAAGTTTATTATATATTATATATGTATATATATATACGCGATATTACCAAAGAATTTCGTGATTTTATTCTTTGGAATTATATAGCGCTCGTTTCAGCATAAGCTTTTCTAAGCTGATAATTCGACGCGCTTAAATCATACGCATATTTTAAATGCGCTGCATTAAATTGCGCGAATTATTTTATTCGGTTAAAAAAAAGCAGTCGAAATATTTTGTAAAATTAATTTACATTTTTCGACGCTTGCACAAAACCAGGCTGCGTTTACGCGCCAGTTAGAAAGTAAATTTCTGCGATTCATTCTGCATATTTTCTTTTTTTACGCGGTACATTTGCATCGATATATAAGAAATTAATATGGATGCATTATTTAATTGTACTTGCGTAACTTTTATCACGATTACGAGTAATGATGAAAAAAAGTGATTATAAACTTTGAAATATTTCTTGTTTCCATTTGTAAATTGTTACAGTGCATTTTCATCATATTTCTGTTTACATGATAACGTAAATGGACTTTCAAGTTAAGAATATTGAATACAAGAGAAATGTGTGATGGAAGAAGACAAGAAGAGACTATGTGGATATTGGATATCGGTTCAAAGGTGAGGATCTAATTCAATCATTTGATCTACTACATTAATTTGATCTCTCTAAAAATAATGTATCTTTAGTAAAAAAAATAATAATTTTTTAGTAAGGGTTTGCTTTCTTCTAACTTCTTTGCTGAGTTTTATAGCTTAACTTTTTTCTTCTGCTGGTTTGCTGTAGAAATCTTTAATTTCTTTCTTCGGTTTATGCCAATTACTTCATTGTGAGTCTAGAGATGTGAAAAGGCGAGAGATAGTTTAAGATTTAATTAAAATACGCGTATATTTTATTCTTTTTTAATTAGATTCATTACCGATTCATTTAACATAAATAAAGTAGTAAAAAGCATCACGAGCATAACGTTCTTATTTAACAGTTCTATATATACACAAAAATAATATATTTAAATTTTCAAAGGACAAGACAACTATATTTATCGTGTAAACTCCAAAGGTAAAGTGAAGATATATAAACATTGCTTTCTTTACGATCTTCCGAAACTTTATATTCTTATTTGAGGAGTATAATATATTCCTACAACATATAATATATTCTTCATATTAACGAGGAAGATCATGAAGATGTTAAAATAGAGAAACGATGACGACAAAACTCTCTAAGCTCGATTTGCACTTGCGCTCTCGTCGGCACTCTCTGTACTTCTGTGGAAAAGGAAAAGTCACAATGCCCAAGCACTTTGCACGGTCACTATAACAAAAGTTCACGCAGCGTGTATACTCTATATTCTCTCGCTTTTCTATCTTTACACACCACTGCCTATTTGCCTAAGAGAGAAAGCAAAGATCACAGGAACGAATGAAAAGGCGATGCCTATATCTTTCTATTGTGCCGGTGGTGTTCGCCGCTGCATTGTCCTTGGGTTTTGTCAATTTCAGGGAAGGAAGCGAGACGTTCGGCGGATTGTCGGGGATGCTACGTCAAATACTTTCGCCATCGCCCGAGACGGGAGACACCTGTTTACCCGTCACTTGTACTTTGCTTCAGAACAACACTATGTTCTCCAATCAATCGTCGATGATGTCCTCAACGTATCAAACCGTCCCATCCCACTTGCCATCCATTTGTTCCGATCAGATTCTCATGGATCACGTGCAGATAGTCACCGAATCCCATCCGTGTTCCACGTGTGGCCTTGAGTTTCGAAGCGCTCTGAAACTGAATTACCACATAAGAACCAGTCATTCGGCCTTGCCGGAGTTCGAGCACAACATAGAGAATCCGATGAGATACTCGTGCACCATTTGTTCGCGGACTTTCTTCGCTCTCAGTCATTTGAGGATGCACGAGGTCACGCATTCCGCGCCACCGGCAACCTCCTGCGCACCTGCGATGCCAACGATATCGACATCGGTGAACGTCGACAAGACGTTCGCCTGCGATCGTTGCCAGGCCAGTTTCCGGTATCGTACGTTATTCGAGCGGCACAGGAGGATGCACGAGGTTGGCCAGGAGAAGCCTTACTCCTGCCCTAGATGTTTGATGCGCTTCGAGACCCGAAATTTGTACAATCATCATGCGAAAACTCACAAGCCGGGCAACGATAGGATAACCGACACCGTAGTAGTGTCTTCCGGTGATCCGGTCACTAGCAGTATTAGCGGTACCATTGCGTCGACCAACAAATCGGTACTCTCCTACCCGTGTGACTCGTGCTCCAAGCAATTCGCGAGCATCGAATCATTGACCACCCATAAGGCTGTACATAGGTCCAGACCGCTCGTGTGCGACGTTTGCGGCAAAGGTTTTACACACCGCAAGTACTACGTGGTGCATCAACGTATTCATACGGGAGAGAGGCCGTATCTTTGTGCCATGTGTGGGAAGTCGTTCACTCAAGCATCCACGCTTACCGTCCATCGCCGATATCACACGGGAGAACGTCCTTATACGTGCACGTTGTGCGGTAAAGGATTCGTTACCAGAACCATCATGCTGAATCATATGAAAAAGCATTGAATCGAATCGTTATCGTTATTGGTTCGATAAGAAAAAAATACTCATCGATTCGGATTCTTTTTTTACGAAAGTTCATGAATATTTTTTTTTTCTTTTTCTCTCTCTCTCTCTCTCTCTCTCTCTCTCTCTCTCCCTCTCTCTCTCTCTCTCTCCCTCTCTCTCTTTCTCTCTCTTTCTCCTTTTTCCTTTTAACGTTATTATCGTTTATTATCTGTTGGTTAAAGTTCATCTTGTCGATGATAGTGCGAAAATACTTTGTATTCATTTCTAGTCTATTTCTAGAAATAGAAATTTATTTTTTTTTTTTTCCTTTCTCGTTTTAAGAACATTTTTCTTTGTGAAATTTTTCTTTTCTTTGGTAATGAATATAATTTCTTCGTAGAAAAATCACTCGCAAAGTGCCTCAAACTTGCTTATATAAATAATAATAGATGATCATTATTAAATTATTGTGCATACTACGAAATTATATATATATATCTAGTCAGAATTATCTCGCGAGGTTCAAACGATAGTAATTTATTGCATTTTCAAATTCAGACGAGTTTGTTAATAAGTAGCAAGAATGCATAAAAGAAATGATTAATTGATTAATCTTATGTGTAATATGCATGTCGTCACTGTGATACTGTTTGTTCGTGTATATCCTGAATATTTTAAATGATAGGATATCTTTTACGATTATTAGAATCTCGCAATTCCGTTCAGAGATATTAGTTTCAAACGCGAAATTTGCTTCAACTAAAATTAGTACCTGTTTAACGAAGTAACATTTTAATGTGCCTAAAAGATAGAATTTTTGAAAAATTTTAATCGATAGAATGGAAAAAAAAAAGACATTTTACATAGAAGAGCTAATTATAACTAAGCAATTGCGTATATATATATATATATAAATATATATATATATAGTGTTAAAAAGTTATTTGATGTTAAAATATCGTTACAATAGATAGAGAAGTATTAGCATCTAATTAATGTACGATTAATATGATTATTTTAAGTAATTTTTTTTCTAAATCGATAGATGAAAATGATATAGTTAACGATTCAGAGCATTAACGAATTCATGTGCCTCTAAATAATATAAGTACAGGGTCACTATATATATTATAAATATCGTAAAACGTAAGTATGAAGACGCTTAAATATTTCTATGTAACTTCGTAAAAACAAGATCTCTGCTATTGATATTAATAACATAGTTATAATTAATCGTTGGACGTAATCGTTACTAAAAAATTTCTAAAAATTTTATCACTCTTGAATGTAATTTTTTTTGTCTAATTAAAGTTTTCAATGTTATTAGACAGTTTTGTATAACCATTTTGAAATAGTATTTCTTCTTTTATTTTTACATATTAATAATCTGTATTTAATTATACTAAAACGAAAAGATATGTTCATATAATTATTTTTAATAATAAATTCTGATGTTTATCGTTGAGTTTAACAAATTTTAATTATCTTTTAAGATGTAGTCTTTGTAAATTGTTGTTTGTGTAATTTTGATGTTGAATAATTGATATAAGAATTGAAATTTTTTTTATGTAGAATAGTTATTTATGATTTTTTTTTTAATTTTGTAAACTCAAAATTACATATAAATCTTGATGTTAAACAAGGTTGTATTATATAAATTATTTATCTGCGAGGATTTTTTTTTTTCTTATAAAACTTAATTTTCTATGATAACGATTAAATTTATTGTCGTCTATATTTGGTTATAAACTCAAGTATTAATTCAAGATGGCGGATATGATGTGATTGGACCGTCGGTAAAACAGTACAGCATGTGGTAAGTGTATAATAGAGAATCCATATATTAAAATATATATATATATACAATCGTGTTATGATACAATTATAAATTATCGTGTGATTTTTTAAATATTTAACGATATTATTCTTGTTATGATACAAATATATTGCAATTACTGACTAATATAACTTTTGCAATTACTGATTATGTACGAACGGTTATTGTAAAAACTTTTCTAGCTAATGTTTTTATTTATTAATTTGTATAAATACCAAATATATTTTGATTACTGAGTTTGGTAAAATGCTACGCTAAATCAAGAAACTCGATTTTGACGAATATTGAAAAGATTCTGTGGAAGTATATTACAATACCATTACGTAATATATTTCCTAAATTGATATTATTATTATTTGTATTAAAATAAACGCATTTAACGTGCGTACATTGTATAAATTTTTACGGGTAGCAAAAGATTTCGAACGGTAAGAACAGAGGGAAAAAAAAAAAAAAAAAAAAAGAAAAGAAAAAAAAATACTGGAAAGCACTGAGGCACTTTATGAATCTCGTATATATATATTTGTTTAAACATATATTTGTCCCTCCCCCTAAAATTTGACGAAATTATGACACTTGAAACTCCTCGAAAGGAAAGAGAAGTAAAGTAATATCGATCGAATGCAAACGATACGTTGATTGACCTACGTTTTGTGTCTCTCTTCTTTCCAGATATTTTACAACAAAGGTACCGATGCTAGCTCAGGATCAGCAGGAATGCAGCCCGAACGAGATGTTCAAACAAGAGGAAGATACGGAACAGCTGCTCATCGCAAATCGTTTGCACGTGCCGAGCGTGGAGAATACGGAGATAATCATCACCGATGGTATCGTGCAGTGCGATCTCTGCGGAGACGGTTTCGTTTCCGAGCATGCTCTGGCGCTCCATTTAAAAGTTCACGAACAGGACGAGGTGCAGGTGCAAGACGACCAGTTTGTATGCGAGCACTGCGGTTGCAGTTTCGCGAAGATGTCCACGTTCAAGGAGCATCAAGCGGAGCACGAAACTAACGAGAGTTACGTTTGCGAGACGTGCGACTATGTTATGGAAGATAAAGAAAGTTTGATCGCTCATCAGAAGCAGCACAACATTGAGTACGAGTGCGAGATTTGCGGCGCGAGTTTCGATTCTTCCGCCGGTTACGAGGAACACCAGGCGGTGCACTCGGACGAAAAACCGTTTCAATGCGAGATATGCCACGCTCCGTTTCGCTATCGTCAAGGTTTGCGATTGCACGCGAAGCTGCACCAACCTGATTACGTGCCACCGCAGAGGAAGCATCACTGCGAGCTCTGTAATAAACGGTTTTCCAGAAAACAGGTGTTGCTGGTGCACATGAAGACCCACGGGAACGTGGGGCCCCAGAACGAATACATTTGCCCGGTTTGCGGCAAGGCTGTGTCCAGTAAGACTTACTTGACCGTGCATTTACGAAAGCATACAGGTGAGAAACCACACGTTTGCGATCTCTGCGGCAAAGGATTTATCTCGCAAAATTATCTGAGCGTGCATCGGCGCACGCATACGGGTGAAAGACCCCATAAGTGCACCCACTGCGAGAAACGATTCACCCAACGAACCACCCTGGTGGTGCACCTCAGAGGTCATACCGGCGATCGACCGTATCCTTGCACGTGTTGCCATAAATCTTTTGCCTCGAAAACGATGTTGAACTCACACTTAAAGACTCACGCTAAACAGAGTGCGCGGCAACAACAGGAGCAACAGCAGCAGCAACAGTTGAAACAGGAGCAAGAGGTCCAGCATCAAGAGCAGTCTCTTGACACGATAACTATATTGTTACCTAGTTAGGATATTCCGTACGATTAACGAATAATTATTCTGAAACGATTACCGAAGGCCTTGTAAAAGAGTTTGTCCACTTGTAAGGAGAAAGTTACTTATGGTTACTATATATATACGGCTTATAGCATGGTGGGGTATTTGTATTATTTATGATCGAAAGAGGGATAGATATTTTAATCAGTCGTGATTGTTTATTTTTATACAATGATGGAATTGTAACAGAGGAACAATTAAGATGTTGAGAAAGATATTTCGTGTTAGTGTTTGAAGCATTTATTACGCACATATATAGTTCACGATGAATCACTGTTCACATTCTTGATATTCATTGAATGAATTGAAACATAATTCTTGAATAATAAAACCATGTTTCAAGTTTAACTTTTAATGAGATAGGATGACATAATGTGCTGCTATGTACGAGTTCCTCGCTAACATGTTTGAAATAACGTACGTTTATGTCTCGGCTCAATGCTGTTTTATTGCATCTTGGCCATATAGATAGATAGGCATCGAAATTGGTCAACTTGTAAGGCAAGATGAAGATATAGTGATACTCGAGATTATTCGTTGGATAGATTGGATGGTTAGAAGATGGTCAATTTACAGGGCTAGAGAGAGAGAGAGAGAGAGAGAGAAAAAATTGGCCAAGATGCAAAGCATTCCTGTAGTAATTTTCTACTATTCTTTTTTTATATTTGCATTTAACCTTTTTATACTACGATCGATTTTGCATAATTATTATGCAAAATTTAAGACGAATTCCATTTTATTAACACATTCAAACGAAGTTAATTGTAAGTTAACTGTCTCCTTTTTCCTTTTGTAACATTAACATGCAAAGATAGAATACGAAAATTGTAAATCTGCATATAATAGTTCTTACCGATGTTACATCTTCTTATAAAAATTTCACGTTTTATACTTCATTCTCGCGCAAGCGTTGAGAGAAATTTTTTATGTAGAATTTTATAGAACCAACCGTCCACGCTTCGATAGGTTTTATATTTTTCCTGAATACTCAATCTTATTTTATACGCACATACATTGATTTACCACTTCTTCGTAAATATTATATATGTATAAAGTTATAAGCATAGAATTTTGCAAGAGGTGCTTTAAATTAGTAATTGATAAATATACGATAGTGCCTTAGTTGTTATATGCGGTATAATTTCCGCGAAGAAGAAAAAGATAAAAAAGAAAAATATATATTTAAGATAGATCCGAATTAACGAGTTATAAACTCTGAAAAATTATAAATTGAAAAAAATATTGATATTGATAGATCCATTGATATAATTCATTGTTTCGATTTCAAATGATTAAATACTATCTACGCTTTTAATAAAATGCAAATTGAGCGTAAAAACAATCACAAACTATTATAAACGAATAGGATTATATGATGAAATGGTACTTCAATTTGTGATAATAACATTTTTTTTCGTTAAGTGTACGAGATAATGATTATGATATATATATATATATATCATATATATATATATATTAATTATTCTTAAGAAACAATTTCTTCTAATTAAACGTTACATTGTTTCATGACAATTTTTCTTAATTTATAATGTAAGTATAGATAATTTAGTGAACGTCTTATTTATCGCATAGCTTTTCCTTTATGTTGCCTTTATGTATTTGGTATAGAGAAAGGGGAAAATATTTTTTTTGTTTTTTTTTTTTTTTCGTTTTTTTTTCTTTCTTTCTTTCTTTCTTTCTTTTTTTTTTCTTTCTTTTTTTTTTTTTTATCTATTGTCATAACCAATAATTGTAGTGTGATATGTCACTTAGATTATTAAATGTAGATAGTATTACAGTTATAATATCCGTAACATTTTAAGATTTGCATTTTTATCGATAAAACGAATGAAAGTTGACTTAAATTTATAGTTCTATCTAATTCCTTGTGTATGCAATAGATTTTGTATATAAATCAGGAATATCGTGTGTGAATCGAATGAATGTATGATATCGCTAATCTATTTCAATTATTTCTACTCTATCCAATCATTGTTTATTATCCCAGATCAGGTAGTCGATAGTCTTCTTTTGTAAGCAAATTCATATAAAATAAACAATATAGTAAACATCTTGTTTCATGCATTGCAACAAATTACCGACTCGATTCTTTTGTTTGTATCGCATTTGATTCGGACGATAAACGAAAGTTCTCAACAGTAAAAAAAAAAAAAAGAAAAGAAAAAAAGAACAACGCGAATATTGCATTAAAATCTGTACAACAAAATCTTAACGATCTTTCGTTTCACAAGTTACACCGTTCTGCTTGTTCACGGCTGTGTGCATTTTGTGCAACGTGTCTACGAAAAACAATTCTTTCGTCTTCTCGTATCGCTTGTCCGAACGATTGATTGAAAATCGAAGGGATCCGCTAACGAATCAAATCTGATCTGACTTGGCTTTTTTTTACAGTAAGTAGCTTCACCTTCTTTCAATACACTGTGAAAAAACTGTCGTCAACAACAACATCATAAATCGCTCCACTCGATGACGAACTCGACGAACTCATAACTCTCCAACGAAGATTTTCATCCTTCCCTTATAATCGACGGGTTATAAAAGATAAAATTCTCAGGCACAGAATCATCAAGTACACAAATTTTGAACTCCGCCCCTTCTCGACTCGAGCCTTGTTCAAATAACACATCATCATAGCTCCCCTCATTAGCGTTCTCGTTCCGTGCGTGAAGGAAGCGTCCGATTACAAGGCTGCTCACGCTGTGTTGTCTTTTTGCAGAGCGAAAAACGTGAAGACGATAGCAGCCAAGCCGAATCAATCTCGCGAGCCTAGATCGTCCAACGAGGAAGATCGGTTTGTCGTTGTCGAGGAGGGTGTCGATAACGAGTCGTGCGTTGTCGAGGAGGAGGAGGAGGAGGAGGAGGATGCCGCGGCATCGTGTCGATGCGAGTCGTGCGACGAAGATTTCGCCACGGAGGCTGCTCTGTTGGTGCACAGAACCGAGCGTTCGATCCTTCGAACTCGGGAGGCGTTGAGAAAGGCCGAGAAGAAATACACTTGCGACTCGTGTTGCGAGAGTTTCGCGAAGAAGGTGCAGTTGTTCAAGCATCGGCGAGGTCGGTGCAAAGAGTCGGCGAGGGGCGTGGAAGGGAAGCAGCGCAGGGGAAAGGAAAAAGCGGTGAAAAGGGAGGAGCAGAACGTTTCCTCGGTTGGCCCGATAGAGTGCAACGTGTGCCACAAGGTGTTCAAGAAGAAGAAGTACCTGAACGTTCACAAAACGTTGCACGGGGCACCCCATATATGCCACGTGTGCGGCGCGAAACTCACCTCGGAATATTACTTGAAAATACACATAAGAAGGCACAACAAGGAGTTCACCGAGTTCTGCCAGATCTGTAACAAAGGGTTTTATCTGAAGGCCACACTGAAGACGCACATGAGCGTGCACACCGACGACAAGCCTTGCACGTGCGAGATTTGTCACAAGTCTTTCGGTAATCGGGTCTACCTGAGAAGTCACATGAAGATCCATAGCCAGCCCGAGAACAGGAGGAAGTACAAGTGCGAGATATGTGGATTCGAGACGTTCTACAGCTACTGTTACAAGGAGCATCTTTGGACTCACACGGGGGAGAGTCAAGTGGCATGCGAGGTTTGCGGGAAATTGATCAGGAGGCAGTACATGAAAATTCATATTAGGATACACACTGGAGAGAAACCGGAGGTCTGTGAATATTGCGGGAAAGCGTTTAGCTCGAGGAAGTATCTGATCAAGCACAGAAGAACCCACACCGGCGAGAGACCTTACAAGTGTAAAATTTGCGAGAAACGTTTCACGCAACGGGGCACCCTGAGCGCTCATTTGCGCCGACACGAGACCGCCAAATGAGGAGAGAGGGTGTTTTCCTTGAATTGATTTTAGTAATAATAAAATTATTACTACCAACCCCTTTGTTTCGTTGTCACTAAGATGGTTGATTAATTTGAAACTAATAATAAACTTAATACTATTGGTTTTGGTTAATTAATTTATACAGGAAATCGTTCATTCTTATTCTCGTTGAAAGCAAGAGAACATCGAAGTTAACATAATATTTTGAAAAATATGGATTTTGATTTTTCATAGTATTGTTAAATTTCTGCTGCTAATAATAACTTGATATTCTTTTATGATCGGTGTTTGTGGTCGTTTGTATCGATTGTATAAATTGTATAGATTGCAAATATTGCAAGAACAGTATCGAGTTATAGAAATTAATTAGGGTAAGAAAATGCTTTTCTTTCGTATCGTTTTATGAGTGTTTTAATTATACCAATTTTAATTTTTGCCATGGATTGGTTGAGTTATATTAGTTTGTAACACGACAAAATGCATATATTGTATATAATGTAATAAAACTCGTTCTACGTATATTATTATATTGCTTGTAATATTTTTATATCTTGCAATTCATAAGGACAATATTAAAGTATTCGATTTAATCAAAATGTGTATCTACAACGATTATGATTAGTTTTCTTAGAAATCAGAATTAAAACTACTTTAATGGATTAGTACATTTGTTACTTCAAATGCTTGTATACGAAACAAAGTTATTGGTAAGTAACACATCTTTAAACAAAAAAGAATAATAATCTCGATATTATATTAGATTTTGAAAATCTTTTAAACAATTCGTGTAAAAAATTACGAAACTATATATATTAGAGAATCTTAATTAATTATCTTTCTGAAATTCTATTCGATCAATTTATCTATCACGATCCAATATTAAACTAATGTTTTACATAAATACATATATTTTACGACATAATATTTCATTTTTTTTTTTTTTTTTTTTTTAATTTCAATCTTACAAAAGAGTTCAAAAATATTGCCCAAAAGAGTTTCCAAGTTTCTCTTCTTTCAAAGCGTGTTACGACGTAACCGATATTATGCCATCGAAATACCGCACAGAGAAGAAATACTGCAATTAGTACATTCGTTCGAATGGAAAGGATCTTCTTCTTCTTCTTCTTCTTCTTCTTCTTCTTCTTCTTCTTCTTCTTCTTACCCGACACGCTTGTCACCTTCTTATTTACTCTCTGACGTGTTTTACGTGTTAACGATTATTGTCCGTTACAGGTGCGAGGAGCTCGAACTCGTGGAATCGAAAATAGAACAAATAGAAACTCTCGAGGACATGGAGCTGGTCAAGTATCAAAACGAAATCTGCAGCGAAAGCATCACAGTTGAAGAATTCGAAGAGATCAGCCATCAGGAAATAGTGACCACGGATTCGTTGGAGGAATCCGACGACACGGATATGAAGCTTGTTCTAGAGGAGGAACAACAACAACAACAACAACAACAACAGGGAAATCTTAAGAGCTTTAAATCGAGCAGAAGGTGTACGGTGATCTACGAATGCGACGTGTGCAACAAGAGGATGCGGAAGAGGCTTCAATTCTTGAAGCACAGGCAGGATCACGAGAGGAACGACGAGATGGTTGATCGTTGCGAGGAATGCGACAAAACGTTCCCCGACGAGGAGAAGCTGAAGAAGCACATGATCAAAGTACATCAGAAAGAGAAACCCTTTCAGTGCGTGCTTTGCAACAAATGCTTCAAAACGGAAGAATTCTTGAAGACCCATCTGAAGCAGCACAACAAGCGGTTCACGTGCGACATCTGCGGTATCTCGAAGGTATCCGGCTACGATTTGCGACTGCACAAGAAGAAGCACAACGAGGAGTACGTGACTCATTGCGAGATATGCGGTAAAGGGTTCTATACGAATCAAACGTTGGAGAGACACCTGCTCACCCACACTGGGGAGAAACCGTTCGTCTGCAAGATTTGCAACACTCCTTACGCGAGCGCCGCTTATCTAAACACGCACATGAAGTCTCACGGCGAGCGGGAGAAGCACAAATGCAACGTGTGCAACTTCGAGAGCTACTGGAAGGCGGCTTTGAAGGTGCACCTCAAGATACACACGGGGGAGAATCTCATCACTTGCGAGATTTGCGGCAAGTTGGTCTCGAGCAAAGCTTATCTGCAGATCCATATGCGTATACACTCGGGGGAGAAGCCGCATGTGTGTGAAGTGTGCGGGAAAGCGTTCAGCGTTCGAAAATATCTGATTGTACATTTAAGAACGCACACAGGTGAAAGACCTTACGAGTGCAAGGTGTGCCAGAAAAGATTCACGCAGCAGGGTTCGTTAAATTCGCACATGAAGTCGCATCACGAAAGAAAGTGAACCTCGTGTATATGTGTGTGTTGTTGAGTATGCATGAAAATTAGATTATCGTGAAGAAATTGGTGTTCGAGGATGAGAGAGGTGCGTGCACTCGTTCTCCTTGCAATTATTAGATTTTTGATATAATAGGTAGAACCTGGTAAAGAATATTTATATAAGACTTGGTCGGAGAAAATTGATTAGGTGTATTGTAAATGTTAAGAGATTTTTATGTATCGGCTACTATGGTGAATTTTTTGCAAGATGTTTCATTCTACTTCAGAAAATTCATTGAATATTCATTGTTTATTGTATATATATTTCTATTGTTATATTAATTTTTAAAAATGAAATTGTTTACTTTGATTTTTAAAATTTCTATTATTATTAAAATTATTATTATTATTATTATTATAATTAGTGCACTCATTTGTATGTATTTATAAAATTTAATCCTTAATATTGTACTTGAAAAGAAATTACATTTTTTCAATGATTTTAGCAATGATAAAATGTTACAAAAAGTTTAGCATGGTAGCCATCGCAGTGTTATGATAAATTTTTGTAATTGCTACTTTTTACTCAGGTTTATCCTGTATTTTTCAAATCGTATTTTTTACGAAACAAACTGATATTAGTAAGATTTTTCTAACAGCTTTACACGAATGGAATTATTACATTATAAAGCGACGTAATAAAATGATCGATAAACTGCATTAGCAAGCAGTTTTATAATTAGCACAAATTAAATTTAAAAATTAATTACGATACAATGAATTGCAATGAACGAAAGATTGATCATTGAATCAAAGAGATAGAATATCAGATAATTTTGTAGTAAGACTGCTTCTGATTTCAATATCAATATTTAAATAGCTCAAACAATTTAAAATTATTTTTACCTTAACAATAGAGATAATCTCGACATAGAAATAATAATTGTATCTTAGAATCTCGCGATATAAAAGGTGCCATAATATAAAAAATGATTCTAAAAGGAAAAATTAATTTTAACAAAATTAAATATAAAATTATATCTCGTTCGCGTACATTTTTATGTTCTTGTTTAATAATTTTTTAATAGAAACGTATATATAAAAAAAATATATATATATTGGAATATATATATATATATACAATTAGCAATATGATAAAAATAAGAGGATGATTTGTGTACAATAGTAAGAATATAACAAAAATAGAATAAAACTTGCAGCATGATAGCAATCTATTTTGTTAATTAATTATGTACGAATTATTTGCTAAAAGTATAAACAAACATGAAGAACAATTTATATTTAATAAATTTCGTGTTTATATGGATTTAAATTTATTAAATTCATCATTGATTTATAACAAAGACAATTATTATGCAGTTAAACGATTATGTATCGTGGTGATACAATTTTAAGAATTATATTGTAATACGCATATAATTAATCTTTTTTTTTTTTGTTTGTTTGTTTTCGTTAACTTTTAATACATTTGTACAACTTTTCATGTAAATACACATCGTCCAAGTTAATGACGCACATTATAGATAAGCGAAAATTTATCTCTTTATGCGAATAAACTTATTTTTTTATGTATTATGCGCGATATATATATATATATATATATACGTATACATATGATTCTGTGTTCATCTTTTATATTTTTATTTTCTAAAGAGTATTTTTTAAGGTGTATACGAAATATGATAATGGAAAAGATTATCTTGAGAAAGAAGATTGAAAAATACAGTAAAAATTTTTACAACACAAAATTTGTATACAATAATCCCGCTTTTCTTAGAAATGTACAAAAATTTTATTGAATATTAAGATGATATTGAAACAATTTTTATTTATCGCGAAAATGTCTTTTCGAAGGGAAGAACAACGAGTTTATAAATTATCTTTGTTAATCAAAAAAAGAAAATGATATATTATAAAAAATTATATATATATATATTCATACTATATATTCATACGAGCAACGAAATACAGACATTTTATCCTTACAAAAACTGTATTATTTCAACAAGAAACTTTATTTTATTCGACGAAAAAGATTTATATTTTTGTAAATAACGCACAAAATGATTTTTTAGTTCGAATTGTACAAGATTCAATCGAAGAAGAAAGAAGAGGAGAAGTAATTCGAAAAACCATTTCGCTCTTTATGCTCTATATATATATATATATATATATATAAAACATATGTTCAGTGTATATTTCGTCAAATGTAAATCAAGCTAAAATATTCGTTAATAAAAAAAAAAAAAAAAAAAAAAAAAGAAAGAAAACAAGTACCTTCCGCAATAAAAAAAAAAATCGAAAGTTGTCGTTAGATCTAAATGAATAAAATAAGAATCGCTATTGACGACACTTTTTTTTTTCATTTTCTTCGCAGATCGCCATCGATTACGAGGATCGAACCATCGTTCGAAGATATGATCACGGAAAAATCAGTGATAGTATTTTCGATGTTAAAAGAAGAGGACCACCGATCGACGAATGAAACACGACGGAAATACGACGAAAATTCGGAACGTTTCAACGCCAATATCGAAGAACGTTCTCGCGTAACTTCGAACGAGCAAGAGTGTAAAGGGACGTCGAAAGAAGAGGCGACTTCGACGAGGCAGCAGACGTTCTATCAGTGTCAAATATGCAGGAAACTTTTCAGGACGAAGAATCTGTACGAGGGCCACCTGGTGTCGCACAGCGACGCTCGACCGTATCAGTGCGACATTTGTGGAAAATCGTTCAAAAGGAGCAACACTCTAACCGTCCACAGAAGGATCCACACCCGGGAGAAGAACTTCGTGTGCGACGTGTGCGGCCACGCGTTCGTCCAAGCGTTCCAGCTGACCATCCATCAGAGGCGCCATTTCGAAAAGTACACGAGATACTGCGAGATCTGCAAGAAAGGATTCTTCACGAACGCCGAGCTCCACGGTCACATGAACGTGAAGCACGGTGCCAAGGAGCACGTGTGCCAGAATTGCGACAAGTCGTTCCCTAACAATCACAGCCTGGTGAAGCATCTCAAGTTTCACGACCCGAACTTCAAACCTGTGAAGCATCAGTGCGAGTTCTGCGGGAAGACGTTCGTCTACAAGAATTCGTTGGTGTTCCACGTGAAGACCCATATGGGCGAGAACAAGCACACGTGCCATCTCTGCGGCAAATCGGTGTCCTCCAAGGGATCCCTCCAGGATCATCTCCGTCTTCACAGCGGGGAGAAGCTGTTGATCTGCGACATCTGCGGCAAAGCTTTTCGCAAGAGGAGCACCTTGGTTGTTCACAAAAGGACTCATACAGGGGAGAAGCCGTACAGTTGCGACACGTGTGGGAAATCGTTCACCCAACATTCCACGCTGGTCGTTCACAAACGATATCACACGGGCCAAAGGCCGTATCATTGCGAGTTTTGTACAAAATCGTTCGTTTCCAGGTCGTCTTTGAACGCTCATAACAAAGTGCACGCGCAAGTGAACGCTGCTACTACTACTACTACTACTATTACTACTACTATCACGGTGAATCAAACGGAGTGAACGAAGGTTTTCTCTTTTTTTTTTTTTTTTTTTTTATGATATTATTGGTGGATATAATAAAAAGCTACGTTTTTTTCAAACAAAAAGAAAAGAAGACTTTGAAAATAAGTCTTTGAATTCATATTTGGATACACAAAGTTTTTGAAGAAGGTTGTAATTTTAGATGCTACTTTACTACCTGATCGATAAATTTATTTCGATTTTTTTACCACATATATAAAGATCGATAGAATGTAATTTTGTACATGTACATACGATAATTGGCTCGATAATTATATCGAAGGAATTTTTTTAACGGTGCCAAAGTTATAATCTGAAATTTTTTTTTCAGTTATATTTTTATACGTTTCTTTAACCCGAGAATGTAATCTCGTTTTACAGTTCCGCCTCTTTTTTAATAATATGTAAGGATGTATATAATAACGTTCTTGTTTATATTTCTTTTTACAGTATTACAGCATTTTACTTGTACAAAAAATGTAGTTTACAGCTGGGAGGGGAGCAAAAGGATCGTCCGATCTCCGAATGAAGTTGTAAATCGTTTTTTTTCCTTTTTTTTCTTTTTCTGTGGAACAACATATTTTTCCAAGTTACTTAATCGTCGTTTCTCAACTGTACAACTCTCTTGTTAAATAAAACGAACATGTTTGACATCGTCACCAACGATAAACACTGTGTTGTTATAGAAATAATAATTTCTACGAAGCACCGATACCACATTTTTTTCATTTATCATCGATCGTCGATCTCTAACAAATTTATCCGCCCTATCATTTGCCAATTTTTCCCCGGTCAGGGGAAAGATTCTCTTGAGCTCGCTTGCAGGTATTCGATTCGAGAAAATCCGCTTTCCGGGCGCGGAAAGACTGCTGCGTTTATCAAACGAGGGTTATCGTCCCGATACTGATCCGTCCCTTCGAATTTTTACATTTCAGGTACAACCAGCTACCTTTCTCCGAAGAGTATTACCCGATGGCGATGTTGACGAAGCTCGAGCTGGTGAAGAAGGACGTGGACGCCACGTCGCCTGTAAAAACGGGAGACACGGACGTTGCCAACAACTCGCCCTTTCCACCCGTGCTGAACCCGGAGCAAAGCTTCATCAAGCAAGAGGTGGCGGACGAGATCGACGAGGAGGATCTGCCCCTCGCCTACCACTGCAAGATATGCGGCGTGTTCTTCGCCTCTCAGGCGTTACTCGACAATCACGAGATCGAGCACAAGAGCAAACGGAAGAACACTTGCAACCAGTGTGGAAGGGTGTTCAGAACGTACGTGAACTTGCGCAAACACATGAAGAAGCACAACGGGCGGAAAGGCGGTGGTGGCCGCAAGGCGAGCAACAACGCGTCCACGGTTGCCAACCGTTCCAACATAAAGGTGAAGAAAGAGAAGCCCGAGATGGAGTTCATCTGTAAAACGTGCAACAAGGTGTTCAGACACAAGAGCAACTATCAGAAGCACCTGATGCGGCACACGGTCGGCGACCTCACTTGCAAACACTGCCCCAAAAAGTTCCGCCTGTTCCGCGACCTGACCAGGCACGAGAAGACCCACTTCTACCCAAGCTACATGTGCAAGGAGTGCGACTACGAGACCACGGTGTTGGCCGCACTGAGCATCCACATGCTCCGGCACACCGACAAGAACGATCTGCCCTTCCAATGCAACGACTGCGACAAACGTTTCCGCAAAGCGATCGATCTGCAGGAGCATTACAACATACACTCGGGCGACAAGCCTTTCGCCTGCCAGTTGTGCGGGACCGCCTTCTATCTCAGACGACAGCTCTCCGCCCATTGCAGACGCATGCACCCGGAGATGAAGGCGAACAAAGTGACGAGCACGGCTTGCGATATCTGCGGCCGAGTTCTCGCCACCAAGAGATCCTTGTTCCGGCACAAGGAGAGCCACAACCCCACGAAATTGTACCTGTGCGATTACTGCGGCAAGAGTCTGAGCAGCGCGGAACATTTGAAGAAGCACAGGCGCATCCACACAGGGGAGAAACCGTACGTGTGCGACATCTGTGGCAAAGGTTTCACCGATTCGGAAAATCTCAGGATGCACAGAAGGGTGCACACAGGGGAGAAACCGTATAAATGCGACCAGTGCCCGAAAGCTTTCTCGCAGAGGTCGACGTTGACCATCCACAGGCGGGGTCACACGGGAGAACGGCCCTACGTGTGCCAGATCTGCAATCGTGGTTTCTCGTGCCAGGGCAACCTGACGGCCCATCAGAAGTCGACCTGCGTGTAAACACGAGAGCGCGAGTGCCTTCTTCGTCGTCGTCGTCCAGGGTTAGAACTTTGAGGAGAGGAGGAGGAGGAGGAGGGGATCTCGAGAGTGTCGAGTTGTGTGCTGATTCTATCGAGACTGCGTTGGTCACCGCGTCTGGTGGTGCTGATAGAACATTTGCAGGAACGTTTTTTATGATCGCGCGACTGTGCAAGAAACGACGATGAAAACGAGAGAGAAGTGTGTGGATCATGGATTAATCTCGACCGATGAAGATTAAGAATTAAAGAAGCCGTACGAAATCGATCAAATGAATCTTCTTCTCCTTTTTTTTTTTTTCTTTTCTTTTTTTAATTTTTTTCTTCCTTTTTTTTTTTTTTTTTCTTTTTCTTTTTCTTTTTTTATACATATAGCCCACGATACCTTTTGTCAATCGTGTATAATTGCATTGCATTTGCGACTGAAATTGTATTATTTGTTTATTGTTACGATGTTCGATGATTCTTTTTGAAATTCTTTATTGTTTTAATAGCGTTAAGAACAATAACGTTTCTTCGTAAGGCAATTATTATTTTTTCTCGATTAGTCGCTCTCTTCAGCTGTGTAACATCAATTTAAAATTCATGTGTTGTACAGCAAACAATTTCTACGATTTCGTTTCGATTAATACTTTCGCTGTTACTGAAGTATATATATATATATATATATATATATATATATATATATATACACACACAATCCGTGCTCGATATTATTATTTATCGATCTTTATCTAAGAAGAATTCCTTGCTACTTCCTTACGCCTTTGTATCTTAAAAAAAAAAAAAAAAAAAGAAGAAAGAAAAATTGATACAAACGAGAAACAATAATACAATTAGAATTTTATACAAATTATACGCTTATTAACAATTATTATACAGTTTTGTCTGTATAACTCGAAACGTTTATATTTGAATGCATACGTATGCATACGTTATATTTATATTACAAATATAAATATAAATCTGTCAAAATCTGTGAAAACGTATACGCATATCGCAGTGATATAATTAGTTATTCGCTGAATCGTTAAATTTTTTTTTTTTTTTTTTTTAATAAAACATTACCATCGAAAAATGTAATTAAATGGTAATTTCAGTAGCAACGAAAGTGGCGAGAGAGCTACTACAGTAAGTTCCATGTTAGTTACGAATTATTGATACTCGTTATTATACGTTTAATAAAAGAACGATAATCTGGTGGGAAAAGAAAGAAAAAAGAACAAATCCGTGCGTGGCGATTTTTCGCTTCGATCGAACAACTTCTCATGCCTTTTCTCGATTGCTCGTTTCCCGAGCAAATTTCCCCTTCACACACATACACACATATATACATACATATATATATCACACATATATATTGCTCGTTAGGAAAGAGAACGATTATCAAAAAAAAAAAAAAAAACACAATGAGCATTGAACGAAACGTCTGTAGAGATCTGGAAGAAGTTATCGGCGAACGAAATGAAACACGTATAACATGTTTGAAAAGTCACGTTGTTGATTGCAGAGATCTCGGGAACGTAGATTGGGACGTGAAATCCGAAGCCAGCAGTGAGAGGACCATCGAGGTCTTGGAATCAGAACTAGAACCGCTTCCATCCCCACCCGAGCAAGAAGCGTTGTACGAATTGGCCGAGGAGGAGGCCGGTGCTCCTCGAGCCGAGGCCTCCTCCAACTCCTCCTCCTATCGCGCGACATTAAATCACGCAACGAGCGAGAGGCGAGCGACAATAGCGAGAAAAGTAGGGACGAGGTGGCACGGGTTCGAGGACGACGAGGATGAGAAACGTTACACGTGCTCCGTGTGCGAGTTGGAATTCGCCAAGCACAGGGATTACAAGCGTCACATGGTGAAGCACAGCGACGCCCGCCCCTACATATGCGCCACCTGCGGCAAAGCTTTCAAACGTTCCTCGGAGATATGCAATCACAGGCGGATCCATCGCGACATCAAGTACTCGTGCGAGGTGTGCGGCTTCACGACCAACAACAAGATCTCGTTGAGAATGCACCATAGGCGGGTCCACGAGCGGGATTACCGTTACCGTTGCGACCAGTGCGACAAGGGTTTCATGTCCAACTACGATCTGGAGGATCACAAGACGAGCCATCTCGAGACCAAGGCGTTCATATGCGAGTTCTGCGGGAACGGTTACTCGCAGAGGTCCTATCTGGTCTCCCACAAACGGGTGATGCACGGGATCAAGATGAGCACGCCCAAGGCGTTCCAGTGCAACGTGTGCAACAAGAGGAGCTTCGCGACCGAGCAGGAGCTTCGTAGCCACTTGAATCTCCACTCGCAGATGTTCCTGTGCGCGGAATGCGGCCAGAAATTCGCGACCAACTACGCGTTGAAGCTCCACTGCCGGAGGCACACGGGCGAGAAGCCGTATCAGTGCCCGTTTTGCCCGAAAGCTTTCGCCAGGTCGCCCGCGCTCAGGGTCCATAAACTGACCCACACAGGGGAGAGGCCGTACGTGTGCAACATATGCGGGCAGAGTTTCACGCAGAGGAGCAGCCTGATGGTGCACCACAAGAAGCATCCTGGAAATCATCCACCGCCCCCTCCCCTACCGCTCACCAGACTCGCCAAGGACAAGTCATAGCGTTTCTGGAGCATAATAATAATAATAATAATAACTAATAATAATAATAATAATAATAATAAGGGAGGAAAGGGATTTAGGGATTAATTAAACGTAGGATGGAAAAAAAATTTCGATCGATCGGTCTTTTCTCTAGGAGAGGAGATTTGTCGAGGTTTTTTTTTTCCACGTTTTCATCTTCGAAACCCGGTTTCTACGAATGTCTCATACGAATTTTTTTTAACTACGTTACGCTTGATTCCATTTGCGCTTTTCTTTCTTTTTTTTTTTTTTTTTTTTACGTTTCTTTTCCTTTCTTCTCGTTTCCGCTAATTAAGTTAAGTCCAACAACGGAATCACAACGGAATGACTCGAGCGTTTTTTTGTACATGGTCGATAATAATGGGTAATTGTTTATCGTCGTTCTCGCTTGTGGAAGTGAACGAGCAGTGGAGGAATTATTTATAACGATATTTTTATAAGATTCAGAATAAAAAAGCTGCTTAAATCCGTAAATCCGAAGTTTTGCAAAAGGGGGAAATTGTACGCCGTACATTTCATCGATGCAACAGTTCAAACAAACTGTTTTAATCCCTTAGCGTTATCTCTTGTATTCCGTTTAAGTTTCGAATTATTGTGAACTATTGTACAGCATCCTGGGGGAAAGAAAAAAAGAAAAAAAATAAAAAAATAAAAAATCGCGATGAAGCTTCCGTAATAATGATGATTCGAACGACGAAGATTGATTAAGAAAAACTTGCTTCGTTAGTGATATTCAAATGTTCAAGTTGATTATTATCGAGAGAATAAATATGTACATAAAAGTAAATGTACTTAAGCGAAAGTTGGTTGGTGTAAAGTACAGTTAAACGATTGAATTGCACGATTAGGAAGGAGTGAAAATGGCGTTTAATAAAAAGAATAGATCGTTTAAGTATAACGAATTACGAGCCTTACGAATGTCGATCGTCGATAATGAAGAAGAAGAAGAAGAAGAAGAAGAAGAAGAAGAAGAAGAAAAAGAAGAAAAAGAGAGTGAGAGAGTGGGAGAGAAAGTAAGATAGCGTGAGAATGGAAGCGAGTTTCGTGAACTTCGGTTGTTCTAGAAGCTGTGACAATTTTACTAATGTAAGTAGACACTGAACTGTAAATTCACACATTAACCCGGAGATCGAATTGTTTCAGTGCAATGTTCGACGCATTCATTGCTTGTACTGAATTCTTTGTTCCTTTAATTAAATCCTTTTCAGAAATCGTTCGATTGTTCTCACTACATACATGATTATATATATATATACTCACTCTTTGTGTTATTTTACCCGCATCTGATTCCTCGCCTTATTTTTTTTTTCTTTTTTTTTTTTTTTTTTTTTTTTTCACCTGTTCGACACATAATATACAGCGTGCAACATTTATTATTAAAAGCTCGATCATCGACAGGAGTCGCTCTCTGAATAAAAACGAGACGCTCAAAGGAAGCCGATCTATTCGCCGCTATGTCTTCTTGATTTTCTTCCTTTTCTTTCTTCTCTCTCTCTCTCTCTCTCTCTCTCTCTCTCTCTCTCTCTCTCTCTCTCTTTGTTTCGCGTCGTTTCGATCACGTTTCGATTACGTTCTGACTAAACGAATGGATGTTTCAGGAGGTCTGCGATCGCGGAAACGTACTTGATGGACCAGGATAGAAACTATCGAGTAACCGTTGTAGAGGATTCAGTGCCGTTGGAAATCAAGTTGGAGATTGGCGAGTATTCGGATAACTCGAACAGAAACGAAAGCAACGTGACGAACAACTCGTTGGAGGGGATAGAGTTGGACGAGCCGATCGTCGACTCGGTGAAAACTGTTCTGGTGCCCGTCAGGGATCCGGTGACCAAGGAGGTGAGGAATATGTTGGTGCCCGTTGAAGTTAGGGACGAGACTGGATTGAACGTGATCAAAAGCGTGCTTATACCGTTCGAGGGTGACGACGGTTTGGTTTCCTACGAGCTTAAAAAGGTGTTGGTGCCTATCAAGCCGGAATTGAACTTGCCCCCCCAGAATAAACCTAAGGAGAGGCGACTGAATTGCAAGAGGGGGCAGAGGAAACGGAAGAGGGAAGAACGAGACGAGCAAGAAGAGATATTATCGGAAGGAAGGATGGAGGTGATCGACGACAAGCAGACGGAGGAGTCGAAATCGGAAATCGGGGCAGATTTGAAGGAGGAAGTGGACGAGATATTGGACACTTTGAGGAACGTTTGCCCCCTTTGTGAAAAGTGTTTCAAGGACGAGGATCAGATGCATAAGCACGTGGCGAAAACGCACAAGAAGCCGTACAACTGCGACAAGTGTCACAAAGGTTACTTCTCGGACTTGGCCCTCGAGGAGCATCGAAAAACGCACGAGGTGGTCTCCTTTCATCGATGCCCCGTCTGCCAGATGCAGTACAAAACCGTGACAGGGCTTAAGCACCATCGGATCCGCGAGCACACCGACATAGAACCGAAATTCGTCTGCGACTTTTGCGGGAAGAGATTCAAATTGAAATTGGACCTGAGCCTTCACATAGACAGGTCTCACATGAACGCCACCTACGTGTGCAGATTCTGCGGGATGGCTGTGAAGAACATCGCTCACCACGAGGCCAAGCATCAGAAGAACAAAGAGATCGTCTATCCCTATTGCTGCACCATCTGCCCGAGAAAGTTCAAAGGTTGGAACAGCTTGGAGAATCACTTGCTGATGAAGCACAAAGCTTCGAAGGAGGGAGCTTCGGACATGCTGAGAACGCTTTGCGAGAAAAGATTCGAGTCGAGAAGCGATTTCTATCAACACGTGTTGAATCAAACGGAGGTCCAAGTGAAGCGGCACAAGTGTGACGTATGCCAGAAAACCTTCACCTCGCAGTACAATCTTCGCAATCACATGATCCTCCATTCCCAGACTTACGCGTGCACCCAGTGTGACAAGAGTTTCGCCACGAACTACTTGTTGAAACTGCATCTTAGGAAGCACACCGGCGAACGGCCGTATCAGTGCAAAGTATGCTTGAAGACGTTCGCCAGATCTGCTTCCCTTAGATTGCACAAACTGACTCACACTGGCGAGAAACCGTATGCGTGCGATTTGTGCGGTCAATGTTTTACTCAGAGGGGCAGCATGATGTCGCATCGCCGCAAGCATCCGCCTCCTTCCCCTTCTCTGTTGCTCACCAGTCTCGAGAATAACGAGCATTAGAGATTGGCAGAGAGGGGATGAACTTGAGATCTTCTCTATCTATAAATTTGAAACTTTTTTTTTTTTTTCTTTCTTTTTTTAATCTAGTGACCAGTAAAGAAGAAATTTGAATATTTTGATATAGGGAACGATGCAAAAGAGTGGAATTAAAAAATTCGATTATGCAATATTTCCACGTAATGTAATTCATATTTTGTTTCGTTTTTTTTTTTTTTGTTTTTTGTTTATTACATAGAATAAGTATTCATCAAGTTTTGCATATCAAGTTGTCAATTTTCACATTTCTGTTTTCTATATTAATTTTATTTATACATAATGATATTTTTATAATTGAGAAAGAGAGAAAGTTTGCCTTTAATTCGATGGTTTCCGGAAGAAGGTTTCCGTTCTACGTATTTTTTTGTTCAAAGATTTATAAACAGTATTATCGTGCATTCTAATGACTCTCTTTCTTATATGCATATATATATATATATATTCGAACGTTGTAAAGAATAATTTATAAACTATCTTTCTTCTTTTCTTTTCTTTTTTTTTTTTTTTTTAACCATACGAAATTTCATACGTTACCAGCACCAATACTCGAACCATATACAAATCCACGTTTTATATAAGATTAATAATATATGTTAAGATTATATAGTTTATGCGACGAGATAAATATCTAACTTTGAAATATGAGAAATTGTTAAAATTGTTAAATTGATTGACCAATGAGGAAACAATTATTGTAGAATGCAATTGTTACGAAAATACGAAGGGAGCAATGCAAATAGAAAATATGAAATCGTGTTGCCTGTACATTTGAGTGAGTATCGCGTCGATTGTAAGGATGAATATACGATGAAACTCAAATTTTAATAATTTAAATGACTAACTATAAATTTGTTAATTTATATTCGATGCATTTATTAATTGTATAGGATTATTTGTTCCTTCGATTAAATCAATTTTTAACAATTGTTAAAACACGCATTGCACGATTTTTGCATCCATTCGATTATTTTCCTATCTACTTTTTTTTTTTTTGGTTAACTGTAAGCATAAGATTACAGGAAAGTATATGCGTATAAAATAAATAAGATTATTGACTGTTACAGAATTGACTTGGTTTTGCAACCAGATCTACCCAATTTCCAACTATTTTTTCGTTCCATCATATTTTCATTAACTCTTCTACGACTGACTGAACGAATCGATGTTTCAGGAATTCGACGATGATGGAAATGTCCAAGGAACTGGACTCGATACAACGACACGTTACGTTATGTCCCAGATCGAATGTCCCGGATCAGGCAATGATCGATCAACTGCCATTCAAATGTGAAAATGAATTAAAGAATGAGACATCTCTAAGAAAAATCCTAAGAAATTGTAACAAATTGGTTATTAATAAACCAGAGACGGTGAGGAAAAATGAAAACAGTTTAACGAATGATTCGTCATTGAATGGAGTTAACGTTGGTTTCATTTCGAACAGGATTATCAATCATATTTGCTCGAAAGATGTTGACAGTGATTCATTGTCGTTCGTGAAAACGACGAAGCACGATCCAACTGGAAGAACGCAGAACGATTTGTGCATAAATTCAGTGGCACAGGTATTGGTTGCGATCCGAGATCCAGCGACCAACGAGATCAAAAATATACTGATGCCGATTGAAACGAGAGATGCCTCTGGATTGAACGTAATTAAAAGCGTCCTTGTACCGATTCGTGACTCGAACGGTGTTACATCGTACGATATTAAAAAAGTAGTGGTGCCTATCAGACAGACGGAGTTAAATTTGTGCCAGCCGCCGAAACTCGAAAACAAGATATTGATGGTCGATACAAGTACAGGTAAACCTGTGAAAAACGAGGGAAAAGAAGACGAACGAATAATATCAAACGAGAATGAAACGAGAAGAATAAATGAGCAAATAACGTTAGACGCTCGACTTCATCCTTCATCGGAAGAAGCAAGGAAAAATTTAACGAAAGATGAGAAAAAGGAGGGTCAGACAGAATCGAGAAAAATAGTATGTATCCGAGAAAGCCAGAAAGAAGAAACGGATCAGATATTAGAAACTCTGAAGAACGTTTGCCCTGTATGTCAAAAAGTGTTCAAGAGCGAGGACATGATGCAAAGGCACTTGCGCAAGTTTCACGAGAAGACGTATCCTTGCGACAAGTGTAGCAAGTGTTATCCATCAAAATTATCTCTGGAGGAGCACAAGAAGTCGCACGAGGATGACTCTTACTTGCAGTGCTCCATGTGTCACTTAAAGTACAAACGTAAGATAGGGCTGAAGTATCACGAGATCCGCGTGCACAGCGACGTGGATCCAAAATTCATGTGCGATTATTGCGGGAAACGGTTCAAATTGAAACTGGACCTGGGCGTCCATATCGAGAAGATACACATGGGGATCGCCCATATCTGTAAAATATGCGGCAAGGTGGTGAAGAATATCACGCATCACGAGTGGCAGCACGACAGGGTGGCCAAGAAAGTCGTTTACAAATACAGTTGCGATCTTTGTCCAAAGAAATTCACGACTCGCAACAATTTGGACAACCATTTGCTCATGCACAAAGACGGGTTCAAGTGTACCCTTTGCGACGAAGTTTTCTCCTCGCCATTCGCGCTTGGCAGCCACAAGAGCACGAGGCACAGGCCTGGCGCCACGTGCCCCATTTGCGAGAAAGCTTTCAACAGCACGAGCAATTTTTATCAACACGTGCTCACCCACGCTGGGGTCAGACCGTATAAATGCGACATCTGCGGCGAAGATTTCACGCAAAGATCCAGTGTTCTGAGACACCGAAAGACTCATCCTGGACCTCTTCCTCCTTTGACGGATCCAACTCCTATTGCGGATACCGCTAGGAAGATATTGGAACAACTTTCGAGTGCTTGAACGTATTTATGTAACTATGCTGTATGAAGATACGAAGAGAAATGGATGCATTTTGAAAATACACGGTGATTGATATTGTGGCACAAAGTTTGGAAGAAGATGTATGATCTTTGTTGCATATGGTAATTGAACACCAACCAACGTATGCGTCGTCGTTACGTTAGTAGTAGATTGATTTATCGTTTCATTCGTTAATGAAATTCAACATTTGTGAAATATTCTATTCTTGAGACTGATTTTGATTTCTTTTTTTTTATATACAGAGAATTTTATTTTAAATTTGATAAAGAATAGATATTTGAAGATATAACTTATATATAAAAGTTATAAGTTATGTATATTATATCGTTTACATATTGAAGAAACGTATTAACGTTCCTTTGTTAATCTAATACTTTATTAAATATTAACATTTTATTTAGTAGTATTTTAATTGAATACTTATTTTGTAATAAATGTATATAGAAAATTATAAAAATATCCGTTTTATTTTAAATTATTTTGGTTAAATTACGATTTGAGATGTGATATTTAAGTTAAGTTATTGATTTGATTTTCTGAGTTTAATATATTTTTAATGAAATTAATTTATCATGTGTCGAAATACGAAAGTGATCATCCAATGATTTCACACAAATGACGTGAAAATATTGGCATTTAAATATCTCAGTTGTTTTAATATAGTGTATATTAAATGACGCAAAAGTAAGTTACATTTTTCATATATTCAAATGTTATGTAAATCATGTTTTCACATATTTTTTTATCAATACATACTTGATAATTTCTATTTTAAGAAAAGATATTGTTCAACTATATGTATTCAATATGTAAAATAATTTTTTTTTTTTTTTTTTTACGAATATTCAAAGTTTTGTTCTTTTAGACTAAACAAATTTTAAAAGTTTATTAAGAACAATTATAATTACTTTATATTCCATAAATAATAATAATAATAATAAATCATATATTCTTCTCACATACTGACACACAATATCCTTGTTTCAGAGGAGAAGCCGACTCAGAAATTCAGCAAAGAAATCCAGAAAGAAATTCGTCTTGTTGTTTAACTGAAGAAGTGGATTTACAAAATCAGGAGAAGGACAAAGCATCAAAAATATCGAATCGAATTCCATGGACGAATTGCACAAAATCAGAAATTCATCCGGAAGAATCACAAAAACAAACTGAACTCTCCATTCGCGTGAACTCTAAAAGTTTACAAGATTCTACGAGAAATTTAAAAGTTTCAAAAATAAATTCTCGAAATTCAGCCTCGTTGAAAAGAGCAGAAATCGAATCGATTATCCCAAAGAAGGAGGAAGTCGAGGTAGATCAAGTATTGGATAAGATCAAAAACACTTGTCCGTTTTGCGAAAAGCACTTCGATAACGCGAAGAAGGTTGAGAATCATGTAATTTATGTGCACAGAAAACCGTATAAATGCGACATGTGTAAGAGAACGTGTCACACAGCTCGAGCATTGGAGGAGCACAAGATGATCCATCGATCGGATTATTTCTTCGAGTGCAACATCTGTCGCGTGAAATACAAGAGCGAAGACAGCTTGAAGAGGCACAATATGCGAACCCATAGCGATTACGAGTCGAAATACATATGCGAGCATTGTGGCCGTAGCTACAAATTGAAGACAGACTTGACCCATCACGTGAAGAGGTCGCACGCCTCAGAGCTACAGATTTGTCGATTCTGCGGGAAGGAAGTGAAGAACGTGAAGGCACACGAGTGGAGGCATCAGAAACGTGACAAAGAAACGACATACGTGCACACTTGCCACTTGTGTCGCAAGAAGTTCCTTCACAGAAGCAGATTGGACAATCATTTGAGACTCCACGAGAAAGGCTTTAAATGCGAACAGTGTGGCAAAGAGTATGATGGAACACGTGAGTTAATGAATCACAAAAGGTTCAAGCATGGCCGAGTGAAGATTTTCACCTGCGTCTTGTGCCAAAAGGCGTTCCCTTCCAGCAGTAATTTTTATCAGCACGTGTTGACCCACGCTGGCATCAGGCCCTACAAATGCGATGTTTGCGAGGAAGATTTTACTCAGCGTTCTAGCCTTTTGAGACACAGAAGACATCATCCTGGACCACTTCCCCCGTTGCACTCGACTCATCCGCAGATCGCTGAATTGGCCAGGAATTATTTGCAGAAACTACAGATCGACAAAAGCTTGGACGCGAGATTATGATCGTTTTTGAAATCACGTTCTTCGCGAATTGAGACTTGGAATGGTGGTTTCAAATAATTGAGACGCTGCTTTTTTGGCGACAGTTTAAAGAATTTTAGAGGACAATTTGAGATTATTAATGTAAGTGATTTATACTCGAGATACGTTTATTTTTCATTAAAAAAACCATGTTTTGATTGTAATGACGAAGATTAAAGTTGCGAAAATTTGATAATGTTAATGAGCAATTTCCGATTTAAGAAATTTAAGAAATTATTTGATGATACTTTTTAAACTTCTTATTTTACAATATACATTCTTTACATTCTAATTGAACGATACAAAAGGATATTATAAATAAATAAAAATAATAAACAATTCAAACGATAAATGAAATAGAATTGAAATTGTTGCATATTAATGTATAATGTAAGATTATAAATAAGGTGGAAAGATATAAGACTGAAAAATTATTTATAATAAGTTGAAATATCAAATTCTAATATTATCATATACATATATATTTTTGTAATAATAATGAAAAATATTTTTGTACATTTGTATTTAATATTCAAATCATTATCTTTAGAAATAAAGATGAGAATTATTAATTTCAACATATACAAAAAACAAGTTAACATTCCTTATTTCAAATTATTCTAATTTATGTATTACCGAATAAATAATAGAACTTTAAATTAATAGTTAAAAAAAATTCAAAATTTGTAGTTTGACCTATTAAAAAATATTTATCCTAACAGAAGAAATTTAAGATTTCGATAATTCAAAATTATTCTTCAATATATAACAGGAAGAAGAAGAAGAAGAAGAAGAAGACACGTTGAGTTTATTAAAATCAAATTTTATTGTTATATTAATAAATACTCCCATAAAAATACTCCTAATTTTATACTATAAATATACATGACTATTATCTTGACTTTCATCTTTCATTATTATCATCATACTATAGTAAAAATAATTCTTAATATTCTTTTTTTCTACAGTGTAATTAATACATGTGTCTTTGAAACACACACCGAGAAATCTTATCGCACATCCAGGGTTCTAAAGGAAGAGCGAAATCAATTTTTAAGAAATAATTTTAAACATATTCCAGCTGCATGCTCTCTCATGTTTAGCAAAGTCAAAAAAATAAAAAAAAAAAAAAAAAGAAAGAAAGAAAGAAAGAAAGAAAAATAAAAAAAATAAAAAAAAAAGAAAAGACAAATCACCTTATCCTCTCACACACCTGATCCCAAAAAATCGTAATCGACTGACTAGCTTTGTGGTTTTTTAGGTACAATGCGCTAGACCCACTCGCTCCAACTTTTCTGATAGTAAAGCTAGAAGATAATTACTTTCGGATACCAACGTCGCTGAGCGTGTTCATGATGAAGGAACCGAATCCCAACGGAGAGACGAACGCCCAATCGTCGAAAGACGACGCCGAGTCGGCGAAAACGAACAACAACGAATTGGAAGAGAAAACGAAGGATAGCGCGAGCACCGACGATCCATTCGACGAGCTCGACGACGCACCCTTGGACTTCCGGAAACAGAGGCAAGAGCAGGAGAGGAGCAAATCGAGCAAACAAGTTGCAACAAAGAAGAAGGTGCACACCTGCGAGATCTGTTACGCCACGTTCGACCGTAAGAGCAAGCACACCAGGCACATGTTCAAGCACAGCAACTCGAGGCCCCACAAATGCGCGATTTGCTCGAAAGGGTTCAAAACGACGGCCCACCTGTCCAGGCACATGGAGGTTCACGACGAACCTGTCAATTTGCACGCGTGCAGTCTGTGCGACTTCAAAGCGCGCACCAAACCCTACCTCAAGATCCATTACATCAGAAAACACACGGAGGATTACAATTACAAGTGCGAGCAATGCGGGAAGATGTTCAAGGTGCAGTCGGATTACACGACTCACGTGAAGGATCACGACACGGAGTCTTGCGTCTGCGACATATGTGGCTCCTCTTACCCGAGCAAGAGCTCCCTCTACTTCCACAAACATTACAAGCACAAGACGAAGGTGAAGAAGTTTCAGTGTCAGACGTGCAAGAAGAAGTTCAAGACGCAGAAGAATCTGGACAGTCACATGGAACTGCACAAGATCAAATACGTTTGCGAGCAATGCGGTATGGAGTTCAAGAGCAAATACGGCCTCACCAAGCATCTGAGGACTCACTCCGGGGAGAAATCTTACTTGTGCGCGATTTGCGGGAAGACGTTCGGGTGTCTGAGCTCGCAGAAGATCCATCTGTTGACGCACGTCGGTGAACGGCCTTACGTTTGCGACATCTGTGGGCAGAGCTTCACGCAGAGGTCGCCCATGATGCTGCATCGCAGGAAGCATCCCGGGGTGCATCCGCCGCCCCCGCCGATTAAAATAACGAACCTGCTTCACGGTGTACAGGACAAAATAATCGTGAACAAGAGCAGCAAGTAAATGCACAAAATCAGGTGGACAATGTACATTCTCTTTTCTTTTTTCTTTTTTTTTTTTTCTTTCATTTTCTCTTTTTTTCTTTTTCTCCTCTCTGTTCAATGTAAAGTTAGAATGTGAAAAGTATGGTGAGCGGGAGCATCGATTTTTCGAACGGTTGTTAACAATTTGTTCGAGTGAAATCTCTTTCTAGTTTGAACCGCTTTTCCTGTGAAATTAATTATGTTCCATTAGGTCGTTCAATTTTGAGGAAGGTTAAGATAAGAAGTTTTTTTGTGGGATCGGTGTACAAGTATTAGATCGACAGACTGCGTCGTGTTCCATCAGTCTACGTGATACGTAAGTTCTCCTTTTTTTTTTTAATCCTAAGAGAAAAAAATAAATTTGACTGGATGTGGTGAACATTTGGAGTAACGTTTGAACAACGTTTGTGGATACGTTGCAAGATAATCTTGGATTTTTTTTTTTTTAGATACACAACGAATTTACTATTGTTATTATTATCGATTAAATTGTAACGAGTTGTATAATAGAATGTTTTTCTAGGAATTTCGGATCATTTTATACAAGATATTTAAATTATTCTTTTTCTATTGATCGAAGAAATCATTGATCCGTAATTACGATGAATTGTACATATTGTGTTCATATATTTTTCCCTGTTTTTCTGTTTTTCACTTATGAAGTGTCATATTGTTTGCTTCTAACATTAACATCTCAGTTGGAAGAAATTGTAAGCGTAATTTTTCAATTTAAACAGCTTGTTTTAATCCAACGTTGTGCGCGTCGATTCAAGCGAAATAAACGTGATATTTTTGTACAGTCTTGAAATATTGTTTCCTTAAAAAAAAAATTAATCATTTCGCTTGGAAAATTTTTAAAATCATTTACCCATACGCTTTGTGACGGTAGAAATGTTAATATTTTAATTAATTGTTAATTTTTTTTAAATGAATTTGTTTAAAAATTCGATATTTAAATTATTGATATTCACGTTTGATATTCTTTGTTTTTCGATTCGTTTAACGAACTAATATATTGTATTATATAGAATAGAACGATTGTAATATATGAAATGATGTAAATGACGAAATCTTTTTGAAAACTTGATATAAAGTTTCAATCAAATAAAAATTAACGAGCATGTAAAAATCATAGCTAATATATCATAGCTACTAATATATCATATTGAAACTTTAAAAAAGAGAGAGAGAGAAAAAAGTCAAATTTTGTATCGACAAAATGCACGTAAAAATAACTTTTATATGAGCATAAATGTAACGTGAAAATATGTAATATACATATTGATTTATTCTTACGAAAAAAAATTTATATTACTTGTAAATTTGAAAAAAAAGAATATTATGTAAAATAATTTTTACGAATTGTATTATTAAGAAATAATGCATAGAAAAATAATTTTTTTAAATTAATTCTTCTTATTATTATTAGCTTGTTTTGTTACTAATTCGTTATTTTTCTTTCTAGTGGAGAAAGAAAAAAAAAAATTAATCGCCAATACATATCAAAACTTTCAACTTCATTTCTTTCATATTTATAATTTTAATTTTACATTTCATGTCTGTCGTATGTAATAAAGACTAAACCAATAATTGTAATTACTTACAACAGGTATCTTTAATATATAATTATAGATCTAATTGTTTTAATCGTTTTCTTAATTTCTTTTCAGTAAAAAAAAACAAAAACTCTAACAATTTTCAGCGGCTAAGACAAGACTCTCCATAAGAAGAAAAGACGTTCGTTAATTTCTCTCCTAGCTGATATCGATACTCCGTACGTTCTCCACGAAATAATTAAATTACCGCGATATTTTTCCTCCGATTAACATAGTTCTTTTCTATTTTTAGGCCGTTACCACGCGATCCTCTTGTACAAACTTGCCTAGTGGTAGCCAAAAGGTCGATAAATACTTTCTCCTGCCTGTCGAGGAATCAGTGTAAAAGCAACCGGAAGAGGATTCTATCGCGACAAACATTTGCATCAAGACTGAAGTAGAAGAAGAAACATCTGAACAACAATTTATCGAATCTCAATCACAAGAATAACACAGATAAACGAGAAGCCTTCGATATCGAAGCCTCCATGTCTTTCTGTTCAAATATCTTTAAACTTGACATAGCGATTGGAACAACAATATTGCAACAATGAATCTCAAAAGAGGTTCTCATTCTCGAGGAGCCTTAAAAAATTATTCTCAACAAAGCTCAACGAGTTATTCTCAACGAACAGAGTTTTTTAGGTGCAATTACTGTTTCAAGATATTCAGAAGAAAGGATTCGTTGACATGACGACAACAGTGGAAAGATGGATCGTGAATTCATGTCGAAGAGGAGCAACAGTCTGAAACGTCAGGATGCACAGCAAGTGTTACAAATGTTATAAATGTTCCAAGATGTCCTAAGATGTTCAAATTGAACACTGATTTGACCAAGCATCAAATGAAACACGTGATAATACCATGCCCTTATGAATGTGAGAAGACGTATCAGAACGAGTATTTTCTTTATATATATCAGACCAAGAATCGCAGAAGCGCTTGCTGTATACATTGCGAACGGATTAAAAGTAAATCACGACGCGATCGCATCAAATAGGAAGATATTAATCAAAGCACCATCTTCGAGGAAATCGAAGATTGAGGTGAAAGCGGTGTTCAAGTGCATCCAGTGCAAATGGCGGTTGAGATCTTGGAAATTGCTTCGTAAACATATGCAGCGATATTTGCTGAGTTATATTAATTATATTATATTAATTTAAGAGGCCTTTAACATTGTATATAAATAGATCATTATATAAGTTGGATTCATAAAAATAAGAATATCAGAGGATTTTATTTTCTTCTGTTGAAAATATTGAATATTATTGATGTAATAATGAAAGTTTGATTAATACTCGTTGTAGATTAAGCGAAAGAAGAAATATTTGTAATAGTTGTAGGTATACGCGATCAGGGATTTATTGTAAGTACAAAATAAACGATAGTAAGTATTTATCGTTTTTATTAAAGTAATATATATAATATATTATTATTATATCTTATAAATTTTTTTGTATTATTAACATAAGAATTACAATGTTATGGTAATTTGAAAATGATATGCAGTGTCCTATGTAAGTATTGTAATTGCATACATATACATATTGCATAATTTTTGCATCAATGTTTTTAAAAATATTAATCTTTGACAAATATTTAGAACTGAACAACATTTGGATGAAAATTAAAAGTTAAAAAAATAACAGTGATAATGGTGATAAATATTCTGAAGAATAGAATTCTAATATATTCAAATATAAAATTTAAAAGTTTACTTCTTACTTCTTTCAGGTGAGTTTTTCTTTTATGAGTCTTTCTAATTGTTTTTCTTCTTCGTTTTATTCTAATATTTCTAATGTGAAAATATTATTTTGTGTAATAACAATAAATGGATTAAGCATGTAGTTATTTGAAAATTTTCTAATTAATTAACATTTAACGTTAAAAAGAAATTATTATGAATTTTCAAAGAAAGATTTCATCAAGAATCACCTGCGTTCTATATATTCACGAAAAAAAAAACATTTGATTATTATAAATCCTTTACTATATCTATATCAGTAATGAATAATGATAAAAAAAATATTGCTACATAGTACATAGATTATTTTAATCAATAAAAATTATTTTTTATTTTCAACGTAAAGTGAATAAACATGGCGATTACAAAAACAGAATGTATGTGATAATACGATAAAAATTGGATTTTTTTTTTAATAAAATATGATAATATTTAATAATAAATAATTATATTTACTAGGCACTAAATTTTTTTATCTATGATATCAATATTACTATATATATCGATATAAGATGATAAAAATGTTGATGATATTTCTGTTTGTTAGTCATTCAAGTTTTATTGTGTTTCATCATCAATTAATAAAAGTTTTTCGAAGATTTTATTTAAAATCTACAATAAAATTTAAATTTTCTAATCAAGCTTTTGTAAATAACAAATACGATTAAGTTATATATATATGAATATACGACCATCTTTAAATATTTATTCTAATCATTTTTGTAATATTTATAATTTGTTATGTTAAATTTTTTATATTAGGTAAGGAAATTAATAACTTATTTCTTAATGAGATACTAACATGAAATGTTTTACCAATTGTAAATGGAATACAAATTCAATAACTTGTACATAATCCTACAATCATTTAACTTCCATTAGAATACAAGAGAAGAAAATAAATGCTCTATATCGTCTTTTTATCCAGACTTTCGTAGATGTCTTAAATCTTACTGACTAATTTCATTCATGTTTTAGGAAATCAACGCAGCGTTTAACATCGAAGAGCAAAGCCATCGCTGGTAATCAAACGAGAAACCAATTAAAATCCTCGTACAAATCGTCAAGCATCCTACAAAGAAGAATCCTGTTCCGAGCATCGAAAAATCGAAAACGCAGAAGCAACAGGCGTTTGAACAACTCTTCTAGTCGCATTGAAACGAAAAATATTCCCGCCAATTGTACAAATTTCAAACAAGGGAAAATAAAGGAGGAGAAAAGAGCAAACAATTGTTCGGAAAAATTGAAAAATAACGAGAATTGTTCGCAGCAGGATCATTTGTACAAAAAACTCCACGATGGCACGTATACCTGCGACATTTGCCAAACCACTTTCGAACAGAAGAGCAAGATCCTCCGCCATATTACCAGCAAACACAGCTTCCATCGACCGTTCAAGTGTTCAACTTGCGACAAAACGTTCAAGTATAATTGCGACTTGAAGGCCCATCGGTTGGTCCATCAAGATATCGATTCCAGTTTGTTGCATTGCTGCGACAAGTGCGATTACCGCACGAAAACAAAGAACAATCTCAAGTCTCACTACATCAGAAGGCATACCGATGATTACAAATTCGCCTGTGAACATTGTGGAAAACGTTTCAAGATGGAGTGGGATTTGAAGTTTCATATCGGGACGCACAGCAATTCTCAGCACATGTGCGACATCTGTGGAAAATTTTACACGAGCAATTATTCGTTGTACAAGCACAGAAAGGTGGCGCATCTGAACGAGTACAAGTTCCAATGTAACGTTTGCAACAAGAGGCTGTTGACGCAAGAGAATTTGGACAATCACATGCAACAACACAGTAGAACGTACGAATGCAAAGAGTGTGGAAAGGTGTTCGCCTCGAAGAGGTATCTGGCGACGCACACGACTACTCACACAGGTGTGAAACCGTACACGTGTAACATCTGCAAGAAGAACTTCAGAACGTCTCATATGAGGAATACTCATCTATTGACCCATTCTGCGGAAAGGCCGCATATTTGTGATCTCTGTGGACAATCTTTTAAGAGGAGATATTACATGATAGAGCATCGAAGAAAGCATCCTGATGCTCATCTGTCCTCGCCTCCTGTGCCTCTTGGGAAGAGAAAAAGTGTCGTCGAATTGGGAGCTAATACCGTTGCTGACTTCCAATCAGAGATTTCTTTGTAACATAATAATATATTTTATTAGATTTCGCAATAAGTTTATCTCTAATAAGCTTTTGTACTTGTATCTGTCTATGTTTTAAATATCTTGTACCATTTTAATCTATGTTTTGAAGGAACTTATGCTATATATATATATATAAATCGATCTAAGATCTGAGAAACGTAAAGTGCGTGATAAATTATAATAACAGAACAATGTAATATTTTTAAATCTTAAAAAAATGTAAAAGAATAATTAATATTAACTATATAGAAGACTGTAAAACAGTCTTGTATGTATAGATTAAAGTTCATAAAACATGAGGAATATTTTCAAAATAATCTGTATATAAGCTTCATTCTGTAAATGCGACTATGTAACTATTTTTATATTTATTTATCTCGCCCGATCATTTTTTCGCATATTTCTGCAAATTTTTTCTTTTTTTTTTTAATTTTATTAATCCTTATACAAATTCTATTTTAAACATTCTAATAACAACTTACAAACACGAAGGTAGCAATAAATAAAGCAGCAATGTAATTCCAAACAAGACTAATAGTGCAGAATAAAAAAAAAAAGAAAGAAAGAAAACTCATTCCAAATCACCCACACTTCGCGTATCTCACAAACATCACAAACTTCTATTTAGACACAAACGCATAGAAAGACGACTTAGATCGCAGCAGTAAGTAACGCTTGTGTAACAAATACGGGAAGGAAAGCCGTATTTCGAAAGTAATCATTCCCTTTCGATCGTGTTTTAGGGGAGGTGTCTGCGGCAAGAGGATCCTCACCACGGATTCCTCCGGTCGATTCATCGTTGGCAAGGACTCGACGCCCATGCAGCTTTGGCAGCACGTCGATTCCAATGGTAAATTGCACTATTCGTTGATGCCTGCGTTGAACGACGCCAAGAGACCCGAGGAAGACTCGCACGTTTCTTCCACGCTCGTCAAAACGGAGGACGAGGAGAACAAGGACACGAATCGACGTTACGTAGATGGTTGCGTCCACTTGTGCGAGGTAGCCATCGACTTTTACACCTGCGACAAGTGCGGTATGAAGTTTCCCGTGGAGAGCATGTTGAACAGACACAAGATCTCTCACAACTCGAGCCTCTCCCGGCTTCGTGGAAAGCGACGTTCGAGCAACGGTCATCGGTTGAAGACGACAAGTTCGGGTAAGAGATCGTCGAGGAAACGAAGATACGATTGTACGTCTTGCGACTTCAGTTGTGGCGAGAGGTGTTCGCTGGCTGTTCACGTGAGAAAGAAGCACGGGAGGCTGGAAGGTTCGGTGAAGGAAGATTCGAGCAAAGTCTTGTGCGTTATTTGTAATAGGAAATGCGACAGTCGATCTATCCTGAATAAACACATGGAGGGGCATAGAGACAGGAAGACGAGTTACTTCACGTGCAACAGTTGCAGTTTCTCGTGCAAAAGGAGCAGCACCATGGTATCTCACGTAGCGCAGAATCATCAGAAGTTGAATACCGAAGAAAGCAGCTCGAGGAAGAGGTGCAAGGTCAAGTGCAACGATGAACAAACTTCGATTAAGGAGGAATCGAGGGAGACCTGTCCGGAGGATAAAGATGGTTCGAGCACACCGTCCGAGCTCGAATGTAAAAGCGAACCTTCAATCGGCACTCGAACGGCAAAGAAACAGGCTAAGAAGGCTGTCGAGGAACAGTGCAATCTCTGCGACTTCAAGTGTTCGAAGAAGAGCACGTTGTACTCGCACAAACGGCAACATAAAATCATGGAGATAAGCGACGTGTACTCTTGCAACGAATGCATATTCAAGACCAACAAAAAGTCGTCTTTGTACTCGCACATAAAAAGGAAGCACAAAGTGCCGAAATCGTGCTCGTCCGACGGTCAGCCGCAGTTATTCTACTGCAACCAGTGCGACTACAAGAACAAGAACAAATATGAGTTGAAAGTGCACGTGGCCAGAAAGCATACGGATGATTTCAAGTTCTCGTGCGAGACTTGTGGCAAGAAGTTCAAGGTGAAAGGCGACCTGACCAACCACATACGTTTCAGCCATAAGGAACAACCGGTTATCTGCGACGTTTGCGGGAAAACGTGTCTGAACAGCAACTCGTTGTACGTGCACCAGAAATTCGCCCATTACAAGGCTAAATACGAGTGCCAGGTGTGCAAGAGGAGGATGGTCACTCAGGAAAATTTGAACGAGCACATGATCAGGCAGCACGAGAAGAGGGAGAACGTGGTTTGCGAGGAGTGCGGGAAAACGTTCTCCAGGAACAGTAGGCTGAAAGTCCACATGAGGATCCACACTGGCGACAAACCGTACACCTGCACTATATGCAACAAATCGTTCGCGCGTAGAACAGCGTTGAAACAACACTTGTTAATTCATACTGGGATCAGGCCTTACGTGTGCGACATTTGCGGCAAGGCGTTCACGCAGAAGCCTGGATTGATCAGTCACAGGAAGTCGCATCCTGGCTCGCATCCTCCGCTTCCTAGAGTGTTGATCGATCACATACTGAACGAAGTAATGAATAACTGAGATTGTTACAAATATAATTAATGGACGTGGACGATCGTTTATTACCGTGAAAATGTGATTTGAACGGTCTTGTGCAATCAGTGCTTTTTTTTTTTTTTTTTTTTTTTTTTTTGATTTATCTTGATTGTTAGCGGTTTACGGACTATGTAAAGGTTTATCAAGATACTTTTAAGATATTAAAATAGGGGTATACAGATTATCGTCTGTGTTATTTTTATAGTTTATTAGCTTTATTAAAACCTCGCTATGGAGATATACAATTTATGTGTAAAGGGGTACTGTATGTTGCTGAGAATGTAGAAGAGATGAGAAAAGAAATTTTTTTCTTTAATCGTGCTTCAATTCTATCATCTTTGAATTTTTACGCAATTCGTTCCCAATAAACAAAGTATTAAGTATGAACAAGCTGAATTTCATCTCTCGGATTTTGTCAGTGACATAGAGTGGCAAAAGCGTTGAAATAATTGTTTCGAATCTTAAAATTGCATATCTTAAATTATTTATAAAAGTATATGTGATTCTCTTATTTCCATTTCTACGTTAGAATAATAATAATTGTTCTCGAACAATTTCGCTCATTTACAACACTCCAGATGTATATAACTATCTGTAAAACGCATTACAAGATCTTTTTTATGTAATATATCCAACATTGAATTGAAAATTTTGTTTTACGTATAATAGGATTTACGATCTTCTAATCTTCATTATAATTTCATTCACAGCGAAATGTTTCATTGACGATGCAGAAAAAACTCCTATAATTTTGTTTCACTAATAATATCCTGTTATTTACAATTTTACTTACTTACACACAGAAAAATTGGACAATTTGTCTGCAATTGTAAGTCTGATATACTATTATTGTCCTTGATTCATGTGGAAACTTCACCCTAGATTCCTCGCGTGATCCTAGTCAGATTACGAATAGAAAAATTTCGCGATATAGATTTAAAGAAAAAAGTGAAAAGAATGCAGGCGACGCACAGAATAATCGCAACTGTCCTCGAACCGCCTAACTGACCATTCTCTACTTTTCAGGATTCTAAACGGGGATGGACGTTTTATATACGGCAAGGAATCGATTCCAATGCAGCCTTGGCAAATTGTCGACGTAGAAGGTTGCCTCTACTATGCCTTCCTTCCAACGAGTCAAACGCCAAAGCTCGCCGAACGGGAGAGAACGAAGTCGACGGACGATAATAGTCCGAAGAACAGCGAGGGGGAGGAGACATTCGTGATTCCGGCCGAGGAGGAAACGGTCGACAGCGATCTGTGCCCTGTCAAAATAAAGAAGGAGGACATGGACGAGGTTTCGTCGTCGAACGAGGACAATTACGACGACGCGAAAGGATACGCCTGCGAGGAGTGCAACATCTGCTTCCCGGTGATGCAGATGTTGAAACGGCACAGGAACGCGGTCCACGAGCAGGCACAGCGATACAAGTGCAAAGTCTGTTTCAAGATATGCCGTAGCCTGGTCGCGTTCAAGATGCACGTGGCTCTGGAGCACAAGACGGAGGAGGAGGAGGAGGTGAAAGATTCCGAGAGTCTGACCTATGCGTGCAACTACTGCAACTACGAGAGCACCAACAAGTCCACCCTTCATTCCCACATCAGCAGGAAACACTCGACGAAACGTATAGGGAGGAGGAAAAGCAGTTACAGGTACACGAGCGAGCCGGAGGAGTACTCGTGCGACGTGTGCGAGTTCAAGTGTCAGAATCGGCGCAGATTGAAGGAACACTTGGAGCGGAAACACGCGTCGGAGTACAAGTACGACTGCGAGTATTGCGGGAAGAAGTTCAAGGTGAAGGGCGACATGAGGCTTCACGTGCGATTCAAGCACAAGGAGGGCCCGATCGTGTGCGACGTGTGCGGGAAGACGTGCTCGAACAGCAATTCCCTGTACGTGCACCAGAAGTGGGCGCATTTCAAACCAAAGTACGAGTGCGAGATATGCAAGAGGCGAATGGTGACGCAGGAGAACCTCGACCAACATATTTTGTTGCAACACGAGAGACGGGAGAGCTTCGTGTGCGAGGAGTGTGGGAAGTCGTTCACCGAGAATCATCGATTGAAACAGCATATGATGACTCACACCGGGGACAGGCCTTACGATTGCCACATATGCGGCAAAGCTTTCGCGCGTAGAACGGCTTACAGGCAACACTTGCTCATCCACACGGGCAAACGGCCGTATATCTGTGATATCTGCGGTAAGACGTTCACGCAGAAGCCTGGCCTGATTTGCCACCGGAAGTCGCATCCAGGAGTCCATCCTCCCCTGCCTGTCGTGCACATAGAGCATATCCTTAGCGATTTCATGAAGAAAGAATGATGGGCGGCTGAATCGCGTGTGTTCGTCGTGCACGTTGGACGGTCGGTGACGTGACAGGAGAAGATGAGAGGTGTTCTTCCTCCCGTGCGGAGGGGAGAGGGATCCTTTCGTGTTCTTTTCATCGAAGATTTTATAATTAGCTAATTTAATTGAATTTTGAACTTGTTAAATCGATTGTCAAGTTATTATTAATGTAAAGAGGCGGGGATCGGTCTTCCTCGATTAATTGTTAACGCGTTCTTCATCTTGGCTGCGTTAAATTTTCCATCGATGGAAATGGAAAATTGCGAAGAGCGTAAATCATTGTTCGCGCAACGTTACGCCACACAATTTTAAATATTTAACTTTTTAACGGATTCGAACGAAGTTTGAGGTTTTTTTTTTTTTTTTCAAGCAATCAATTTTGCCCACGTTTTCATTCAATCTCGTACGCATATTCGAATATAAGGAATAAAAGTAATTTTGTACGATTCCGTTTGTGTAAGATCCGATGTTCACGTGTTTTTTTTTTTTTTTTTTCTATTTTTTTTTTTTTTTTTTTTTCTCGAATTTTATTCAAGGAACGGAGAACAGCAAGAATTTGAAATCTATCGTGAAATATATTGTACACTCAAGATGAGATTACAAATTTATTTTAGGCGAAATCTCGTGGCAGATATAACATATATTTTTCTTGACTATTGTCCAAAATTCTTACGTATAATTGTCTATGATCATTTGAAATAAAACGACATGATTTTCAATGCGATTGAAGATATATCGTTATTTGTCTAATATAATTAATTAATAGAATAGATATTGTATTATAATATTTCCACTTTATTATATTAATTTAAATTGAGAATAATCTTTATATCTCTATATCTTTTATATCTTTTTCTATATCCCTTCATATCAAATTCTTTATATAGTGAGAAACGGTGTACAGAAACGAATTTAGTGAACGAAGGTTAGTGTTGAAATTGAAAAGTATAAAAAGATGTATACTTTTCTATTATGAAATGAATGTAAAATAATGCAGGTAAGTATCAAGTACAAGTATATGATTTATTTGACGATCAATATCAATATAGACGTTTACAAATATTTGTAGGTAATAAAAAAAATCTTAGAGATATACGTTACTTTGAATAATAATCTAATTTTAAGTTTAATCGTACTTTATGTTTCAGGGAGTTCGGTTCACGATTATTTCGGGATGCGACAAGTTCATCTCTAACGATTAATCAATAATTGTGCATCCTTGAAGTGCCATAAAGAGAAACGATTGCCTTTTATTATGGATTTTTGCCACTTGATTACACCATCGACGATATGGTTAAAAATAAATTGCACATCTTCCGATTATCTCGAACAAGTATTAAAACGATTTTAATTTCTTGAAAATTAATATGATAATACGATATTCCTTTTTTTTTTTTATTTTATTTTATTGATAAAAGAATATGAAATGACGATGATTCGTAAAAATTAAAGAAATATTTTTTAATCGATCGCAAATATTGTCATATCCATAACATACTTGTTGTTTGTATCGTTTTCTATATTTCCATCGAATAAAAACGAATTGAATTTTTCTTCTTCTTTAACACTCTCGAAGAATAAAATTATTAATTACTCAATCTATTGGTAGTAGTAATTTTACTCTTTTCACTCGTCAAACTCGTCATGACTATTACCTTTGGCTGTAAGTAAGATCATGATAAGTAAGTACAAACCCTTTTAGAACCCTTAATAAACTTTAACTTTTATTCTCCTGTTTTAGGAATGGAGAAATCCAGTCACGTTTCAACCACTTCGTCCCAAAATCACCAAGCGTTAAAACCAGCGGCATTGAAGATATCAAAAGAGAAACGAGATCAGCCGAAAAGGGCGAGTGCAAAATTTTACCGACCTGTGACATCTGTCAAAAACAATTTAAGAAGAAATATCTATTAAGAAGACACAAGCTTGCGCATGATGATCAAGATAAGAGAGACGCGTCCTCGAAGGGCAACACCCAACTCGTGGAGCAACTAGCAAACTCTCAGAAACAGGAAGCTTTGTCCTGCACCATTTGTGACTTTCGTTGCAATAAGAGGTCAACAATGATAGCCCATCTGGCTCAAAATCACGAGGGTTCGGGCAAAAGTAAATTCACCGGTAAAAGAAAGTTCACCTGCATCATATGCGGCCTGATCTGTTCCCGAAAGGAGACTCTAAGGTCTCATTTTGTACGGAAGCACACCCAGCATTACGAGTTCTCTTGCGAGCAATGCGGCAAAGAGTTCAAGATCAAGGGTGATCTGACCACCCATATGAGATTGAATCATCGGGAACCACCGGTCATGTGCGACGTTTGTGGCAAAACGTGTCGAAACAGTCACAGTTTGTACACGCATCAGAAGCACGCCCATTACAAAGCGAAATACGAGTGCCCCGTGTGCCACAGAAGATTGGTGACCAAAGAGAACCTCGACCAACACGTGTTGACCCAGCACGAGAAGAAAGAGAAGTCGGTTTGCGAGGAATGTGGGAAAACGTTCTTCGAGAATCACGATTTCAGGAAACACATGAGGATACACACAGGAGACAAACCTTATAGCTGTTCCGTGTGCGCTAGAGCGTTCACCACGCACAGTAGTTTGAGCCAACATTTGTTGCTGCACACCGGGGAAAGGATTTACGTTTGCGATGTGTGTGGCAAGTCGTTCGCCCAGAAGGCTGGCCTCATATGTCACAGAAAGATTCACGGAACGTTGCCACCCCTCCCTGTGATGCATATCGATCATATCTTGAAAGAATTCATGAAGAAATAAACCATTTTACATACACCGCCGCTGTGCGTTAGATTTAAGAAATATCTTATCGTTTCTTTTTTCTTTTCTTCTTCTTCTTTTTCTTCTTCTTCTTCTTCTTCTTTTGTTTTTTCTTTTTTCTTTTTTTTTTTAATATCATTATAAGATTAGTCTTTTCGTATCGCGAGCTATCTATCGATCGATCTTGAAAAATTTCCCGAAGACTGATTCAAAACGACGTTCTTTCGAAACTTATTTAAATGTATGGAATAACTTGTTATTATTATACAAAAAGAGATTTTATCGAAATTTTCTAAAAATTGTTATCAAGATCTTTGAGTATATTAATTGTTCTCTTAGGGAGCAATTCTTAAGAGGAAAAGAATTTAATGTATTAGATTTAAGCGCCATTTTAGATTTAAGACCACCTAATTGTTTCTACGTGAAAATAACCAATGATCTTTTTATCGTAATTTTTTTTTTTTTTTAACATGGACGGACTTTCTGTAAAATTTTCCCCACGTAAAAAAAAAAAAAAAAAAAACAATAAAGTACAATTTTTTCTCACCCACGACACGTTTCGATTTACGACGAACAGATATATATGTATATATATATCTCGATACTTCTGCTTCACCCTAATCTCTCGCTCTCGACGCATTCTTCACGACTAATTCTTCGAGTAACAACATCTAAGCGAAACAACAATCTGCAACAATCTCTTTTTACTTTACTGTAATCGTAATAATCGTGAGCAGCAATCCGCGCTAACTCCACTCTTCACCCCCTTCCCTGTGTGCTAACAAATCGGGTTAACAAATCTCTCGGAGAAAGATTCATTGACGGGCGTCGTCAATGATAACCCGTTAAAAAAAAAAAAAAAAAAAAAAAAAAAGGAAATGATCGAACGAAACGCTTTTTTTTTTTTTTTTTTTTTTTTTTGAGAGAGAGTTTGCAGATCAACAAGAAGGTGGGCACAGGTTAACCCCGTTAATAACGCAGGCGATCGATGATGTTTCAGGTTCGAGCTCGACACCCTCAACTCGCGCGGTATCTTTATCTACGACAAGGAATCGGTGGTGATGAAGAAATGGCAGATCCTGGAATTCGATGGGAAACCGTACTACGCGTTTGTACCTGAGGGAGACACGCCGCTGGCCGAGGAGGATATACCGGAGCAAGTGGACGAGGCGGGGAACGAGGAGGAGAAGCAGGATCTCGTGAAGGTGGAGTGCCTGTACGACGAGGAGGAGTTGCAATACGATTCGACCGACGAGAAATTGTACGAGGAGGAGGATCTGTTGAACAGGAGCGGGGATCTGAAGGAGGAGGACGACGTGAAACCGATAATACTGAACGGCGGCATCGAGGGTGAGAACGAGGCGAAGGCGATCGGTGATCTTTATCAGGTGAAGGTTCAGGGGAGCATGGTGACGATAGAGAAGTTGACGTCGAGCGACGTGGAAGAGGCGAAGGAGGTGGTCGAGTATCAGCAGGAGGAGGAGGAGCAGGAGGAGCAGGAGGCGTACGGGAACGATCAGCAGGAGCAGGTGTTGGAGCAGGTGGTGGAGCAGATGGAGCAAGGGGATCAGGATCAGATAGAGCAGATAGAGTACTTGGAGGAGGAGATGTTGGAGTCGGCGAATAATCACGTGGCCCCCACGAGGACACGTAGGAAGGTGTCGAGGGGGGCGGGCAGCGCTCTCAAGTGCAAAGTGTGCTCGGAGATGTTCAGCTCGGCGATCTCGTTCAGGAAGCACGTGGCGTGGACGCACAAGAAGAAGGTGTGCATACAGGAGGACGGGGCGTACATATGCGCTGTATGCGATTACAGGACGTTGAAGAAGAGCCTGTTCGCGGCACACTTGGAGAGGAAGCACGAGACCTGGTCGAGGAAACGGCCCAACAACATGCTGTTCCCGTGCGCGGCTTGCGGCTTCGTGTGCAGATCGAAGCACTCGTTGCAGTCCCACTTCATCAGGAAGCACACCGACCGTTACGAGCACCAGTGCAAGTTTTGCCCGAAGAAGTTCAAGGTGAAGGGCGACCTGACCAATCACGTACGGTTTCACCACAAGGAGAAGCCGATCAATTGCGACGTGTGCGGGAAACTGTGCCAGAACAGCGGCTCCCTTTACGTGCACCAGAAATGGGCGCATTACAAGCCGAAATACGAGTGTCACATATGCAAGAGGCGTATGGTGACGCAGGAGAATCTCGATCAACATTTGTTGACGCAACACGAGAAAAGGGAGAAGATCGTGTGCGCCGAGTGTGGCAAAACGTTCACCAAGAAGGACTCGTTCAAGAGGCACATGGCGGTGCACACGGGGTGCAAGCCACACTCCTGCCTTATATGCAACAAACCGTTCGCGAGGAGGTCTCAGTTGCGTCAACATTTGCTCATCCACACGGGGAAGAGGCCGTTCGTCTGCGACATATGTGGCAAGGCGTTCACGCAGAAGCCCGGTCTGATCTGTCACAGGAAAACGCATCCTGGCCCTCATCCACCGTTGCCCGTAATGCCGATCGCCGACATCGTGAAAGAGTTCACCGAAGGCTACGTGCAGGAGATAAACGCGCGCGAGAACGAGGAGAGGATCGAGGAGGAGGCGTAGAATTAATTATAATTGTTCCGTTCGATCTTTCGATCTTTCGAAGGCGACGTTTTCCGACACTTTCGATACTTAAATAAATCCGATTTCGATCGATGAGAGAAAGGATGCCGCGAGATGTTTCGTCTTTGGATTGTTAAAGGTTGTTCGAATCTTCGATATTCGCGTATCGTCGAGAATGGAGTTCGATGAGAGAAAAATTTCGATTAGTAAATCGGGTGCGCGACGATTGATAGATAGATAGATAGATAGATAGGTAAATTTTTAATCTAGTAGAGAGTCGTAAGAGTGTTGATTTGTGGCCTGCTCGTCGTTGAAGGATAGATTAAGAGTAAGCGATGAAATTTAATATTATTACAATATAATATCGTCTTTAGGGAATTTTTGTGTTATCGCTTAGCAATTTGATAATCGATATCGTTATTATTCTAGTATTTCTTATGATCGAAGAACAAATCTTATTGAACGATATAACTATATATTATTGATTAATTAGGAATAGCGATAAAATTAAACGTAACATATTAATTCCTTAATTTTCTTTCGACATTATATATTAAGATCTATATTGTAGTTTTAATATGATAAAAATTGAAAATATTTTTTTTTTTTTTTTTTTACAAATCCATCGATCATTCCCTTATTCCAATCATGGATTTTAATATTATACTTGCAAAGTTCCTATTATTATTGGATGATAATTCTATGCACGATCATTAATGATAATTTAAAAAAAAGAAGTAACAATTGTTAAATGTATCACAGTGCTTAAATATCTTAGTTTTTAAATCAAAATTTTTGTCATGTATATTTTTACACGTATATATTTTTATTCTTGGTAAATATATATTATTGATATTATTAACGATAAAAATTTTTTCGTAATAAAAAAAAAATACTTACGTATAAATTACGACTGAAATTTCCGAAAGAAAAAAAAAAATGTATGCTTCAACAACGAGTAAGAGCAATAATTCCTTGTTCAATCGAAAACTCAATTAATAAAACGCGAATCTTGAAATTCCAAGATTTCTTTGTATACCATTGAGATTGAAAGATTAAAGACGAACGATAATTATTTTTAGACTTATCGCGTGTAATTGTAAGAATAGAGATAAATAAGATGTACAATATAATATCAGCCTTGTAAATTGAAAATTTATGTTAAGAAAGAAAAAAACAAGAAGAGTATAGGTATATCCTTTTTGAATTTTCCTTTCAGTTTACCTGTGGAAAGTCTGGAAGTCGGTCTCGACCGGTTTCTAAGCTTTTAATATATCATTTTAATTTAATCTTTAGTTTAATTTTAGAGTTTCATATTGTTGATAAAAAAAATACAATTCGTATTATTATTATTATTATTATTATTATTGTTATTATTATTATTATTATTATTATTATTATTACTATTATTATTATTATTATTGTTATTATTATTATTATTATTATTATTATTATATACGTACATATATAAAATAATAAAAAAAGAAAAGATCGATTTTCCTATATAATGGCTGTAAAAAAAATTGCAAACGAATCGTGTAAACATCCTTTAATATGTTAAATTTCAAATTGATGAGGGAATAAAATCATGTTGCATTCTCGGTGACTGACAAATATCGAATAAAATTAAGAAGAATATTTCAAAAAGCGAGCAAGTAAGTGCTTGCTCGTTTTTCTTTTTTTTTTTTTTTTTTCTTTTTTTCCCCTTAAAATTATTAACGCTAAATTAATGTTTCATAGTTTAATACATGTGTGGTGATTCGGTTTAATAATAAAAAAAATAAAAAAAAAATAAAAAAATAAAAAAAAACAAAGAGAGAGAATCAGATTGATTTGATCGCGTTAAAAGGTTTTCGCTTTAACATCCTGCTCGCGAAGAAAGATAATGGAAGAATTTCATTTTAATAACGTATTGGTGTCGTTCTACTCGCGTATCGTGAATTTAATCGTAATTTCATCGCAACCCCGTTTTGGTACACCCTTTGTGATATGTCTCGACGACACGTTTTGTTCTATTTGCGAGAGCTAATTCCTCCTAGATATATAACGTAACGCGATGTGCACTCCTCCTATTCCGTGTGTAAACGCAATAACACTCGATCATGTAAAAAAAAAAAAAAAAAAGAAAGAAAGAAATCCACGAGAAAAAGGATGCTCGCGCGATAGAATGCTACGCCTAGAACGGCTATTTTTCTAAAAATCAATAAATCTCGCTCTAATAAGGACGATTACGTATACATGCTGTGTATAGCTTGAGTTTGAAATAAATATTTTTACTGAGCCCGATCTGTTCAACTATCCTTGCAATAACGCCGATCGAAAAAAAAAAAGAGAGAAATGAAAATTATATTTCTCTGACTTTTTTTTAAAAACGTATCAAATATCGTTGTAAAGATGAAACGAATATTTTACATAATCGTCATAGAATTATGTAAAATGGTTTTAAAGTAACAATGCAAGATAAGTATATTTGATGATATTAAGCGATCGGGTTGAAACGATAATAATCGATTGTTTTTATACGTTTTTACAGGCTACTACTGTTTTGGATCGTTTAGAAGAAGGTAGAGAAGGTACGATGAATACAGATATTAGACTCCTTAAGGTTTCATTTTTATTTTTTACCAAATTTTACACAGAAAACGTGTTGAAATTTAAGCGTTAATCCGTTAAACGCTTGTTAAAACGCTTTATTCGAAAAATCCAGAATTATTTTCCAGTGAACGGTATGTTTATACGTACTTTTTTAAGTTCATAATAAGATTTCGAAACTTTTCGACGTTTTTACGCTCGATGCAACACCTTGATCATCTCGAAGTTATTCACCAATGTCAAAACTCTTTTCATCCTCCTCGAAACCAACGATAACACGATGCGTTCAATTTTCTGTTTTAGAATTTTCGATCCTCTGAGCGAAGAATTCAAGCCGGAACAATCGCTCTCCTCGTTGGAGTTCCCCGACGGATACGTGAATTGGATCGGCAAAGAAAACTTGGAGAGTATAGTATCCACGAATCGGGAAGAGGTGGACTCTCCTCGATCTAATCAGGGAAAGAAGAAGGCCGTAACTCGTTTGGAGTGCGACCACTGTCGACGCAAGTTCCTCAAAAAGAGTAACCTGGCCGAGCACTTGAAGAAGCACAAGCACAAGTGTCCGGATTGTCCGAAAACTTTCAGGCTTCGCCGATACCTGGCCTCCCACGTGGAGAAGATCCATCGACGCCAAGTGTACGATTGCAGCGTTTGCGAGTACAAGAGCAACAACAAAGGTACCCTGAAGAACCACTATATTCGTCTGCACACGAGCAACTACGATTTCTCGTGCGACACGTGCGGCAAGCAATTCAAGATAAAGAAAGCGTTGAATCATCACGTGAAACAGAACCACAGCGACGCGCCTCCAATAGTGTGCGACGTGTGCGGCCATTTCAGCAAGAATCTCCATGCGTTAAAGGCCCATATGAAGTACAGGCACTACAAGCCTGAGTTCGTGTGCCAAATCTGCAGACGAGGTATGACCACGCGTGAGAACCTGGAGCAACATTTGACTTGGCACGAGACAAGGGAGAAGGTACTGTGCCCCACCTGTGGAAAGAGGTTCAGGGGACGAGACTTGGACTCCCACATGAGGGTGCACACCGGAGTCAAACCGTTTCCCTGCCCTGTGTGCGGGAAATCGTTCAGAAGGCAGACTGCTCAGGAGCAGCACGTGCTTATTCATACCGGGAAGAGGCCGTACGTTTGCGACATTTGTGGCCAAGCGTTTGCTCAGAAACCTGGGCTTATTTGTCACAGGAAACGCCATCCTGGACCGTTGCCCCCGTTGCCTGTCGTTTCGATAAAGAACATCGTCACAGAGTTCACCAAGGAGTACACCATGAAGAACACGATTATTAAAATTGAATGAATGGATGGAGAGAAGGAGTGTGTTAGGGTCAGGGTGTAAAAAAGGAAGGCTGTGAAGGAGAAATGATTTGATTAGGAAGTAATAGAGAGATCCATTATAAATGAGATTTTAGAGAGCGAGTTATTGAAAAGAAGAATGTGAAATTTTTTTTTTGTTTAAAGGAATATTTGGATATTGAAATAGTGTAATTCAATCTTTTTATATTATGATATCTTAATATCTATGATTGTTGAATAGATGAAGAAATTTGGTTTGTTTCAATGTTCAATAAGAACAGAGTTTAAATAAGAGATTTATGATGAAATGATGGAGAAGTATGCACGATGATGCAGTTTTAGATAGAATCTTTTAAGCGACTTTTATATATCCTTTTTTCACTGTCACATTTTAAATGGACTTTTTCGTATTAAGTGGATTTTTATAAGTATTCAAGACTTTTATAGATACAGTTATTTGTATCGTTATCTTTATTGATAAAGTATGAATTTTACATATTTTTAAAAGTATTTTGTATGTTTAATCGTACGAATCTTGTTTGTATTTTTTTTTATACTCATTGTATATCTCAAATTTTTCAATAAAATTACAATTAAAATTGATTAGATATTGTAACTATTATATAAAATATAAAAATATTTAAGCAAGCAGAGAAACTATTATTATTCCAATTTACGAAAGATATGAAAAAGAAAAAGTAAGTATAAAGAAAAAGTTTGCATTTTTATTTCCAAAAAAAAAGTAATAGAAAGAAGATTTCTATTGAAAATAAAATACCGGCGTATAATTAAGATCACATTTGTATTATACATCGCCCATTACACGAAAATCTTTAAGATATATATATGTATGTATATATATATATATATATATCTAAACGATCGTGAAACGTTCATCATTCCGTTAAAAATTTGTCAAGTAAGTAAGCTCTCCATACAGAAGCATTGTCACGTTGTAGACGCCACGTGTAGATACCAAATCCTAATTAGGAACGACCTCGGTCTGTTTTAGTTCACCTGCATCGGATCCATTGAACGGAAGCGAGGCGAATAATCCTGTGGAAGAGAGTTGCGTCATCAAGATAGAGAACTCGTACACGTTGGCGAAGAAAGAGCGAAGGCAAAATCGAAGGGACGGATCGAGAGGGAAAAGGACGAGATCGAGGATCGACTCGACGTCCCCGACTTCGAGGAAACCCGTCGAATTGATGAGGAAAGCGAGGAGACCGGCCGAGTTACTTTTGGAGTGTGATTTTTGCGGTAAACAGTTCAACAGGAAATCGTTGTTGGCGTCGCACATGAAGCAGCACAGGCACCGTTGCAAGACCTGTGACCAAACGTTCCGACTGAGGAAAGACTTGAAGCAGCACACGGAACAGGTGCACGGGCCTGTGCTGTACCCTTGCACCATCTGCGAGTACAAGAGCAACAACAGGTGGACGTTGAAGGATCATTTCATCCGGAAGCATACGAGCAGTTTCGACTATTCGTGCTCCGTTTGCGGGAAGCAGTTCAAGATAAAGAACGACATGGTGCAGCACGCGAAGCAAATGCACAGCAACGCGCCGCCCATTATTTGCACGGTGTGCGGGCACGCGTGCAAGAGCGTGCCCTCTTTGAAGGCCCACATGAAATACAGGCACTACAAGCCCGCGTTCGAGTGCAGTTTGTGCAAACGATGCATGACCACTCAATACAACCTTGACCAGCACTTGCTCTGGCACGAGAAAAAGGAGAAAGTGGTGTGCCCCACTTGCGGCAAGACTTTCGGCCAGAAGAGGGATTTGGATCTTCATCTGAGGATCCACGAGGGTATCAGGCCATTCTCTTGCCCTGTCTGCGGTAAAAAGTTCCCGAGGCGGACTGCTCAGGAGCAACACATACTGATACACACCGGCCAGAGGCCGTACACTTGTGATATATGCGGGCAGAAGTTTGCTCAGAAGCCGGGATTGATCTGCCACAGGAAGCGACATCCTGGACCTTTGCCACCGCTCCCTGTGATCTCTATTAGGAAGATTATCGCGGATTTTACTCGGGGATTAAGTGACGCGACTAGGGAGAAAAAGGAGAATTGATTGAGTCGAGTGTGGTGAACGATTTCTTTTTTTTTATCATTATTAAATATTCGTGGTTCTGGTTCATGTCTGTCGTATTGTTGGTTCTGTAAGTGTAAAATTCGCGTTGTTTTCTTTTAATATCGTACGATTAATATATTTTTATTGATATCGGTGATTACTAAAAATTGCAGATGTTTGGACATTTATGCAAAAAAAAGCTTGAAAGTTTGAATTCTTTTTTTATCGTGTTTATAAAAATATATATATATCTTTCGTCCAAATATTTGCAGCGTAGTAATTATCGTATTGTTGGTATATAGTAGTTGAATATTATGTGTTAGATTTTTATCCGTGTCGTTTTTATATTATATATTAAAATATTAGGACAAAAGAGGAAGTATCATCTTTTTATTATAAATAATGGATCAATCGTGTAAAAAAATATTTTATCTTATTATTACGTTTAGAAACTCGAGACAGTATAATTTTATATCGCTGTAAGGGAATTGTACAAAGATGAAATAATCAATTATAATTGGATAAAATTAGTTAGCGAGGAATTGTGAAAAGAACATTTGTACATCTCGTCGTTTTGCGATAAATCGTTATATTGTTCATTGTTCACTTTGTTACAGCATAATTTGTATTGGATAATCTTATATACGTATATATGTAAGTATGTACTTTGTACTACGCAAACAGGCTTTAATTATACAGGTTAAAACGATAATTATTTTTCAATACGTCCATATTACGTCCATTTCTCGAAAGATCGAATGTATTAGTCGAGAAGTCACAAGCGGAGCGTTTCTATAATTTTGTACAAAGAACTTTGCAGAAAAAGTCAATATTAAAAAAAAAGAATATTCAACACTAGTTGAAATTTAAATATTGCTGAATATGAATATTAATCAAATGTATTTATATGTTAAGAAAAAAAATTTTGTAAGAAATGATAAAGCTTTATCAATACATTCAATAATTGGTTATTGAAATCATTGAAAAAAGATACGCAAACGTGGCATCTTTCTTCGCGTATAATCCTCCGTTTCTTCGTTATTTTCGTAAACATATTTCCAAGTATTTCTCCATATTTTAATTCTGTAAAAAAAAAAAAAATTTCTCCAACGAATATACATATATCATGTGCCAAATTTTGATCAAAATTATTATTACAGATTGATAAATCATAAACATCGCTGAAATATCGGTAGGTATGTGATTAAAAAATTTAACAAAAGAAGAAAAAAAAGTCCCAACAATGAAAATATTCCACGATTACAATATCTCAATAGTTGTAATCAGGTTTATTTATAAATGGATCACGAATTATCGTGTACTTCATCGACGCCTCTGTTTTCAGGTCACGAAGAATAACGTCTCGAGCGATTCACGAATGCATCAAATGCGGGGCATGTTTCTGCCACATGAGAAAACTGGTCGAGCATCTGAAGAACCTGCACAACATCGACAGAGCCTTCAGCTGCGACGAGTGCGGCAAAACGTTCCGAAGTCCCATGAACATAGCCCGTCACAAATTAATCCACACAGGCTCGAAGAGGTTCGCCTGCGACCTGTGCGACTACAGGTCGAACCAGAAGTCGAATCTCGAGAGCCATCGTCGTCGGCACACCAAGGATTACTCGTTCAGGTGCAGCCAGTGCCAGAAGGGCTTCTTCCTGAGGACAGAGTACGTGGAGCACGTGAACGTGCACACGAGGAAGGAGATCTATCGATGCGACCACTGCGCCAAAGCCTATCCTTACAAGAAGAATCTGACCCATCACATGAGGACGCATCACGCGAGCATTTTACCGGCCGAGATGAAGAGTGGCGCGAAACAGAAACACGTGTGCACGATCTGCCTGGAAGGTTTCGCCCGGAAACGTTTCTTGGAAAGCCACTTGAAGCAATTGCACGGGTTGCACGAGAAGATTAAGCATCTGTGCGATCTGTGCGGCGCCATGCTTTCCTCCGGCAGAAGGCTGATGGTGCACAGGCGGCGCCACGTCAACGAGAAGATCGCGAGATGCGACGTGTGCGACAAACAGTTCGCGAGCAAAGAGAACCTCAGTGTTCATCGGCGGGTGCACACCGGGGAAAAACCGTACGGTTGTTCTCAGTGTGGAAGAAGATTCGCACAGAGGACCTCTTTGATCTTGCATCTTAGGTACCATTCGGGGGAAAGGCCGTATCAATGCGTGGATTGCGGCAAGGGATTCGTGTCGGGAAGTTTTTTGAGGAAGCATCGCAAGACGCACGAGAAAACCTCGCAGCTCGAGACTTGATTTCGATGTGATAAAAAAATAGACGAGTAAATTCGTGATCATGTTTCTCTCTCTCTCTTTTTTTTTTTTTTAATTCCCCTCTTCTCTTTATGTTATCACGAAATAATTGTGTGAATACTTGAATAAAAAGGATGATGAGAGAAATCTGAACAGAAATTTGTATTTTATTGAAGAATGTATGTAGGATGGAGATTTTTTTTACGCGTGGATTTTTGTACGCGCATTTACAAAAGCATCGAAAGCTTCTTCTTTCTTTCTTTTTTTTTTTTTTTTTTGTTGACGTACGAATATCAGTGTTGAGAGAATATCATGATGCTTCGTGTAAATGTGTATCTTTGTCAATGAAGATTCCCTCGTTCTAGCAGCTGGAGCAACGAGCACGACGAGTTTAGCAGCTGCGAAGATTTCAGAATCAAGAACGAGGATGTCCTTCTCGATCCTGAGCAAAAGTGAGTTCTTGCACATTGCATTTTGTAAAAATTACAATAACAAAGAGGTAATTAGAAACACTTTTGCATATTTAATAATATCCTCCGATCTAATGATCTAATAATGGTTGTGAATAGAACGAGAAGTCGATCGAATCTCTACTCAATTTTTTTATCCAAAAAAAAAGAAAAAAAATGAAATTAAATAAAACGATTCTGTTGCTCATTCGAGGATAATTTCGATTTTAAATTCCAGATTCGAGGGAAACGAGAAAGTCTGCGATCTGTGCCAAGAAAAGTTTCACTTCGTGACCAGATTGGTGGCACATCTGAGGATCGTCCATGGTATCCATAGACCCTTCAAGTGTGCCACTTGTGACAAGACGTATCCGCAACAATTCATGCTGAACGCTCACGTGAAAAAGTCCCATACTCCAAAAACCATACCCTGTAATCAGTGCAGTTTCATGGGGGTGAATGCTGCCGATGTGGAAAGGCATACGAAACGACATCATCGAGAGGTGAAATTCACATGTGAAATCTGCAGTGAGAACTTCGTGGACAAGGATTCCTTGACCACTCATACGACCATGCACAACTTTATGCAATTTCAGCAGTGCAATGCTTGCGGCACGACTTTCAATGACGTGTACAGGTATGACAATATTATTTTTATCAACTCATTTACATACACAATCATACACGTAGTGGTTGAGCGAAGGTGATCGATTGGCAAAGACCTCGAGGAAATTCGAACGCAATTTTAAATATTCTTTAAAATTTCCTTTCCTTAATCGTTGAGTATTATTCAATTTCAACATAATTTTAAAAGATAAGAAAAAATTTAAACGTATTACTAATTTCACTTTTACGTATCATATTTTATATAATACATTATTTGTTAAGTACATTCCTAGAATCGTATAAATTTTATTACACTCTTATTTGCTTTTCATAAATAGAGATTTTTTTTTTTTTTTTTTTTTTTTTTTCATAAAAATATCAGTAACGAATATTCGATATTTCAAGAATCGAGGTTATTCCAATTCTCTTTAACAAAAAAAATATTCCAACGCTTCTGATACCTCCTCCATATCCAACAACACAATGAAAAAACAAAAGAAAGAAAGATTACTCGAATGAAATTAACACAGTCTGAAGGAGCACAATCGTCTCTACCACTACGACCCAGCGGCATTGATTCAGGAGAAACTCGAAACGGACGATCCCCAAACCGCTGAGCACAAATGCGACGTTTGCGGCAAGGTTTACAAGTACAAATCAGTTCTGAAGCAGCATAAGGTGAAGGCTCACGGCGACATGCCCAATTACGAGAGGCGTAGATATTTATGCGCACTTTGCGGCAAAGAGCTAAAAACAGCGAAAGGCCTCGAGATACACAATCGATCGCACACCGGCGAAAAGCCTTACACCTGCGAGGTATGCGGCAAGTGTTTCGCGTGCGAGACCCTCCTCAGGACTCATAACGTCACGCACACCGGCGAGAGGAAGTACTCTTGCGACCAGTGCGGCAAAGCTTTTACACAGAGATCCACGTTGGTGGTTCACAAACGTTACCATACCGGTGAACGGCCATACGTTTGCCCTCGGTGTGGTAAAGGTTTCGTGACGAGGACCGTTTTGAATACTCATATGAAATCTTGTCGTTGAAACAGGATGAGAGAAGCAGATGGATGGGAAGAGAGTTAGTTGTTCGGCAAGGGGCTTCCAGCATAGGTGGAAACAATAGGCGATTGTTTCAGGTAAGACTGGGACTATTTGTCGTTAATTTTTACGATTCTGTGGGGACCCTTAAGATTAAGAATTTCTTCAGATCGGATGGTGGAAGAGAAGTATTTGAAGATGAGTGATCTTTTTGTACTTTTATATTTAAATATTTAATTATTGGATCGTTCCAATAGTCCCAGCCTTAAATTGAGATGTGTATATATATATATTTTTTTGATTTTAATGCAATTCCAGTATTAAATGGTTCGTTATGAAATGTTTAGAAGGTCAAAACTAACTGCTACTTCTATCATTTGTCTCAAAGTATTTAAAATAGTATAAAAAATCAATGCGTGACAATAAATAATAGAAAAATTTGATAAAGCGGCTAAATTTATATGATGTATAGTTCATAAAATGTTAAATTTAATTCTCAATAAGAATAGCCGACATCCATCGTATTTCTTCTACTTGTTTCTTATTTCTTGGACAAGCGTGAATTGACACAGCTCGATCGTTTAATACTGGGACATCCTTGTGCAATTTATGACCCTTGAGGTACTTTTAGAAAACTCTCGAGAAATCAGGGCAACCCTTACGAATATAATCGCCATTCATATCAAGTGGATTAACATCGAAATCGATCGCTTGAAGGAGATATCTTATCCATATATATATATAACTATATTGTATATGTTATTTTTTGAGAAAATATGAAATTTTTAAAAATCGACGAAAATAATAATAATGCATTTAAGATGTGAGATTTTTTTTTTTTTTTATGTCTTCGTTTTTAAAATTTTAAATGTGCAGAGTTCATAATCTCTGCGATTATAAAGCCGTCCTTGACACTAGTATTAAGATGTAATAACTGATCATTGTAAACTTCTGTAAGCATCTGACAAATATCATCGTGCTATTTCGTATAAACGAATTAAAAAGTAAATAATAGTTAAAGACTATAGAGGAAAAATATGATAAGTGATTTTTCATTTTTTGCAAAACAGTTTTTCGAGATTCGAGAATTGAGATTAAATATAAACACCATTTTAAAATGGACTTTTCATATTTTTCTTTTAGTCTCTAATTAATATCGTACAAGTATCGTTCGATTTTACGATAATTATAGGAGCATTTTTTTTCTTTGTCGTAAATAATTCGTTGAATCTTTCTTTCGTGAAGAACTTCTTTTTAATTGATCGTTAAGTCGATATATCTGATTTTCGAATTTTATATATGAATTATATATATTACGAAAATGTAATTAAATTACTTACGATCAATTAATTAGAAATTATAAAAATTAAAAGTTTTTGAAATAATGTGATATATTTAACATCAATGTAAATTTCTACTTTTTTAGACACATTTTTTTATACTTTATATATATATATATATATATATATAAAAAGTATATATATACTATTTACAAGTCATACAAGTCATATTGAGCTTGAAACTTGATTGTATTCTATCGTGAAAACAACGAAAATCTTTTCTGGATCTCTTTTACTCAAAATAATAATGAAAATGATTTTTTACTTATTATTTAAAGCTTCTATATATTTTTATAAATTGTTATTACGAGATCTTTTGTAATATCGTATTTATTGTTATTAAATTAACTCATCCACGCGAATACTATCGACGAGAATAAAAAAAGAAAGAAAAGAGAATTAATTTCATAATACTCTAAATTTATTACTCAGTATTCTATCGCAGCTCAATAATTCTTCGTCTAATTAAGAAAAAAAAAAAAAAAAAAAAATACTCGTGACTCGTATTATTTTTACACAATTATAAAAGATAGATAGATCTATAATATTAAAAAGAAATACCGAGTGTCTTGTAAAAAAAAAAAATATTTAACAAATCATAAATAAATTCGAATTATCAAAAATAAACATAATACAATTAAAAAGAGGATAAAAAGAATGAATCGCATCAAAATGAAGGGCGGACAGTGTTTTATTTTTTTGGCCTTAATAACCAGAGACTCGAGTGGGACAGATACCGGTAGACAGCTGAGAAATTAACATTTCAGTAGAACACCAAAACCGAGGCCGGATCTTCGATACGGAAATCTACTCCTTGTTCCATCATCTTGTGGTCGTAATGGTAGTTGATGTCGTTCAAAATGGCGCGATTCCGGGCGTTAACGTTACGTGGTTTCACATGGATCGTACGAAAATCTATTTCGTTATTTCATTATCTTAAAGATGGATATTTTCTAAACTAAAATTAATTTTTTTTGTTGTTTCTTTTTTTTTTTTTTTTTTTTTTTTTTTTTAAGACTAATGAATTAAAAATTGATACTTTCAATTGTCCCTAGTTTTTTGAATAAAGAAAAAAGATTTTTAAAGTTGAAATTGATTGTATTGAATGAGAACAAGTGTTTGGATTCTTACGAGTCTTGTTTTCAGCTTGAAGCTGGCAGATGTCCCGCAAAGTATCAAGACTTCTTATTATACCGTCATATTGTAATCTTGTTAGGTGTTTGCAACGTACCAGCATCGATACGAGCAAATCGTCGAGCATCTCACGATTGTTTCTGAGTTGTAACATCACTTCCGCTGTAATACGTCGATGTAATTAGTCTTATATTAAATGCCAGATGTTTAATAATCGTGTAAAATCTTAAAACATTTGTAAAATATTTCGTTTCTTAATACGAATCGAAAATAATTAAAAATATTATTTTTTAACACGATTTTGAAATGGCATTGGCAACAAACGGCGCTTATTTTTAAAACGTTAAATTAGACAGTCATGTTAGAAAGGATATATTTCCATAATTATAATTATTTCTCACGTAATTTTATCCGGAAATAATCTATCTATTTCAAATGGAAAATTATCGTTTAACACGTATGTATTGAATTTCTTTAATTTTGAAGATACACAAAATTTTTCAATATTATTGAAAAGAAGTGTAATTTTTAGAAACATATTGAAAAGAACGAAGATATATTCAAGCGTCGTTTTTCAATAACATAGAATTACGTAATTTGGAAGAGACAATAGCCAAAGCAGGAAAATTATTACGACGGATAACCCGATGAAGAAATAGAACACTCGCGCAGAGGAAATGCACAGAATGCAAAAGATGTGTAGGATTTGGAAGAGTTTATTATACCTAGAGTGTTGGTGTAATGGGTAATAAGTAATCCAACAGTGCTTCTGAAATTGCGAGATCTACTCTGATCCCACACATGACCGCTGAACATTTGAAACCTAGCCAATGGTACGCTGGGCAGTAGGAAGTAGCACATATCTTCGTAATGGGATATGTTAACTGAAAATCAAACTTAACAAGCTAAATGATGCATTGAATCACATATTTTCGAGACGCGGAGCGATTCCATTCATATGATTTGTGTGTGAATAGCGTCGAGGCATTAATTATATATCAAGGCTGACCTTGCAACTTCCTTTCGATAAAATATCTCTTGGCTGTATACATTACTGCTCGTGCGTTTAATATACCCTACTTGTTATTACCAAGTGATATGTTAAAAAAAAAATTAAAAAAAAAGAAGTCAAGTAATTTTATATAATAAACACGAGAGATGTTAATAAAAAACTGATGATAATTGGATACCGAGCAATTTCAATGTTCATAAATTCTAGAAATAAATAAACGATATTTCAATTCATCGTTCGCAACAAATAGAAATGAAATGAATTATTGATACTCACTATGTATGAATATTCAATATTCGTAGATTTTATGAGGTGTATAAAGTAGCATTAAAAAATAATTCTTTCTTTCATAATAATCTGTGATTATTTAAATTTACATTCTAAAAATAAAAACGACATTTTAAATAATAGCAAGAAAATTATTTGCTGTGTGAATACGCTTGAATGGCCGATTTTAATTATTAATTTTCAAAGAATGTTATTGCCATCGGTATTAATGATATATAAAATTAATTTAAAAATAATCTCATCACAATATCATGAGAATCGCTCGATGCGACATAAGCGACGTGCAATTTGAAAAAAAAAAAAAAAGGCTTCGACAACAGTAATTCCAGCGCAAAAGTAATCATCCGTCTTTAAATCGGATTTCTCGAATGTATAATTCGTTCTAAATTGCTCGATGCAACAATGGAAATTTCCACGAATTACAAAACGTAATAACCATCAGCTCGATATTGGCCCGACGTGGGTGGAAGGAAATCAATGATTACTTTTACGTCACTCTGTATCATATTGTACCTATAGTGTAAGACACTGTGAGCTCCGGACAGACGAGTACCAAATTGTGCCAGGCTGTGTCGGTGATCGTGTGATGTCTGGAATCAGAATCTCTCACCGATATGTGCAGCGTTTTCAACACTCTTGGCGCTGCATTCGTTAAGGCAATTAAAGTCTGGTCGGACAAGGCTGGATAATCGAGTCTGAGTATTGTCAACGCGCGAAATCGGCCAAGCAGACGCAAGTATCTGAAAAAAAATTGAAAGGATTTATGATGAAAGTAATTCTCGTCGGGGAAACGATGATAATTTTTTAAAATAAATTGTTTTAGATAAAACTTGGATCTGTCTAGCCTAGAAAAATAAAGAAAAAGCATATCGTGAAATTTATGCAAGACTTGTAATAAGAACAATTTTAACAATCAAAATTGCGATTACGGTAATTAGAAACGAGACCCGCATGTTGAAAACAACACAATGAAATCTATGATCTGTGATTTCTATAAGGTAAAATGCTGTAATATAATGGTATAAAGTCAATGATTTATGATCTAAGAGCTATTATATAATGTAAAATGAAAAATGGGTTTTATAAATGCGATCTTTGTCAAGGCCATCTCTCGCAAGAATAACCCTTGTCAAGTAATTAGGGTTACTTTTGTGTTCCTGTTGGCAAGATTGTTATTTTATCAGGGTATCGCAATCATTGCGTTCTTGAACGATGGTATATCAAGGTGATTCGGATTAATTGACAGTAATGGAGAGGAATATTGGTGATACTTTTAACAATATTTATTATTCTTCCTTTCTTTTTTTTTTCAATGAATAATTCAATTTTGAAATATTTGCGAAACAAGTGTCAAATATAATTTAAAAAACTAAATATAAATGAAGTAACTTCTAAAAAATTTAAAAGTGCATGAAGAAAAAATATTTTTTCTTTTGTACTGTAAACTAATAGAAGATCGAGCAAAATATCTAAAATATCTAAGATCGATATTTCAACAAGGGAATGAATTATGAAAAAATTATATATTAAAAGAGTAAGTACGTAATAATATACTATTACAATTAATTTTATCTCTTATCTATTATCATTATTATTTTAATTTTTTCATACGTGCAACAACGATCGCAGTAAAATTAATTAATTAATTGATAGAGCTGTCTCGCGCGTCTTGAATTGCCATGAGGCTGTTGACAAAGATTGTTTTTGTTACGAATCCTTCGACTCTGCGATAATTGTGCAATAATTATTAGTTAATCGATAAAGATATCTCACGTGCCTTGGATTGCTGTGAGGCGCCTGCCATTCTCGAAACGCACCCCGAAGATCTAGATATGCCAAGTGCTCGGTGGAACTTTTCGAAGCACTGGCAAGAAGTCGCAACACGTCGCTCACTCCAAGAGTTGCATTCAGCAGGCTAAGCGTTTCCAAATTATGCTGACAACTATGTGAACGAATATTTGTTTTAAATTACTGAGAATCGATAAGTAAATTACTTACGACAAGAATGATTCATGAATATTTAAATACATAAATTATTGTTTTTTTTTTTTTTTTTTTAGATTTTTATCAAATAATTTTGGCGTAAAAAATTTCAAGAAACTTGCTAATTAATCAATTACCCTAAAAAGTTAGCAAGGGCATATAACAGTTTGCCCCTGTTCCCCCATTTACAAATGAATATCCAATCGGTGAGTATCAGCTTCCTTAATTGAACATTCTTGGCTCGTACGATCGTAAGGAAGTCAGCGCCTGCCTCGGCTTGAATGTTACGAGTTATGCGAGCTTCTCTTGGCAAGAGATACGGTCGTGACCAGGCGAGTTCCAGGCTTCGTATATGCTGTCCATATTTTGCCTAAATGAAACGAGTTTATCGAGTTTCGAGTATTATACGTATCATATGTACAATAATAATAGAAAATTTCTTAAGCATATGTTATATATATAAACGCTTGATTTTATTTACTAAGATTAAAAAAAAAAAAAAAAAAATGTATGATATTCGATATTCCATTGGTAACAGTAAATCCTTTCGTTGGAATATATTCAAGAAATTTGTATTCTTACGATTGACGATTAGCCTCCAATAAATATCAATTTAATTTCAATACACCGTGACACGTTTAGTGAATTAGCCGTGTGATTGTGTAAGGAAAGAGAATAATGGAAGTTTTATTTTTAATAAATATATGCATACGGCTAATTCTCCCGCCAAAGGGAAGTCACCACGCAGATCACGATCGATGAAGACTGTGACGGAACGCCAAAGAATTGGCGACGAAAGTGCACGGTTCCATCGCTGACAGACTTGTGCAACATTGGCACGGTCCCCATGACCGAGGTGACTGAATATCTGCGTCAGTATCAGCTCCGGCAGCTGATCCCACATCTCCCAGTTTCAGCTTGGCCCGTCTTCATCTCTACGTAGCTGAGGCAGCTGTTGCAACCTCGTCAGGTTCTCTTGTCATGCTCCGCGATATCGACTCGATCGTCTTTGAAAATCGCACTGTCAATTGAGTGGAATTCAAGAGATATTAATAGGCTTGAACTCGCGTTGAATCGAAGTCGATCGTCAATGAAAATTGTACGATCAATTGAGCAAAATTTTTGATATATTAAAACTTGAATTGAAGGCAGTTAAGGATTGTAAAGATAGAAAGAAAAAAAAAAAGAAAAAAGAAGAAAATTATGAACAGTTTATATAAGAGCAATTTACTGATTTTTCTCACTATTTATAATTTCTTGTTTAAATAAAAGAAAGTGATAGTAGTTCATGTTCATATAGAGAAGAAAATTTAATTGGCAAGAATTTATTTAATCGAATAATTAAAATTTTATTCCAATAAACATAGTAATAATATTAATAATAATTTTATGCAATTGTAATTAAGAAGTCCTGGATGTCGAGTATAATAAAAGATATGATCTGTTCCAATTACACTTTATATGTTCTATAAGTGAAATTGATAAATAAATGTGAACCTCATTACTACCTAATAGCATTACTATTCTTTTATTTTTAAATAATTATGAAATTAAACTGGGAATTAAAACAAGAATAATTAATTTCTTTTTTTTCTAAAAATATCTCATTTTTAGAATTTATAAACTAGAAGATTTAAAAATCTATTATTAATATAAATGATTTTCCATTTTGAATTATAATTGTATTGATCTTTTAAAAGCTATTTGAGCTACTGTCCAACTAATATTAAATAGAAAGATTATTATTTTATATAATATGCTTGAAAATTGTCTAAATTGTTATTGCATTAATATTTTATCTTTTTGCATAATAAATTTTCCCGCTTATTGGTTCAATGTTGCGGCAAATTTAATAACAGATAACGCAACGAGATGGCGTTCCGGAAGGCTAGATGTTACATACAAAGAATTTACTATTAGTGTGTATTGAGAGTGCATTTGGTGCACATGTACTTGGGATTACATGAGTTTGATTGTACGATATAATTTATCAATTACGCAGTGTCAAAGTCTAAACTGATCACAGATCACAATTACTGAATCGTCACTGAAAAACGATATTATATATTCCTTAGGAATAAATAAGTTTGATAGATAATTACATAACCGTTTGTTCTTGGTCTTTGACCCGCATTCTAACCTGTCACGTGCCATCATTGCATGTAAAAAGTGAACGATATTTAGCATAATATTGATACAACTGTAACGCTATCAAATTGCCTAAAATATTACATGCGTCGATAAATATATTACATGTGAGATAATATCGTCGAAGCTTGAGAATGAAGGAAGAGGTGATTAATCAAGAGTTGGATAAGGACCAATGGAAATTAGAAGCTCAAGCTATTATAAATGACGTGAAACAACATGTAATGGACATAAAAGTATCAGAAAAATTACAAAATAGTAATCAGTTCTTCTATTTAAATTTAATCACGTTAGAAAACTTGAAGTTTTGCATAGAACTGTCAAATGCTGGTTTTACCATTGTTGGTAATGAACACGATAACATATCAAATAGAGGAAACGAGCAGTTCGAAACACTATATAGCTTGTTGAATTTTATTAGTCCGCAATATAGATATTCTTTTGGAAATTCAGTTATTGATAAACTCAAACAATTAAATGACTTCCAATGAACAAATTCGATTATTGATATTTTGATATTTTCATTCCTTATTTTTACATTATTATCACGAAAAAATTATTACAACGTTAAATATATATATATATATATTAACAAATGTTAGATTTAATTATTTGAATATATTTTTTAACAATAATTATTTTAAATTTAAAATAAATTATGATTATCGTCAAATGCATTTTCTCTTTGTGCAGTATTTAATCCGAATTTAGCCGAAGATATCCGAGTAATATAGTAATTTGCAAGGACAGTATCGTATTTGGTACATGGTAACAAGTTTTAAATTTTTCTGTTTTTTAATATGTACAATTATAGTACATGAAAATTCATGAAGCAATAATATTAATAATATTAATAATATTTTCAAAAAAATTAGTAATAATAGACAAAAATTATTTCTATTTTTAATTGGTACGTAATTTCGTTATATAATATTACAAAAATTTATTTATTTTCGATTAATAAAACATATGTTTCGAATAAAATATTAAAAAATTAATAATTAAGAAATAATAATAGAAATTAAAAATTTTCGATTTCTGATAAACAAATTTATTATATCATTTTTAAATGATCTTGAGACTAATGAAACTTATTTAATCATATTATATTATATTTAAAAATAACATTTCAGATTTGTATAAATATTGTGATGGATACTGCAATAGATACGATACTGTGATATTGACGAATCGCGCGTTCCTAGGAAATATCCCTAGGAATCAAAAGATCAGTCAGTGCAAGTGGTAATATCGGTTGTGTTTACCCCCTCCTTTACGTTCGTTGCTCTGTGTTCCGTTTGGCGTATTCCACTGTCGAGTTGTGAAGTAACGAAGCGGTTTCGCCGAATGTGGCGTATCGTGTGTGCATTTTATGATGTTTCTGAATGAGTTTACCGTTGATTAAATGCCTAAGAACGACACAGTGTATCCTGTTTGTTAATATTACAGTGAATAGTGCGACGATGTTAAACGGTGAGCGATGACACGCCCGTGAAAAACGATAACAACAGCTATCCTTTGATTGACCAGAAACGATAGAGAAAACGCAATACGCGAAGAACCCTTTTTGTGTATTTTTTTGTGACATTTATTGATAAAAACATGCTTCAGCCAAGAGCTACATACATCAAACGATAAAAAAGGTAAGTGACAAATATTTCGGTTAATCGAATGTCAAAAAACCGCGAAATCTTGACAGGTCATTTGTTTTTATTCGATAGTCATACCCATTTCTCAATATTAACGTGAAAGGGGTGGGACAATTGCTTCCTATATCTCTTTTGAACCTATATAACTGCAGACAACATCATATATGTGGAAATGAGTCGCGATAGTAACGTAATATCATAGGTTGCTAAATATTGTCAATCTTTGTTTGCGCATACATGCGTATTTCAAATTTTCTTTCAATTTCACAAATTTTTTATAAATATATTTAGTTTTTCAATGAATCCAAACCACATTAAATGAATAATTTTACCAAATCTCTGTGTTTTATATATTTGACAAGTATACAAAGTGACATTATTATTTTCGTTAGAAATTCTTAATTTATATAAAAACCGCGCTATATTTGTTTCATTCATTTTTCATTTTCAAAGCTTTTAGTCGACATTTTCTAATTTATATCGTATAAAATTTTCTGATTTCTTATGATTTCCCTGAATATAAAAGTTCACATTTGGTATGTTTAAATTTTACTGATAATATTTCGTATAATAAAAAATACATTATGAAGTAAAAGAAGTAAAATAAGACGTAAAATTTTTCAGTATAATATTTAATTTATTTATAATGTTATCTAATATTAAATTCGATATTTAATATTAAATTATAAATATTTTCACATATCATATTTTATATTTTAATTATTAATATATATTATATTAAATTTTTTTAAGAATAAAATAAAAATCTATATCAATATTAGTAATTGAAAGATGAATAAAGTATCGCATTTTATATTGTTTTCTATTACACATGATATTTCACGTAATATGTTCGTCATACTTCGAAAGTAATGTCGATGTTCTAATTATGATAATCAGAATGATTCATCAGTTAAAAGATTGGGTTAAAGGTAATAGAATGTGAAAAAAGTAACTATTTAACTAAGTAACTAAAGTAACTAAGTAATTCTTTTTTAGATATTTCGTTAATAATTTAATGAATAATGAAATTTAATTCATAGATGATTTGTTATTTTATTCAACACGAAATTAATAAATAATTATTTTAAATAAAGCTTTAACATTAGATATATAATTCTATTTAGTACAAATCATAAAAGTAGGGCAGTAAATTTATTATTTAAGTGTTAATTAGTCTATGACCATTATAATGAATAAACTAACTGAATAAATTATAACAAATGTATTCTAAAAAATTCGAATTGTACCAATTTTACTAATCAATCAATTTTAAAAGAACATTATAAAATAAATATATAAGAATCAAATAAATTTTTTATTTTAATATTTAATTTTGTAATATATATTCTTTTATTTACTTACATTTTTTTTGTTAATTTTTAATAAAAATTTAATTAAATTAAATTTCAGTAAATAAGTTAAAAAAATATTATTAATTTTTATATTTTATTTATCTATTAATTTGTTTGATTATATTTCTTTCATGTATATTTCAATCAATTTAATCATATAAAAAGAAATCTTATGATTAATTTTGATAACATTTGATAAAAACGAAATTGATAAGAATTATACTGTACTTATATGAATTTATGAATAATAATAATCTCAAAATAAATAATGCAATATAAAAAAATGATATATATTTTTTTAAAAATTATATGTATTAGCTAATTTTTTTATATATTACATTTTTAATAGATATTAAATATTTTATTAATTTGAACTGTTAATAAAAAGTAATAATTTATCAATGAAGAAAAAATATATTTATACTTTTTGATAAATCATACATATAATAAATCATTTCAAATTCAAATATTTATTTTTCATATTTTTTATTACAGTTATATTAAAGCAGTTAGATGATAATTTTTTCAGGAAAAAGGAATGGATAATTTGATGATAACTACATCAAGTAAGAATAGTTCACGCAGTACATCACCTAAGAGAAGAAATACATTTATTTCATCTCAACAATTATCAGCTACTTTGGAATATATTCCAAAAATACGTAATGTTTCACTGTAAGATCTAATTTTTAGTAGATGTTAATACATGTGCTTGCATAGATTAAAATTAAAAATTCTTATTTTTTTGTAGTATTTTACATGAAACAGAATCATTAAGCTTATGCTTCAATATGATATAATTAATGATACAATATTTTGTACTTACAAATAAGAATACTAAGTTCCTAAAAAAATAAATGAAAAGTAAATAGAAGGAGCACAGTACAAAACTAAATTTGACTTCTCAGTTCCCAAACAGGGGAGGATAGTACAGGCAGTGGAAGTAGTGGTGGTGAAGGCAGTCTCAGCATGAAAGGTAGTAGGCAAAAATCACCAGGAACTGTGATTCGAGTAGATGCTATGGATGAATCAAATACCAATTTAATCACTGCCGAACAAGATGAGTTTGTGCCAAATATTCATCTACCAACTGATGATGATGGAGTATGTATTTTAATTACAAAATAATTTTAATTTCAAAATGTTTAAAATTTTTAATTTTAATTTTTATATTTATGTTTTATTGATATTTTTATTTTTAAATAAATATTTTTACCGATTATATATAATTTCATTTTGCAATAATAAGAATGTGTTTATAATATTTAAAATTATTGTTGAAATATTAAAATTAATGAAATTAATATTAGCTCTTTGCTTAATTATTTATTACAATAGCATATGATTGTATATGCTTACATAAAGTTACTTATATAATGACATTGTTATGTATAATGACAATTACATTGTATTACAAGGTCATTAATCAGTACTGTATAATTAGTATTATTATTAAGATTATGTTTGTATTGCATAATATTATAAATTACTTTGAAATTAAACCTATTGATATTTATAAATCTGGAATATGATATAAGTTATTGAACAATGTTCAAAGAATGTTTGTTAGTTATTGTTAGTTATAATTTGAGTTCTAAGAGTTAAAATTATGAATTAATTGTATATTTTATGTATATTGTAATTAATATAATTAAATTTATTTACAGGAACAATACCATGCAACACAATCGTTCCTATCAAATGGCTCTTCTGAATTAATAACTGATGATGTTGACTCTAATTCTGCTCGTGTTTGTCAAGCAATTGAAAACATTCAAAATAAAATTGCTAAAACACGAGAACTTATAAGAATAGAACAAACCACACGTGATGGTAATTTTCAATTATTAATAATTAATATAATACTGATATACATTACATACTAAAGTGTTAAAAGTTATCTATTTATCTAATAAGTAATAATGTAACTTATAATAATTTATAATGAATGCTATATATAATAATAATTTATTTTAAAATATGTTGTAAATGTAAAGTTTAATATTTTTTTTTAGAAAATGTCAATGAATATTTAAAATTAGCTGCAAATGCAGATAAGCAGCAACTTACCCGAATCAAAGCAGTATTTGAGAAGAAAAATCAAAAATCAGCGCACAGTATTTCTCAACTCCAAAAAAAATTAGATAGTTACACAAAAAAATTAAAAAATTTTGAGTTGAATGGTGCACCTACAAGTCATAGACAACCAAGAGAAGTGCTTCGTGATATGGGACAAGGACTCAAGTAAATATATTTTATTCCTTATTAACATTATCTATATACTATATACTATACTATATACTATACTTTTTTAATAATAAAAACAAAAAATATTAAATAATATTAAATTATTAATGTATATATATATGTAGACTTCTTTTTATTTTTATTTCAAAATATTTATATTTATAGAATATAAAAATATGCAATATATAAATATGTAATATAAAAATATGATTTAAACATTCTTGATTTAAATTTTTATGTTTTACACAAAAATAAATTTAAACATTAAAAATAATTTTTTTAGCGCATTTTTTATGTATTATTTCTTATTTTTTAATTTATTTTTTATTATTCTAAATATAAAGTATGAGACAATATGAGTCTTTCATCTAATTTAAGATTCACTTCCAGAAACGTGGGTGGCAATATTAGAGTTGGAATCAGTGGTTTTTCAGGGTGAGTGTTAATGTGAAAATAGATTTCAGTATCTTCCTATCATATTATCATATTGTTATAAATTGAATTTTAAAAATTATTCTATAAAAAAGAAATTGAAAAAAATGAAAAATTGAAAAAATAAAAAAAACATATTTAAAATCATAAACATAAAATTATATATTTATAAATATATAAAATATGAAAAACATAAAAATTATAATTCTAATATATTTTTATATATGTAAATTTAATAATTTTTTATATATAAACTTTTCATAATTTTTATGAAATTGCAATTTTGCAGTAATTATTTACGTCTAATTTTTTTTTATACATTTCAGAAGTGTAATGTCTAAACCAAGAGAATTTGCACATTTAATAAAAAATAAGTTTGGCAGTGCTGATAACATAAATACTTTATCTCGTGAGTAATGTATATTATTTTTTAAATTAATTAACATAACATTACTCAGATTATGTATATTCTTTAATTTTTAAATAATATTTATTATTAAAAGCATAAAATTTTTTGTGTTTAAAGAGCACAATAACTAGCACATATTGGCTTATGCTAATAAATTGTGATACTACAAGCGATAGAATGCACGTTTTTTTAATTTATAATATATATACATATATATGTAAATACACATATATACTAAAATTTTTATAATTTTATTTTGGTTAATAATATTTTTATTATATTAAGAATAATTTTTGTTTGAAATAAGATGGAAATTTATTGATATAATGATTATTCATATTGTAATAATCACACGATATTTTTCCATTTATTTAAATATTGGAGAATAAATAATATTTAATATTTTGCGCTGTCGTGGCAGTTGAAAGTAGTAAGTAACATTTGGGCTAAATTTTTCTATTATATATTTCTTTTTTTATATATTTCATAAACATACTATTATTTAGTATGTAAATCTTAATAATTTTTTCACTATAATTTCTGTTCTATTCTATTCTATTCTATTCTATATTTTATATTTTATTAATAGATTTTATGTATTTTATTTATAAACAATTTTCAAATGAAAATGTTGTGTTTATATTTATATTATAAATTTTATATTTTTATTATTGTTTTATGTTACTTAATGATTTTGCCTTATCTTTAATGGCTTTTATAAATTTTGATACTTGCTTCCTTATATATTAGTTATCCAATACATCAACAAAACATAATTAAATATGTAAATAAATTTAAAAAAAAAATTATAAAGAAAACAATTTGAAAATATTAATTTTACAGAATATTTTATGACACATTATTGATATAATTATATATAAAAATATTTTTATTATCAATAACTTTATTTAAAAAAAAATATGTTACAATATGAAAAACTACATAAATTCATTAACTGTTAACAAAGGCAAAATAATTTGGTATTGGATAACATTCTAACTTGCGACGTCTGTGTCCCTGCAGATGGCTCGACTTTTTATGTAAACGATACACCGCGTGCAGGTAATGGAGATAACGCTAGTGTTGAAGATGAAAAAGCTCATCATGGTTCAGCGACGCTTCCTGGTGGATGTAGTTTGGGATCAACTCATAGTGCTGCAGCAATGAAATTTCCATCCGAAGAAGGATCCGAATGTTCTAGCGTTACAAGCGAAAGCGGACCTGGTAGTAGGGGGCAAGCACACACATGTCACAATAGTAATAATGCTGCACTTAGTCTCAAATCTATTTTCTCAGAGCTACAAGAACATAGAGAAAATCTGGAGAGAATGAAAGATAAATTAGAAGGTTTAAAGGTTTGTTTTTAATGATTTGAAATCTAAACAACAATTAAAAAATTCGAATAAATAATAATTATGTTTACAATTTTGTAATTAATTTTAGAGTTTACAACAAGAAGTGACATATCTTTCCCATGCTTTACAAGAGGAACGTTTTAGATGTGAGCGTTTAGAAGAACAAATTAATGATTTGACTGAGCTGCATCAAAATGAAGTAGAAAACTTGAAACAGACTATAACAGATATGGAAGAAAAAGTGCAATATCAAAGTGAAGATCGTTTAAGAGATATACATGAAATGTTGGAAAGTTGTCAAACTAAAATTTGTAAAATGGAACATCAACAACAGCAACACCAACAATATGTCACGTTAGAGGGTTTGGATAATAGTAATGCAAGAGCATTAGTTGTAAAGCTTATAAATGTGGTATTGACTGTGTTGCAAGTTATTCTACTTCTTGTCGCGACAGGTGCTGGTATAATGATGCCTTTTCTTAGGACTAGGTACAGTTATTTCATATTGTAAATTATTTATTATTTTTATTTTTCAGAGAATATTTAGAATTAATATTTAATATGTAATAATTTGTTAAAATATATTTATTTCAGCTTAAAATCTTCATAAAGTACATATAATTTATTTCAAGATATATAATTTATTTATTTTTTTATATTTATAATAAATAATTAACTATCATATTATTTAATTATACTTATCGGCATATATATTTTACTGAACATTCTTAACTTTTTTTATTTTACATACATCTCATTTCATACTTCATCACGTACATTGTCATCTGATTTTAATTTCGCACACTCATTGTTTTATTTTGTTTTCACATCTCTGTTGCAGTTGTACTAAGCCTCATTGTTTCATGTGCAGGGTGCGCATATTAACTACTACGCTTGTTGTATTGGGCATAGTATTTGTGCTCAAACAATGGCCTGAGGTTCACGACGTCGGCAGTCACCTCATGCGCCATCTTAAACAGACGCTCGCTGTTAAGTAGCACATTGTAAGTAAATAATTACTATTTTAAAAATTGGAAATGTTTTATAAAAATTCGTGAAATTTGTATAATTTAATATTTTATTAATTCAGAATATAAAAAATAAATATAATTTATTTTAGGGTTATTCTAGGGTATATTTAAATTAATGACCCTGTAATGAAGAAAAATTGTACACAATGATCAACATTTTGGACCTATTTATGTGCTGTAGTTTTGGAGCAATAATAGTAGGTATATGCGCAAATGACTTTATTTATATTTTAAATTCGACATTCACTATTACTATATTAAATCAGATGAATGATCAAATCTATTTGATACTGTTAACAGAATTACAATACATAAAACATATTTTGCTGTGCAAAAATGTTTCACTTATGAAGGAGAGATTTTCTAGAGATGATAAATGCAAAAGTATCATTTATCTCTTGTGCAAGTATTATAAATTTATTTACGATCTTTTTATTTTTACTTGAGTAATTTTGTTAAAAAAGAAAAAATAAAGAGAAATATACGTATTTACTATTTAATATTACTTGCGCGCGAATAAAACAACTATTATAATTTAAAATGAAATAAAATAATTTCTATAAAATATGAAAGAGACAGTAATAATAATGCTGTACACTGATATTGCTTGATTACATACGGCACATTGTTAGAAGAATTTACTCTAATATGCGTGCGATTAAATTTACTTTTACATGAATTATTGATTAATATGAAATTAAAAAAAAAAATTATTAAACAAGCGAAAGTATTGATTAAAAAATAAAAAAAAATTCTATCATTAGTGTCTGTGGGAGGTGCTATTATCATTTTCGGGAGTGGTTTGTACATTCGATATTCTAGTAATTAATTTTTAATAATTGCAAAGATTATAAATACATTCTAAATAAAATATTTGTAATTAAAATCATCCAATTTCTAAACAATAATATAAATTAAAAAAACAATAGAATATTTAGATAATTGTATAAATATTCTTTATTTCAAAATGATTATTATAAAATATATAATATATTCTTTAATGATGACAAAGAAATAGTTTAATTTGATAAAATTGTAGAAACTGCATCCTTATATATAATTTAAGTACATTCATGAGAACATAAGAAAGAAAAACTATTTGAACAAACATTTATATAATATTCAATATCAAAAAAGGACCAACATTTTTTTTTTTCCTCTTATTCTATAATGTTGATTTATTTCATATAAAAAAAATATATCTTTAGAAATAAATAACATCATTTATTATATTTAATAGTTTCAAACCACCACAGACACAAATATGCATGCATATTATATTGAATATAAAGAAATGAACCATGACACAGATGTTGAAATGAGAGAAAGACTGATGGATTACATCGCTGTTACAATTGTGAGTAATATGATACTTGTGACAATTTTATGTTGCTATTATCATTGAAAAAGTGTTGAAACGGTAAAACGATTGAAAAGAAAAAAAAAACCACCATAATTAAAATAGTACAATTATACGAAAAAAATGATTCTTAAATTAATATAGGTGCTCAAATCTACGAGTGTATAAAATATTTTGGTTTACATAATTTTTTGATTTTATTGTCATTATTGGCGAAATGTCATTTATTTCATTAGTTTTGTAATTTTTGATTTCCTCAAGCACAGTGTCATGAATTATCATAAGGTTTTACAGTTCAATTATTTTATGCATATAAAGAAAGGCAAACAAAAAAATTATTTTTTGGTAATAAATATTATCTTTTTATCGCTTAATATGTAAAGTTTTCTTTATATATAAATAATACATATAATTTCTAATTTATATTAAATTCGAACATTATCATTTTTATTATTTGTATATGTTGAATTATGTAATATTATCGTTTCGCTGACCATTAAAAAATTACGAAAACTCGTTATTAATTGATAGATAAAATCTGTAAATAAAATAAACTTTCTGTATTTCATTTTTTTATGCCTGTTATTCGTGAATACAACATCAAATTTCCTATTTTTTTATTTAAGACTATAGTTCTTTAAAAAAAATGCTATTTACATATATATATATTATTATCATTCTTTATATTTTATTGTTACAATCACTTTTATAATATTTGTTAAACATAATTTTTATAATATTTATGTATGTTTAATGCGAATACTGCCACGAATATAATATAAAAAATAAAAATTAATAATTTACAAAAGATATGAAAACTATATTAATTAAAATTTTATATACATATTGAAGATCAAAAAGAAAAGGAAGTTTGATCGTGTATTTATAACTTCATCAGGCAAGATTTTGTATTTCAATATACCGCGTATATTCTTTTTTATTTTCTCAAATTGACTTTCTTTATAAATGTATTTTAAAAATTTATTCAATATTAAATTTATTAATAATTATTATAATGTTTCCTTCGAATAATCCTCTTGCGTTCCTAAAAATAGTCGTTTTTTATGTCTATAAATTTATAAATATGTCGCTGTGACTATACTAAGTTTATAATAAAAGCGTACAAGTTAAAAATCAGTTTTGGGATCAATATAATTATATGTACAAAATTTTAACAAACAATTTTCTGTCTGTATTTATACTAAAAATTCACAAAAAAGAAATAATTATAATAATGATTAAGAAATAATTATAATAATGATTGAGAATAATATTTCAAAAATAATGTACATATTTGTTTATATTAATTCTATTGGATTCGATGTTATATTGATTCTGTAAAAAGATTTCTAATTTTACGTTATTTGAATCAAATTTTGATTAAAAATATATGCTTATTATTGTGTAAGTGACAACTAGACAAAATATATAGGGTGTTCAGTAATGCGCTTATATATTACTACAATTATTACCGCAATTTTCTTTTGAGATTAATTGTTATTTATTATTATTAATTAATAATATTTATCTTTAAAGATTATATGCATAAGCAAATGATGAAGGAATATAAAATATAAGAATTATACGTCCGATTCCCTATTTGTAGTTATATATTAAATAAATGACACCCTATATGTATTGTATAGCTTTAGATTGTGGTGCTTTGTAAGATATATACGTATAATCCAATATTAGAGAATTTGTTAATGTTATCGACCACTGATTTAGCTAGGGCCCCTATTTGCACGTTTACAAGAACATTTACATAGTAATATTTGGATGTAACAAGAAACAGAAGAAATTAAATCAATATATATAAAAAAAAGAATATTATAAATATATAAATATTTATATAAACAAAAAATTACAACAAAACATGCCAAACAACGATGGACATATTTTGTATCTTACATTTTTCTATAAGTTTTTCTTTTTATCGTGGCTATTTACAATTTTATATGTATTTTGTATTAACAAGGCTTCACGAAGAAATGTAAAGAATATTCTTAAATAAGTTGCGACAAAATTAATGTAATTCTGGAATTTAATAATCATTGCTCATATCTTGTAATTTTAGGGGCCCGTTATAAAATTATAGTTTAGGGAAAAAATAACAAAATAAATATATTATCATTGATGCCTTGCCTAGGTAGTTAATGTCAAATTATAGATTAAATATCTGTTGTCAATTGTAGAATGATGTAGAAAATAGGAACAGCGATTATAATGGAAATTGTTATCACGCTAGGCACACATACACATGCATATATATGTATATTATGCATACACGTGAATACGTATATATTAGTTGCATAACAAATCAGTGTAATAATGTAGTTTAAAGACACAAATATGTTTATGTCTTTAAAAAAATCAACATACGTGCATAATGCTCGTATTATGTTATTGCTGCTAAATAACAATTTCAAAATCAATATAAATTTAGCAGCTCTTGTCATTAACATTATTATTTAATACCGTTTCGAAATAAAAAGAATTTTTAATAAAATTGAAATTTTTCTTAACCTTATTATGAATAATTTGTTATTATAAATATTTCAGAGTTGAAATATGTAATAAATAAAAAAATATTAACACAATGTGCGTTTAGGTATATAAAATTAAAAAATAATAGTAATTGTAAAGTTTTTTATATTTTTTCAAGAAGATTTGTCAATAATAATATTACAATCACAATTTTACAAATAATGTAATCACTTTATTATTATATATCACAATTTCTACTATGTATAATGCTGAAAGCTGTTTTTGTTTAAAAGAGAACTGCAGAGATGCCACAAGAATACAATGTTAAAGGTGATTATATAATTTTAGATTTTCTTATATATAAATTTTAAAAATTATATTATTAATGAGATAACCACCATTTCATAGCATTTCTTTGCAGTAAAAGTAGCTATCAGCCTTTAATTCGATAAATAATATTTTAATATTTTATTGATATTAATAAGAAAATATTTTGTTTTCCTTATGATAATTATGTTTTTTTACTACATAGTTAATAGACGCATTAGATTGCTTTTTTCGTGATGTTTATAACAAGTTATAATGCACACAGAACATAAAATGTAAATTCTCATGTGATAATTAAAACGAATAATTTTTTTAATATACTTTAATATGTTGTAAATAAATAACGTGTCAATATAATACACGTTGCATTTTTTTTAGAACAACGTTAATGAATAAATAATAAATTGATTTATTTCAATTATTTACTTTGTATATTCAAAAATTATTAAATAATTTGAGCTTTTTGTAAAAATAAACATAGGTATTACTTGATCAGAAATTTAAATTATATAATGTACTCCTATTAAATTTTTAAAATATATCATTGAAAAAATTTATTATCACAAGCTAGAAAATAAATTCTATAATGCAAATACATACATTGATTGTAAAAGCTTGTAAATAATATTTATCGTTATTATAACTTAAAATTCATAATATTTTATATTTCAATAACAATAATTATTGATTATCGAAAGATTCTAGAGCGAAACAAATTGCAAATAAAAAAAGTAGATATTTTAAAAATACCAACATATTTCGGTAAAATATATACCGATATAAAAAAGACGATAATGTAAATAATTATTTAATTTTATTTTCTATACCTATAAGTGACTTTAGAAAACATTATCTCTTGCAAAGAATTCTCGAAAATATATTCTTTGTGTGTATACAATTTAACATATAATATGCTACAGTAAAGGAATACATCGTGGTGACTAATGCCGCTTCCTATAAAATGCAGACTTGATATTTTATTTTCTATCGTGCATTGTTCGTATTTATTTCAATATTTCTCAATATTTGATTATATGTTTCAATCTGCAGTAATTTGAATTCCTTCTTGAGAATCTCGAAGTACAATTTCTGCTGGTAAAATATTTTTCATTTCATTTTTACGAGGAACTGGTTCATCCTTTTGCACGGGAGGTGCACCATGGTGTTTTTTTTTATGACACATCATAGTTGATCTCGATACAAATGTTTTACCGCATGCATCACATTCATATGGTCGTTCTCCAGTATGTAATCTTTTATGAATAGCCATAGGAGTAAATTGTGTAAATGTTTTACCACATACATCACATCTGTAAGGCCGTTCTCCGGTATGCAATCTTCTGTGACATCTTAATGCTGCTCTTCTGGCAAATACTTTTCCACACATATCGCATTTAAAGCTTTTTTCTCCTGTATGCATTGTCGAATGAATTTTGAGATCAACTCTTGTTAAAAATCCTTTACCACAAACTTCACATAAATATGGTTTTTCACCAGTGTGAATACGTAAATGCGTATTAAGATAACTTTTACTAACGAACATTTTATTGCATACCACACATGGATATTGGCGATTATCCATACCTGAATGAATTTTTTGATGACTTTTACAAAGTCCTTTAGTTATAAAACCTCTACCACAAATTTCGCAAACATATGGTTTAACACCAAGATGTCTGTTTTGATGATCCAACAAAGATTGTTTTGTTTTAAAATGCTGTCCACAAGTATTACATGGAAAAGGTTTTAAATCTGAATGTACTCTTTGGTGAAGAACCAAATAACTTTTAGACTGAAAACCTTTACCACATGTAGAACAATTGTAATCAAATTGACCTGTATGTGTGGCCGTATGTTGTGCAAGTCCAATTTTACTACGAAATGCTTTTTCACAAGTTACACATTGAAAAGGTTTTTCACCAGTATGTTTCCGCATATGTTCTTGTAGTTTATAATTCGTTCTGTACTGTTTTCCACAGTGAGCACAAACTTTGGGAGTCCATTTTTGTCTCACAGTTGCTTGTTTCTTTTCTTCTACATTTACATCATTTTGAGAAGATGCTAGTTCCGATTCCATAACTTCTTTTTCTTTGTTGATTGTTTTATTTTTATGTACATCACATCTTTCTTTATGTACATTTAAGGCATCTACACTTGTAAAATATAAACCACATGGACAGCAACAAAAGTATTGTTCAAAATGTGCTATCATATTATTTGAACCTAATGTTGCTTCATTACAAAATGGACATACATACCAGTGTGAACCTGTTTCATCAATTGTAGGATTATTTAATGTTGTTTCTAGTAATGCATGCTTAGTTCTTTTTGTATATTCTACTAAAATTTCTGAATTTCCAGTTACTTGACTTGTTGATGCCATATTATTTGTTTGTGTAGTTGTATGTCTAGGAGTTTCACTTTCAACTATACGTGTTTCTTCTATATCACTATTGGTTTCTGGTTGAGCAGGAGTAAAATTTTCATGTGGTACCTACAAGTTAAAATTATTCTTATTGAAGAAAATATTAACTATTTTTTTTTTCTTTTACTCTTTAATTCAATTTCAACAACTTACATTAGTTTCAAGTACATTTGTAGGATCTTCTGCAGTTAATCTATCCTGCAACCTATGATATTCTTGTTTTATTGGTACTGATTCATATTTTACACTGTCACAATAATGTACAATTGGTTCTCGACTCTGATCTTCAGGATTTATTGAAGTGACATAATTTATTCCTAACTGACTTAAATGACCACTCACAGTTAAATTTCCAACTACAGTCATATCACCTTCCAAATGCATCGCTATTTGATGATTAGACACCTGTAATGAGAAGATATATTTAAGTAGCATTTATTATTACATATTTAGAAATTATTTAGAATAAAAACATTATTATAATATAGTACAATTTATTTCAGCAAGCATATTAGGTTTATTTGTTCATTTACTTCTCGTATATGTTCATCCACCATTCTAGCAGTATCTCCATCTAAACAGTCGATACCAGTAACTTCAATATCAGTATCCTGTTGACCCATTTCTTCTTGTGTAACAACTTGTTCACTAGCTGCCAAATCTATTTCATCTATAACTTGCATAGTATGTATAGTAGGTTCTCCTGTTTCTTGAGGAGTTACATGATTTTGTACATTTTCAATATTGTTTTGTATTCTACTAATATTTCTTTGAATCCTATTCATTTCTTCTACTTCTTCTAAATCCTGTTTTGATATATGAACTTCGTTTTTGGCAATTTCTTTTAACATTTCCATAAACATTCCTTCAGTATGTAAACATTTTTCACGAAAATCAAATAACTGATCTAATTTATAAGCACATTCTGCACATACCACTTTTGGTAATTGATCAGTCATAGACACCTAAAAATAATCAATCAATCAATAAAAATTAATACTTTTTTCCAAAGAATATATTAAGTGGCATCACAATCTTCAGATTTTAAAAATAATTGTACATGCTTAAAATTAATGCAGAACATGATCCTTGTTATAAAAACATCGTGAAACCTTGCACCAATTTTCTTCCTCTATTTATAGTTAAATTAGGAAGAGGGGGTGAAGACAGAGCACTGAAGATTGCAGTGAAATTGGACCTCTACCGTTTGTGCATGATTTTACCTGCACTGGCAAACACGCGGCTATTTTCTTGTCAATGTTGCGCATTTGATCGCCGGCTTCGAAGATTGGTAATCCCATTAGAATACCTGTTTTAGTCGCACATAAGCGACATAAATAATCAAATTCCTCGACGACGGCCATATCAACAGAATGAAGAGGATCGTCTTGTTGCCAGATTAAACGAATGACCCGAAGGACCGATTAGAACGATTTTACTTTGAAATCCAACGGCAAAGATTTTTTACGTGATTTAAAAAACTTATGTCACGCATTACGACATTTCTTAATTTGCCACCTGCAGATCTTCAATTTAAAATTTTTCTACTTTTTAAAAATGCATTATCCAGGGATATTTGTTAAGTGAGTCTGCGTCCACACCATCGAGGAGTCTTTTACAATCAGTCGTGGCATCCGTAGCGGGGGAATTAACTTATAGTGCTCTCTTTTCATCTAAAAAGAATCTGTTTTGTAGATGGCGCGCAAAACATTCTTTTGATCGATTTATCGAAGATCGAAAGATATTTACTTACACTTATTTTTAAACAATTAATTTTTATTATAGAAAGTTTATTTAAATTTTTGTGATTTTATAATAATTAAAATTTAAAGACAAGAAATCAAAATCAATTATATATGATTTAACTTTACAAATATCTTCTCATTATAAATTTATTATATAAATTTTAAAACCTATAAAAGTTTAAAAATATAGAACATATATAAAATATACATGACAAAAAAGAAATATATACAAAATATACATATATATATATATATATATGTATATATAGATACATAGAAATAAAAGAATGTATGTAAAATTTGATATATATAGAAACATAAAATATATACAAGATACAAAATAATATATTTTTTAGTTCGTGTATCTAGGTACTTATATTTCTTTATATTAAAGATTATAACATTAAAAATTAAGATATATTGTAATTTTGTAAAAAAAAAATGATAAAAGTGTATTGAATTGACACCTCGACATTATTTGTGATCAGATATAGACAAAGAAAGCAAACAATAGAAAGAGGATAAAAATAGATTAAAAATTAAGAAATTAGCGCCATCTTCAGAGTACTGCAAGTGAAACATATAAACAAGGAAAAAAAATATTAGAAGAAGATAGAGAAAGAATAAGAATTGATCTTTAATGCCATCTCTTGAAAATCAAAAATATTTCTACAACAGAATAAAATAAAGAATTGAGAATTAGTGCCATCTTTGAGAAATGTTTTTAGAAAAATATTTTTGCTGTATGTGTATATATATATTTCACTTGTAACTGAGATACATATGCTAAAAATTACATTTATTGAAATACAATTTTGCTTATTATACGTATACACGTGTTTTTAGATACATATGAAATAAAAATCTCTAATTTTTATATAAGTATGTTACAAGTTCATCAGTTCATAAAAATAATTTGCTTTAATTGCTAATAAAAATGGCGACAAATCAATCAGGAATTCAACAAAAACGAAAATTAATGATAGAACAAAATAATTCAGATGAAGAAATTAACAGTAAGTATTTATAATCAAATTTTATATAAATTAATTATTATTGACTTTGAATTTATTTTATAAAAATAAAATGTCAAAATTTATTATTTACATGCTTGAATTTTAAGGTTAGCTAATATTTTTTTTATTATATCTATGTGATAGATAATATATATTTTATTATTATAAGTAAAAATGTTATTATTTTGACATTCATAGATTTTCCATAGAAATTACACAAGTATAATTATATCAAATATGAACTTTATTTTTAATTGTCAAATATTATTTATAACCTAAAAATTGTAAAATATATTATAATCTTTTTTAATTACAGAAAGAATTAAAATTACTAAAATAAATTCAGAACCTCCACGACTATGTCCTTATTTAGATACAATAAATCGCCAATTTTTGGATTTTGATTTTGAAAAATTATGTTCAGTATCATTGTCAAGAATTAATGTATATGCTTGTCTTGTATGTGGAAAATATTTTCAAGGTAGAGGTACTAATACTCATGCATATACTCATAGTGTGGCTGAGAGCCATCACGTTTTTTTAAATCTTCATACATTAAAATTTTATTGTTTACCTGATAACTATGAAATTATTGGTAAGAAAATGTTATTATAACATATTATTATAAATTTATTTATTTAAAAATCTTATCAATATTATTTCATAATAATTATCAGATTCATCATTGGATGATATAAAATATGTTTTAAATCCAACATTTGATAAAGCACAAATTGCACAATTAGATAAAAGTGATAAATTATCAAGAGCCATAGATGGTTCATTATATTCCCCTGGTATTGTGGGAATGAATAATATTAAAGCAAATGATTATTGTAATGTGATTCTACAAGTGAGTTATTTTTAAATATTTTTAAGTTCATATCACATATATAGATTCATAATAATTTTAATAATTTTAGGCACTTTCTCATGTTACACCTTTAAGAGACTTTTTTTTAAGAGAATCTAATTATTCTCATGTAAAAAGGCCACCTGGAGATTCTTCTTATCTTTTAGTTCAACGATTTGGAGAATTAATGAGAAAGTTATGGAATCCACGTAATTTTAAAGCTCATGTCAGTCCACATGAAATGTTGCAGGCTGTTGTTTTATGGAGTAAAAAAAGATTCCAATTTACTGAACAAGGTAAAAAATAGATTATATTAATTATACTACAAAATAAATTATAATAAAAATTTTGTTGTTTTTCATTATTAATTATTGAAAATAAAATTTTTAGGCGATCCAATTGATTTTCTTTCATGGTTTCTAAATGCTCTTCATTTAGCATTAAATGGTACAAAAAAACGTGATTCTAGTATAGTATATAAAACATTTTTGGGTCATATGAGAATATACACACGAAAGATACCACCATTAGAATTAGAAGAAAGTCAAAGAAGTGAATTGCTTCATACTGTAGAATATGGTGAAACAGTAACAGAAAGTCCATTTTTATATCTAACATGTGATCTTCCACCACCACCTCTTTTCAAAGATCAATTTACTGAAAACATTATTCCCCAAGTAAGTAGATTATAAACTTTGATTATCATAAATATTATAAAATACATTTTTTATAGGTTAATTTGTACACATTGTTAAATAAATTTAATGCTATAACAGAAAAAGAATATAAAACTTATAAAGAAAATTTTATGAAAAGATTTGAGATAACAGAACTCCCTCCTTATCTTATACTTTATATAAAAGTAAGTATAATATTGTGTTACAGATTATTTAATATAAAAAATTATTAGAATTGTGAATAATTATTTATAATTTGTTACATAGAGGTTTACAAAAAATACATTCTTTGTAGAAAAAAATCCTACCATAGTTAATTTTCCAGTAAAGTAAGTAACAGAAAATTGCAATATTATTTTATTAATATGTATGAATAGTGAAATTCAATATTAATTTAAAATTTAAAAATATATTTTTTTTATTTCTTTATTCTTTTAAAGAAATGTAGATTTTGGAGATATTTTAACATCTGAAGTGAAACAAAAACATCCATATACAACATATGATTTAGTTGCAAATATAGTTCATGATGGTGAACCTGGTCAAGGAACATATAGAGTCCATATTTTACATAGAGCAACTGGTCAATGGTACGAGTTACAAGATTTACATGTAACTCAGATTTTGCCTCAAATGATAACTTTAACTGAAGCATATATACAAGTATGTATTTAATAAAATATATTTTCACAAATATTTTTAAATAAAAATTTATAAATTTTTTTTTTCAGATTTATGAATTAAAAAAAGATATATATACAGAAAATGGTGACAATAAAAATAAAAAGACGATATGATAAATGTAATTTTTTAAATAAAATATTGCAATTTTTCATTTTTCCTAATTTCATATTTCTTATTCCTATTTCGTTAAAAAATTTAACTTTTATAACTTTCAATAAATTTAAACTAAAAAATTCTTTATGCAATTCGTAATATAATTTAAATATATGTACTTAAAAAATATGCATATATATATATATATGAAAAAATATGCATACATAAAATTACAATTTATTAAAAAATACTATATTTTGAAATTTAAGTTATTCTTTACGAAATAATAATTTTATTAACATAATTATTGTAAATTTGATTTAAATTGAAAGAAAATCATAAAAAATAATCCTATTTATTAAGATTGATTCTGCGATCCTCCGATCGCGTCGAAAATTGCCGAACTTTACCGAGAAGATCGGAAGTACAAACTGGAAGTAGAAGTCGTGACGATTGGTGGGGAGAATCGTGATTGGTGGGGATTGGAGTGTCGCGCCGAAGCCGAAGCGAACCGGAGTAGAGTCACAGCCGGCCACGCGAGACGGTCATGAGCGAACGTTTTTCACGGTTCGCGGTTTTTCTATCTTTTTTCCGTCGTGCTTTATTTTTCGGAGTATATCGAGACAACGTGTTTCGTATATTGTTCGGAAACGCGCTAGTGATATTGCGTTTCTCTATACCTAGTCATAATTCATTTTCGCGAGTGTTTTTGCTTGTGTGTACATTGTGTTGCTCAGTGTGTTCTCAGCACGTGGATTATTGCTGGTAGGAGCAACTCTTGCTTATATTGTGAGTACATATTTTATACGAAAACTTTCTGAAAAAGTTCATCGAGCGTCCTCATACATACAGCACTGGTTTACGAGCTATGCGAGTTTATAAATATTCGCGATGTATAATCATTGGTAAACGCGATATTTAAGAATGTTTGAAAACAAATAGTAATTACGATAACGGTTCTATTTTATCCTATTGGCACCTGACGGAGAATCTCTATCTTCTCAAAAAATTTTCCCGCGTAAAATTTTTCAGTATTCAAATATAGTCTTATATTATGTATTATTAAATGAATAAAACTTCAATAGTTCTGTATTAAAAATATAGAATCTACATATCGATGTTAATTTGCTTGGTTATAGTTTGGTAGGCATAGTTTACGGTAATTTCGATTTTTGTCGGCAATATGCGCTATTTTCCTGTAACCGCTTCAAATACTTGTTTCATACGAATCTCAAAAAAACTGTTTGATTGCGTGGCCTCTGTGGCGGAGAAGCGAGTTTGAATGTTGCTCAGTTAAAAAGAGGGGAGTACGTTGACTCTTGAAGAAGCTGCGAGTTTCGGATTCCTAGCATCTCGCTTGGTAATCGTTGCATCGTGTAAACCAGTTTCCGCGTGTGAGGATCCTCAATGACATATCGAAAGTACGACAGTCGATTGTGTACTACAATCGCCATTTTTTAAATATTGCGTTTCGATATATCATAAATAGAATTATTAGATAAATTTATTATTAGTATAAAATATAACACGACATTTATTATTTTTAATCATATTAATTTTTTTTTAAATATTACATTGTAAATTGTATGTTTAATTTAATTTTATTATTAATTAATTATTTAATTATTTTAATTTTTAAAATCACAATAAAAAGTAGACGGAAAATAAATATGGCGACTATTAAAATACAGATACATAAAAATATACATTAATAATATAATATATGATAAATATATTTTTTTTTCGAAAATATTTTACATTTAACAAATGTTACGATAATAAATATTAATGTTAAATATTATAAAAATTAGAGTTTTTTATGATGGTAATAATTAAATTTTATTTTAAATACAATATATAATATATAATATTATTTTTGATATTTGTTAAATTAAAATATTATTTTTTTTTTTACAATATTTACATTAATCGTCACATTTATGATTATATTTATCTATTATATTATTTATTATTCATGTTATCGGTAATTTTTATTCACAAAGATGAGATATATTTTAAAAAAACAACAAAATAATAAAATAGGAGATAAAAATCGATAATTACAAAATCGCGACATTTGTAAATTAAAAATAAGATTTTTCGAATCACAAAGAATGTCAACGACATGGTATGAAATGTTTTAAACGTGTGTAATATCTTAAGCAGAAATGCATGTCGTATGATGCATTATTTCGTTTTAAGATCCTTTATAGTCTCTCATGTCCTGTTATGCCTAATAACTTCCCTGCATGTGTTAGATTAGTATGTGTTAGATAGTATAGATTAAATAATATATATATATTGTTTAATATATATTTTATATATATTAATATATTATATATTTATTATATATATATATGAAAAAGAGTAAGAAAATTTGTTTTTTTTTCGCGTCTCATTTTTTAAAGTTAGTAAACTTATTCGTGATCCGTTTATGGACGTAAAAAAACGTGTCAAGGATAGAGATCATGGTTGTATTCATCTATGAGAAACATCCTTGAGGCACTTAAATATCGATTGAGGATAGAGGAGTGCGTTGTCAAACACTTCCTGTTGAAACAATTCAAATATGCGTAGCCATAACACACCTATTTCATTGTTTTTGCATCGAATTATTTTAATCGTCTTGAATAACAATATTTGAAGAATTTTTTTTTAATAATGATATTAACATCATTTCTCATTTCAGTATATTTAATAGGATTTTCGTGATAATTCTTAAATATATTTTTTTTTTCTAAATTTTACATCATACAATAATCTAATCTATTTAAGATAGATTAAGTTATTTTTATTAATATATAAATTGCATAGAAAAACTGTTTGTTTCGAAATTAAAATTCTGTAGATCAATTTATAAAATTATTATAACATTTTGATATTTTTATTGTTAATTATATTAATAAGAAAGTAATAATTTTTTAATACAATTTTTTAATAATAAATTTAATTTTTAATGAAAATTAATATCTAATTCGTGATTAACAATTGAGATAACATTTGAGACAAACAGATTTTCTTTTTTTAATTTTTGAGTTTTCATAATGAAATTGATTGGAAGAATATCTTATTTCTGAATAATTCAAAAGAAAACGACTGTATTTTTGGAAGTGATAGAAGATATTGAATATTTAATCTAGCATGTCTTTGTCAATGTGATTCTTGAGCTTATTAGAATATTGGCTGAGATCACTGTTGAATGTTCAATTGCCTCGAGGGATATTTTTTCTTATGTAAGTTAGACAAAATTGCTTAACATGTTTCTATCTATAAAAGTCAAATCTATAATTTATTCATTGTCAAGAAATAAGAGAATTCATCGCATATTTTATTCAGTAATAATACTTTTTCCCTCGAAAACAAATTCTCTTCTTTTCAAATTAATTTTTCATGGATAATTATCTGAATTACTCGTATCACGTGAGAAAATAATTTGCGTAATATAAATGATACCGAAGGAAACGAAAAGATTACAGAAAATTCAGAATTAAAATGCCATTTTCTAACCAACATGAAATAACATAAAATATCTGTCATTTGATACACGCGCCAGATTAATCTCGACATATAAAAAAAGGTCTCATAAAACGTCTCGCTATGATTTGAAAGATGGTCGAAAGAAAGGTGGAAGGGAATCACGATCGATCGAAGAAAATTCGCGTGACGTTGATACGCGAGAGGCGCAATTAAAGAAAAAGAAAGTTGGTAGCCGGATTAAACGAGGGGATCTCTTCTTTTCTTCCATTCATCGCCGATTCCATAGTTGGAGGAGGCGCACGATTGTTTTCCCTCGATGCAGGAAGTCCCTCGAACGTGAAAAATAAATCCACCACGGAGAAAGTCACAGGTTTTGTCGTTGTCTCCTGGTGGTCTGATTCTCTCTTTCTCTCTCTCTCTCTTGGATATAGCGTGGTATAGCGTGTCACAAAGAGGCAAAGGTTGTTCTTCTCTTTACGCGCAGGTAGATAGAAGAAAGAGAAGAGGCTAGCTGCTCGAGGAGCAGCAGGTGCCCAGCTGTTACGTGGTTGTAACACCTATGCACATCTGCCTATGGGCAAACGATTAAGGCTTACCAAGGTGGAGTTTGTCGTTTGGCGAATTGGGTTACATTGGTCATGTTCCCGTGGAGATTATGAGGTTTTCTCCGAGGCAAGCCGCAGAGAACCCTCCGTATCTTTGAAACAGTTAGAAGTCGATGGTCCGATTAGAATTCCACCGCGCATTATCGCTCGTCTGACCGTGACTCGAACGATGTTGCCTTTTGTTCTCGAATCGCGTTTGTAGATGTTAAATTTCCCGATAAATGGAGAAGGGTTTTTAAATTTTTTAGAGAAGAAGAATTTTAATAGGAATTTCGATGGATGGAATCGGTTCTAGAATTGCTAGAAAATAATTTTTTTTATTTTTGAAACAGCTGAGAAAGTATGGTATATTATAAGAGAAAATGAGAGAGAGGTAATAGAAATTTCGCAAATTTAGCAAGAAGATGTAATCTATTTATCAATCAATTATCAATTAACCGATTTTTAAACGGACTCGCGGTGTTTTTCTATGTACAATTAGTTTTCTTGTGATATATTCATGGAAATGTTGAAATGTCTTCATCGGTAACCTCTATATTAGGCCGTCTAGCGCGTTCAACGTCGTCAAGACTCGTTCTGCCAGCTTTGAATCTTTGGATGTAATGATAGACGTACTCTCTAATTCTAGAGAGCGATGGCTGAATATTTTCTCGATTATCTCTCGACATTTTCTTTTTATGAAAAGAGAATTACATCAGTTTTGATTTACTCCTTCCTTAATTGCGAATTGAACGTGTGCAAAAATTGCCGAGAAATTATTTAATTAAGCCTCCTTAAGAAATTCACGTCACTTAACGTATCATGAAATAAATTGAGGTTTCAGTTGGATTAAAACGAACCTTAGTATTATTCGTCAACATTTAAAGATAAAAATTCTTGAAGTTTCGTAAAGAATTCTTACGAAAATCAAAAAAAAAAAAAAAAAAATCAAAATTAAATTTCACGAATTATAGGAAATAAATGCATTTTTCACACTTTTGCCATCATCGTCACAGCGTACAACTTTCCTTTTCAAAAGAACGAAAGGAAATGAAATCAATTATTGATCAAAACGATCATTTTTTTTTTACAAATTTTTCTCGAATTGCTTAATTTTCCAGAAAGAAAACGATCTATTAAGATAATTTATTTCAAATATAATTTTCATTTCATCGTTTCAACGTTGATGAAAGTTTGCTACGTAGTTTGATAGAGCGATGATCAGGAAAGTCAAGAGGAAAGAAATTGTACCGAGATCTTTGAAGTGTCGTAAATAGATTTCAAACGAAAAGAATTTTGAAGTCTGAAAGAAGAAGAATATTCTCGACGATATTCTGTTTCCGAATTGAATTTTGATTTTTTTATTTTTGTCGACACACTTCACTTCGTGGTCTAAAATTATCTACAAACTAGGACAAACAAGCGTGAACCTTTCGCAAATTTTGAAATCTAGGACGAACGTTTAAAAGGAAAACTTCTTTCTTTAATGGCTTGCGTGGCTTTTGCATAAGAGAGAAACTAATAGGTATGTGCCGAGCAGTAATAGCAATGTTAAATGAACCCAAACGCTTTCAATCCATGAACAGTGGGTAATTAAAATGACGATTGAAAGTTGTTCGCGAAATTAAACAAATTTATTCTTCCTTCTTTCTTCTGTTTAAGTACTTGGCTTGAAAATGACTCGTAATCAAGATAAATCCCTGTATTCCTGAAAATGGAAATGCAGAATGAACAACAAGATTTAACAATATCTAATTTAGATTAAGAAACTAGGATTGTATCGTATACGTTACACTCGTAGATTGCTTGTTTGCATAATCTTTTAGTCCGTTTTAGGATTCTAACAGGTTGTAACAGGTTGTACTAATGGTTTCAGAGGCAAAGTTTAACGTGTTGCAATTGCAACATTGTGGTTACGCGTTTTAAGGAAAACTATCGAATCGACTGGAATCGGAATAATTTTGTGCCCAGGAAAAATATTCTGATAATAACAGCAATTAGAAAATTCGAGAATCGATTTAAAATTACATTTTTTTTTATGTTGGATAGCAACGGTGATATACATATATATATATATGTATTGCAGTGATTCATTCGATTCGAATGATTAACCTCATTAAGCCAATGGCGTAATGATAGTTAACGATGTATTGTAGCTGCACCTTCTTCTTTATCCAACAAGTTCAAAGAATTACTTTTTCTCAGAAAAATAACTCGTTCGTTTCGAACATGATTCTTTGAAAATGAATTATCAGAATAAAAAAAATAATACATATATTATTGACTAATTAATTACTTGCTAAATTAGATACTGTAGAAAGCTTGAAGTAGAAAAATAACACGTGAAATATTTAAACGTATATGAAATATCTTTACAATTTTACAATCACTTCTGAAGAATGAAGAATACAAGGATGAGCAAAAAAGAAGAAGATCCAAGTTTCGAAATACAAGTATCTACACGAAAATAAATATCTTCTGTCTGAAGATGATTCTTTTTGGACAAAAAAAAAAAACAGAAAAAACAGGGAGGAAAAAAAAAACGGCAGATTACGTCGCCGTTAATTCCAAGCAAATCGTGGCCTAAGATGCCGACAAAAAGACACTCAGAAACACAAGAGAAAGAGAGAGAAGAACGAAATGATGCGAATAAATGGGACAGGTGGAGAGAGAAACACGAGGCGAGGTGAAAAGAGTTCGTTGTCGACGACGACGACGTGACGCGCTTACACTTTCGGCGACGGTCTTCTTTACGCGATGATTAGAAGCGGAAGGACACCGTCGTGACTCCGTGCAGATTGAATACAATGGTCACGGTGTACCCTCATTTACGTAATGCACTACGAGAAAGAGACAATGCCGTCTGGCGCTTCTCTCGTTTATGATTCGTTGCCCGGGAGACACGAAAAGAAAAATTACAGGGTGGTTCGTTGCCCGTGTCGTTACCGCTTTTCGAACGTGAAATCTCGAGAGTTTCTGTATTTCGCCCGGTTCCCCTCTTCTCTCTCTCTCTCTTTCTCTCTTATTTCTCTTATTTCCACGTGGTAACGCGTATATTTGCTTTTCAAGGGCTGTGAGAGAGAGGGAGAAGGGGAGAGATTTAAGTGCATCCTCGTGGTGGAGCAACGACGTGTGGGTGCAACGGCGACCGATTTCTCTGGAGACTGTTTTTTCCGTTTTTATCGTTCTATCTTTTTTCTTTCTAGCGGTGTCTGACGCGATTTCGAAATCTAGCCTAGTGGAATTGTGATTAATTAAAGTGTTAAACAATGGGGACCACGATGGTTCTTTTGCGCTTCTTTTGTTCTAATAGCTGCTGCGATTTCTTTTTTTCTAGCTTTTTTTTCTTTCAACGAAGTGGTTGTAGTTGCGATGCTCTTTGACGCGGTTCTTTTTATATTTTCGGAGATTAAGGAACTTAAGAATGATTAATTTCGTAGGATTTTTTCGTTGCTGTGGTTATTTTGTTATTTTTCAGTTAGAATGTGTAGAGATTTTTTTTGATTTTAAATAATCCTTTTTGTGTGGAATCTTAGTTTTTTTTTAACGATGCTGAATTAACCGTGATATTTTATTTATGCGTTCGAATATTTAATCGAGTATTAACGTTTAATCAAAATTATTTTTAAATTTGAAGTTAATCCGAAAATAAATCCGTGGATTGAACATCTCTATTCAATAATAATAACGAATTCTCGTCCTAAAATGTTGCCTGAGAGTGTCAGACGTCTGACGGGCGCACGTGCATCGATTTTCTCTAAGATTGCTTTGCACCTGTACGATCGATAAATGACACTACATCATACGCGAGGTTACGAGGAAGTGCTTCCTCGAAGAAGAAAGGCGGAAGATTGCGTTCTTCTTTTCGTGACAGAAAACGCTCTGAATGAGAAATCGCGGAGTGGAAAAGTCTGAGTGGCAAGGAATAAGAGACTCTTGTATTATACATGTACATATGTAGCCCATCCATCGAAGATGTTCCCTTTGGAACAGAAATTTCACCAAGATCGGAATTTTCTCTTTTTGATAGAGAAGGAATAATCGGAAATAGATTTGAACGTAGAATAGTAACTTCAATCACTTTATGATTTTTTTTTATCGAAATTCCATAAAATTTTACAGTAATTTTGATATCACGAATAAAAAACGAATAATTTTCCTTCAATTTCAAGAAAATTTCGAGACAATTCAATTTTGGATAAACATTTTACCGTAATACACGGTTATTATTTTTCAACTGTTGTATCAAAATGGATTGAATGAAACGTGGTTGGTTTCGTTGGAAATACGAAACTCATAGTCTCGAATGAAACCGTGGAGTGTTGATACTACGTCGTTTCCAAAAGGTACGCACAATAGTTGGCTGAACAATTTTTAATTTCGCTGAAACGGGAGAAAATTTGCCAACTTCGCTTTCCTTTGCCATGAAAACATCTAATTGTATTCTCTTTCGTCTTTTCATTCTTCTTGCCTTTCTTTCGAAACGCGCTCCTTCTTGTCTTTTTATTACGTATTATAGCAAAACAGTAGATAAATGTATACAGCGTGTATGCACACTGAGTAATCTCCCATTGCGAATATAAATCTTTGTTACGAGTTTATACGACGTCGGTTAGCATTTCTAAATTTTCTCCATAAATATATATATATACCGTGATAGCGTATAAATCCTTTGGAGAAGACACGCTAGTAGATGTAACGATCTGTGAGGATTTTGTTATAAAACTTTCGGGAAAAACTGTGTAACGTTATATAATAACGTTGATTGAAAAATGTAGAGTAACTAAAAATCATCATTTGATCGTTTGCTTTTATCAACTTCAAATTTTGCTCGTTAAAATTGAACTATTTAAATTTAATTAGATTTAATACAACAGTATGATTGTTCAATAGTTTATACGGAACAAATTAAACAGAACAGAAATACGAGGATTTAATTATTTAATTACTTACGATATTTTTCCATCATTCTGATACATATAATAACATTCTCTTTTAAAATTTTCGGTCGATCTCTTTTTAAAATTTTCAAATTACATATCGATGGTATGCACGTCGTCTGGGAATGGAAAACGAAGTTATTCGAAGAAACAGTTGAATGGAAAGAAAGGAAAGGCGGTGGATCGATTGGCTGTCGACGATGCCGTGCACCAGCCCTTCAGGCCGCCCTCGTGAATCCTCGATGTAAAGGTTTCATGTGTGCATACATGTAATTGTAATGTATGCAAGCGTACAGATGCAAGCAGAAGGAAATACGTGTATGGGTGGTTCGTCATATGGGTTACCTCGAAGTAAGATCGCGGCTAGAAGGACAGGCTAACGGAAGTGGAATATTTTTTTTTTTCTTCTTTTCTTTCCTTTTTCCCTTCCTCTAACCGCGTTTTAGTAATTTCTCGCGGAAAATGGGTAACTTGAAATATATCACTTGGATAATTGGCGTCTTAATAGTCTTCTAACCCTTGGGACCCACGCTCTTTTGTCGTGTAACAAAGATTGCGATCGGGTCCCACTTTCTATTCTTTCGTTCTTTCTTACTTACTTGTTTCCTGTACTTATATAATTATTCAAACCTGTGCTGTGCTAATCGATACCAATTGTAAATTCCTTTTTATTCGTAATTTGTAGAAAATAAGGCAGAGAAAAAAAAAATATTGATGTTTGAAATCTTGAATGATCTTTATTGAAATCGTGGTCATGTGCTGTTCAGTCGATTTGTATCTATCAAAAGTAATATTCACGCGTGGTGTACGTTGCAGTGTAATTAAATAATAATAATTTGACTATAATGATCATTATTATTAACGAGATACATGATATATATATATATTCAATGGAAACTTGATGGTATCAATTTTCCTGTGAATGAATTATACATAACGAAGCTATTGTAACTATCATGATAATTGTTTTGTTGTTCAACTTCTCTTCCATCGCTAGGATTAAGATAATTTATCGTTATGTTAAACATAATTCAGAATTAAGAAATTAAAGAATCTATCAGAAGGATAGTATCAAAAAAAAAAAAAAAAATCAAAATCTACGTCCTTCGCTTCTAAAATAATTAACGCTTCTAAAAAAAAAAAGGAAACAATGGTTTCCCAACCAAGAATCTTCCCAAAGATTCTATTCTAATATTAGCTTCCCCGTGCATGCACGTAGCGGTACGTGTTTTCTGCTCGTAAATCACCTTCTTTCTGGCCCACTTACAACTTTTCCAGTTCAAACCCCCAAAATTGGACCAGTCCATTTCTCTGAGTCATCATCACGTCCAAGCAAGTCACGAGACAAACCGGCGATGACAAATCGCCGTATATGCTGAATACACGCCGACTATTGTGACCCACAGCCTACGGTTTTCCGTTAGACGTTATTATCCGCACCACCTGTCTTAACGTTCTGCTCTTCCCCTTCTTCCGTTATCTCTATCCTTGTAATCTAGACGCTCACCGTCCCTCTCTCGCAACCTCCACCCGTATCTGGATGTCCTCGTTTTTCCTTCTCTCTCCTGCTCTACCCGCGTCCAGCCAGGTAACGCCGCTTCCTCGCGATTCCTCCTCCTCCTCTCTCTCTCTCTCTCTCTCTCTCTCTCTCTCTCTCTCTCTCTCTCTCGTTGTATCGAGCTTACCATATTCGCTTGCGTTGTTATACCTGCGACTTTAAAGGCTCGTAGAACTGTTTTATTTAAATTGGACGTTGACTGTCGCTGTCAGGTGGTTACCTGACCAAAATCGGGAACGATGTTTGCGCTCCTTGATGAGTTTCCAGCACGTTTCGCCGGTTAGATACGTCACGCCTAGGCTCCTAGGGATGGGAAAGGTGTATCTGGGTCTAGGTAGTTTGTGGAAACGGATTGGGTATTCGCTAGGTAAGTACTTCTTGAACAAGTACTTCTGGTGATTTTCCTCTGGATTTTCTTAGGCTTTTTTTTTTTTTTTTTTATTGATTTTTGACTTTTGACTTTTAGGAATGGAAAGTGAAATGAAATGTGGATGATTTTAAATGTGTATTATTTATTGAGATCTTTGGAAGTGGTAGAATTTGGTATTCTTGCATGTTGCATGATTGGATTGGATATAATAAATTGTTAGTAATATTTATGAAAAAGGTTTGCGATTTGTAGATAAATTGGAGTATTATTCAAGTAGAGCACTCTAATTTATTGTTGTTGATTACTAATTAGAGGAGCTCGTGTGTGAAGAATGAGCCACATACTTCGTGTAAAATAGAAGCGTATATAATTTAAACGTTAGAATTTGTTTTTTTTTATCTATTTATTTATATACGATCGGTATGGTTCATCTATTGCTTTCTTCATCAAACAAATGTAAAAGAGATATATTTTAAATTCAATGATTAAATTCACGAAGAATTTTTTAAAGATTTTAGAAATTCGACCTTCGAATTTTTCCACCCACCTCTGAAGCTTCGTTATGAAAACGGAACGAGTCCTACGCGTGCTACGTGTCACAATCTTATTCGCATAAATCACCCGTTAAAAATGCACTTTAATCACGAGACCGCGTGTGATACGTGTAATAAATATACAAGTATTCGCGTGCACGTAAGCAAAAGATTTTAATGTGCATTTAAACGCGAATCATTTCCAGATTATTTTTAATAAGAAAAAAAAAGAAAAAACAATTTCATCCTTCGATATCATCTATCACCTCTAAATTTTCAAAATGAATCCATATTAATTATTTCGACTCTAATTAATAATTTTAAATACTCTTCACACGATATTCGAATATTTTTAAAGATATTATAATAACTTGAATTAACTCTTCCACAAATCAATAGGAAACATCCACGATCGATCTTTTCTTCTGCTCGCAAAAAGTTTTTAACCACCGTTTTATATAATCCCTCGAAGGAAGGAATCGCAAGTCCACCAAGACGTTGTTTACGCCCGTCAATGGAACCGTGTTAAATCTTTGCGAAAGTAGTAGAACGTCGTGTGCCACCGAGCACAATGGCGAGATTGCACAACCGTAGGGCCCTACTGTCGTTGAGCAGTCTCTGGAACTGGGGCCAGTTGGTAAACGCGAAACGATGCCTCGAACGAATATAAATTTTCAATTCAACTCGAAACGTTTCGAGTCTTATTCACGTTAATCAAATTCGACTTCGAGCGACAAATACTCAAAATGGCGTCGAACAAGGTTCTTTATCCTTGAACGCCTGTACAATACCACGTAATTATTATTCAATGTCGCACGATTGTCACTCGATCCAAGTTCACGCTATTACAAATCAAGACTACGATTTTTCAAGAGCGAAATAATCAAGTGAAACAATTTATTCGCATAAATTGTGCAATAATATAATTCGAAAGTTTGAAGGAGAAAAAGTGTTAGAAATTAAAATTATCAAGCGGTTTTGAGTAAATAGAGGTTGTTAAAATTGCCAATCGAATTATTAATTCAACTGACTCGATTAATCTGAACGATGCTTCATGGACGATACGTGGAAACACAATTTTCTTCGAAAACCAGTTCAACCATCGTATCGTATCGGTTCGTGGATCACCTTCGAGGGATCGTTACTTCCGGCCAATTGTACCGCTCGATCGCTTCCGGTCTCACGCTTCGCATAACTTCTCGTTCGTAGCCTCGCGTCGTCATCTCCTTCGTTTCTTCTCTTCGCGTTCACCTCGTGCAGATTGGAATTTCTCTGCCCTTTAGCCGCCGGTAATTCTGACTCGAAATGCCCTGTGGAATTTCTGCGGGGATCCTCGAACGTTGTCGCAGGAACGCCGAGTAGCTGAATAAGGGAAGGAGAGAGAGAGAGAGAGAGAACTCGATTGTATTTTCACCGTAGCTGGATTAATTCGATGTTCTGTTGGCTGGAAAATTAGTCGGAGGACTATTGTTTTAAACAGTTAAAAGAGTTCATCGAGGCCGTTGAAATGATCTGGACCCTTTGAAAAAAATAAAAAAGGAGTTAAGGAATGAAAAGTTTCGAGACTATTCTACTTTTTAGTCTGGAAAATGCGAATCAGGTATTCGTTTCCTTTTTTGTGAAGAAATTATTTGGTACGACGATGATGGAATTTTTCTCTTTTTGAGAATTATTATTATTGAAATACGTGTTTTAAGATAGATCTTTGTACGAAATTTTATGTTATATCATTATATTAACTCGAAGCCACTTTTGCTAACGTTTCTTAACATTTCCTGAACGTGGCACGAATCACTTCGGTTACTTTCATTGATAAGAACGATTCGATAAATGAGGTGCTAACAGATCGAATAAACACGAAGAAACACAGCAAACAAAGTAACGATCGAGCAAGATACGAAGAAACGTTGATACGGTTTCCTCCATCGCGTATGTAAAAGTAGAATTTTTCAATTTAATTTAAATTCTCTCCGCTAGGCTCCATTAAAATCTCGTATCGTATCGTATAACGCGAAAAATTTTCTCGTTTATTCGATTTCATCCAATTTTATGGGCGGAAAAAATTTTCGCCACCCGGATTCAAAGAAAATTCAATCGGGACTTTCATTATGCCGGCAGCCGATTAAATGCCGATTCCATATCCTCGAATCACGCCGGCGAATGAAAATTTCGGATGATTTACATCGTTCCCACGATAGAAAAAAAGAAAAATATCGAAGAGAAAAATGGTGGAAAACTCGGTAATCCGTCGACCAGGCGGATGTGGTAACGCGTTCACGCATTAAGGGCGTGTTGCATCAATTTTCGTGTAATTTCATGGCAATTTCCTGATCCCTTGGCAAATCTTGTCACGGTGGGGTGGATGGCTCGAGGGTGGGTCGCATCTTCGAATTTATCCACCCTTGCCGTCGACGCGTGGATTTCCTCGCCCAGGAAAGAAAAGAAGGAAAAAACCGTATCGATTCTTGTTAGGAGATGAAAAATGGCTTCGATTCCGATTGGATTCCTATTATAAATAAAAAGAAAAAAAAAAGGGAACGTTCGCGGCAGATTTTCGCGTTTTTCCATCGTTCCATCGACGACTTTGAGGAAGGAGGAAGCGAATTGTAAATGAAAATAAAAGTTTGCAATTCCTTTTTTTTTTTTGTTCGTACGTAGTTCATTTAATCCTCGTTATCGCAGGGCCGGAAAATCGTAGGCGCAATCACGGACCAAAGTCTTAATTATGCGCCTGTAATCCCGTCGACACCTTTGAAAAAAAAAGAGGGGGGTGAAAGCTTAATTACGGGACTGTGCAACGTGCCATATCTATGCATCCGCGACACGTTTGCTTTCCACGTGTATTCGTTTGTCGTTCTTGTGAAAGAAACCCCCTTTCAAATTTATGAATTTATGGTGGATTCGATGTTTTATAATCTTTATAGTTTCGTGATATATATATATATATAAAAGTTGTATAAAATGAAAAAGGAAAATAATAAATTATATAATTATACTTTCTATGCTTTACAATTACAGATACAAGTTTTACCAATATTAATTCTGTACAAGTAAAATTTTGGAGAGAAATATTTAACGATGTTTTGTGTAGCACATTTTAACGAAAAATTCTTTTCCATGTTATTATTTATTTAATTTTCATATTTTTCATCTTATCGAACAATATTTGTTACAAACAATATTAAACGCACGTGATAATTTAAATTTGCGCGCGTACAAATAAATATTTGATTTACAACATTTCCTCGAAATCTACTCTATTCGCTCTTTAAAACACAAACTTTGAACGCGAAATTTATCAACTTTGTTATCCCGTGTTTGTCATAAATATTAAAAATTACATCAGCTGTTGCATCACTCGAGATATCTTATCGCACCTCTTGCCTTATATTTTATTCATAACAATAATACGTTTCAACATTCTCATTATCGATGGTAAATTTTCAGATTAAGTCTTATAAATTACCTCGCTACCCTATTATCGCGCATCGTGGTAAAAATATCACGCGATAATTCTTTTGGTTGGCCCGCGATAAAAAAAAAAATATGGCGCGTGCAAGCGTAATACATTCTTTCGCCGACGGTTCATCGAGCACGTAGTGAAACGCAACGTGTTTTCGAGGGATGTGCCCCTGTGCCACGAGGAACCGGAAGTGGTCGGCTAAATATGCGCGGCCACGTATCACCACGGTTCATTGTCGTTGGAACAACGACCGTAGAAGAGCCACGTTGAAGTGACATTAAATTCCTGTGGCTCGTGAATGACATTTAGTAGAAACCAGATCGAGTTTATTACGAATAGCTTCCAATTTCGTTTTCTTTTCCTTTTCTTTTCTAATCGAGACGCCTCGAGCCGTCGTGGAAGGTAAAATTTACCATTTTGCCCCGTAATAGCTTCTGGAAATCTGGAAAGTTTTCGAACATGTCGCGTGCACTCTAAAAAAAGGGAAAAAGAAAAATTTAGACGAAGGATTAGATTCCATCAATGTCTCGTTTTCGAATGAAATTTCATCCTTTCTTCTTTATCGAGCATTTATAATTAATTCAAGAATATGGATTTGATATTTTTTAATACAATCCAATCTTGATCGAGCAGAATCGAACTTTTCGCGAGTGAAAAGTTTGTACAATTTTTTCAATTCAATTTTCCACTCCATTTTTCTCGATGTATAAGAGGATCTTCAAAAAAATTCAATTCCAGCAAGGGAAAGACTTTGTTCTCTTAAAAAAGTGATCTAAGACAAACTATCTTAGACAACGTTTCTTTACAGTAATTCAAATCGAATTATTACGATATCTTTGAGTAAAGTTCTCATATATTCGTATATATAAAATTCAATTCCTTCTTATAAAATATTACCAAAATACCTATAAATATGAATACTCGTATTGGAAATTAAATTACGATCCATCTTTATAAACGTAGAAAGCGAAACATCACCTATTATAAATCGAATTTCACTAGTGATTTCATTCACACCCAATCGACTTGGATTCGAGAGTATACGTATGTACATCGAAATCGATCCAATCTCATTCATGAACGAATCGAAGGATCGATCGATGGGCCCTCGGCTGTAATCATCGCTACCACACTCGATGGAGGGGCCAAATGTCATCGCTGATGAAATTCTTCAAAGGCCACATGCTCGAATACAGGTGCAGCGCGAAAAATCAAATCCGTCTCCTATGTTTAAAATTTCGTTGCCTCCTATACGCTTCGTGCAAACGCGATCTTTTAATCACTTTGTTTGTTAACGGATTTTTCGGCGGAAATTTTGATCCTCTCAACTTCGATCGAGTCGTCGCTACCGGTAATTACAATTAAATCGAAGAAAAATCGGAGAAAAATCGAATCGTGATTAATTAATTAATTGAAGATTCTTTGAAGAGTTCGTGTCGTTGAATATTCGTCCAACGGTAATTTAGATATAATTGAGACAAAAAATTGATTCTGGTTTATTGATTATTTTAATTAATAAATGTTGTATAGCGTTAAATTGATATGACGTTAAGAGAAGTTAATATAATGAGAATACGATTGAATTATATTTCTTTATACTTAAATTTTAGAGAGGATATTTTAGGATATTTTGGCTTTCATTTTTATATATTGTATTTATCGTCGAGAGGTTGATGAGAATTTATTATGAGGGTAGAACATTTATCCTCTGTTTTTCATTAAGTTGGCAAGAAAGTTGACGTCCTAAAATACAATTTATCGGGTTCGTGTTTCCGAAATTGCAAGAGACACGATCTCATAAATTTTTGGCGACACTTTTATCGCACTTTGTTCACTTTATTTTTCTTCAAATTTTGACATGCTCATAAAGATACTCTCTTTATTGATACATATATACTCATTGATCATTATTATACCGGTACAAGATCAATAAACAAGTATGTAATATTAAAAATATTCTGAGGCAAAAATAGAAATAAAAAATGAAGTAGAATTCAATTATTTATTTCGAAAGGAAATGGAAATTAAAATAACTACTACGAGGATCTATCTTCGAGATATTACAAGATCATTACATAATATATTATTTACAATATTATAAAGATGACTTCTTCCATATTACTCGACGAAGAGTGTACTCCTTAATGCTTTTCAAACGTTAATAATTGCATAATTATTATCTCGCTCCTCGTTCGCTTTGATCGATTTCTTGTCCATTCCGATCTCTGCGCATCGCTGAACGCTACACGAATCTTTCATATTTCTATTTAATTCAACTTTCTACCCGATAGACTAATGATTACATCGATTGTAATTAAACTACAATTTTTCCTTTTTCAATATCTCTCTAAATTTTCAATCCACATTTTTCATCTAAAATCTCTCGTCGTACGATCATCACGTTTCCACTCCAACTCATCAAAGAAACCGAGAAATCCAGATCAAGAGCGTTACCGTGAGCAAAATCCAACTCGACCAGATAAAAAAAAAAAAAAAAAGTCAAAAAGAAAAGATAAAAGAAAAGATAAATGCAAGTTCCTTCCTCGAAAAGTACGCGTTCGAACGACAGACGTTACGTACGTGCAACGTCTCGCGCCCGTAGCTACCTCTTCCTTTAATTACTTCCGGGCTGGGAGAGTCATTATTTTCACCGAAGACATTGGCGCGTGTATTCGCCGGCTGACGAAAACGTCTCGACGTCTCCCCTCCGCCTCCCTCTTGTCGTGTCTCCCTCCCCCACGCGAAACCACCCCACACGTCTAGCCGACGCAAACCGAGACAATTAACTTTCCTACCAGGTGCGCGAGCTTGGAATTCGATCGTAGGAGCAGGTGAAGTCGCTCGCGTGCTCGAACGACCTCGCGTGCTCCTATTGAAAGCGTTATCGATTCGAGTCAGGGGAGGTTCACTGACCATTGGCTCGGCCACCACTCAGGGGGAGAGGGGGGGTCGAACTAGTAGACCTCCGTAGTTCGTTATTAATGCAACATTCTCGATAAGTTTGGCTCGACGAGTGTCCATGCTCTTTTTTTTCCCTTTCCCGTTTTTGTCTTTGAAATTTCGATTTGATCGATCGAAGATGAGGGGGGAGGTTTGAAGAGAAACTGAAACTTTGAGAGATTGCATCTTTTTTTCTTTTTTAATTTTCCTTTTTAAATGGTTTAACAATTTCGATATACAATTTTTTATAAATATCGAAGTATGGCTGAATTGAAAATTTTCTTTTTCTTTCGTTTGAATATCGATGCTGGTTAAACTGCGATGAATAAATACGAAGAAAGTGGAGGTATTGCGTTTCTCGATTGCGCAATACGGATTCGTACGAATATCGTGACGGACTTAAATCTAATTCGTCGAAGAAAGTAGGCTATCGTTGCAAAGTGAGCCGTTTCACGAAGCTTCGCGGTTGAATTGGAAACAGAATTGATTTCCCTGGTTTTTCATCATGGTAATTGGCTTAGATGTAACATTTTATCCGGATGTTTGAGGAACGGCGGGAACGGAGGTATTCGATAAAGTAAATTGATCGAATTGTTCGGCAAGTTTACCGAGCGGTTAACGTAACGTTGTTGGATTTCTTTCGTTACGCGATATCGATTGCCTTTTTCTTCTTCTTCTTTTTTTTTTTTATCGTAACACGATCGAATAGAATCGAGATTTCTTTTTAAAATGAAACTTATCGAATTGACGACTTTGAAAAGGAATCGTTACCCGTCTTTCTTGATTCTTTGATATCGATCGATTTTATTTTAAACGCTCACAAAAGATAGAGTTGAAAATTTTGATAAAGTATACTTATTTAAAGTTGAATAATGGAATATGGAAATAGAAGTGGAAGTCGGTCGGATTGTTTGTAACTGTTTGCTCGCTTTAATTCGCCGATTTTTTTAAATGTCATGTTCAATTTATCATCGAACACACTCGCTCTTTCCAAATATGTTTTAATTAATCACTTTTATGTCGTAGCCTTATTGCGTATTGTCAATTGTTTTTTAATAACGAATTTATCAGGGGGAGGATTTTAATTAAAAATGTTTCAACAATCAATTTTAATTAATTGATCTCCATCTCTTGATTTCTATTCTCGTTTTAATTATAATCGATTTTTCTAATTGCATTAAAATTAAAAATGGGGACGGATTTTAAGTTAATCTCGAATATTACAACTCGAATTCTCTGTAACGATATAAATTTATTTTTTTTTTTTTTTTACGTTCTAAAACTTTTACATCCTTCCATAAATTTTTTCTATTAATTATTATTATTATTTACTTGAAAACGTCAAGAGTCGTAAAGAAGAAGAATGTATATATAAATTTATTTCAAAATGAAATAAATTTCACGCAAAATTTTTTACGATTTATACAATTGGATATTAATATGTACAAACAAATGAACGAAGTTACGAAAAAAATACAGGAAGTTTCATTACACGTTGTTACTTCCTGAAGAATAGAACAGTAGACAATCAGATAAAGAGAAAGTAATGTCATCGATCGTTGTCCAGAATTTAAATTATCCTGTTGGCTAGACATGGTTGCCTATCGAAAATATGAAACTCTTCGGCTCGTCAAAAAGGTTGATGGTGAAAAAGTGACAAAGTATGCATTTTTAATTAACCACGCAGCAACAGGAGGAACGTGAACACTGTCCATCGCACATTCCCTAAATAATTTTGATTCGATCCTTCCCGAATATCCCAAATAACACGAATTGTTGCATAATTCGTGTCGAATTGATTCTTTTTGATAAATAAATAATAATTTATCTTATCTTTCTGTAATATCTTCTCTTGGCAATAATTTTTTTTTTACAACATTCGAAAATTTAATCAAGCAAGATTTAGTAAATATCTTATTTTAATTTTACGAGTCGTAAACTAAAAATTGTAATAATTATTATGAAAGAAGTAACAGAAAAAAGTAATTAAATTTAATTTCTATTAACTCTAACTGACTTATACATGACATTTTCACAATTAATTTTAATTTGCATAATAAATATTCGCATAATTTAAATATTTACAATTTAAATATTGCGAATAGCGTCTAGTTTTTTTTTTTTTTTTTTTTTTTACAGATAAAATTTACGTTGGAATTATGTAACAAAATAGAACGTGCATAAATCGGAAGTTTCATTAACACGGTTACCTTGATAAATACAGAACAGGATCGAGTGAATAGGATTTAAATTCTATCTACGCTTCTGCGACAAATGATTAATCGATGCGCTGGATGAGTGATGATTTCGAGCGCGAAAACGAAAAGACGATGGATGGAATAAAATACGGTGGAATGCGCGTGTTTTCGAATAATTGCACCTCGAACAGGACTGTGAAAGGAGGATAAATATATATTGCCGATTGATTGCATCGATCTCGCCTCTGCTACACCATTACACGCGATATCGGTGAATTAGAAATTGATATCGCGGCGAATGTCAATTTTTGTGAAAGCATCGTCCTCTTCAAGGGAACAAATATATTACGAATATTGCACGAATCGTTTTATGAAAGGAGGTCATTGATATTTTAAGAAATTAGAGGAGAAATCTTGCGTGGAGAGAAAATTATTGGAAAATTTAAATTAAATCCGTACGAAGAACAACACATGAAAATATGAATTAAAGTTTATTCTCTCTGCTATATCGAAATTATATCTTCAACTTGTGAAGATATCGATTAATATATACTCAAAGTTTGATCAAAGTAATTTTTTTTTTTTTTTCAAATTTTCGAGGTTTTCGCTCTTTTTTTTTAAATAAAATCCAAGACGAATTCATAAGAGGATGACATCATCACGACTTTCAGATCCAAAGAAATTTCAAGAAAAATCGATCATTTCTTTCTGCACGTTCGATAAATATTTTCATATAATTTTAATTCAATATATTATCCTTTCAACGGTAAATAAGTGAAATGGCGGCACGCAATTTTTTAAATCCATTTTCACGAGGAAATGGAAACGACGATAAACTTGATAAGTCTGATTTTCATGCTGTCTCCGAAACGGAAGCCATGCATCGCCATACCGAGCTTGATGAATACTCATTACGCTTGTGCTTTACGTATTTATACCGTTTTTTTTCTCTCCCTCTTTCTTATTCCATTTATATACATACATCTCGTAACATTTTTCATACACATCCTCGTGCTTTCACAACGGTTTATCACGTCTTTCCAGCGTGCGATATTTAATAGAGGAGGAGATGCACAACGTGATTCGTAATCTTCTCTGCGTTTTACGATAAAATCACGCTAACTGGGCAAAATAAAGATTCGCGTGGCCGTGTAATGGTAGATAAATGTAGACACGTTTCTTCGCGCCAGACTCTTACCCACTCTGAAAATTTCACAAACGTTTCGAATTTGATCTCGTTCTCCACGTCATCTCGAAGAAAACTTGCGAGAAATATCATATTTTCTCTACTTTTATCTTTTTTTGCAAGCACGTTTCAAAAAAACTCTTTTATCAATTTGTCGTTTATAATTGATTTCCTGGAAAAAGATTAAAAAGATTAAATAAAATAATATATATATATATATAATTATATACTTTCTCTTTTATATTCTTCCCTGAATATTCACCCGAAAAAAAACACGTTCAATCGATTTTCAATTCGAGGACGTAACGTATATACGAGGAAATACGGATAAGGAAGGAAGGTGAAGAGCGCAGCGCAGTTAGAAAAGGGGGAAAAGGAAAGGAAAAAGAAAAAGAAAAAAAAAAAATGAAATGGTATACTAGTCGTGCCGTTTCCTGGCAGAAGCCATGTATCATACGGTCACGGTTGTGCATTCGTCGCGAAAGCCAACAGAGGGGCACAATTGAAACGTGAAACTTAGCCGCGAAGCTTTAGTCATGCTCGTCGATTATCCGGACGTAATATTGATTGCACGGGCATGTACTATGCCTGATTATTGCTTGCCATCCACTCGACCATCCTTCTTGTCATCGACCTCCTTGTGTGTGTGTATTTAGGACGACGAATTTCACCTCTTCTCGAGCTGATTCTATCGCGTAATCCCCTCCCAACAGGGTTATCAAACACTCGGTTTGGATACACTCGCGATAGACCATAGCGCAAACAGATTATTATTCCTGATCCTTGATATTGTTGTAAGAGGATTTAGATTTGATGCGAATTATATCTTGCTTGATGTATATTGCATTATAATAATTAGCCTGCGCGATCACTCATTGGAAGATTATTGGAAGCTTTGGAATATTGAATTTAATGTGTTAATGGCAACAATTCAGAATTTTGTGTTCACTTATTGCTGGTCAATCAAACGTGTAATATTAGGTAAATATTAATATACGCGGTTATATACGGTTTAATTGAACATAGAAATTATTATATTTGTGATGTGATTCAACATGTTTATACAATTAGGCAACACTGTTTGGAATCATAGTGTTGCAATCACTTTACTTCAACACTAAAAATCTTTTGATTTTGAAAATTGGAGAATTATACCGTCTCTCCCTAAATCGCATACGTTCTTCGTTTATTTTTATTTTCACGTATATACCTCCATAAAAATTTTTTCAACCTGTAGAACGAAATACTATCATCCCCTCGGTTACCATAACGAAAATGTTGATATTTATTTATTCATATACAAGCGATGGAACGGTTTTTTTTATTTTTCGCGAAATAAAAATTGCATAAATGTGTCAGACGCTATGTTTCAATCCAGGAAATATCACGAAGATCTCTCTTCGCGTGTGCACGCGAGGCTGTAAGCGTGTTCGCATCTTCTAAATTTATCTCCGGGTTGATCGTGCTCCGAGTTGGATTCAAAATGAAAACGTAAACGCTTCCTTCTTTCGACGATTGAAAATTCTCATTGGACCCGACCCTTTCGAGAGGATTTCTCACGAACGATGACGATTTTTCCTTTTTAACATTCACCCGTCGTATCCCCGCTTGTGGAAAAATCGCGAGGCGATGAGCTGTTCGAACCGACGAACCTCCACCATGGTAATTTTTATTCAAACTAAGCGGTTAAGCGGCGGCGAATTTCCTGTATATGTCGTCAAATTACATACAATACCGGTCGTAAGGATCCGGACGACTTTGGAATTTTTAGAGAAGCCTTGGGAAGCCTCGGTAGAGGAGTGGCGTTTAAGAAGCGTATCTTAACTGTTACTCGGCTTAATCGAGATTTTCTCTCGTATCAAGTTGAAAGTTTTATAGCGTGTTACGAGGTGAATCATCTTTGATAAGCGTCGAGGAATCAAATCTTTCTTTAAAAAATATCTGCCTCTCGTCTCTTTTCGATTCGGACGAAAATTCATATATGCGTGTCGGATACGATCTTGACGCGTTTTTGAAGTTGCTATCTTGCCGTTTGATCCATTGTCCGTTTCTTCTTCCGAAAAATGACTTTACTGCGGTTAGATCTCTTTGATCGTTCTTTCCTCTTCCGTTTCAATCAAATCTCCTTCCGCAATTTTTTCCGCAGTTTTAAATTTGAAAAAAACTTATTCACTTTTAGAAATGATGTTCAAAGATGTTCGTTCGACGGAGGTTCGTTCTATAAATTCCTTCGAATACAGATATTCAATTAGTAAATTTGAATTGAATCACGAACTAATTTGGTTGGAATAATTACGCGGCAGAGGTATGCATTTCGAATGTTTTCGTTCAAGAGGTAAAAAAGGAGATTGCATGAATTTCCAAGGTCGCTTTTGCCCCGTGTTGGGAACGTTTCCCTCCTGAAATCGGCAGATGGTCAAACGGAAACGACTTTTTACCTCGGCACTTGGTGCCGACTGGTGCGTGAGTGTGTACAAAGGGTGTCCTATTTTTACGTTTGCTTCTTCTCTCCTCGTTTAGCTAGCCAACATTGTGCTTCCACCGTTCGACTTCCGCTCGAGGTGAAATTTGGAGACGATACCGCGAAAATAATGGATCGGTAAATTTGTACGTCAACCTTCCGTAACTTCCGTCTGTTTAACGCGAAAGCTTCGAGTTTCGAATCTTTCGTCTCGATATTTCGTTAAGATTGAAACGATTCTCACGATTCTCGGTTTCTCGATAAAATCATAAGGAATAAAATTGTTTCTTTCTTTTTCCTTTATTTAAGCCGTTATTGATCCGACAATAATTAGCAGAGTTTCTTACGTGTCTCTCCTTTCAAATACTAGAATTCAGAACTTGTTATATTAATAATGAAATTAATTTGAATAAAAATCAAATTCAAACATAGACAAGAGAATTACTGTGAATTATTGTAAATTACAGCGGCAATTACCTATAATTATATCGTTTTTCTTCTTTATTGACGTTTATTTTATACACGTAGGAAGCAAACAAATTGATATCGCTTACCCGTGAATGAATCGAGTGAAATTTTACATACAGGATATCGCAGAGCAGCGTCGCGCAAATATTCTAATAGAGGGAAATTAGCGTATCTAACGTTGCAGCCCAAGTTTAAAAGCGGGGTAATATTCGTGTGAACGGATAGCACGTTACAGTTGCGGTGGGTGAATTATGTCAAAATTGCGAACACGATAAGCCAACCTGTCTATCGAGTCAAGATCGTGTGCAAAGAGAAGAGGAAAAGGAAAACAGCCTCGGTCGGAAGTTAAATCGGCCTCGTCACAAAATGAATAAAAACAACAAAAGTTGATGATGGGAGCCTTCGTTGGTTGGAAAAGGTTTCCACCAGAAACGAGACACCGCATTTTAGAAAGAAGAATCGTATTTTTCTCGATATTCCATCTGCAAAGACGAAAGTATCTTAATATATCCTCTCGTTGCTTGTTACCGTTTCAGAAAGGAATAATAAGGAGGGAAATTGACGAGTTTGAGAGACGACAAATAATAAATTTGTCTCAAGGCTGACTGTGACGTGTGCATTAAAAGTCACCATGATGCCCGAGGAGAAACTTGTTGTACAAAGTTTTCTTTTTAATGAAACGGAGAAGGAAGGATGAATAAAGCGATCTTTTTTGAAGCATCTTTCTCCTGGTAGAAACAGAACAAAAATCAATTTTTTTGATACATCAAATATTCAATCATAAGTTCATCCAACTTTATATATATCCCTTCGTATCCTATCTATAAATAATAAATTCTTTTCAAAGGATTCATTATCGACATCGATAAGATCTATCTCTGCTCCTCTTCGCTCGTGTACGTGATCCTCCTAACATCGATCAGAAACGGAACGATCTCGATTTACACCATTTTTAACCTACTGTACGCACCGTTCTTATCTCAACCGTAAATCAAACCAACAGAGACCAGAAGTTTTCAGAGTTACGATTATTTTTTTGGAAAGAAGAAAATCTCCATCATCCATCGATCTGACATGGACGAAAAAGAAATAAAACGAGAAATAAGGGAAAAAACAGGCTACCCTATATGTGCACACACACGCGCACATACGCGTTGACGGACTCTGCGCGAGGAATGCGTGCGTACGCCGTGAACGACGATAATAACACGATGAGAATTATCCCACGCATCGCGTGGTTTAGATGTGTACGAGGAGAGTGGAAGGGCGTTTTCCAGTTTGAGACCCGTTTTCTACTCGATTTTCCTCCCTTTTCCCCCCCTCCCCCCCTACGTCTATGACGATGGTACACCGGCAAGAAATAGTTATTAAGGCAGGTTCGATGCCCACAGGAAGGAACGTGAATATCCCGCGTTTCCTTTTGATCATCTTCGCGTGATCCGCGAGCAAACACTTCTTCTGACCCGTTATTCACCGTTCCCGGGGATATGAATCGTCCTCGAGGCGAAAGTATTGCTCTTGGAAAACGTATTTGCTTTGCTTCCTCGATCCTCGTGTTTCTTTCTTTCTTTTTTTTTTTTTTTTTTTGATTCGATGATTTTGGTATGGTGATTAGAAAAATCTTGGTTATTCTTGCAGGAAATACGAGGTGAGTTAAGTTGGTGTGAAAGCTTTTTTAGGAACTCGTTTATCGCGTTTGATTTTGTATCTTACATCCATACATTGGATCCACGTTTTGAATTTCATTGAAATTGGATCTCTTGGCTTTATTTAAACAGGATTAAAGCACGTATTGAGCAACTGTTTCCGCTTGTCTTCATTACGTAAAATCATTATCGCATAAAATGAGAACGCGTGGAAAATGATATCCAAAGAAAATGAAAAATATTGTTCCTTTCTCCCTCTTCTGAAAAGTAATATTTTCAAACAAGTTTTACCACTATATGTATATATACATCTGTTAAAGAAAATACGTGGAACCAGCTTCGAACTTGCTCTTTCTCGATCAACTTTCAATCTCAGGAAAGCGAAGGGATCAACTAGTCCGTGAAAGCGTTAAAGCGACCACCGCTCTCGTTCATGGAACACGTAGTGGAAATCATAGCGCGGTAATAATGCACGGCCCTGGCCGTCTACTTTAAAGTGTGGTACGAAGTGGCGTTCTCCACGCGAACGAAGTACCTGTCGCAGGTGCCCTTCCGGATTGAGGACTCGACGCGGCTTGAAGAGGAGAGAGAGAGAGAGGGGGGGGGGGTGTAGGTTGGAGATCAGAGGGTCGCCACCCTTATATTCACCCTTTGCGCCTGCTCTCGAGCCGTGTTCCAGAGGTTTTGATCCTCTGAATTCGCTAGTCGAAAAAGTCGCTCCGGGGGTTGTTTTAGTTTCACCGAGTATTGAAAAATGTCTGACGGCAACTTTTTCTCCCCTTTTCCCTTCTCTCGTCTTCTCTCTTCTTTTCTTTTCTCTTTTTTTCAAGCTACCACGTCGTCTAAATATTGAAAGTAGCCACAATTCGTTCGAAATATTTTATTCAAATTTCGCGAGATCTTTGCAACGCCAGAAGAATTTCTTAATTTCTTGAATAATTTTTTTCTTTTTCTTTTTTGACGATTAAAATATTCTTCGAATAGGCGAGCAATTGTCGCGTCAAGCGTTGCGGTTTAAACTTCCTCCTATTAAAATTAGGAAAATTTTAAATCGCTACGATCCTTTGCCTTTTAAAACTTTGCTCTTTCGTTTATCTCGATACGACCTCCGGTTCTTGAGATACATCATCGTGCAAAGACAAGGGTAAATTTTAATCGTTTACTATCTTCCTCTTGTTCAGACCTCTTATTTCCACTTTGTCTCGAACTTCAGACAAGTGGCGGACGAGATTGCTGGAAAAACGTAGTACACATTTCCAGGAAAATATGTGGGTCAATGAGACGCGGTCCCATTCATAATTTCCGTACTCGTTGCTCTCAAGCATACTTTATAATCTCGCCAACCAGTTGAATTATCGGAAAAAATTTAAAACGTGACTTCAAGTGACACAATCTTTCTCGAGCACGTTTGAAAAGTTGAAGTTTCATTCGCACGAACATACAAGAGAAGTTTCCTCCTCCTCGTGATACAAATGTTTTAACCGTATAAAAATCCTAATTAATAAAATTGCTCTTACGATCAAAACGCTTCCCTTGCGTGCCTCGCAACGTGCAATTTTATATATAAAAAAAAAAAAATCGGGAGAAAATAGCTCTCTCGTAACTGTATCAGCCAGCGGTGAGGGAACCGTATCAAATAAATTCCACGTTGCTCGGTTACATTGTCCATTGTTGTGGACGAGGTTTCTACCAGGCATTGCCGCTACAAGAGAATTGCGCAGGATTCACAGCAGATGTATTCAACGAGCTTCCCTTGCGCGAATTTTCCCAACCGATTACCACGTTTTCCATCCGCGAACGCCACTCTCCAATTTCGGCGAGCTACGAAACTACGAGATCCTTGGAATGTGGTGCAGCCTCGGTTGACAATTTTTACTGTTTTTATCATTTATTTCGTATCTGTAATCAACTTTTCGGTATGTAATTAACGCGATAACGAGATAAACGACACGGAAATAAAGGGCAATTGGGTTACCCATCCACCGACCTTCCCTCGAAAACCGCTTTAAACGAAAACGAGCGCGCGTTCGAGCAACTTTTCACAGATCCTAATCGAGTTGGTTAAATAGTTGTCGGTACGATCCTTCCTCGTTGTACGTACAACAACGTGTGCCGTGTAACGTTTGTTTGCCGGGCAATTAGCTATTTCGAGGATGGAGATTTTTTTCTCCTTTTCTTTTTGAGAGGGGGGGGAAACGGTAACGTGAGAGAAACGAGCGTTAATTGAAATTCTAATTTCAATGGAGGCGCGCGCGTTAATTTATTTGATACGAGGCTGTAATTTGTTACATCGAGATGCGTAAAATTTTGATATTGCTCGGTTAATTGCGCGTGCGCAAGTATATTTCTTGCGCGAGCATCTTAACATGCAAGCGTCTAACAGTACCTTTTTTACACGCGTTTTATTTAGAAGGTCGAGAGAACTGGAATTATATTTTCCTTTTTTTTTTTTTTTTTTTCTTTACACCGTGGAAATTTATCATTCCATTACCGTTACCAGTTGCTCATCTTCGAGATATTTTACGCGAAAATTGCGTACGCGCGGCATCGATTCAAGTTTCATCTCTTGTTTAATTATTTGAAAATTATTTGAAAGAATCGGATATTAAATTTTTAATCGACCCAAACTCAAACGTGCAAACGTCTAAATCCATCAAGTATTCCTGTTCTCAATCGATATTATTTACATTTACACACGAGATAATAACTCAAAATACTAGAAAAAAATTCCTATCCAGAGTACAAATTCGTCAAATACCATTCATATTCATTTCCCAAAAAAACTCCGTCAACGTCAACCTAACCCGATCCATTTACCAATCCAACTCTTCAAAACAAAAAAAAAAAAAAAGCATCGTCCAAACAAGTAACCAAAAACGAATAACCCCCAAAAAATATCAAAACCTCGACGTTCGTTTTTCACTCATTTCCCATTAATCGTCGCACTAATTTCAATTTCATCCCCTGATTTATCCTCTCAATCGATATGCACATTGGGTGTGGGGTCGAATTAATAAAAAAAAAATGTCGTCGTAGAAGGAGAAGGCTCGGTCCCTCCCGACCTGTTAATGAGGATGTACGCATATTACGCGCGGCGTGGGCCGTTCGTTTCTAATCGCGGCGCGTGGGGCAGCGTTAATGTTAACGGTAGCCGTTTGCTTGTTGATAGCGATGCAGGCGCTGATGCCAGTAGGCCAAGGATCTTTCTCTTCGAGCCCAGAGGTCGTACCTGGTGCATACGCGCTATCAAAGACGTTCGATATTACGCGCGGTGTTGGGAAGACGCGGAGGCGATTCTAGAAATCTAGGATAATTCGCGTAACGGGATTCTTTCGTAATCGCGTTACGCGAAGAGGTTGGGTAAAAAAAAAAGGACGAGCGAATAGCTTTTTTTTCCCTCCTCCAATTTTTCAAGTCACGTATTGAAATTGGAACGTGTTCGTTCGTGGTTAGGCGAGAAGAAAATTCGCGTGAAAATTCGTCGTGTTAGGCTGGTTGTCGTATTTTTTTAAAGCTTTTGCGATATTTGTTATGAGTGATTTTTGAATGATGAAATTTTCTTTTTTTTTTTTTCTTAAATTTTCGTCGTATGTAAAGGATGTTTAGCGAGGATGATGACACGAATGTTCGTAATTTTTACAAAGTTTCGCTAAAGATTATTAATAATATCAAAATAAAGTGCGAACGTCAAAATATCATATATCATAAAAATATATATTTTCGAACACAATCGACACAAAAATATTAAAAATGGAACTAATCAATGTTGTGAAAAATATCGACATCATCAAAATTATTAACATTCAAATAAACAGGGATCCTACTACATCTTTCCCAATATTTTTCCCACAATCTTGCCCGCTTGATTTAATTTAATCCCATCGTTTATCGTGATATTTTCAATGAAATCTACCATCTCTTGAACGAGTGTATCCGATGGAAAAGGATATCGACGTTGCTCATCTCTCTTGCTGAAGTGAATTCTTGAAATCAGGGATCAGGATGAGAAGTAATCGTTAACAGGTATTCGTGGCGTTTTCGTCGCGTTACACGGCGGTATCGGGGAGAAAAAGGGTTATAAAAGGTGGCACGGATTGGAACGGTGGACGCACGAATGGAGGAGGGGCATAATGTGGTGCGGTGTGCAGCCGGCGTACAAACGGTTCTTTGTGCCACCAAACGGTGTCCGCAATATCGTTGACAGCATCTCTGGATTCAATCTAGATCGTTCAGGCTCCCTACGGTATAGAAGCGGCGACAAACTGCTGACAAACACACGGACTTATGCCCCGCTTCGCACTGTCAATCATTATGAAACCTTACGAAGAAAGTAGCTAACGGTGCACGCGTTTCAATTATTATTAACCTGAATCGAGGGATGAATTCGATTCGAAGTTAACTTGGAGAACTTTCTTTTAATCGAGTAGTTTGCGATTTTAGCTGATTTTGAATTAAATATATTAATATAATATCGTGCAACGATGTTATTATATTCACATTCACACATGGTGTTATTGTTTGATAAATCATCGTGTTAAATTAAGTAAAGACATCGGATTGGGAAAATCGAGTTTTAATTTGGATCGAGGATGACAAAAATTTTATCACGTATTTCTATTTACTTTATCGTTAATTGAAATGAATTAATCGTGGAATGAAAAAGCAGGATAATGCAATTGCTAGAATTGCAGATATGACATTTGCGGTTATTGTCGCTATTATGAAGCTTCGTGAAATATCGCCGCGTTTGCACGCGAATTCTCGGCGCAAAATTTCGGATTTCGGTTATCTGATGCGAAGCTTAATGATAAACCCAATAAAGAAATATGAAATATTGGATCACGATTCCATCCATTAAGGGATTAAAATAGATGATCTTGGATTAAAGATAATTAACGAGTTTGTCGTCGAGAGCAACGGATTTATCCTATAATATATACAATTCCACATAGAAATTAATACCATCGAGTTTCCTTCGTTTGCAAAATATTCGCCGTTTCATTTATCTGAATACTCCATGAAACTAAACGAAATATGAGCTAAAAAAAATATTAATGAAAAAAAAAAAAAATGATCTCGTCCATTGTTGTGTCACGCGCGAATAAATTCGACTCGCGTTGAAAAAAAAATTTTGGGCGATTTCTCGATGACAAAATATTACAAATCGGCATAGATTTATTTCCTATTTGATATTCGTTATTCAACAATGGATCAATGTAATTTCGCCAATGTAAAACGTGGAATGAACGATCCCCTCTCCGTGTCCTCGAGCGAATTTATGATCACGATTAATCTTCCAGAATTGTAAATTATTTTTAACGTTCCATGTGCGAATGATGACGTATCGTTACATAAGCGACGATAAGCGTAATAATTCGTTGCAACGTTTTTGTTTCACGTGAACGAGAATATTGTTTCCCGTGACCGTCATGCTATCATTACTCGTCCACTTGTCTAACATTATTCGTGGATCATCAAAACGATTTGATTTCGGATTTCCTTCGTAGTTTCGTGACTCGAGAGGAGAGGAATATTATAAATATTTCTCTCGACGAGTTTTTCTCTTTTTTCTTGAAAATAAAATATCGAATCATTTAAAAAAAAGTTAAGTAATTTATCATTTAAGTAATATTTTTAAACGTGGATTAAATCTTGTAAAACGATATAAAATATGTTTACCAGTGATCCGACGTCGATATGTTCGAATATAAATTTTATAAATATTCATCAAAGTTAAAATCCTACAACAAATTGTACGGTAGTAGTTTGGATGTGAACCTAAATTAACGGATCGATCGGATTTTGTTCTATTGAAAAAAATAACGCGTGGAAATACAGAAATATATATTAAAAATTGTTCGTAATTGATAATAAATCCAAAGATAAAAAATTTTCCCGTCAATTTTTCACCAGCTTTGTGATTAACTTCTCTATTTTCTACCACTATTAAAAAAGAGAATTTATTTCGACACAATTCCGATAGCTACTTTGCGTAACGAAAAAATCGAAGATGCAATTGATGATCCATCATCCACTTAATATTACGTAACATTTTAATGTTTATTTATATAATTTGGAATACATCTTACGCCTATATACTATATGATTCACACACGAGATGACGAAATGTAATATTAAGTGGAACAAGTTGGTGAAATAGCAAAATATACGTAATAATCGTGTTTATCGAATTCACGATGTCAAATGTTATCGATATCGGTCCGGAAACATTTCTATAAATTCTGTATAATTGAATGTCGCGAAATATCATTATTTGATTTCATTATTATTCAAAATATATCCACTTGATCGATATTCCAAATTAATCATATCTCTTCTTTATTTTTTATGCGTTATTATCGAAAATTAATGCAAAATTATTTAGCCGCAATTTACAAAATAAAACTATTCCACGCTACGAACAATAAATTCACGTTAAAATGTAGGTTAACAAAATTTATTAGTTTACACAGTGTCTGACTGTTTCAAATGCTCGCCTGACTAGCCTGCGATCATGAAACTCGTAAAAACTTTGCCTGATACACACACCATTATTTGAAACACGATTATCTCCAAGTTAAATATTAACTCTTTTCTTTTCTGTTTTTTTTTATTCAACTCGAAAATGAAACGATTTTAATCGCATCTTAATTTTCGTTCATCTTTTAACTTTTCTATTTTTTTTTTTTTTATGATTACACATATTTTAAAATATTTGAATAATAAAAAGTTGCAAAGTTTGTCAGAATACGTACAGAGTCACAATTAACACACACGATTGCATGGCGTAAAACTTAAACTAACATAACAGATGATCAAAATTATTAAACTTCTTCCTCTCCGATATTTTTCTATAAATTCATTTCGATCGTGCTACTAGACTAAACAAACGAATTACAATAGAAAACGTAACGACCTGTAATTTCTCGTGTTCCCTTCGCGTTGGTCCAACCGTGCCTTTTTAACGAGTTAGAACCAGTCACCGATAAAAATATCCTTGTATATGGGGCATACGTACCGAAAGTTTATCCCGCGCGTTGAAAAATGGGGACCTCTAATATCGGCCTCTAACATCGAATGCATCGGCAAAATACTTGCATAATTACCACCTCCAGTTTCGTGGAATGGACGCGTTGCTGACGTTCCACGAACGAAATTAATCCGGTCTGACTTCGGGTGTATACTTTCATTTCATTCTTCCATCCATCCATTTTTTTTTTTTTCTAAATTATTCTTTCTTCTAACTTAAGCGAGACAAAGTTGGATGATGAATCGTAGACGAGGTGAAGCGATCAAGGGGAATGGCGGGGTAATTTAGAAGAAGAAAAGGAAAAGAAAATAGAGAGGGAGATAGCGGAGGAGATAATCCTTTTCTTTTTTTTCGCGATCAACTTTAATAGGGGCGATTAATTAAGTAATTTTTGTATCATTCCACGAAACACGGGAGATCCTGCACAATTATGTTTGCCGTGATAGAATCTCGAAACACGGAGGAAAGATTTCCTGGCTGGGCTATTCCCGGGCTGTGGTGGAACAGTCGTGGTGGAAAATCAAGATTAACTTGCGATAGCATGGATCAAGATTTTTTAATACCGAGTTTTCGATATCTTGGATTATCATCTTAAGCGTGCGAGATATTTTCACGTTTCGCTCTTCATTTCGTACGATGCATTGCTTCCTGTCTCCTTCTAAAGAATTAATTAATTAAAGCGATCCGCGTTGTTTTAGCCTTTACAAGTTCCTTCACTTGGAACGAAATTTTTCTTTCAACGAGTATAAGTGATGGATGAAGATTGAACAAGTCGCAATCGATATTACATTTCTAAATTATATTTTCACGTTGCAAAATATTCCTATTCCTCAAAATTACATAATGTCTCGGCTGTAATTGAATTAATTAAACGCGAAGAGGATGAATGATCCTCTCAGGTATAGAAATTCAAAACTTCGAGTTACTTCGTTACGATCTTCAACGTGCATATATATTAAGAGAAGAACATTCACACCTTTGTTACGGAAGATAAAATATGAAAAGATCAACCAAATAAATACGATCAAAAATAAAAGGATCTCTTAAATAAATACGAATGGGTCGTCAGGTGAAGATTAAAAATCTTGCAAAACGTTGGAAATTGTCGATCACCGTTAATAATAATTAGGCTGAGAGGCGGCTGTCTCCTTATTCTACGTTTCTTGCCTCTGCCGGTTCTCCCTCTTGACATTCCGTTTCACGCGAGGCTGTAGTACCTGTACCGGGCGAGTTGTGAACGAGACGCCGGCTCAGCAAGTTTCTTTTTGAAAGGAAGAAAGAGGCGGGCTCGCGGACTACGCGAAGATGAAGAAGCAGGGGAAGGATAAAAGGAGTAATAGGAGTCCAAACAGAAACGATCCGCAAGGTCGACGCAGACGACTCCACTCTCAGCGAGCCTTCGCTCCCGCTTCTTCCTCCGAACCCTTCTGCTTTCCCTTCTCGACGATGTCCTCTCATTTTTATCGATTATGAGATTTCATTCTCTGCTGCAACCGTTTTTTTTTTTTATTTTTCGCGTGTACGTTTCGTCGATTGTCCGTGAAATTGGGGAAAAATTGGAGGCCCAAATTGAAATATTCGTCGAATCGACGCTTTGAGCGAAAGACGATGCTGCGAAAAATGTAACATTTTCGATCAACTCAATGGGAATATTTGAAATTATATAAAGAAAATTTGGATCGTTGAAGAGGCTGTTGCCATTTCCGACAAGGTTAATCACGATAGCAGCCTTTAGAAAAAAAAAAAAAAAAGATATTATCAGACATCATATCGAAGATTGAAACTGTCTCACCTGAAAAACCATTGTTGCGAAAGTCGGTTCTGGCGCAGCTTATTATCAGGGTCTACGTTCTGCCTCCGTTCTCTGCGACGATGGAAAGATCCCGTAGGCCTCTCCTATGTGCGCGGGTTCAACGTTTTAGATCCCGCAAAATTGCGTCCCATTGATGGAATCGCTCGAGTCGGCCGGGAAATATCGTCTTCCCTCGATCGAGCCGGCAACATTTTGCGGACTATCGGCCACCATTCAATTCGAAAATTACTGCTCGGCAGCTGTGTATTGTTGAATACATAATATGTCTGGCAAAAAAAAAAAAAAGGAATCGATTTTAATCTGCAGATTTTAATATCTCTCGTTGCCTCGCTGCTCGAAAAATATCGTTGTCCTTTTCTCTTTCAAACGTTCGAATAAAATGTAATTTTTAGGTTTAAAGAAGAATTTTCAAAATTTAATGACGATTTTTTTTATCCTTCCTAATTCCGGAATTATCTTGGATCTTTTTGAAAATTTCATAGAAACGTAAAATTTGCAAAAGATGAAAAATTAATTACGTGATAAAAAATGTCGAAGAAATTTTATGCTTTCAAGTGTTTATAATGAAAAATGAAGAACTCGTTCTGAAAGGAAAGAAAAAGGAAGAATTCGACGAAGGTTATAGCACATCTTATCGAATCGATCGAACTTATTTTTACATCTTTTAACGAGAAATGCAATACCTTTAATTATGCAGAAAGAAATATGCACTCGGAAATTGTATATTGACGTCAAATATAAATAAAAGGTTTCCTATTTCGTATTATTTAACTATTTTATCATTTTCAAATAACTTCATTTTAAATCCAGCAATAAATTTCGAAGAATTGAATATTTTTTGAAACGAACGGATTACGAACGGATTATACTTTTTTTATCTTATCGTGATCAACGATATCTCAAAATTTTTAATCATTCGCTTTCAATTTTCCACTTTCACAAATGATAAACCCTCAAAACCCTCCTCTCCATTAATCCAAATCCATTAATTTTCTACATTTACATCGAAACCACGCCGAGCCACGTCCAACTTCTCGGCAGTCCACCGTTTCAACCCCATCCACGCCACGCGTCTGGCAGTTTATCAAGTTGATTTGCGAGATCGATGCGTCGCGGTATCAAATCGCGATACATCCGCGAATCTCGTTGGGGATCAAATGGCTGCGGACTGTTCGGTCAGACTGTTTCATGGTTGGTCGGTTGTGGCAGCGTCTCTGGCACGACCTCCGCTCACAAAGGTAGTTAGGTATGTGGCTCGCGTGACGTTACATACAACCAAGGTCGGAGAATGAACCGAGAAATCGATGGCTTCGTCCTCTCCTCTACGCTTACGTTTTTCCACGTTTGTTAGTCGACTTATCTCTCGACGAGAGCTCGCAAAGGCGGCGTCTCCGTGAGTCCATTTCGGACTAAAATCGTCACGAGTTGGCTGCTCGCCTCGATTGCTTGTGAGTCTCCAGTTGGTGAGAAATAATTATCAAGAGAATTTTACACGTCGAATGTAACGATACTCTTGGAATTATTCTTCAGAATTTCTTTGACAATTGAAAAATAATCGTGTTTGTGCCCTTTCGATACTTTTATTCCTAATTGATCACTATCATAAAAATTATTCTCCAGAATTTTATTTGCTTAATAACCCCTCTCTCTTTTTCTACTCTCGACTCGATATCCGGAATGCGAGGAATCTCGAAAGAGGCTAACGATAACACTGATGAAAAACATCAACACCTCGACTCGGAATCACGTTCGATCGAGAAAAGGTCGACGAGCCTATTTCCAGTTGGGCCCGCTATCGTTTCACCGCATCTCATCCGCAGGTGCAGCATGCCTTAACGAGCGACTTCCGTCGCGCTTATAATTCATCCTGCATCCTTGTTTCGCGATTCATTCATAATTCGTAACGGTACACGCGATCGTTCTTTCGATCTCTCGAGCCGCCGCTGGAACAAGGGTGTGAGAGAGACCGTTTCGCTCGAGATCTAGCTTTCGAGATCGATCAGCCGATCGTTCGTTCCACAACCCTCTTCCTTTCGAACATTTTTGAAAAACGGGTTTCATTTAATTTCATTTAGGATCGATTCAATTTCGGATGAGATGGAAATGAAAACGTTCTGCGAAGAACATTTCGCAGAAGTCGAGTTGTTTCGAGTTGTTCTAGATTAGTCTCTCTCTTCTTTTCTTTCGAACATTTTTGGAAAATGGGTTTCATTTAATTTTTAGGATCGATTCAATTTCGGATGAGATGGAAATGAAAACGTTCTGCGAAGAACATTTCGGAGAAGTCGAGTTGTTTCGAGTTGTTCTAGATTAGTCTCTCTCTTCTTTTCTTTCGAACATTTTTGGAAAATGGGTTTGATTTAATTTTTAGGATCGATTCAACTTTGTTTCGAGTTGTTCCAGATAGTTTTGAGATACGTTCATTCATTGTTTCGATTGACGTATTCGGTGATTTGAATAAAAATTATATATAATTTTCCGGAATTGATTCAACAGCGATTGGAATGCGAGGAATGCGAGCGGTTGTTGCGATCGGATAGTTGAGTTTGTCGAGAGTTTGAAAGAGAGTTATAGAAGATGAACAGTGGATTGCGGGGATAGGGGAGAGGGGTTGATGTTTATGGAAGAGGGGAAAGTAGGAAAAGAGATTCACCTTTAAGAAGAGAAGGTGAATTGATTGATAATGAAAGTTGATCAATGGATCTGAAATTGTGACAATGCGATCGTTTCTTCGTTCTTTATTATTTATTATTTCTTTTTATGAGTTTATTGAACTATTAATTCCGCATTGAATTCAAAGAATGCGGAACAATAGAATTTCTAATTTTAAAGATCTTAAATAAGATACATCTGTAATGCAATTCTTAAACGATAAATTAATATTTCCAAGTATATAATGTAATTTGTAATTAATCTAGTACTATTGATTCGCTTATAAAACAGAATAACTATTTTCAATTCAACTAACTCGTTCTGTTTTTATTCTTCTGTTGCAGAATTCGTAATTGAACAGGAAGATCATGGAAGATATTGGAAAACAGGAAATTGGTCAAAATGTTCTTAATCGATAAATCGCCTGTGAATAGGAATCATAATTGTGTTTTTAAATTTGATATAAGTTTTTGATTTTTGAAAAAAAATAGTGGGGTGGAGAAAAGTAATGGAAATTAAAGAATGAACAATTTTTGAAGAAGATTCTCACGAGGGATTTCGCCCATTTTAAATGGGCGAGGAGAGATCGTAGTACGGCCTTTGAGAAGGCTTAGAGGATCGAGAGGTCGCGACCATTTTTGGTGGCGATGTTCACGAAGTGGTCCTTCAACTGGACACAGGAGCACGTAGGAAAAAGGATCGCAGAGTAGTCTACGGAGTCTAGGCTACTATGACGGACTATTTGGATCCACATTTCGTCAGGGCTCTCTGCCGCGATCCAGAACGACGAACGCTTCAAGTGAGTTGATGAAATTGCACGATCGTGATTGAATCGTGATTCAAACTAGTAGTGCTACTGCTTTTAACGTAATAATTTATTTAAAAGTTATTTAAAAGTTATTTAAAAGTCGATGCCAGGGATTAAAACGAACGAAAGAAATGAAAAGAAAAATATCAACTTTTGAATTTTAATTGATTATTTTCTTTTTCTCTCCTTCTCTTCAATTTTTATCTGTTGTAATTAACTCTAACGAATATTGGTGTAACACAACTTTTTAGTAAGTGAATTATCACTTGTCTTATGATCACTTGTTCAATCGTGATCGTTAATGGAGTTGAACTTTCAACGGATGGTTAAAGTATTTGAAATTGTTCCTGGTTCAACTTTCACTTTGTTGCACTTATAAAACAAACAAAATGCACATTATAAGTGGATACATAAGCGCAAAATTTTCTTTAATAAAAAATTCTATCGTGTTGCCATATGTTAATTTTTCCTAATTCTAAAAATTTAATGATTAATTCTCAAAATTCTGCATCCCCTTCTCGCTCAACGAATTTTTAAGAATAAGAATCTGTCAGAATAGTTTATCCTTCGATACCTCCATAACTTCCCAAAATTCCCAAAATTCTGCATTTACACGCGCCCATTTCGATATTTTGCTTATCAAATTTTTAAGAATCTCTCGGAAGATAATTTATCCTTCGTTGTCCTCGGTAATCCGTGATTTTACGCGAAAGCGTACACGCACAAAGGCTTACTCGTTTTTACGGTGGCCGACGAAAGGTTAAAGGGCGTCGTCAATATCCGGTAGGACTGTTCGAACTTTCCAAACGAATAATAATCCACCGCTTCTTATCTTCGCATAATCGCGTTGAACTTGTGCGTCCCTGGAATTTCGAGGGGGGGTGGGGGGAATTTCTTTCGCGATGAAAATATCCTCCCCTTGCTCCTCTTGTTCGAGCTTCCTCTCAGTTATTAATATTCATTGTCGAAGGTTAAAAGGGTTTTCGAATTTTCGATAAGGATTTTCATTAATAAAATAATAAAGATTTTGATCCGATGAAAGGATTTTGAGAAATGAAAATTTATATCCCAGCCATTATTGGTATTTTTCTTGATATGATCTTGGATAATTAAATTAAAATCTTTTTCGGTAATTAACACTTTCCAATCTTTCTACAATCATATTTTTCTTCGTGTAATCAACGACATTTAAGAATTGTTTTCTTCGATAATAAAACTTTACTTTTTATATCGAAATTGTAATTTTCAATCACGTAACATGAAAATTTCTTTCAAAATTTTAACAAGCGCGTGATCGATTTATGATTCTGACGAATAACCAATCGAAGCAATTCCTTTATCGAGACAGTTCGAGTAGAAAGTTTCGCGGTTTAAAGATTCTGTCTGAGTTCTTTTTTTTTCTTTCTAATATCGTTAAAACTTCTTACTATCCGATTCTTCGTGTTCTTTATCGGATAAAGCTGTGAAGTAATGCCTTTGAAGTATCGGAAATGGATAAAGAATTTTCAGCGGAAAGGATTCCCGTGTTCAATGTGACGTGGAAGAAACTTGTCAGTATCAAAATTCTGACAAAGGGAAAATTCTTGTGCTGTCAGATGCAATATTTACGTTTCTTATTCTCGTAAGTCGTTCGTAATTCATATTTTTCAAAAAAAAAAAAAAAAAAATTCTATTAAATTTGCTCGTAAAACATTTTTCATAAAAAAAGATCGAATGAAACGTCGTAAATATTTAAATATCATCCTGTATATATACAAATGATCGTTTCTTAATTATATTATCTCTTTTTTTTTTTTTTTTTTTTTTTGTCAAAATCATCTTCATACTTTCGTGTAATTGAATCAAACACGAAGTGAAAATTGGTAGCCATTTAATATAATGGGGATATTAAAAGTTTTAATAATTTATTTCCAGAGAATTCGACAATCGTTTCGAGACATTCGCAACTTCCTTCCAATAACCATCTTTCTTTCTACCCTTTAACTGTTTTTGGTCCCCCTTTGCATTTGTGCTAACTACCAATCGTACGTATCTAATTCGAACGTCGAACGGTTGATTGGGAAAACTAGCTCGTTTTATTCCATCGCGATGTCCTCTTCCAATCGCGCCACGTATCAACGATCGAAATCGATTTTTCCGATAAAATGCCCCGTCACGTGTGTTGCTACCGCGACAAAAAAATTGGCGACGAGCCAATACAATTCGTTTCATTGTCAAAGACGTGATCGAATTTAAATGCTCTTTTTTCCCCCTCCCTTCCCTCCTCGTAATTTTCAAATATGAACACTCGAGCGTGTATGTATGTGCGTGTGTGGGAGGGGAAAAAGAATAGTTTAAACGAAAGAAATAACCACGAGTCGTTCGTTTTCTCTTTCGTTTTTTTTAATCAATTCCCTTTGCCTTTCGCTCCTCCAATATTTCCCCCATTCAAAAGAGGACTTTTGACGTCTCGTTTGAGTTTCAACGGATGAAATGTACAGATAATGACGTAGATTTTGTAAACTCGACTCGCCATGTTGGAAATTTTGCGATAAAATCTTTTTGAACGGATGATAAAAAAAAAAACACGTAGGGAATTTTATTTAAGCCATTTTATTTTTCGTATTTTTCTTTCTTACTTGGGCAAATTCGTACGTGAAATTTTTATTTTGAACCGAAGAATGCGAAAAAGTGAGAAAAATTTTTGCTTTGAAACGCAAAATTTGCTTTGGTTGAGAAGTGTAGAGCGTCGCCGAGGAGGGACAATGCGATTCTATTTCGACCTAAAGAATCTATCTTTACTCCTGGATAAATTTATCCATCTAATTTTCATGGGGAGGCAGTTTAAAATTCCAGGAATATCTTTTGCACACATTACTCACTCGCACCCTTCCATCCTTTATCTGGAATTTATCTTGAACGGAAGATAACTTTGAGAAATTACATGCTCTCAAAAAATATTTGCCTAATCTCTGTTCGACTAATCCTCTTTATCTCCACCATTGTCTTTATCTAATTTCGTTGCGGAGACAGGTTTTAAAAATCCAAATATATCCTCAAATATTTGTACACTTTGCGTGTAATTTTCTTTATCTACTGCACAATTCGATCAGTTAAGAGATAAGTTTAATCGCCTTTAATTTTTCTGTATCAAAATTTTCTTCGATTTCCCTCCCCCCTTTTTTTTTAATCGAGCAATTTTATAAAAATAGAACTCGAATCAACTACTCGATAAACTTATTCTCGAATATTTATTTTTTCCTCCAACGAACTTTAGCATGAAATTTTTGTAACTAAGATCAATAAAAATTTTCAAAATATCTTCCATTTAGACACAATGCGAATAATTATATTTTCTAACTCATCGTATCGATTCTCACCATCGTCCTTTCGGAAAAATTAATCCGAGTCATGATGATTTTCACAAAAAAAAAAAGAAGGAAAAAAAAAAGACGTATCATGGAATTCTAGAGCGAGAATTCGCTGCGGTTTCCCAGACGTCCTTCTGCTCCCTTCGTTATTTTCGTGCTAATTTGCAACCGGTGGAATCGCGAGGAGAATGGCGAACTGCGGCGCGCAGTGTCGCGCGTGCACCAATGCAAAGCGTTCGCTAAATAGGGAGAGACGTCGAAATTCAGGGAAACAGCCACGATCCCGCGCACAATGAAAGTCTCAGAGATATTGTGCGAGATATCGATCCAGACCTGGCAGGTCTTTTAAACAAATAATGGCCTCCCTCGATCGGTGCAAAATTGATTTTCCCCCTTTTGTTTCTGACATGTTCCTTTTATGCTTATGATCGATCTTCTTTTCCTTTTTTTTTTTTTTTTCATAAGGAAGTAAAATTGTTAATCGTTTAAAATTTTATAAATCAAACAAACAATCGTGCGATCAAATCTCTTTGAAGATTGAATTAAATGTATGGTTAAATATATGGTTTTGCTTCGCGAATCGATAAAGTGAAAATATTAAAATGATATATCCTTGCATCGAAGTAAATAAGCGCCCTCTAATTGAATCGATAAAAATTTTATTATACAGAAAAACGTTTAGAATCTTTCTACCTTGTGTTTCAAATCATTCTTTTTTCTTTCTTTCTTCCTTTTTCTGGACTTACTTTATTCGTAAAAACAACGGAACAAACTCCGTCACTCCGAGTGTTTGAAGTTTCACTCTCGCGGAAACGATTGACACAAGCTTTTTGACGCAGCTTGTCTGCTATACGTCTGTCGTATAACAAGTCTATCCAACTTTATTATCCATGCTCGTGCATTTGTTCCGTCCGATTGTAAACGGCATCGATCGCGCACGGTTCAGGAAAAAGGAGAAGTTGTGGAAACGTTGGACGTTGGGTTCAATAGATATTCTGAGCCCCTTCCATTCTTTCGATATTTGTTAACGATAAGTTAATTTCGTTATGATATTTTCGAGGCGCGTATCTTCGTCTAAAAGATTAAGACATCTTATTCAATGCCGGTGAGATATAATCGATAGAAAAGGGATCGGGATATGATGAGATATGGAAATGATTTCTCAACCTGTCTATCCGTAATTTATTATACGGTGTCCTCTTTAAGATTAAATTTCCTTGGAGGATTTGTAGAAAGAGAATTTTTTCAAATTCAAATTGCGATATGTTTGATTGTAAAAATTTAATGATTTTGAGGAAGAATAATAAAATACGCCGTGATAAAATACTTTTTAACAACATAAATGACATCTCTGTCATATCCTTTAAATTCCCTGAAAAAGAAATTTTTTTATTCGAATAAAATTTATATTATCTCTTTCGAAAGAGCGACCCATCCTCTCAAATATTTCACGTCATATATATATATATAGTCAATAAAACGTTATGCGATAAAATTCAAGAAACTCGCATTCACAAATAAAACTCGTCTTTTTTTTTTTTTTTTTACTTCGATTTTACCTTTCGCATTTATATTTTCGTTTCTCTTCACGCGATTCGATTTCAACAAATATGTGTTGGAGAACGTGCGAAAACGGGAGGAGAAAAAAAATAATAATAAAAAGATAGGGAGTTAGGAGTTGGTAACAAATATTTAGAAAGTTGAAGAGCACGTATCCCTTACGATGGAAAAATATGAATTCTAAAGCGGCCGTGTGTGTACCAGCGATTAAAAGAACGAGCGCACTGTGTTTTGTTCATAGAACAATTCACTCGCTTTGATAAGTATGTGTGCACGGTCTGAAGAACGGTTTTCTCCCTTTTTTTTTTTTTTTCCCCTTCGTATTATTTCGACGATCGACATTTTCCTTGAAATGAAAGGTTTATTCATATATGGATTGGCGCAAGGATGAGTTATGCCTTTATATTTCCATCGTGTCCTTATCAATTATTTATTTATTCGTTCGACATCTTATTTTTTTCTCTTCTTCTTCACTGTTAAATCCATTTTTTGGAGGGCAATTGTATAATTTTTTTTTTTAACTAGCAATAGGTGAATGAAAGTAAATTTATGCAAATTCAATCGTGTTAAGAGTATGTTGCTTAGAAATTTGTTCTATGGTGTGATATATTTACTTAATTTTAAACAATCTAAATGTTTCTTTTTATATAAAAAGAAAGGAAGAATTTAAACAAACAATCCTCCAACGATGCATCTAAATCATCATTCGAGCAATCCGATTCAACTTAATTTCCAACTATGGAGACCTTTCCTCGTTTCAAGTGGAGCTTAATTAAATGTTCCTTTATTTAAACGCGGAAATCGTCTATTTGTTCCATTTAGTTGTTTAATCCACTTGAATTTATAACATGTAGTGTCTTGTGATTAAAAAAAGGACATTTCGTTGACGATATATTATTTATTCAATTTAATTTAAAACCTACCCAAACCTACTCGTGAAAAATAGCGATATCAGCATTCCCATACAATATAACAAATTCTCGACAGATCTCGATTTAATTTAAAATTAAAACTCTGCTGATAACTGTTTTTATTTCGCCGTACACACATTTGAATCAAATTTCAATTCTAAATCTAAATTTTTCCAAATCGAAAAATCTATTCTCAACCTTCCTCCTCGTTTAATATTGAACGAACGGCGACAAGATCGATAGGAAACCGATCGTACTCGAAGGCACGTACGAACGAATAAAAAAAAAAGAAATAAATGAAAAAAAAAAAAAAAGGCGAAACCGACGGGCGAACCCTAATCCATCTTCGTGCAGGGAACTTCGTTCCATAATAAATAGAAATTTCGCTTCGCCGTTAGAACGATCCTGGAAGGGTCGAAATAATTGATATTTACGCGGATCCCCTTTTAAAATCTTACGAGACGCGTCTCGTAACTTGGGTTCATACGATCCGTACGTGAAGGTCGTCCGGTGTTCGCTCCACTTTTCGTACGAAAAAAGGAGCAAAGGGAGTCTGTGCTCGGATCGAGAGAAACGTGGTCGAAAACCACACCGCGTTTCGGAGACCGAAAGGCGCCGTGGAGAGAGGCTTGGTTCTGAAAGCTTTCGCGATTTACACGGGTTTTTCCAGACGAGGAAAATTCGTTCTCTCGACGCGTCTGCTACTTTCAAATGATTCTTGGTGGTCACGAAGTTATGAAGAAAAAACTTGAAATTAATTATATTCGTCGAAATTTTTTTTTTCTATTGTTGGGACGTGAAAAATTCGTATCTCACTTTCTCACTTTTCAAAACTTTGTTTCAACTGTTGTTTAAGCGCGTTAAGGAAAAGGAGATCGGATAATAATTATCGTGGAAACAATTATAAAGGTAATTGAGACAGGATCGTGGTGTTTATCGTGTAAAATAAATCAAGGGTGTTCGAGGGTGTTTAAGAATGAGGTGGAAGTTTCGTGGATCATTTGCAATTCAATGGTATCGGTCGAAGGTTAAAATTAGTCGTGTTTCAAATTTCTTGGAGCAAAGTTCGAAATATTTATGATATTCCCCGTGTGACACGATCGATATTACGCTCTCTCTGCGCTCGAAATAATTTTTGGCGTTTAATCGCGTTCTCCCGTGATCGGATTCTTCTTGATTTCGCTCAATTTTTTTTTTTTTTTTTTTCCTTCGCTATACGACACGAAGATATAACAGTCGTTTCGAATTCGCGGGAAAAATCTCGTAGGAAAACGTATAAAATTAATTAAGCGGAAACTCGAGCGAAATTAAATAGAATTAATTAAGTGGAGGTCGGGAAAATTAAACGAAATTAATTAAGTAAAGCTAAGCAAAAAGCGGAGTACGAAAATTACATGTCTCTCGCGGAACAATTTCAAGAGAGACAAGAGAGAGAGAAATTACCAAGATTTCCTCGTTTACCATTTTAATTGTGCCTTTTTACGCACTATAAAAAAATAAGTCAATTATTGTGCAATATCATGCAATATCGCCACTCTTATTAATTTATAATCCCTGTTTTAAATTTGCATTATTTCATTATTTAATCATTTCACTTCCATTTTCTTTTTTATCTAATATAAATCAAATCCTCCCTCGATCGTTATTTCACCATCCGTGATATTTCCATCAATTTGTTCCTAGACACAGCCCATTACGATCCATCCAAAAATATCCATCAAACTGAGCGCAACACCTCCCGAAACGGAAGTGGAGGGTACTGAGAGGGGAGAGCAGCTTTGTTTTAAATTCAAATGATCCAAGTTTTCACGCGAGTGAAAACGCGATTGAAAGATTAAAAAAAACTCGTTTTTTTATTCACGGTCACCTGTTTCCTATCCTCAGATTATCTAGCAAAGAACGACGATACACTTTTCGTCTAGAAAAAAGAAAAGTGTCCTTCCACCAGATTTTGTGCATTTTGTCTTCTTCCAACTACGCAACAGCGTAGTTTAGGATTTTCGTTTCTCGACTGCACGTTTATCTTGCCTTAGATTTCCGGCAAAAAGCCCACAACGTTGAAACGATTCCGTTGAGCCTCTTATAGCTCTGTTATCTGAAGGTCGGTGCCATGGTCAGCTAGGTTACGGTACATTAAAGCCGATTTCATGGCATTTTTGGAAGGGTGATTTCGGGGATTACATAAATCGGCGGCAGGCATTACGTTCGATACCGTTTCTGCAATCTCGATTTTACAACAAGACGAATCAATGTTATTCTGTTCTGATAATATAGGATCGATTTGATGCAGGTGTTATCGTCTTCAAAGAGATCTTGTGGAAGGAAAGAGGGATAGGATTCAACTTGTTGCTTGAATTTTTTTTTTTATAATAATGAAAATAATTTCGTGTTATAAATTGCTATAAGTTATAAGTTGTAAATCTTTAATAAGCTAATTAATCAATGTAAAAGTAAAATGTTCGTCTTTATTAATTTTATCGTTTTTATACGATCTCTTCGTATTTAGATTAAAATTATTAATGTAATATATATATTGCTGAAAATTAAGCAAACATTCGATTTCACTTCATTTCGTATAAACGTTACACAAGTTAGCTTTATATACCACTGAACTGTTAATGTTGATTGCAATTGGGGGTTGCAAACAATCCAGACGAAGCGGCGCCACGAAGTTTGCAAGTTTGGATTAAACATGCATCGGAACAGATGGATGGAAATTTGATTAGGGATTTAACGTGATGTTATCAAAACCAGCAAAACGATTAATAATAATTGTTTTATACTGAATTTTAATAATTTCGTTTAAACGATTGAAGTTTAACGGAGTTTAAATGTCACGTAATGAAAATTCGAAATTTCATATTTTAGATTTTAAAATTTGTAATATGTAACTTTTTTAATTGGAATTTTAATGTTGTATATTGATTAAAATTTCAAATTCATCATCAGATTTTCAGATGTGTAATTTCGATCTGAAAGTTTTATACTTTTAATTTTTAACTTCTAATATCATGTAATCAAAATTTTAAATTTAAACTTCTGAAATCCAGTATTTAGTCTTTAAATTTAATTTTTTTTATTTCTAATTTCATATTGCAGTATTAAACTTTTAAATTTTCTCGTTCATTTGCAAAATTTTCATCTAAATAAAATAGGTAAAAAAAAAAAAAAAAAAAAATTGCAAGGAAACGTTTCATGGAACATGAAATAGAATAGTTTATTTACCATACAATTACCACAATTTTATTATCCAATTAATAATGATTAAATATTTTGGTTATTTTTGTATATTTTCTTCTGATTGAACAATAAAAATAGTGCAACACAATGCTGCTATATGTTCTTAACAATAAGAAAAAAACTCTTCTTTTTCTGTAGAAGTAATTTCAGGAAGTAACAAACGCACAAACAATGCAAAAAAATATTATTTTCCAAATATCATAAAATTTCCTCGTCGTAAACTCCACACGTATCGATATTTCAAATTCTTTCTACTAAATTTATTAAAGAAAATCAAATAATTCTTTCCATAAAATTTAAGTCTCGTATTTCACAATTATTTAATCGGATCACGATCGAAATACAAATTTGTTCAAGGATTTGTTTTACAAGGAGAAGCTCACGAATATTCCCAGTTCACCAAGGGGATGATCTGAAACTAACGATCTGAGAAGTTTGCTAAATTGCGTTCGTTAAATTGCGTTCGTTCATAGAAGAGGGTGCAGCTTTATAGCATGTTGTCTTTGATAAGATGCTGCCGCCTTAATCATCGATTATCGCGAAAGTCGGTGCGCATTACAATACACGTCGCGTGTTATGATTTTAATTATCATAAACGCGTTGATAATCGTTCTCCATCGTTGTTTGTCTACAGAATTTGAAATTGATGAAAATTTCTTTTATGAACAATTTTTTTTTTTTAAATTTAAATGCTCTTTAATTTTGTAACATACACTTTTTAGTTCAACACATTCTCTTCTATTATTTCTTCGTCTACAATTTCACGCATGCATTGTTGGTTATTTGCCAACTTGGCCAATTTTTTAATTTTAAATTTTCATTGATCTTTCATTCCAAGAAATATTAAGGTAATATTATTTGAATTTCAAAATATTAAAATGCTAAAGTTTGTCGAGGGTTGTATCACGATCTTTGTTATCCTTTGTTCAAATGATTTTTTTTTTTTTTTAATTCCAAATCTCGAATGTTCCTTGTCCAATAATATCAAGGACATAGGATAAATTATTATAAGTTATTTTTCGTTCGTTTTTGTCCCATGCTTCTCAGAACAATGCATGGGCCGACAATACACTCGGGCTATTACGTTCGCACCGGAAGTACATTCAACTATATTAACTTTTCGAGCGATTTTAATTACGCCCCGTTGAATAAAGCTCGTGGGAAACGTATTGCGCGATTCGTTGGAAATCTGGATCTTTGTTGGCAGAAATTTTCGTATATATGACGAGAAAAAAAGAAAAAGAAAAATAATATTTTATATTAAAAAACGTCGGTATATCTTTTTACTTTTTAGAAAACTTTTCATAACGCGAAAAATATATTTCGCAATTGTAATTAAATCTATCCAGTATAATTATAAAATTTTTAAGTGTAAAGATTGAGGGAAAAAAAGGCGTAAAGTAGAAAAGGTAAAAAAGATCGCTTTATTGAATTTTCTCGGTTGTGTCAACGCGGTTAACAAGTGCGGTTCAAATGATCAATTTGGATAACGATAGCGCAGAGATCATAGTGTACGATAACAGGGTACATTAAGGTCGCATTAGAGGCAATTGTGTTGGCGCGCGCCTCGTTCGAGTTTGCCTTGCCTTTTACCATCTATAAGTCGATCGTATTGAATCTGAATGGTACACTTCTGACAAGTGCACTTGCGCGAGAACTTTACAAACACGGTAATTTACCTTGGAAGAAGTTAAAGCCTTTAGCGGATATTAACTAGAGCTTTCAAGTTTGCGCGATAGAATTATTTAAATAAATGTAGAATCTATAAAAATTGTGTTAATATTTAAAATAGAAGAAATATTTATATGTGTATTTTTTTAATTCATATTATTATTTATATTTATTTGTATTTAATTCTATTTCATTGTTTCACTATTTATACTTTTCGTAATTAATATTGTTTCTTTTCTTTTTTTTTTTTTAGGATCTACAGATCATATATTATGGTCTGCTTGGTCTGGAAGCGTTACGTCCGTGCAGAGATTCCATTCTCCGGGGTCTTTGCAAAATTGTACGATATGAAAGGCATCATGCGAATCATGTTCTTTACTAGTAAGTATCTTTTTTATTTTTTATAATATAATTTTAAATGTATAATTTTATTTATTTTTCAAATTCAATTTGTGCGTGGAAGAATCATTATATAGATTATTTAAGTTAATGTTTATGTTTCAAATTATTTTGTTTTTTTTTGTTATAAAATGGAACTCTACATTATCTAAAATAGAAAACGTATATAAAATGTAACAGGAAAATTCTTTATCGACATGACTTTTATATGTGGAGCTGTTTTATCGACGCGTTTTTTACCTCTGGAGCCCTCTAGTAGCAAACTAGAATACTATAATGTAGAAAGGTGGCATAGATGTCGTTAGTTGTACCATTCTCTAGTCGTTTCCCGCGTTTTTGAAGAACGAGTTGGTTGTTACTTGTGTTTGTCAGTGAAAGGGAAATATATCTTGCCTTGGTGAAAAAAGAATATAATGCAACAAGTATTTTCAAGTAAGTAGAACATTCGTATCAATTTTACTTAAAATTTTTTTTAACAAACTGATAGAAAACACGAAATAGGTCAAAAGACAGAATTAATGAGCGTGGTTGTTCCTTCGTATTTAATTTCAATATAATAATAGAAATATATATTAATTTTGCTTAAAGACATGGTTTATTCTTAATAATATTTCGTATAAAACAATTTCTTAAATATTTATTCAATTCATACTCAGTTGTTCTCAAAAATGTACATAACCTTACAATATTATACTCATTATATTCATATATATAAGTATACGGTTCATTTTCTTTACGTCAATTTTTCATTTGATAAATGAGATGGCGGTACTGTTCTAAATTTTTGTAATTTTATGTATCTATCCCTATAATATTTGTATTATTAATATTATAATGAGCAATGCATTTATCATATTTATAATGATATTTTATACAATTCTAAATAATGACTCCAATTTTTATGTTTGAATTCGTGATTAATCGATGATGATAATTAGTTGTAAAATTAAATTTGGTTATTTAAAATAATCGTTTTTACGAAAAAACTTTTACATCTCATATTTATATAATGTATTCAATGAATTTATATTTTTGAAATCTAATATGGTATTTTAATTGTAATTAAGATAAATAAAAAAAATATAATAATATTATAAATATGAATGTAATTAATGTAAATTATTATTTTGTCCAAATATATAAATTATAATTATTCCAAAAATTTTTCAGCACCGGTGAATTGGCCACAAGCTGGTACATATTACTCTCCGGCTCTGTGTTCATCGATGGATCGATGTTTCTTCCTCGTTCAAGGTAAGAAAATTCTTCTTTTCTCACTCCATCATTCTCGTAGCTGGTACAATAATTCTTTTTTTATTTATTCATCGATATTTATCTTCAATTTTATCACTTATAATCACGCGTATATATGCAAAAGAGAAAAAGAGAAAAGGAGTCAATTTTCCGTCGAATAAACGAGTTTTGTTGATTTATTTAAACGATCTTCCGATCCGGTTGGTTTGCCTTAATTTCACATAAGATTTACATTGCAAATGCACCTCTCGTAATTTTTAGTAAACGATAAATTCAGGTGCTTGTGTTTTGAAAACTACCAACGATCATAAATCCTTGTTATTGTAATCATAATTCAGCATTTGTAATTTTATCCGCGTACTTCATCGCGTTTTCATAATAAATCGTTGCTGAAAATCACGCCGTGAATCCAGTCATCAACCGATCGTCTGGTTTATCGCAATCAGGTCGGCTCTTCATTGTGATACGCGCTTGCGTTTCACGTGGAATTTGCTCGGCCATATTTATTTCTTGTCTCTCCTCTTCTTTTGTGTTTTTCTCTTGTTTTCGATATCATATCGAATTCGTTTTACGTGAAGAAGCTGCCGAGATAGAAATCGATCGAGGCACATATATCTGGAGGAGACTTTGTACGTGTATCGGGTGTGCTAGAAAATAGAACGTATACACGATTTTCTATCGAAACACGTTTACACGCTCGATGATCGTTTAAAAGCGATTTTTAAAAAAACTTTCATAATGCAAATTGAAGTTGACACTATATTTTAATTGTATGCGTATATGCCATATTTAAATTATTTTCCAATATATTTTATGGAAGTATGATAGTACCATTTTTTGGAAATAATAAATCATATATACATTTAACATTTGACGAGCACGAAATAATTATTAACGTTCGTGATTAAACGATGAAATAATATTATGTTACATATATAACATGGGAAACGTTGCGCTACTTTGATCGTAACAAAGATCGTAACAAAGACCTTATTTGGGATATTGGGTCACCTTATAAATAATGCGATTCGTTATTTTAATTAAGATTCAATGGAATTTATCACGGAAGTTTTATGAAAGAGGAGTAGAAAATGTACAATTAGTTAAACGATAGCAAAAGATTTATGAAAATGAGGGAAAATACATCAATGATTAATTATTATTAACAAGCAGCTACTCATTTCCATCTAATATATACACGTAACAAAAGTTTCATTATCCTCATATTTGCAATCTTTTATTTACATTATTACACTCTTGAATATCGAATATTAAACATTCAAAAAGCTTCAGCCAATATACGAAACGACTCAAAAAATGATCGGGGCGGTTTAATATGAAATATCTGGAGGACGCAAATACGTAGGAGCGCAATATCGTTGAAACAGATTCTGCAACTTCATGATCACGGTGTATATCACACACACTCAGAGCAGGCTCATAAATCGTTCTGTACCAGGGTTACGGTCGCAGTTTTCTCTCTTTGTGTCCCTCGAACCACGGAAATTCTCATTAATCGTGTAACCTCGTTCCTTCAAGGTATACGTGCATCGGTACACATTGTAACGGCGAATGTATTAGATAATCTACTTTTAATGAAATTCAATCACTGGAAGGATGGTGGAAAGAAAAAGCAAATTTTCACTGCATTAATTTAACGCGTTCATCTTCTTTCCCACTCTTTTGTTCATGAGTATGTGTATCGAGAAGCTCGTTTTATTCGTTATCCTGGAACGCGAGCGAAAGGAAGACAGGTTTGCAATTATTTATAGGCAAATTTTCAAAAATATTTCATCGATAGAAAGTTTTTAAATTCTTACACCGATTTTTCTTATTCCTTTGCTTGTTAATCTTTTTCTAGAATTTAATCAATTAATTCTTAAATAATTCAACTCTTCTATCGTGAAAAGAGAATACGCGCGCTTTTCTTTTTTTATGCTCTACTTCCGTTTTTCCTCAATCCGAAACACATCGGGTTCCGCTCAAATTTTTTCCAAATCTAAATTGTTTTCTTATACATTTAAATTGTTCGAACGTTCTTGGTCCTGACAACCGAGAGCAACATTTTCATGGGAATATTTTCTTTCTTTGATCGTCCTACCTTTAGCATTTCGCGCTTTAGATTTTCCTTATCCCGTTTTTCTCGTCGAGATACTTTTTGCAAAACGTCAGTGCGAAACCCACGTGCGGTTGTAAGTTCGCGCTTCACGGTCTCTGCTCTCCCATGGACGTAAACAGAAAAATTTGCCGACTAACCACGGGTGTGGCTGCGTTTTAAGTTCTCTCTGTTCTTGCCGCCTCTCTATTTCTCTCCCTCTCTCTCTCTTCTTCTATTTTTCCGTTTCTCGCGTTCCTCTTTCATCACTCTTTAACGCATTGTCGTTTCTCTCCATCTATATACTTCACTCGTCCGTCTCACTTTGTCTTTTCCCCCTTTTTCGCTCCCTTTTCGGTTTCCTTCTATTTACCCCCCCGATGCGTGTACGTAGATACCTTCTTTCTCTTTCCAGTTTACAGCACTTTTAACATCGTGCCATTTTTTTCTCCCCCTTCTCGTCTCTTTATTCCGTCCCTTTCTGTTTCTATCGCCTATACATACGAATCTTCCTTCTTCCTTATTTTTCGTTCACTCGTACTCTCTCTTACTCCCATTCACTCGCTCACTTTCTCACGCGTTCTCCGTCCCGCTTGCACCAACGCCATCTACACTTACTCACTCCGCATTCTTTCTCGTACCGCTTACTCACTCGCTCCGTTTCTTTCATGGCGCTTGTCGTCTTTGTCCGACTCGCGGGGTTGGTCGGCTTCTCTCTTCGCTCGACAACCTTCCCCCCCTCTCTATTCCGCACTGCCATCTCGTAATCGTGCCGAGAATTTACGAATCGAGCCGAGTCGAGCGCTGTTAAGTGCAACGAAGAAGGACAGATGTATCGAGGAAAGGTATGTATAAGAGGAGGATAGGTGTATAGGAGTTAGGGAACAGAGAACGATTCTCTGGCGCGACGAGGAAAGGCATAGAGAATAACGTAGAGCGTATTAGAGCGAGAGGGAAAGAGTTCGATCGCAGGGCCGTATTCAAGCGTTGAAACGCTTGTGACACGTAGATTTTTATTGTTTCGTTTTACGGGAGAAGGTATTTTATATCGAGAAAGATGGGAAGAACATAGATACATCCTTTTTAGGATTAATAATTATTATCAATAAATAGAATGAAGATTTTTGTTTCTTCGATTAACAATTTTCGTTTCAACTTTTTAATAATAATTTAAAGAATTTAGCGAATCAATATTATTATTTCTAATCAAATTTTAAAGATGTTTTAAAATATACTTCGAAAGCGAAACGAGTGAAAAATAAAAATTTGATATCTAACGAAAATTTTAATAAATAACACTGAAGAAGCATTAAAGAATTTAATAAAAAAAAAAAAAAAGATAATCGATCGATTCGTTAATATCAGATTCTAAATTCATTCTCATTTCTCAATGCCGTTCCCTAAATCATCATCCCTACCGTGAAAATAATATTTCGAATCGACCCACACTTGTGAACATCTTTGCCACAACCCATCAACCCGTGCACCGTATGGGCAAACAAAACTGAAAACGAACCCCCATCGATTTTCACGCGGGGGTAACCCCTCTCTCTCTCTCCCCTTTCTGTACAGTCATACTCGCGTGGCACGCGATCGAGGGATCGCACCGGTGGCCACGAGGCACTGGGTACAACACTGAAAGCGTACAAGAGAGAAAGAAGGAGGGGGGCCTCACCTACCGAGAGAGACTCCAGTCTTCTCGAGTGTATCGTGGTGGTTGGCGAGTGTTGCGATTAATACCGACTGCACCCGCGAATCGCATTCCAATCCCGCCGATTCCCATTTCGCGTTTCCTCTCGGAGGAGAAAGAGTGCCGCGTTACCGCACATGGGCACGTATACAGCGCGTATCTATTGAACGGGGGAAAACGAAGGAGGAAAATAAATAAGATAGGCAAAAGATAGGAAAATAGGAAGTATCGGAGCGCCACTTCGAAAGTTCAACGCACAAGACATCCCAACGGTGTACGCGCGCGCGCGCGCGCGTGTATGTGTGTGTTTGTGTGTATGTAAGTGCGTGGAGTAGAGTTACACGGTGCAGGTTGGAGTGTCTATCCCGATGGTCGATGATGCACGCGTGTTATCCGGTGTCTGTCATCCAATGCAGCGTGTCTTAACGATCGATTTTCGGGATAAGAAAGAAAAGAGCGTGGCCTTTCCGGCACTGCACGTGCGCGCCGCCCTCTCTCTCCCTCTCTCGGCGGATCCTCTTTTCGCAGCAGCCGAGAGGCGTGAGTAAAACAACAGGGGCGAGCGCGTACCCTTGGACCTCGTCGTACAACGCACGTTCGGGTGCACCACCAGTCGCTTCCTCGCGCCTCTGACGCAATTGATCTCCCGCTGGCCGAGAATCGTCCGACAGTCGTCCTAGCCGCGTAAAGAATAACGGCGAACCCTTGGGCGGGCATAAGTGTCTCGTGTCTCGTCGAGATTCGTCGTAATACACGAAGAACGATTCACCTGCTGCTCTCTTTGGTCGAATGAATGAGTCCAGTGATGTATTAGTGGTGGAAAATTATTGTAATTATTTATCGGAAAAGTAGAGACGTTGTTTCGAGATCGAAGCTATCGATCTCGTTTGTGCCAATATCTTCGAGATTGAACTCGATAATTGAAAAATAGACGAGATCTATTTGTTCATAAAGTTTCACGTGGACGATTTACCGGCTCCCTTTAATCCTCTCTCGATGAATCATCCAGTGACGTGTCAATATCCGTGAAAATTATCCACGTTATAGAAGTCGTAGAAAGTCGATACTTTCTCGTATCTTAACTATATAACTGCACGTTCTCCTAATTTTTACAAGATTTGTCCGACAAATTCATACGATCCTCTGTAAAAGTTGAAATAAACAAAATCTTCAACGAAGCATCCGTAGATAATTCTACGTAATTCGATAATAGCCTTTAGAGAAGGAGATTATTATCGTCCATCTTAAACGAGCTATTTAACCGCGCTCGTCAAAAAGTGGCGCGTAGATCACCGCGAGGAGATCGAGCTACTTACCCGTGGAACTCGTTTCGAGCTACGCAACCGAAATTCTGTGAGACCAGTGACCCGTGCTGCAAAAGAAAACCGGAGTATACGCATCGCGCCTTCTTCAAACGCCATCGATTTCCACTGTTCTTCTCGAAAACGCATCTTCGATTCTCTTATTTACTACGAGTGGCGCAGTTAATCACACGTACAATAATCAAGAAACTGCGCTCGTCTTCCAGCCAAGGATAATTGCCCGTTCGCTTTCACCCAGAGAAGAAGCGAGTCGGCTCGAAGGAGAGAGGGAGCCGTGGGTTATTCCGTGATAAATCTAATAATCGAGGTAACGGCCTGTGGCTGATCGACGAGGGTGCGTCCTCTTCTTTCTCTCTCTGCGAAAAGGGGCGATTCGTTGCCAGGAGGAAACGCGTTGTCTCCGCTTCTAAATTCCCGAGGATCTCCAAGGAAGGAGGAGAGGAATGTTCGATTTGGAGATTCGATTTACGTAAAATCGGTGGATCGTCTTCCCTCGAGGTGGATAAAGTGGAGAGGGGATCAGACGTTGTGTAAAGCGGTGGAGAGTTTCGCGAAGTTGATACGGATTCATCCGGCGTTAGAGAGGATTATAGGAGAGTTTGGGAAAATTCGAAGGGTGGAAGAGTGGTACTCGTGATAAATTTGAGAGAACGTCCGGGTGAGAAGATATATTTCGTTTAAGTTGTGTTTCAAAGGGGATTAAAATTCTGGATTAAAAAGTACAACTTGATTTCGATCGAATTTCGTTCCATCGTATCGTGAAAATTTAATTGTCGCTCTCTCGGCTTCGTTTTTCTTTTTTTTCTTTTTTTTGGAAAAGAGGAAGAACAGGGAAAAGTGGAAGAAAAGAATAAATGGACCGAGAATCGTGATGTCGTTGATGTGAAGAATCGTGTTCGTTGTGTGGCTGCGTGATTCTCCAGCGTTTCGTTGGATCGTTTTAAAGACAAGGGAACAGGGAGGGAAAAAGCCGGCAAACTGGATGCTCCAGACGGTGCCTCGCCTTCCGCGCCCCCGCCTGACATTACTGTCACCCAGGATGACCGGTGAGGAGTCTTTAATTTAACTTTAACTATCCTCTTTATCCGGCCACAATGCTCGACGTTGATGGACCACCATTGCGTCGCTGCTGGGATTCTCGTGGCTTCCTCTCTGCGATGTTTCGCTCGAGTTTTAATTTTTTTCTCTCTTTTTTTCTTTCTTCTTTTTTTTTTTTTTTTTTTTTACCAACGATCGTACCGTGTATATAATTGGAAAAGATTTTTATAGGAATATTTCTTCTTTTTTATGCTCGCCTCTGATACTTATTTTAATTTAAATTCTTTTAGTAGTAATATATATTTTTTTTTTTGTATTATTTTAATTATTAATTTCATTATTCGTCTTGCACAGTGTACACGACGTTTTATCTTTTAATTCTAGGATAGAATCGTGGAATTTTGGCTCCTTTTTTTTTTTTTTAATTACTTTTAGAATTACACGGAGTGTAATTTATTACCTCGTTTGTTATGTCGATAAATATTTATAAAACAATTCGAATTAGTAAATACTAAAACGTCTAATTGCGTATTCTATAGTTATGCAAATCTATCTAAAACGTCGTACAGATCCTTAGAAGATCATTCATCATCCCGCTCCCCCATAAATTATCATAAATTTAAGAATCAATTTCTCAGGAACGAACGAAACTCGTAATCTCCCATCAGTGTGATATACAGATTTTATAAATTATCCTTTCTTTTAAATATTCGCAATTATCTCATCAACTCGTCCATAATATAATTATTTATCGAAAGATCGTGTCCGATTTTTTACTTTAAACGGTTAATTTAAAAGAAAAACGGCTGTTACAGTTCAAGTATCAGAGGGATCAATCAAATCATCGATGTTCACAGTTCTGAAAATGTCAGAAATATTCTCACGGTACGGTAGATTGACTTCCCGCGTTAATTTCACACGTGATGATATTTCGATGACCCAGTTGCCCAATATTTCAACACGCAGATATTTTTAGCATTTATCGAATCGCATTACTTCATTACACCCGTTCGATTTTTTTACCCCACTCTTCGCTTAAGAATCGCCTTAATCTCACAAAAGCCTTGTGCCCTCCCCTCCTCTAACTTTAATTTCTATCCCCAGTAATCGAGGAGGAAGAGGGGGCGAGATTTTCTACGAGATATCAAATAAATAATTAGTTTAACAAGGCCGTGAAATTTACACGAGGAGTGTGTGTAATTTTCGCTTCGAGTGAAATCCAGAAGAGCTGCCAAATGTAATAACCGCGGCGTTAAAGCGAAGGATTATTAAAGTGAAAAGTAATAACCGTGTCAAGAGTGTGGTAGATTTTAATTCAGAAGGAAACCGGATATACCGGGAAACGAGTGAAAACTTCTGGTTATGGCGAAACGATGCGCGGTGGAACGAAAGCAAAAAAAGTCCCTTCCCCAGATCGTTTTCCTTTCTCGATGGAAATATAATTTGCAAAGAAATCGTGTAATAATTAAGTCTCGTGTTTTTTTTTAAAAACACGAGATCAAAGTAAAAAGTCGTGGAAACGCGTTTTATAAATCGTTTCGTGAACTGCGACTCTTCTTTAGGGGATTTTCGAGATTCTTTTCCATTAGTTTATTCTCCGTTTGTTCCTCTAATTTTGACTCGTTGTAACACTACGATGCACGCAGATGATTATGTATTATTTATTTCTTTACTTCTCCTCGACTTCTCTTGGAAGGAATTTCTCTTCTTCTTAGTAAAAATTTTCATTTTTTTTTTTTTTATTCAGTTACGGTTCATGTTTTTAGAAGATATTTACGAGATTTTTATGATTGAAGTCGTTTTCTCTTTTATCTATAAGAGTTATTACTTAACATATGGACTGTTTTCCATGGATTTTTAATATCGAAAACTGCGAGCCGCGTTGAAATTATCTTTGTAAAATTATCATATTGTTCATGTAGGCAGTAAGTTTTTGAACAAAGTTATTATTGAATCACAATTTTCTCAAGTACGAAAAGAATATTCAATGCTGTCCAAGTAGCTCTTTTAATTCGCATAAAATTCAACACTAGACTCGACAAACTCGTTTTAAACCAGTTTTTAAACATTTTCTTCTCTCGGTTACTAATAAAAATTTACTACCTATATACTACCTGTGTACATACTTTTATCACACGTATAACGTATATACATTCCCATTTAACAAATCAAACACTTAGGAAATTCCAAAAATTTCGAAAATCACTTTAAATCGTCCGAAGCTTCTAAAAAAAAAAAAAAAAAAATCTATTCACCGGAGATCGACAAAGAAACGACGAGGAGAACGGTAACGATCGAAGCGAGAACAGGTCGAACGAACGCCCGCGCATCCGACCTTATCCAAACCCAACTGATGGTGTAATGCACGCGCATCCATTCATCAGAACGAACTGTAGAAAACAACGTGTGCGCGCAACGGAATGTCGATGCGTTTCATGAATATTCACGGGCGTCGAAGGCACCGTGAAAGTCGTCAGCTATGGTCGGAGCCTCGATCGGCCTCGCGCGATTGACCTCGGCGACGAGCTTTTGCTCGAATTATCGATCTGTCGAGGCGAGGTTTTCGGCCTGGGCGTCGTTGTTTCACGGGTTGTCACGGGTGCGTGCACGTGACACGCCACTGTCAATACGTACCAGGCGTCACGTTTCAATCCCCTTGCACCGATAAACACGCGAGTCGATCGCGTTACGAAATAGGTGGGAGGGGGGGACCTCGACGAGATCCGATGAAAATCCAGTCCCAATGTCAACGTGTCCCGAAATCGTGGAGGACGTGATTGAAGCTCCAGACAATTCGATAATCTGTTCCGTTTTTTTCCCTTTTTAAGCGTGAAAAAAAAAAAAAAATTCGATGATCTGTTGTTGAAAAATTTGAAAAGAAATTTTATTTTGGAGGAATCGTTGAATTTAATTCGTATATATTTGTAAATTGCGAATATATTCCTATGATTTATAGGATATGAAGGAACTAGAATTTTGTAGTTGTTTTGTTCTGGTTCACAGGCGAATATCGAAGTTTTTTTTTTTATTTAAATTTATCGTGGAAAATACATTTGATGTGTTAAAAAGTATTAATGTCCAACATAGGGGATTTTTTGAAAAAAAGTAACAAGTATTTTATTGAAAAATTATATCACACATAAGGATATGACAAATATTTGAAATAGAAGTTGTGATATTCGTAGAACTGAAAGATTTTTTTCATGAGGATTTAATTTGTTTTCGAGCCGGATATTTCTTGTTGCTGAAATAAGCAAGATTTTTCTATGCCCGTTTAACGCATCGAGGCGTTGCTATCCGTTCAATTTGAGTTTCTTCGCTCTGTTACGTAATCAGTTTTCACTCTGTTCTGCTGACACTTTGATGCAACTGTTTCCAAAGGAAGCTTTTATATAAAAGATTCACGTAATTCTCGAAGAAGAGAACGGAGCTGATTGTGCAACCTATTGCGAGCCGACGCGAGCCATCGATCCTCTCAAATCCTTTTTCCACGGTTATTGCCTTGTCCAGACTCGTTCCCCGTCAAAATATCGTCGAACGAATTAAGAAAGTATCTTTTTCTTCGAAGTGAAGAAGAAAATTATCGATATGCAACGATTAAACGAAAAAGAAAAATCTAACTTTTCATAATTTTACAATAAGAAAGATACTTTTGGCAAAATTAACGATGAATATTATCGAGACGATAGGAAAAACTTATTACACGCTCGTTCACTTTCATCGTATCAATTTCATATGCACAAGTTTTTCATCGACGGTTCCAGTTTCAAATCAATTCTTGTTCTTCTTTATTCAAAAAAAAAAAAAAAAAAAAAAGAAAAAAAAGAAAATATATAGGTTACGTAAAAAGGGAATTAATTACTCGAATAAAGAAGAGAAGAAAAGAATTTTGCGACGACGTTCCTAAACTAAATTGCGCGAAGGGATTGGGAAAGGGGGATGGAGTTCAAATCCTATTTTCATTATTTCCACGTGGCATCCTCGATTTCCTATTTCGATAAAGGGTGCTGCGCCGCCCTGTCGAGGGTTCCTGTCAGTTTTTATAATTAAATTTCTCGGGGTAGAAAGTTGGCCGTCGAGGATACACCCTTGTTCAAGTGTTTCAACATCAGAATCCACGTTGCTTTTGACTGTATTCTAATGGCACCAATCTATCGACCTATTCCTTTGATAACGTTTATAGAATAACTTATCGATTTCCTATTTCGTGGTCGACAGAGCCACCGATACTTTTACTTTATGTCAACGTTTTGTGGCGATTTAAAAAAAAAAAAAAAAAAGAAGAATAAGAAGAAAGAAAAGGGAAAAAAAGAAGACGAAAGGAAAAATAATAATATAAATATAAATATAAAAAAAGAAGAATAAAGAATAAAGCTTGCGAGGGAAAAAAGGGGCAAAGGGGAAATTGACGATGAGCGAGTGGACAACGAACAAATATAGCATGGTAAACAATTAATGAGAGGATTTTATTTCGCCACTTCCGCTATTGTTAAGCTTGTTTTAATAGTTGCGTTACGCGTAATATCACGGTAATTAAGAAAATTTGCGTTAATTCTGAGAACGTGCTCGGGAAGGAAACGCGGAATTTTTGTTTGATAACAGGTTTAGTTAAACGGAAACACGTATGTTGCGTTGTTTCTCACAATTAAACGACAGTACGTGCGCTTTTCACACTCGTTATTGCTTAAAACTTAAACTCGTTGAAAGGGGAGGAAAAAAAAAAATATAAATAAATAAATCTAAATATACTCACAAATTTAATTCGATAAATATTCCTTGGGAAATACAATTTTTTACGCGAATGGACACGTATAACGCGTAAAGGAAGAAAAATTGCGACATTGCATTGCGTATTAATCGAGAAATATCTATAGGTTTGGGGTGATCCGTTTCAGGTCACTGGATTTTTATTTTTATAAGAGTTGTTGTACGTACGGTGAACTGAAAATTAATGATATGCACCACGGTATCATTAGATTAAATATCGGGTTGCCCGGACGTTTAATTCCATCGCGTTTTTTTAAAGGAATGCGATTACGTAATGCGAAAAATGTTTTCCAGATCTGACACAACGAATTAAAGACTTCTCTTCGAGCAAAGATCGCATGTTCAATTTCGAGTTAATTTCGAATATTAACAAACCAGTTGAAAAAGTAATTCTTATATTTTTTCGCGATTGGATCATTTATTACAAGTAATACGACATTTTTCGATTATCGTTAATAAAATATCGATTCTAAAATTTTCATTTATAAAAATTATATACCTAATTGAAACCTAAAAGGAAGCGAAAATAAATATATTATCATTCGATTTAGAAATTTTCCATGCGATATACATTTACAATTATACTATTTCTTCTTTTTAATCACACACCTAATTCCTCGCGTTTCTTCGTTAACAAAAATTTACTCCATGCTTCTTTATGTAAAGAAATGTTCCGTTTACGATGATCGAAACAAAGGAAGCGAGGAACCACCCTCTTTTCATCCGGTCGCCCGATCCGGTCGCATCCAATCAAGATCGTGAAAGGTGCTCTTTGTAGAACGAGATCTATGGTGTGCGTGGGCGAAAGTCCCGCCTTTAATTATCGTCCACCCCTGCGGCAATTATGCTTTCGCGTCCCGACGACGGGGCGATATTTCCGTCACCGGCGGGGCGAGTTTTAAATTTTTTTAATCGAGGAGGAGACATCTCGAGAAGTCGGTGTTGCGCCAAGTTTTGTTGCCGCCAATTTAGATCGTGATCTTCGACATTATACCGATAAAAACGATAAAAACGGGTTTCTCTCGATTCGCTAATAATAGTTTGCCCGCGTTGTCGATCATTCTGCAAGAGGGATAAGAGGGCTCGTTGGATGTGCCAAGTGCCGCGTAAATTCGAAGGAGGGTTGTCGAGAAAACCTTGTTTCCCCGTCAGCACGTGCTGTTCCACACCCTATCGATCTCTAACTAAATTAAATGGACGGCGTACCATTGCTTAGACACTGTCGCGACATTTGTTACCGTCTTACGTGACGAGGGAACCTTCGTTCGTTGATCGTTTTGTTTCTAATGAATCGTCGATAATAGTTCTTTTTCTTTTCCTTGTTCTGTACAGGCTCGTTTTATTTTTAGAATCTAGAATTTTATGCGAATGATGTAAGATTTGTAAATCGAGATAGATTAATTCAATACGCGAGAATGGAAAATCGAAGTCGAGGAAATTTCTATCCTTTTTTCGATCACCTATTTTTCTTATTAAATTAAATATTTATCGATTATTCGAAGAAATACTTTCTTAAGAAAGTCACAAATTATGGTCATAATCATACGGGATTTCAATCACGTATCATTCATTCACGAATCCAAAGAAGCCACCATCCATCATTTCGCGACAATTTAAAATTTTTTTCCTTCAAATTCCATCGATTTCTCTCTATATAAAAACGGCAAAATCGCCGAATGGACGAACTGGAAAGAAAAAGACAAAGAGGTAGGTAAAATTGTTTATTCTGACCGTAATGGCGGAATCGAATTTTCGTCGAAGGTACCCGCGCCAATGAATTATTCATTCCCTCCTCCTTTCGTCAATTCGACCTACTGTCGCGAAACAAAGTTGCTTCGAGAGATAGCAGTTAGGCTATGTATAACGGCGTTGAAAGGAGAGGAGGAGGAAACGATCGGGAAATATACGTGGATGGAAACGGAGGATCGAAAGGTAACTTCGTGCATCTCGGTCAGGATTTCGCTGCACGTACGTAGCGCGTACCATCCAGCGAAATGCAGCGGCGAAGCATACTGAAACCCGTCTTACGAGCCAAGGCTATCGAGTGCATTCCGTGCTGGTGCACACAGCTCGTCGAACGATTTCTTCTAAGCTTCTAATTTTCGAGATTCGATCGTTTTACGGCCGGCCTTCGCGGAATCGAGCTCTCCTTTCTCTCTCTCTCTCTCTCTCTTCTTTCCTTTCTTTCTTTCTTTCTTTCTTTCTTTCTTTCCAACTTGTTCCCCGGCAACGGTATTTTCCGCGTTTCCAGACTCGATGGAATTCCAGAGCAGGGCTTGGCTCACCTTGGCTCTTCCATACATATATATATAAGTGGCTTTGGACGCTCGTTTGAGAAGAAGTTTGTTAGATACGTAGAAATAGAATTCTATTTTCGAGTAGTAGTTATGTAGACGATTATATAGACGTTGTATTAAAAATGGATTGTTCGATGGGTTATAATTTTTTTTTATGAGTAAATTATGGAACATAAATGCGAGTAGGTAACTTTTAGATAGAACGAAAAGAGTGGATTTATTTATGGTAAATATTCGAGGAATATTTTTAAAACTAAATTATTAAGGTAAATTTTAGCAATTTAATTTTCACGTTTAATTTGTACGCTAACAATTTGTATTTCAATTTTATCAATTCGTATCTTGTAAAAAAGTGCAAACTCGCGTAGGAATTTCGAATCGAATGAAAACAAATCGTTATTATCATGAATTATCACGCGCATCGTGTCGAAGGAGGAATAATTTTTACTCGTTCAGTAAACGTTGCCTAAAATTTTGAGGCAAAATTAATCAAGAATTTTTCCTTTCGAAGAAAATTTTATATCGATTTTCATCGAGAAATCCTCTGAATTAGATTAGTATGTTTTGTTAATTAGAAACGGGTGGCACGTGATCGTGTTTATTTCCGCGTGATGGCTAGCTAATCCGTTGAATCTTGTTTTGCGGCTGCGTATCGTAGTTGATCGACGAACACCACGGGCCAGAATTTCCACAATTAAATAGGACGATATGATTCCATGGCGAACGTTCTATCGAATTAGTTTGACACAATTTATTGCCCTAGGTGTTATAGATTAAATCATTCGTATGTTTTACAACAATTGCCTCGAAGCTAGAATTCAACAACTGCAAATTATCGAATTTGAACGTATTCCGAAGAGTTCGAACATGTTTAGAGGCTCAGTTTACTGGTTTTCGATGGAAAAAGTAGATTTAAGATGTTCATAATTGAGTAATTTCTCACGTATCAGCAAGATTTTATTTTTACACATTGTAAATTATTATAATTTTTCTTCAGAATTTTGTTTGACTTCTTTTTTAATCCGTTTTTATGCATTCAAGTTAAAATAAACTGCTGGTTAAAAGTTTTGAAAATTGTTTGATCGATTTTCTGACTTGTCTTTTAAATTTTCCTTCGTACTCGATCCCTCGAATTAGCCTCGAAATCCTTCGTGCAAACATGCCTTCCTGTGATAAAGGTCCCCAATTGAAATCCGCTAATACTACAGCTCTACGAACTATTTAGAACAGCATTCGTTCGTTTTAGATAGGATGGGTAATCTTCTTACTAAACGTTTTCAGCAAATCCTTTCCAGCAAAAGTTTCGATTCCATTTCCATGTTACGAAAGCTTCTTATAAAAAAAAGTTTATTATCTGTACAAATTCAGATGCGCTATTTTATTTAACGACATTCCCATTCCAAAGAAGGTTCAAGAAAACTCTCGTTCCTTCCAACAAAAATTACTCTATCAAAGTCTTCCATTCTCTCAAACGCATCACCCATTTCTTTTTCCAATCAACTCGATACCTATTAATACAAACCACCCTCCACTCTTCCTTTTTCACTAGAACTCCTCCGCCCTTCTTTCGTCCTTTTAATTCGCGACCACGTGGCATCCTCCTCGCGGTTACCCATCCAACTCGAGGGACCGCTCGCACGTGCCTCGATTAACAGATGCAAGAACCGATTCGTTCTTGTAACGCGGTTGAAAAAGCGGTTGAAGGGGGAGGGGAGATAAAAGTTGGGGAGGTCGTTTAGGGCATTGTCTCGCCCGATTATTATCCTTTGTTGCGCACCGGTTGCCAGGAGGCCCTCGGGATCGCCAAATTCGATGAAATGTTTGCAGCCACTTAGAACTGCCCTTGGTGGTGGTTGTGGGGGGCTGCTACCCTTTTCACGAACCTTTTGCGACGGACAAAGAGAGCGGCGACCGATTGCAAACATTCGTGGATCCGCACCGGAAGGATTACATTGTTCTCTCGAGTGTGGCGCGCTCTTTCTTTTATCCTGGTTAATTCCTGCGGGATTTTTTCACGCCGCGAAGATCCTCGATCCTCGTCGAAATGAGAGAAATGGGTTGAACATGATTGTCTCCTTGGTTATCCCGCGAATTCGAATTTGTGACAAAGCGTCGTTTTAACGAGAAAGATTGTATCTTTCCGGGAAAACGCGGTGGCTGCTTTCGCTCATGAATAATTGATCGGTAAACGGATCGGTTATGCGATGCTTGTTCCTGTCGTGGCTTATCGTCGTGGTTGCAACGGAAATTTGCAACGCGAGAATGATTGGTGGTAATGGATTTTTCTAGAAAGTGAACGAATGAAATTTCATTGGTGCGATTTGGCGAAGGAGAAACTTTTTCACGGTTTATCAATTCCTTTCGAATAAATCCCAACTAATTAATCCTTGTAATATATGGTGAAGAATGTCACGAAAATAATTAAAACTAAACCTACCACGCGCGGTCAAATGACCGTTCTTGAAATTTCGTTTGGAATTTCTTGTATACAAAGTTACTGTATCGCCATATGACTTATTAATTTTTTCTATAATGTAGATACAACCCATTTTTCAATATTCACAACTTTCTGCATCGTTTACTTTACGAATCCAATTAGCTAAAATCTCTTTCTACATTAAGATACAAATGTTTTTTTGCAGCGGTCATTCGACTATGCTTCGCTTCTCGAAACAAAAATTTAATCCGCAACCGTATCATCAGGAGAGAGAATCTCCAATAATTTTCACTGGCATTTTTTCCTTTTCACGTACGAGTTAATGTATATTCGGTTCGCATGTTCACCGGCGAAATGAGAATTCTCGAGGTGATTCTTCAAAAAAAAAAAAAAAAAAAATAAGAGAAGAAAATCCACGAGCCGAGGTGGAATTATATGTCAAAAGTGACACCGCCTGTTCCAAAAGCGGAGCCCTCGTGTGCAACCGCGTTTTCGCGGTCGTGCAGAAACTTTTCCCGGCAATTTGTCTACGAGGGTGGAAAACGAGTCCGCGGCGGTGTATTCTCGGGTCCTCCTCCCCTCCCTTTACGACGAAACTTTTTTAATATAAGGATCCGGGTTGGCCCACCTACGCGAGCACCAATCCCTCTTCTCCCACGTCGTCGACGTCTCGTTATTTCGCGTTCGAGAGCCGAAACTTCGCCTTTCGCGGCAAAACAACCCCCATCCATCGGATCCATTTCCCCTTTTGGAAGCCAAGACCAAAGTACGGATAACTTTTCAATGGCCGTTTGATTAATTCTTCCTCATTGGATTCCCGTCGAACGATTCTTTGCGAGGATTCTTGGACGTCCAAGTATCTCTCTCTCTCTCTCTTTTTCAGAAGCCGTGTTTCGTTGTTCTTGATTGCGAGGGTTGGAAAGCGCGTGCGGTTGGAAAATGGAAAAAGAAGGAGAAATTTCGTTTTTCAAAGAGCTCTTTGTGGGAACGGACTTTCCTTGGTCTGTGCGTTCTACCTTTGGCAAAAAACGCGAATTCCCCTACGGTTGGGACGGAAGTTTGCGTTTTTTAATTAACCGGTCCCTTCTCCGCCACCACGATGATATTAACGAGATGGAACTTGTCGATCGAATGTACCCGTATTTTTCCTCCACAGTTTCAGAGCAGAGTACGGTTTGCTCGGTATGGATTTTTTGGAAGATTTTTTTGAAAATCGAAATTGGATTTTTTAATCGAAACGAGCGTTTAGATTATTTGTGTTGAACGATTTTGTTAAATTTATCACTCTGATCCATAATACGGATATAAATAATTTAAAGAAGTTATAACATTTCTCTTTCTTCGTTTTTCGCATCATAATAATATTCGATGAAATTCAAACGAATACGAAGGAATACAGGGAATCGAATCATTCCTTCATTCTTTCATTCTTGGGGAGGTGCATCGGCGCGCAATGAAACAGCAATGTAATAGAACGTGCTACTACGTCCACAGGCTAACGGATATTCCACCGAAGGAAGTAGAAAAGGGGTATAATTTCCCGAATGGAACGTATTACGGCAATCTCGGGAGCATTATGAGGGTAATTTTTGAATTCTGAAAGCTGGCCATCAGAAACGAAGATACGGTGTATTCGCGGGTTAAACAGTGTAATTTAAACATGCCTTTGAAAATAGTACCGATAATTGGAAACGAAAGAGCACGCTTCCGTTAGATACGGTTTTTGAAAAAAAATTCCTTTCAATCTTTTATCATTTTAAATCTAATTCATTTCGTGCGGGCAATTACGTTTCTTTTCTTTCTTTTTTAAATTACATCTTTATATTATGTCCTTTATTTGAATGTACCTTCGAAGATAAAATTATATATTGTTCTTAATATGTTCTTAATTGTAACGTATCTTCTATATTAAAAAAAAAAATTACTTAATTTTTAAAGGTATACCCTTTGCAACGACAAAATCAACACTATCCAAAATAGAACATTAGCCACACACGAGTGACACAATCGCTTAATAAGCCATCTAACATTTGCCAAAGCCCACATACCATCCTGACGCAAGGTACACATTCAATAAAATTATCCTCATCAACTCCTACAGCTTCGTTTTTCACGTCATATTACGTTACGATCTAATTTAAACCTTCCCGCACTACTTACTAGTCTAACTTTCTTTGTTGAATGATGTCTTGAGGCTTTGTGTCACTCTTTAGACCATTACCATTTATGAAATGGTAAAAGACGGATGAACTCGTTTCGTCCACAGCCACGACTCGACTCTGTATTAATATTCATTTCTCTTCTTGAACGTAATCATACTTAACCGAAGGGGTTCATTGATAATAAGAAATAAAAGGATTCATTCGAAGGAGAGACGATGCTTCGAGGATCTTCTCTCGAAAGTAATTCAATTTTAAACGCAGTTTTAATTGTACACAGCCATTCTTTCTTTCTTTCACTAAAGACTATTCCTACTAGTTTATTGTTTCGATATAAAATATTTTCACTCTCTACTTATCTATCGATGTTCAATAATTTTTTCCAAATTCCAAAAAAGGAGTTTAACATCTCGTTCTCGATTATGGAACCGTATAGCGAAGGTATGCTCAAAGCAAAAGTGCGTGGAGATGCAGCCAATTGGCTCCAAAGCCATTGCGAATGTTTTACAGCGTGTATGTGCTCTATCTCGTGAGCACTTGCAGAGACGGAAAATGGTTGAGGCGGCTCAGAGGCGAGAGGATTACGCGTTCTCCCTCTGTCTAATTTACTCATCAACACTCGATTTGGAATTTATCCAAGAAATAAAAAAATCTTCGCGTTCCTCTTTCCAGATCGTTTCTTTTTATACCTGCACTAGTGCTCGAGGGATAGAGCTATAAAAGTATATAATAAGTATAAAGTATTCGTGGTAACTCTTGTTTTCGTACATTTTTCTCTTATATTACAAAAAGTCGAGTCGTTATTAGACCAGAATACTCGAAGATGCATAAAGATCGAATCTTTTGATTCTAGAGCTAGAATGGAGAAGATTTCGATCACTGTTCAACAGATTCTGACCTATTTATAATCACCTATCATTTTTGTTTCAGCGTTAATAATATTACAACAACGAAATAAAATGAATTTTTTACCACAACGTGCATATTTCTTCGTTGTGCAAATATTTTACTTGTCATTCGTTACGCTATCATTAGCATAAAAGTTGCGTAAACAGGCTTGAAGGTTTGATCCAAGCGTTATTCCTTGATCAGTTTCCATTTCAATCCTCTTTTTCTTTTTCTTCTTCTTCTTCTTCTTCTTCTTCTTCTTCTCAGAGTTTCTTTGTTTTTTTTCTTCCGTTAAACGCAATTAATTTTGTTTCGTCGAGAACGAGGATCGTGAATGAGAGTGGAAAATCGTTGGGTTGACGGAAGGCAGTGGAGAAAAGTCGGGGTCACTCGGTTTCAGGATCGATCACACGCGGTTGTGGAGCGACGAAAGGCTTCGTCAGAGGCGTTGTTTATATATATATCTTGAGGAAAGTGTAACGCTAGGCACAAGTTGTTTCTCTCGTTTAGAATTGTTAACGGGGGAAATTGAGGAAGTTTTGTTTTCAAGGGTGGTTGAATTTAAGGGAGAAGGTGAAAAGCAAGGGTTGGCCGAGGGTTAAAAGGAGTGTAATAAATTAATTTGCTTGGTTCGCGTGGCGAAACATCGTCGTATTTTTACAAGCAAATTTTATTTTAATCCTGTTTGCATCCCGATATTTCATTTCACTTTTACAATTTGCTATTTTTCCATTTATAATTTTTAAAGATAATTTTAAAAATAATGTCGAGACGTGTATTATTTTAATATATATATCTATGATATAAGAAAATTGAATTAAATTTTTAATCAGTTTAAATTCAACTCGCAATTTTTCTAAAAATATATATTTTTTTATCAAACGTAAAATATTATCGGGATGCGATGAATTAATCAAGGCTGCGAATAAATTATTTTCAACCTCGTAAATTCATTTCGCGGATTCACGCGATATTTATTTTAATTTTAATTCGCGCTTTTTCGTTATAAATTTATCACGCGCACCGCGTACGAACGAAAGATTTATGACAATGTGTGCTCTTGCAACTCTCGATGAATTTCTGTGACCGTGCATCTAACCTCGCCGATGTTCTTCGGGAATATTATGCGAACAGGCATTCATTTGGATTTCGTGGAAGTGTCGGGCCACGGACGATTACCATCCTTTCGTTATAATGCTACACGTCGCACAGAAATGCACGTCCTTCTATGAATAATTCTCGGACGTTTGACTAGCGCCTCTATTCGGGAATAAAATTTCAATGAAACAATCTTTCACGATGGATTCCTTGATCCTTTTTAAAAAATGCCAGCCGATCAATTTCTATTTCTTTCCTTGTATCTCTTTTAAATCGTCTCAGAATCTTTCAAAATTCCAAATCTCTCACTTTTTTCTTTCTCCACGCTTTCAATTCAAATCAGCGATTCTCGACACTTGCTCTCCCCTCTTTATCGATCGAGCGAAACGGGATAGGTACGCGTTCCTCCGATCCTCCTCCAATTGGAAAAGTTCCCATTACTTTTGCATCCTCCAGGCACAATGGCGTAATCGTATTAGGCGTTTTATCGCGGCCAAAGGGAGGCCAGCATCAAATATGCAATCGGGATCGCGTCGAGCAGTCACGTAGAAACCGTTCCTCTCTCTCTCTCTCTCTCTCTTTCTCGTTTTTCACCGCATCGAAAAGTAGGATGAACGACGCCCCTAATTTCGTTTCACGCAAACCGTGCGCGCATACAAGCCGCGTCTCCTACACACTCGCCTTTTCATAAACCGGCTTTTGTACATCGACCTCTCTCTGTTTCTTTCCACATTGTAGACGCACATATGCGTCGTCGTCGAAACGAAAACGAGCAGCTGCGTCTTTTGCGGGCATAATGCAATAGGTAATTAGAAATAAGTTGACAACAACTGACTGATAACGTTTCACGATTCAATGGGAATAGTTGGGTGGCGTATGCCGGCCCAATATATATTTTCTGATGAATAGTCTTTGTTAATGAAGTTACGAGGCGAGCCTCGGTTGCTCGGTTAATTGCGTTAAATTAGCTCCAACTTGGAGGAGGCGAAGAATAATGCTCGTTGTTCCTCGAGTTATCGGTGTGTTGCATTGATTTCGTTTGTGTTGGATATACAACCTCGATGAAAAATCGATGGGGAAAAATCGATGATCGAGTTATGGAAAATAAAATTGAAATCGGGTTACGGTTCTCCATTTATTTGTTATTTAAGATGCTGATGGATTTTTGATTGACCGAGATGTAACCAAGATTGTTGTAGATTTTTATTTTTCTACGAGAGATCGTGGCTACGAGAGACAGTTAAATTTTACGTAAAATGAAAAAGAAAAATAAGAAAAGGGTTGTGAAGAGAAAAAGAAGTTGTAAGAAATTTGTATTCTCTTGTTCGTTCTCTCTCCTTCTTCTTTCTTTCTCAATTTTTCGATCGCTCGATTTATCGATCGTATCAATGGATGTTAACAGCTTTTCTCTGACAAGGATATAATTACAAGGATTCTTGATATCGATACGACGAAATATCGATTCCTATTATCGGCTTTAATTAACTTTTCTAACTGCGTTATATAATCTTTTTATAACCGAGAGGAGGAATGCATGGATTAACCGTTGCTGGCTTCGTGTTCCATTTGCGAGGTCGTCGACGAAAATTCTTGGAAAAGTTTCTAACATCGCAGCACAATTTCTTTTTTTTTTTTCCATCTAACAAATAGATCTACGCTCGAATTTGTTTCAACTGGAATTTTTGGACAAGATATATTTTTCGTAAAGTGTTTAAATAAATTATATAAAAAAGATTTTTGCGAGATGTGCTTGTATCGAATATATCGATACGAGTAAATCTATAATCGATAATCGTTCGTTTGGATTGGAAAACACGTAAGAGTATATTGTATCGATTGGTAGAAAGGTATGAAGACTAAAAATATGTTAATGATTGGTAAAATCGTTGCGCATTTTGACCGTTTCTATGTTAACTTAACGAGGTTACTTATCTTTCAAATAAACGAGGCAATATTCCAATTTAAATCGATGAATTTATATAAAGCGTTATCGATTAAAATTCTTCTCATTGTCTGATCCAACTATCTTAATATGTGGATTAGAATCAAGAATGGAGCGTTCTGAATAAAATAATAAACGATTATAGTACAATTCGAGATAAAATAAGAGGACACGATTCACGATTAAAATTAATTTATATCCCGATATAATAATCTCATCCCGGCATGTTTTATCGGCATGTTTATTACCGATTTTAATTTTAACGAATTTTATAAAATTGTTGATGATGAAACACGTGGAAGTGAAGATGGATCGATTAACACGAGTTATTAAATTTGCCCGATAAAATCCATCGAAATCCATGAAATTTCTCAGATATAGCCAGGATATGTGTCAAGCCTCCAGAACTGGAAGTGACATTCGCTCGTTCCACTTTCGAAGGGCTCTTGAACTTTTTTTTTTTTTTTTAAGCTCCACGTGCACTGTTTTGCACTTCTGTTTGCCCGATAGTCCATGCTTGAAGCTGGAAGAATGCTGGAGCCTTGCAACGATATCTTCTTCCGCAAATTGGATTTTAAATTTCGACGAAATTTAGACGAAATCTTTTTTTCTTTTTTTTTTTATACATTCATTATTCTTTCGATTAAGTAGTTAGTTGGTCGATTTAAATTTTTTTGAAATATCTTTCAATTTGATACATCAATGATTGGAGTATATTACTCGAGGTATTTATGTAGAAAGTGCATTTACTATTCAGTTTTGCAACATTTATAATTGGAGATAAGAAAATGCAAATAGACAAACGATGTAAGTATCCAGTGAAAATTGTTCGATTTTAAACGATTTATTTGAGAAATCTAACTGCATTTAGGAATGCAAGTGAATGATTTCAGATAAGAAAAGAAAGTGGATGCAAGATTCGAATTATCCATATAAAATATGGGATAACTTAACTTTCGAATAAAATTTACTTCGTTCAATGTATCCTGATGTAGAAATATTTAAGAGTGATTTTATCTTTGAAATTCTTATTAATCTTGTTTGAATAATTGGTGGAATTAATACAAGTATTTATGATACGTGAAAGATATATCTTTTTTATAAAAACAGATAAATTTTTCGAAGAGGAATTTGTAAAGTTGTAATTTCAAATTGAAGCCGCATATCGTAACTGGATTGCAATCTGGTTTCCTTCAAAAATTTTTTTGCTTTCGAAGGGAGTGAATTATGAATTCTTCTCCGTTGATTGATACAAAAGTTTTAAAAGGAAAAAAAGCTATTCTTCTTTATTTCTTTAACTTTTTCAACAAATAGCTTAACAATTCTCGAAGATTATAGCTTACGTTCAATGGAAAGATATTCAAACGTTTCTCTATGGTACTTCGAGCATCTTCTACGTCATATTTTCATTGCTTTTATGGCCGATAAAAATGATATATTCGCCTCCATTTAATTCTGTAAAAAGAATTTATACTTTTTCTGCATTGCGCAAAAATGATTAGATATCAATTCACCTATGAATTTATTGGAATAACATTATTATGATTATATAACATTATTCTAACGTCTTTTTCTTGTCTAGAATGTCCTACTTTCATTTATGTAAAAATACTTTAATCTGCAAAAAAAAAAAAAAAAATGTACATAACTACGTTATTCATATATACCGTTTGAAAACCTGTCTAAACCTTTCTTTCACCTTTCTCTCTAACGCATCTTCTTCCTAATTTTCACAAGCAAATAAGTACTACTCGTTGCAATTACATGAACCGCACAACGGAGTTCCGTTCGCGTAGTAGTAGTAAATTTCCGTCAAAATTAACAAATATTCCAAAAAAAAAAAAAAAAAAAAAAAAACATCTGAAGCCACAAAAGAATCTTAACGTTATGAAAAAAAAAAGAAAAAAAATAAAAGATTCAATAGAAACAAAAGAGAGAATATAGTTACTTGATCGAGAGAAGAATGGGGAAGACGTTTAAAATAAATCTAAATCCAACAGTCGGAGAGAATGCAAGATCCTGTTTAAAAATTCTCCAAAAAAGAAAAAGGCAACGGTTCTATTCATCGCGGAATGTCCAAGACAAATGTACCTATATTCGGTCAAAAGACTCGAGAGAACTTTAGCAGTATGAAAAATAGAAATCTCAAAAAAAAAAAAAAAAAAAATTATGATTACTGGATAAGCAAACCGATTCAAAGTAAATCTGAATCCAGTCTCATCGAAAAGCCTTGCGTTAGAATGAAAAAGGAGAGAAACGAGAAAAGGAGAAGAAAGGAATGATCGGTGGTTCCGATCGGTTTGCAGTTAAAAGGATCGTGCGAAAGGCGGCCGATGAATCGTGACGCTTGGTCGCATAGAGGACAGCGTGCAATCGTCGATTGTGTGTACCTGCATCGAGGAAAAGTTGCCTCGATGGGCGAAGGTGTGCGAGAAGGAACGAGCGGATCGGTGTTCCGTGGCAGCGAGCCGCGGGCTAGAAAGTAGCCGACGACTTATTGCGTTTGGCCTGTTGCATATCTCCCTCTCCTTCTCTCTCTTCTTTTCCCCCTCTCTCTCTCTCTCTCTCTCTCTCTCTCTCTGCAACAGACTCTTCTGAGCCGAGTTTGCAACGGCATTTGCCGCAAACAGGATCGCTCGAATCGGACCACAGCGGTTCAAACTTGTGCCAACATTGACATCGCTGGAATCCTCCTTTCTATCCATCTTTTTTATCATTTGAACGAGACCCGTTGCGGGCTATTCATTTCTCGCGATGGACCGTGTGAAAGGTATATTCATTCGTGTCGCGAATTCGTGATCGTAGAATTCTTGGATTCTTTCTTATTTTAGCAATTCGATGGTGAATAATTAATTAGTAGGTTTGAAAAGAAAAATTCTCGAACGAAGCAGTGCTCATATTTTGAGTTAAATTATAGCAACGGTTCGACTTCTAATGCTGCATTCATTGGCGAATATGAAAAATAAGACAAGATCGAGTTTGAATAATTATTTCGATCGTGATACAAGCGATTTTACTCGATATAATAATCTGTTTTATTATTATCATTGAAAATATGTTTGTCCATATTCTATCTGTCTTCTGCAAATCTGCTCTCTTGCTTCAATCCGTAAAGAAGCATTTACCTCTCTTTGCACGGTAAAAGTGGGATGAAAAAGCCCGGAGGAGAAATAATCTTGACAAATACACTCGCGGAAATGGTGGTCCCATAACCTGAATCGAGTTCCACCTCTTTGAGCTACTTGAAATGAGTAAAGGTGGCTCAAAGAGTGGCAAGAATCTTATGATCGATCTACGTGTGGTTACGTTGATCGCTTGTATTTTTAAATTATTGACGTAACCTGTGCGTTAATTATAGCCATAAACAACTGGCGGCCATTGTTTGTCAACTGCGTAAAAGAATAAGGAAACTTAATAAATTATATTTGCCCACGAGTTGGTGAAAATTTTGAACTCTGTTATCTGATATATTCCGTCGAGATTTACCTCGAATTAAATCGAAACTTTTAGTTTAATATACGTGCTATTTATAGCCTATATATACGAACAGAGTTCAGATGCAACAATCGAGACTTCCTGTGTACATAAGATTTTGTATACGTTTATCCGCTCAAATAAAGTTCACGAATTTAATTTACTTATGCAAACAGAATAAGTGGACGGCAAAATTTATCGAGGCAATATAAAGTTTGTCGAAAATAAACGCATCAAAATTTTTCTAATATAATACTTCTATGATTTAATCTCAAATGTATTTAATCTGAAAAAGCTGAATGATCGAAATTCGTGTTACGAAAGCACGATGTTATAAAATTTTATTCCCTGTCATCGAACGATGGAAGGAACGCATTCGAAGACGTTCACGATTTCCAAGGCGGAATTCGCAACAATAACACAGTTTCACAGTGCTCGATACTGGAAACTGAACGAGGTAAGGATGGTCCCTCGTACGATGAAGGATCGCCAACAAGCGAGGGATCGTGTTTTGCAGGCAAACTCGGTTTGTAATCTAACTCGACGAGGTTTCCTCGTTCGAAAGGTATATCGGGCTCGGAATGCCAGCCTTGGACACTCAACGGTGAAACTGAAACTGGAACTGGAACTTGAACTGGTACGAGTCGACGTGGAGTTCGGGTTCCTCTCTTTCCCCGATTTTACCCCCCCTGTTCCGGAAATGACGATCGAAATCGATTCGTGAAACCGCTTTGCCCTCGACTCCACGGAGACACGATCGAATGACTGACTCATTCCGGCCACGCTTCACCACCGAGTAGTTCTAACACCCTTATGATCGGGGAATGAGAATGAGACTCGTGCCACGTCCCACTTTACGTCGAATATTATAATTTGTCAATGGTTGAAATTTTTGAAAGAGTTGCATACTGGGTTGAGAATCGTGTAAGTCGATCATCTTTTATTTGAATTAAATGTGATGTAAGAATATGTAGAGCAAGATGTATTTCTCAATTCTGAGAACCGGTAATTGATATGGAAATATAAAAGGAACGTGTTGGGTAACGCGTTTAAGCGATACGTGAATATTTTTATAAGGATATTAAGTATAGGGAGTAAAATATCCTTTGACAGTTGAATTTCAAGACTTTATTTTGACAAGAGTATAAAAAAATATATATGTATATATAAAAGCCTATATTTAAAAGAAGGATAGGAAATTATAATGTTTGTATTCAGATTTATTTTGCATTTTGCATTTTCATAATTAAATTTTTAATATTAATTTGTAAATGGATTTATATAGTGTTTGTAATTTTTGTTTGTAATTTTGCTCTAAAAATCTGTGTTTGAAACCATCTAATTTTAATACTTTTAATCTACAAATGATTTGTTAATAGTTTTCATTTACTATCGGAGTATCACAGTAAAGCTAATATTCCGTCGGTAAAAGGAAAAAGACATGACCTGCTATCGATGTAAAGCGCTTACCTTACTCAGATAAAGTAGAAAACTGCATCAGACTGCGTAATTTACCAACTCAACCACAGGCGTCACCACACGAATCTATATCCTCAAAACCACCCCTAAAATTGATCGTTCCAAACATCCCTCTTCTTAAATATGTCTATTTAATCATACTTTTCTTCTCCCACTTATCTCATTTACACGTAAAAAAATTTTTCCATCAAAAAAAAGGCATCTTAAGATAGACGTTAAAAAGAAAAGAGAGAGAGAAAAAAAACAGAAAGGTGTGCAGCTTATCTTCGAACGAATCGTTCCTTGCCATAGCCGTGGTGGTTGCGTCGAGTGCTCGTTGAGTGCCTTTAGAAAACTCAAAACCCCTCTCGCCGAGACGACCGCACAAAGCCGCTTTTCACGACGTCGCTTTTGCCTTCGGGTTCTCTCAATAAAAAAAAAAAAAAAAAAAACATTCTTGGACCACGTATGTCGTCGTGTGTTTCACGGCTACTCGAGACCCCCTCGAAGTCTCTCAATTTCGAAATTCAATGCGTGAGACAAGAGTGCCGAAAGAGCCACGTTGCTCGAAAATTTCGCGATTTATTGACTTCGAGTGTATTTCTCTCTCTCTCTCACTTTTTTTTTTTATTTTGTTTGCTTCTGTTGGAGGAAAAAAAAAGGCAAAAATCATAAGACTAATAAGTATGAATTTGATAAATGTTACTATCGTTATTATTTTTATTTAAAATAATGTAATCTTTTTCAATTTTTATCAATTAATTTATCGTAATTGCATTCTTTTTTTTTTTATGTTTAATTAGAGAGTGTATCGCTTTAACATGTGGATATTTTAATATAACATTAATATGACCATTCATTTGACGTAATATTAATCAAATTAAATGGTCGAAAGTTTCTTCGTTTTTCCCACGCCTTTGGGAACGTACAACCGTATGAGAGACGACAAACAATTAATCATATTAACGAAACGAACGAATCGTGTCTCTTACGTGTCTCCAACTTTCTCTTTACTTATTCACCTTCAAACCTTCAGAAATGATTTTGTAATTTATAATTTATTAAAAAAAAAAAAAAGAAAGGATATATATAGAATTATTAAATTCGAAACTTATTAATACTTTGATGCATCATCTTTACCCACACCATCGATAAACACCGTCTCAACTAAGAATAAAAAGATGGAAAAAAAAATGTCACGATAGATCCAAAAAGCCGCTCAAACCGATAAATCATACACGAAATCTCGATCCAAACACAAAGAAGCCCGCATCATCGTCGCTTAACACCTTTCATCGCCGCATCACGCCCACCCATCTCTCGTTCCTCGTACCGTTCTAGGGATGATCGGTGAACCGACATCGAGCGCACTTATCTTCCAATCCTATTATCCCCGTGGAACGAACGAGCAACCTATGAAGCCACTATAGATAAAAAAAAGAAAAAATAAATAAAAGGACCATCCTTTTCACGAACACCTCCACCTCGAAAATCGAATCCAAAATTCGTAATATCACAGGCAGAGCACGTGCTCGCCATCTGCATCCACGGGGATCGGCGTTTTCTCATCGTCATCGACTGTGGGGCTGTTCCTACGGGGACGATGCATTATATCGAGGGGATACGTGGGTAGCGGGCTGTTATATCCGTTCCTCCTCCCGTGGAAAATATCCCTGCTGTGGAAATTTGCTGGTCGTTGGGCATTTTTTTTTCTCCACCACGAGGGAAGGGAAGGTCAGAGTGGCAGAGAGTTGGGCGGCTTATTAACTTCCTTCGATGAAAGCGTCTTTTTCGTACGCGCCTGCTATCGATTAGATTCCTTTTCACCTTTTGCCATGGTGCCCCCCTCTGTTTCTCTCCCTCTCTCTCTCTCTCTCTCTCTGTCTCTGTGTCCCTTGTCCTCTCGCCGAGTGAGTCGTGAGGGGTTGCTCGGCCGATATAAAGCTGCACACAGAGGAGAGGAAGGGAGAGAGAGAAAGAGAGAGAGAGAGAGAGAGAGCTTTTGCCGCGACACCGGTGTATCTGAAAGGAAAATTTGCTCCTAGAGATTGTTCATATCGCTGGCTTATCGATCGAGTTTCTTTCAGCTTCTACCAGGATTGTTCTCGACGAAGGGCTCGAGGTGTTCTCGTGTAAAGTCACGTAGAATGCCGGGTGCAAGGGGTTGGGCGTTGTTGGAGAGACGTGGGGTTGTTTGAACGATGAATTTGCGTTCGGTAGGATCGTTCGTATTGATTGACGCTTCTCTCTAGTGTGCTTGGGAAATTTTTGGCGGTAAAGTTGAACTGTTTTGTTGAATGATTCGGTCGTTCTTTTTTTTAAGAATATATTGTTGAGAATATTTATCGAAGATTTATTGATTATGTTGCAATTTTTAAAGAAACTTGTCGGTTACTTTTTTTTTTCTTTCCTCCTCTTTACTTCATGGTGATTTATCGATTTATTCTTGTTTTATTCTCCGATGCTTGGGGAAATTTTTTTATTAAAAAAGTTATGTTGCTTAAGCGATTGATCGATTATGGCTTTCTCTTTAATCTTCTTGCGGTTTTTTTTTCTTCATTTTTTTAAAAAAGATATATAGTCACGTAATAAAAAGTAACGGATCGATTGATTTATTTTCGTTAAATTGTCGTTATTGGAGGATATTGGAGAATTAAAGTCGGAATGAAAAAATTTTAAGTACAATCAAGAAAGATTGCCCATTGTCCACAGATTCTGAATAACCGAAGTATTCAAATCGAAGTATGAAAAGATCTGGATACATGGATGGATACAAGATCAGATTTCTTTAGAATACATCGATGTGTTCAAAGGATTTGAGATTACTCTTATTTGTAAATTTCTCACGTTGGACGCATTCTGTTATCCATATGCACACGCACAACATAAATATAACATATTTACATATATGTAACTCTTTACATTTATTCAAATGCGCAGAATTTACCGTTTGCAGAATACGCTATTGAAATTTACTTCCTAGAAATATTGATTCTATGGTCCATTACGTGATCTGTATACAATCCTTTAAACCATGAAAAACGTATGTGAACTAATTAAATAAATTCATTTTACACATTTTACGTGGGATATCGAAAATAATTTTTCATTAATTATTGATTAATTGGGAGTGAAGTATATATATATATAAAACAGGATATAGATTTTTAATAAAGAAAAATATAATAAAAAAAAGAATCTATGTAAACTAATCATTTTTTGATAAACTTAAATTAAAATCGATTAAATTATTGTCAAAAATTTTAAAAATAACACGCAATTAATTATATTATTTTCATAATCAGTTTTTCAATTATCAATTCATTTGAAATATTCATTTATTCTCTCTAATTTATATTTATTCAAATATCTCTTCGTCTCACGTAATTTTCGTTTATACACGATATAATAGGAAACAAAATTTTCATCTTATGTTCCACGATCTTGAAACGCGAATATCACTTCATGATATTTATATAGTTTATCCATATCTATCTACATTTTTGCCTCAATTTATTCGTCATTTTTATCTCTTCGTATCTCGCTTTATCTTCGCGTTGCCTTCGTATTTTTAAATTTTTCCTTTATCACGATCCCATATATTCAAGATATATACAAATTTCATCATGGTATAATATTTATTTTATTACTATTCGATATTTATTACCTCTATTCTTTTTCAAGAAATTTTCTAGTGTCTTCACTGTTTTCACGAGCGAACATCACACGACAATTGCTTTTGTTCTTCGTCGTGCGGATTTCCAGCGTTATTTCGCGCCACTGTTATTGACAGAGCCCGAATAAATCGAATGGAAATATCAAACTTTATTAGTAAAGCTCGATATTTGGATTTTTATGTAAAGAAAATAATTTCTAAACATCGCCAAGCTTCTAAAAAAATATTATAAATCTACAATTTTTTTTTTCTATCGACAGTTATTAAATAATTTATATCTTTTCATAATGAAATCGTTAGTTTTTTTTTCCCCCCTCATTTTTTTCTAATATTATAAAATAAAGGAATTATCCGACGTGTTAAATTTTTTCGTTAAAATGTACCATTCAAAATTAATTTAATTTGGGATCACTTCCAGAAAATTTTCCAATTCCCCGATGATCCATCGAATAAATCAAACGGCATTTTCTTTTTCACCTAGTTCCGTTTCGCGATTATTTCATGATTCTGGTATCGACAGGTTCGTTATATCGAAAGTGGGAAACAAATTATGCGGAAAATTCCCAAGAAGTATGTGTATCGCGGTTTAAACTATAATGCATTTATAATTGAATAAAATTTCCCTCCATTTCCATTTCGTTTGATATTTCACGATTTATATTCTCGCTGCTGGAAAGAAAATTGGCCAACTTTTAATTTAAATGATTCTTGACTTGAATAGTTGGAAACATCATTGTTTCAATAATTAATTAAATTAACGTTTAACGTTCTCGATGATTTTTCTGTTTCAGGTAAGTGAAAAATATATAAAATGTTATTTTGTTCGAGCACTCGAGCGAGAAGAAGTTGGTTTTTACGAGAAAGTAAGTAAATCCATTTAAATTTATTTATCATAACTTCCAATTCTTCAACCACTCTTCCAATTCTTACGTCTCAAGCATCTTGAACCACCTCTCCTCTATACCAATTCTACAGAAGCATATTGTCCATTCGCTCTTCCTCAATTTTCTATTTTCAATTTCAAACATCAAGACACCATAACTCACCCTCAAAACAATTTGCATACTCCTTCCACGCCATCCATTAGCGTTATTCGCCTCGAATTCTATTATCACCCTTGTCTTTTCACCCTTTTACCTAAATTGCCTCTATAATCATCTACCAAACTTTCCATTTTACTTCTCCGAAATATATACCCCCTCCAAAAATCCTCAATCTTCCTCCTCTCCACCTACATTCACCCCTCGAAAATCAAAATCATTCCCATTCTCTACTAAATAACAAAAACTCTTCAACCTCCTTGAATCATCCGTCAAAACTTCCCTCCCGTCTCTTCGTCCTTCAAAAGCGAAGGAGAGAACGAAAAAGAAAGGGGACGCGATCGTCATCGAACCACTTTGCTCGCCCAGTGATTCGATCTCGATCCGTTTTCGCAAAAAAAACGATCGCCGACCGATGTGATCCTCGACGTATCGGGGACGAAAAAAAGCGACTTTCGTAACGGTACTGTTGCACACCGCTGTCTCCTGGCTAAGGTCTAGTCTAGACGGCGGCCAGGAGGTCGATATCTGCCACCTCCGCCGATTCAGCCCGCGTCCGCGACACGTGTAACGGCTCCGGGTGGAAGGCAAGGTGAATAATTCGAAGGCGGCGACGATTCGCGAGGACTAGGACGGCTGGAGAGGAAACGAGGCGTGCAAGCGGTCGGTCTGCATTGCGGGAGCGAGTTACACGCACACGCACACAACGTGGCCCGTTATTGTGATCGATGGGCTTCGAGGAAGGGAAAACTCGCCGAGTGTTGAGCGGGGTGTGTTGGGCTGGGTTTTCCAGATCTTCTCCTGTCTTGGGATAGATTCACAGGTACATTTTTTCCTTTTATTAGCGTTCTCTTTTGTTAGAATTTTATCTGATCTTTTATCTTGGTTTTCGTTATCGTTCGAGAAATGTTTGGGTGGAATAATTTTGAGAAACTGCGAACGCGATCAATTTTGCTCGATCTTTTCTGTGTGGAAGGTATTAACTGTATAAATTAATTATTGATTATTGATTAAAAAAAAAAGAAAAGGAATCTTGCTCCTTCTTTCACAATTCATATATGAATTTTATAAAATTCTTCTCAACTAATAATGCTTTTTTCTTGTGCCGAGAATATCGAGCAACACTGCATCAATTCTCGAATGATGTTCGAGGACGAAAAAAAAAAAAAAATACAATTTCGATACGATTCTCTCACGGTGGTGTTGTTGCGTGTCGTATAAATATCGCGTTCAACCGGTGATAAGAAGATGCATTCGGAGCACGGTTAAGAAACCCCGATAATTTATACACCGGTCTAGTTGCAATGCACCGGTGCACTTGGTCAGGTTGCACACGTTCACTTCGTGGCTTTCTTTCTCCGCCGGTATCGCTTCTCGATTTCATAATCCAGAAACAAACCGCTTTGTTTTTAATTTTATAATGAAAGGAAGGAACGATTAATTGATTCCCCCCAGAGGTGGGATCGATTAAATCGCACGTTTCGAGACGAAAATTTGTTCCGGCTTCCTCTTCCATTTTCCATAACTGCGTTCGAGATTTGTTTCCTGCGAATTGTTAATTCGTGAGCTGTTTTCTTTTTTTTTTTTTTATGAGAAATATCGTTGTTGTGAGAATATACAGAAGTTGAAGGAAGATTGAAAGAAAAATATAACGGAGGAGTAAATCTATTTTCTGTTCGCAAGAAATGTTTGCAGATCTTGGACGAAAGAGAGTTGCGTAAATAAAAATTCTAATTCAAATCGTCGTCGTCGAGGCAGGGATCCAATTAATCGCGCACCACCTTAATTCCGGATGGACGTAAATTCGTAGAAATTCGACTCAAAGTCGATTGGCAATTACTAGTTTGACGTTCCGTTTAACAAAGACAACCTTAAGACAATTAAGGTTCACGAGTTAGAGGGGAGACTGATCGACAACTATCCTGCACGCTATGGAAAAGAAAATTCGTTTGGAACATTTACGTTTTCTCCAGCAATTTGATCGATACTTTGAAACAACAATCTCGCTTTTCTTCGACGTTGTTTCATCTTCATTATATTATCATAGTGGAAATAATATCTGTTTTTTAACTGTTGCCTTATTATTCAATAAATTTTAACTTAAGTCGACGGTTAATTCAATATAAAATTCAAACAGTATAATTTGATTGAAGTTTCTGCACACAATTATTCAAAATGTCTACTATCAGATTAAACAAACGTATAATATTTAATTGTCGCTACTAAGTAAATGTTGTACACAGTTGCTTGTCCAATTATTTTCCAATGTCCCAAGAGAAAATATCTCCACGAGTTGGGGAAACTTCTACAAATTATATTAACGTTTCATTTATCCCCAGATTCGAGAAGAAAACGAGCGTTGCTCATCATCGCAATTTTTCAATAAGGCTAGCTCGACAATCGAAGGTAAACATAATCGAATAACGAAGCGAAGCTTCAATACGGTTCGTTACCTTCCATCACTCTCGATAAGATAAACTCGCAACAATCTCGAATCGCAATTTTTCCACCATCAAATTCAATCCTCGGCAACGTTTAAATTTCAATTTCGTGAATAATAATTTTTATTCCTTCGAAAAAAAAAAAAAAAAGGTTAATTTTAACGGAACACCGTATTATGTATTAAAAGAAGGAAAGAAGGAAAGATACAGGGAAAAAATAAGTGGCCATAGGATATACGAATATCAAATTTTCAAACGTGTGGGAATACAATGTTCCCCGTAGGTTCCTTTACCCGTACGTATATTACGTGGTTATGGGGCACGCTTGTGTACAGTGCTCGACAAGTATGGTGTTCCACGAGACAGACATAAATTGCGGACAATTTTCTCTTTGAATATGCACTACTTTGTGTACCGTCTAACCGCCTCTCTCGCCTCTGAAACGAGGAACGAATAAGAGGTTAGTGGAAATGTGGAAATCTTGTGTGATGTAGACTGTTACAGGTTAATAATAATAATAATAATTCAAAGAATGGAAATATATTTTGACATTAGAGTTGTAGACTCAATTTCTTAAGTTTTCTTGTCTTTGAAATTATTCAATAAGATGAATAAATTAATGTTAATTAATTAATTTCGATTATCGCATTATGAAATTAAAATACGGATTGCTTTTTTTTTTTTAATACAAGTGAATTATTGAAAGAAATAAAGTTTTTTAATTAATAGAAAATGTTTTTCTATTGTACAATCTTTTAATTTAATTTTTCTCTTTCAATTGCATATTATTCTTGGCAGGATATCTTATACGCGTGATTATATAAAATAATAATATTCTAACGCTCATAAACGAACTGAAAGCAGCATCATAAAATTCAGTTTGTCATGTTTCCGGGCAACTATTGCAAGAAAGTTTCTCCTGCAACAAATTGCATTAATTTTATTCGCGGTTGCGATTGCCACTGCTTTCTAAGCTTTGCACTCTCGGTCGCGACTCGTATCGTAATAATTTTACCTGGAACTACATCTGCGCTGTACTGTTCCTTTTGTAACGAGAGACAGGAGAACAGGAGCAGTGAACAGTATACGCAATACGAAACGCAAGTAGAAAAAGTAGATGAGAAGGAATCGAGAGGGGATGAAAGGATGAAAAGAAGTAACGATGATGATAAAATGATGCAATTAACGAATTTTCTTCTAATAATTTTAATCCATCCAATTTTAAAGTTTTTCTAACACGAAGGGGAACCAATTTGATTGAAAGATTAACGAGAAATTTCGATCTGTAATATTATTTATTTATTAAAAAAAAAGAAATATCTAAATTTCTTTTATCATCAAGATTTCATTTCACATTTTCCAAAGAGAAATGTTTAATTCTTGTTTGAGTAAAAGTTACGGAATTACATATTGCCATCGATTGCCGAGAAAATTTAAAATCCGTGGGATATCCGTGAATACGAATACCGATTCAAATATCAGAAGTAAATTCAAATAGAGACACTCGTAGAGCGCGATCTTCAACGCGAAAATCCATCAACTTTCCATATCGCTGTCAAAGCCTTGTACTTAATTTAAACTGTGTACACAACCCCCCATAACTCCGTCTGTCGTCCAATAAACTCTGTACACGAAGGAAAATTGCTTCATACATTGAAGAACTCCGCGTCTGAGTGACACTGTAGGTACCTGCATGATTTCAGATCGTCTTATCGAACCGTCTAGCCCCGTCTACGTTCTCTCCTCACCTGTCTAACGTAAGTTGCCTCGTCTACCCGTATAGACAGATAAATTACACTGTTTTGTATAATGCCGTTATTTCGATCGTTATATTTAATTCTGCCCACTTTTTCTGTACACTTATTATAACAACTTCTTTTCCATTTTTTTTCTTCTTAATTTTAATTTTGAAGTTTGTAGAAATTGAATTAATTCGATATAAATGGAAGGATTGTGATGTTCTCGCGCAGATATTGCGTTGATAATTTAACGAGACATTGATCGATGAATTTTGGATAAGTGAATAATTGTGTGTGTGTCGATACTCGTGAGACAGACTATTTCTTCCCGTTAATGATTCAATTATATAATTGTCTTTTTGATAGGCAATTTCTTAATTATATATTAAATGACTTGAATTGATCGTGTGTGGGTGCATTCTTGAATTTTCACGGAGGTAACTGCGAAGAAGGAAAATCGTTTGAAGAATATAAGAAGGTAAAAAAAAAAAAAAAAAAAAAAAAAAACAGGCGAGATTATACGGGCAGAAAGGAAATTTCATGAAAATGTTGAGCGTGGTAAATATTTTATGAATATTATCGCAGACAACGACGATAGAACGGGAAAATATTGGACTGGAATATAAATTGGTTTTCGTTTTATAGAAATGGTTTCGAAAGGCAAGGAGAATATATTATCTTGATTGGACAATTTCTCTATCCTTTTTTTTCTTTCTGCATTGTAAAATTGAATCGTACCTTATCATAATTGATCGATTAATTAAAATGCTAAATTTCCCTGAAATAGAAATAAAACTTTTTAATATATTCGAGTAAACGTAATAAGTTTAAGCGGATAAATTAGCAAGGTAAACAAATCTGTGTTCTCGTACGTATTTATATTCGATCGAAATAAATCTTGACCGAAAATTTTAAATATTTGATCATACGAAAAACAAAAAAATGAATAAAAATATAATACGAAAATAAAATAAAATGGTGTTTGCATAAATAAAGTTATGCATTTCAATCGTTTGATAAAATTTAAAAAAAAAAAAGAATCCAATTTGAACAGAATTAATTTAATTGAAATTTGTATCGCGAGGAGAAAAATTTGAAAATATTGCAATTATTTGCCCCCATTTGACGCAATAGAAATGATATAATCAGTTATAAAGATGTAGCTCATGAAAAAACGAGAACACCCTGTCAAACAGTGGAATAATTGGAATGATAAACGTCTCGTTCCTCATTTTTAATAATCTTCTAAACGTTCAAGCGCGACTCTTTTACGCGGGATTCAGAACGAGCGACGTTCTCTCTCTCTCTCTCTCTTTTCCTTTATTCAGCTATAAGAGCAGAAGGATTGCGGAGGATGTTTTGCCAAAGTAAAGATGGATCTGCTAATGGAACTTTTGTTATCAGTAAATTCAAGAGAACCGGCTCTCTTCAGCAAAAAGAGCGAACGCCGGAGGGAGAGAGAGAGAGAAAGAGAGAGAGAGAAAAAAAAATACCTTTTAAGCTTCTTCCAAAGGTGGAACCAGATTTCGCGATTCCACCATTCATTTCGATGAAAAAGATCGCGTGCTGCTTTTCGTTTCTCTCTCTCTTTTTTTTTTCCTTCTTTTCTTTTCTTTTTTTTTTATTCCCTTAATGAGCATTCATTGACGGTGTATTAAAGTGTTACGCGTTAACGAGATAAAATTATGATCGATCGGTCGAGGAAAACGATAATCTCGATAGAAATGGAAATTTTATTGGAACACTCGATCGGTTTTCCACGATAATTGATATATCAATAAATTGACGAATTATTGATTTATTTCGTGAGACTTTTCCATTTGAGAATTTTACAAACTTTTGTGCATGCACCTTTAATCAATCGATTATCAAATTCCTCCAAAAACTTTAATAATCTTTGAATAAAAGGGATGATATTAGACAAACAGTTTTTAATTTACATTTCGATTTAACGATATTGGCCATCGAGATTTTTCTGATATCGTTTCGATCGTTGCTGCTGTGATTACAGCCGGCAGGATAATGCTGTTGAGCCAACGATAGCCGACCAATTCGACTTCCCTCGTTTACTCGATGCGGAAGACTAAGGAAGCGGAACCGGAAGCGACTATCGTTCCAGGATAAAAAGGCGAAGCACGCTAATTAAGCCTTCATTAATGAGGGAACCGGTGTTGCGGGAGCACATAGCAGGCTACGTTTTCTAAGGAATAGACCTGTCGGGAAGGAGAGGCTCATCGTCCGCCTGTTTCTACAACCTTTTACTGATTACCGCATAAAATTAATACACTGTATAAAGATATTATTCCACTTAATTCCGTGTTTAATGTTTAAATTATACCGTGTGTTCGGAAGATGATTATATTTGTAAATGCGATTTGTAGGTGTGAATTTTAACGAGGTGTTTTGTTTTGATCGGGGGAGGGAAAGTAATGGTTCAGGTGAGGTAAATGTTTTGTTTTTATAGGCACGATGATTGGTGGAATTTTATTTCGCGCAAAGAATAGCGATAAACGAGTGATAATACTTTTATGAAAATCGGAAGAAACGCAGTTTTAAAATTTTTCACTTTTTCATACAAATATATAATACTTTCTTTCGAACGTTAAATGATAAAATGAGTGAAAATAAGAGATGGAAATTTTTCCCCTGTCTTATTATTTACTAGCAATTTATTTTTTTTTTATTTATTTGCAATTAAAGTTGCATTCATTTCTAAAAAAAAAAAAAAAAAAAAAAAAGGAAAAGAAAGAAAGGAAGAAAAAAAGCAGAGGAAAGTAAATTTCATTCGACCAGGGAAATAAAAAAAGATAATGTCAAGCTGAAATTTTCATTCGGTAGTTCAACGTTCCACGTCCCCATTCTGTCCATTGTAATTTTCACTTATCTCGCGGTCTCGATGTTGCTTGAATTTTACGATCTAATTAAACGAACGGTTCTCTCAGCGTGAGAGTGCGAGAAAGTACGATAAACCGGGATGAAAAATTCAAGTTGAAGGTTGCAATCGTCCAATGACTCGTACGATTTACAATCAAACCGAATAAAATACGTAAATTCATCTCATATTGCATAATTAATCTTGTACATCTCTTTCAATCAACGTTCCCCAATGTTTCTCTTGTACGATTAATTATTAATTAATTTAATAGTAATATTAATTTCCACGAATAAACTTTTTATGAATTCGTCAAATTTGTTCCCTTAACAGGAATCGAATCACATTCTCGTTCCCACGAGACTTATCTTTCGTCGACTCATTGAGAACCGTTCGAATCATGGACGAGGCTGGCCTCTGGTTTTTTTTTTTTTTCACACAATGGAAAAAGTAGTGAAAAAAATCGTATGTACATTGCCCAACACGAATTTCGCGAGAGAACGTGTACGCGTCGTGGCTTGATTGCCCTGGCACGAACAAACTGTAATCAGAGGCGTGATTGCGATAATATTTGCCCTGCGCGATATTCTAACACGTATCTGCACACCTATGCCGATCAACGAATGAAGATGTTGCTTCTTGTTGTAAAAACGTTTTTTTATCGAGAAATAATGTGTTCGTGTGATCGATCGAGAAAGATGTGAAAATATTTGATTAAATTTGATTTGGATTGGTTGAGAGTTCAAAAAAATTTCTGAAACCTTTTATTTTATTTAGTTTATTAAGACTATTCAAACTTCTCTTCACATAAATATATATATAAACATTATTGAATAACTGGTGTAAGCAATATTGTATAAGAATTATCATATCAAATCATACATTAATCATGATCTAACCATGAAATTCAAGTCCTCTACTTACGTTACAACATAATGCAAAATATAATATAATATCATGATATCAAAAATATCAGCAGATTGAATTAGAAAAAAAATTCGATATTATAATTTGAAAAAACATTGTATTCACATTAAATTGCACGAGCGCGAAATTGAAATAGCACAGGCTGGAAATAGAAGAGAACACATGCGCGGACGGGATATGAGGGGCATTACGTGGATTGACACGAATTACCAGAACTAGTTGAGGAGTAATGAATCCTCTATTCGTGACAGAGGTCAACTAGTTTCAACGAGTGCATTTGCGTTTGAAACAGAGGGTGTGTTACCCTCTTTACTTAATATCCCATTAATTAATAATCCCATCTATCATCTCGAAATATAATTTTTTGAATATTCAATTTTAAAGTTTTATCGTTTCTTTTTTTTTTTTTTTTTTTTTTTTTTTGTTAGAACACATAAATTTGACTCGATCTTCATATCTCAGTCTTTCTAACTTCATTTAAAAGAATGGTTAATTATCCCTTAATAAAATGCTGAAATAAGATGTCTGATTAAGATTTCTACGAAGCTCGGATCTTCTATTTTTGCTTCGAGGAGAGGATTTAATTTGCGGTTGTATCTTTGCCTTATTCCTGTTCAAGAATTACCTTTGACTTTTATTAAACTCAGCGTTGTTTTAAATGTCTTCTCCGTTGATTTTTCAAACATATCTTCCAGTTTATCTTCCATCTCTTTTTATTTCGTAACAAGTTTTATTCCGAACTTTTTTAATTATTTGACAATTGTTCTCGAATTTCATTTTTAATTAAGTTTGTTAACAAAATCATTTTTCCCTATGAAAAATATCGTTTACTACATTGCCGTAATAACATTTTCATAATTTTTAAATCGCAATTTGATTTGAATTTGCGTAATATTCGAATTACGTTAAAAGTGAATAATAGAATTTTATATGTATATATATATATAAATATAATTAACAGAGAGTATAATTTGTACAAATTTTTAATTCATTACGCGTTCTCGAATAAATAATATTCAATTTCATAAAGTCTGGTTTGATAAGTTATGACAATGCGAAGCAGATGGATGCCGAATAGTTTAGGCGGAATACTAGTAATTTAAAACGAAAAGCGGCCGCTCGAATCTACTTGCCCGTGTTTGTAAGTTACGGGTGCATGCATAATTGCGATTTCATTTGCACGGCACAGGGTATTCTTAATGTCTTTTAATGAAATGTGGCTCGGAAGAATTTCATTTCGTTCGTATCTCGGCCGTAAGACTTGTGTCTGAAAATAATTGAACCGTTGGAAGCAGAAATACCCCTCGTTATTTTCTTTTTTATTTTCCTTCTTTTCTCTTTTTTTTTTCTTGGGACAAAAAAAAATGAAAGCAGGGCTTAATTTTACGAAACGAAGAATTTTCATGGAGTTAGAAAGGAATTAAGGAATATTTTAATACACTTAGTACGCAGGGTCAACGATTCAGTTTATCTGTCCCTTTTTGCAGAAATTTGATGCTTTCTTTGTATTAAATCTCTAATGAACATTTACTTTTTTTTTTTAAATGAAATTATAATATTAAAGTCGTTTCCATTTTTCTTCAACTAATAAAAAATAATCTTACTTTCTTCGAACATTATGCAATCATTCTTTCCAGAACTATCACATTAGAATTATTCCAATTCTAGTATTTATTTAATGTAAAAGTTGCGAGATCAAATAATAATCTTTATAATTTAAAAATGTATCTTACACGTTTCCATCGATCAGATCGGAAATGGTAATGTTAGTCCTTGAACTTTTGATCAAGGTAGGTGGAAGGTACAAAATTCGTGGTTAATCACTTTTTTAATTAGTTTTTGTCATGATAGTAAGATCAAAGATAGTTGATCGAATATAATTTTTTCTCTATGTAATTTTTCTTTTTTTTTTTAATTTTTTTTTTCGCATACTCACGAGGAACGATTGAAACGGGAAAAGCAAACAGCATCGTGGAAACCTTTTATGTATCTCATTTTTCCCCTCCGCCGTTTTAATCGACGGGTGGACCCTTTCGCTACAAGTTTTATTTGCAGTGGAAAATTTGCTCGTTTCCGTAGAATGATGGAGCGTGCGTCACCTTTCTGCAGTGACAGCAGAATCTCACCCTTTCATCCTCCCTTCCGCTTGCGTTCCCTTTTTGTTTCGTTTCATCCTTTTTTCCCTTTCTTTCTTTTTTTTTCCACATTTTTTTTTTTTTCCCCTCCCTCTCCTTTTTCGAGCAGCGCGTTGAACGAGCGTCACGGCTCGAACACTACTCAAACTTCACTCCTATATACGTGAGTTATTAAATTTTGCCGGAATCGGGGGTGGGATGGCGGCCTTGCCCTTCGAAATTAATATTTCAACCGTTTGAAAACGGACGTCTTTCGCGCGACGTGCAAACAATGGAAAACTATCTTCTCTCTGTACTGTGGAGGATGGTTTATTTTAATCTGTGAAAATGTAAAAATGTTAGGCGTGTAAAGATTGATGAAGGTTTGGAGGTATGGTTCGAATTTTTAAGAAGAATTATCTAAGTATGGAATTGTAGTTTTAAACTAGATAAAAATATAAAAGAATTGTGGTCAAGAACTATGTTAAATCGAAATAAAAATAGCATTGAAATCAATTTGTAAATGTAAGAAGTTAATATGATTGGATTGATGAAAATTTGAGGTTAGAATCAAATTTTTGAAGACGTGTCACACGCAAAAAATTATATGAAGCTGTAGTTAATGAATTTTTAGAATCAATAAACTAATAAATCAAAAAATTCTGTAATCCGAAAATCTATAAGAAACTTTCATTTAATCATTTATTTGATATTTATTAGATTCAATAAATTCATTCTTATTCATTATTCTATTACGAACTCTATAATTTACTTATATAAGTATTCATATAATGAAACGAAATTTTCCCACATTAAAACCTGCTGCAACTATTATTATTATCGATAACCACCAAAAACTACGAATTATCTTTTAAAACTATTAAAAAAATTTCATTTGTACGCTTTATGTAACGAAAAATAAAGATATAATGAAAAGAAAATTTCAAAATTGGAGCCTAATAAGGATTTCAAACGTTAGTACCTCGAGGCGTCGACAGAGTGCGCAGATGTTGGTGGCGTCGCGCAATGAGTGACAGCGCGGGAGTGGCAGTATAGTTTCGGACGCCGTGGCGCGTGGTTCGAGGTTAAAAAGTAGATCGTTTGTTCGGTGATATACCATTTACGTGTGTTCGATTTGAACGTGTTATATATTCGCTCGATCGACGACCAGTACACGTGTCCGTACAACGAATATCACGGTGATTTGCTTGCGATCGGTTGTCGCGGTTTATTGACTCGACTCCGTGGTCTCGGTGTGTTTGTTTTCCCGTGGAGAAGTGCAATCATCTGTGGATTACCTCGAGCAGCTGCAACGGACAGGTTATTTGGCCGGCTGGACGCGCCTCGTGTGCATCCATGATCCGTGAACCAGGCTGATCGATCGATAGATTATATTTACTTTGGTGACGCCGAGAGGAAAGAGAAGCTGTCGCGTGAGAGATAAACCTCATGATTTTATTATGATGATTAACCCTTACGCGAACCGTATCTGCGCATTCGAGACGCGCTTCGTCTTTGAATCCGGCTAATTACGCGTTTCTTATAGAGGACGCTGCGCGACATCGCGCGAATACGTAGCGTGGTAAAGCTCAAAAACCTTGAGATTGCTTGAAAGTAAACGAGAAACGAAATTGTTGTTTGTTTATAGTTTTTAAAGTGGATGTTTGAACGACGAATGATGAATAATCGCCTGAGGGTTAATCTGAAAATATTTGACTGAAATGAACTTTTATTACGTGTTACATTAGCATCTTTTTGGTGAGTCCAATATATCTTATTATAGAGGTCGTTCTCGTTGCTACGATATGAAGTATAGCGTATAAATTTTTATATGATTATTTCTTCTTTAACATTTTAGAATATTATTTAATTTTAAAATATTTTATTTTAGTTTGTATTTTTTTTTTTTTTTTCTACGATATAAAGATCATACAATGGTATATCGTGAATAATATATTGTAATAAAATATTCTAAAATTAAATAACCTAACTCAAATATAATCTAAATAATCGCGATCACTTAAACTTAATATTAATGGAGTGTTAATAATGATGTTATTATTAGAAAACAATTTAAATTAAAAAGACAGTGGAATATTAGTAATTTTTATATTATATATATAAAATTTATTTATATTTTTTTTTTATTTAAAGATATAATTTTCTTATTTTTTTTTATTTTAAAAAAAAATCAAAGTAAAAGAATATCAAGAAGAAACTTGATAGTAAGGTTAAATTCTTTTCGGTTATCTGTTGTTCGACTGTCTCTTCTATTTCTCGTGATAAGATCATGTATCTTCGCGATTAAGTTATACACCGACTAGAAAATGATGTTTCATCATAAAATGAATAGAAAATTAACAAGAAAATTATATAGTTAATTATAAGAAAATTATTTTCATCAAATTAATAATAATCTTCTATTCTAGATGAATTTTCAAGTATATTTAAACATTGAAGATACTATTAATTATATTTAATTTTATCTCGTAGCACGTTTCGAGTTAATTTAGTGATCTAATTAACACGTATCTAATCAACCCTCTATTATCTTGAATATTGGCGATAAACTCATCACTATTTTCAATGTGTTTTCACTCATTTTCCCCTGTTATTACGTAATATGCCGATCTTTTATAATGCCTACATTTCTTCCTTGAAATAATAGATGAAAATTACAATAGGAAGCTGAAAGTACATGCTAGCTAATTTTAATTATCAATATTCATGATAATATTTCGCAAAAAATTAATTTTGTTTAAATCTAAAAAAAAAATCATAAATATCAATTCTGATTAGCTTATTTATTTTAGAAAAAAAAATAAGCATTTTTTCATTTTTATTCATCTTCTTTTCTTTTTTCTTTTTGCTTTTATTTTTTTTTTTCAATTTTGCGATAGTTAATTTTCGATGAAGTTTTAATCGCAGAAAAGACAAATTGTAACAATTTGTCGGATATGATTTGGTTAGTTTAGTATCAATGACGGACGAGATTTTATAGAATATAAAATTTATATTCTTTGATGATATACGATTTTATCAGAATGTGTTATACGCGAATATAAACGGTAAAATAATTTATACACTCAAAGAGATACACGTACCGTGATATCATTTGTTGCGTAATTAATCGCTCGATGAGAAATTCCTTTTCGCGATGTTTGAAAACAAATATTGGATTAAAAGTACGAGATCGAGGAAAGATTAAAATTTCTCCATGAAAATAATACTGAGGCAACAAAAGAATTGTTAGATTTATTATATAAAATTTCGAGAATAATAATTTTCTAGATAGATTAATGAAACAAATATCAAATTATATTCTTCTATCATATATGATTACTTTTTGAAAAATATATGATGTTGATTCGTTCAGTTTTTTTTTTCATTCAAGAATAATTCCGAGAAATAAGTATTTAAAATTAATTTTATTTTAATATAAATATATTTTTTTTTTAGCGAATAGTTTTTTTTTTTTTTTACATTTATCACGTAGAACATAGATCTATTTCTATCCTGTATTAATTTCATGCCAGAGTACAGGTATAGCGTAAAGATATTTAACTTGTAATAACATATAACAAGTAAACTAACTAATTTTTAAAAACGGTCATGATTGACATAGTAATGCAACTTATCAGTAAAAATAAAATGGGGGAAACCCTGGTAAAAGTGGGTAGTATGGGTAAAACTGGGATCTATTATTATTTTTAAAGCGGTTCAATATTTTCTATTATCGTTTCACCCGTGTATCGTTCTCATTTATCTCGGTATATCAACAAAAATCTGTTAAATTATCAAAATTACACTAACAATCTTCTCTTCAAACTTCGATAAATTCGTTTCTGAACACAATTTAATCTATTTCGAATCAAATATATATATATACATTTTTTTTTAAATATATTCGAGCAATATTTTTAATTCATTTGCCCATATGCTTGGGAAACTTTTGGCTTTCACGGCACACTTTCCTCCTATAAAAATGTCCATAAGCCGATACTAAACTTCTTAGTCACGCCCTTTTATATTCCCCATCGATACGAGTACATTGTATCACCGTTCTCCCCGCTTTCCTTTTTTCTTTTTTTTTTTTTTTTTCCATGGCACACAATAGATCGCGTATCCAGAAAAGGTTAATGTATTCGAAATTATTTTCGACGCGTCCTAATACCGCACTGCTCCTCTCTCTCGCTCCTTTACATCTGCCTTTCGTTCCTTCTCTCTTCTTCCGGGTGAATTTTACGTTAAACGAGATTTCCCTGGGACTACTTGCAGCCCAACAAAGAGATGTAAATTACGATCTCTGCTATTTTTTTCTCTCTCTCTTTCTTTCTCCCTTTTTTTTTTTATGTTTGCATTCTGGTTGAGAAATATGTGTGTCAACAGGAACTTTTTCACGGAGTGCATAGTGCACTTGCACTTTTGTGCACGCGCTCGTGATCCTTGACCCAATTGACATTGTTCCGCGGCATTTCGTTCGAATTCGTGTCTGACAGCGATCCCTCTGATTGCGTTTCAATTTGAAATTCGCGAAAATTCCCGCGAATATCTGTGACCAATGCGAACTACGATGGGGGATATAATATAAGCGCCTTGTTTGCATTGGAAATGGAGGAAATTTGAAATTTTCACGTGGAAATATCTTTTCTGTTGTTTGTTTTACATTTCGAATCGAATTTTAACATTCGACGAGAAGGTATTAGTATGAAATTTCGTAAAAAAAAAAAGAAAAAAATTTTTTTTCGTAAATATTTGAATCTCGGTGCGAACAATCGATTGTGACGTGAAGCGTATATTTGCATGTTTCGAAAATTTTTTTCGAGAAAATTTTACTGTTTTTAATTTTATGGAATTTTGACTATCGGGGCTTTTATCCGAGAATTTTCGAGAAATTTCATTTAATTTCGCGTGTTTAGTTATATTTTATTACAATCGCGTGTGTATGAGTTCATAGTTTCTTCAATTTCATAGAAAGCAGTGAAATTGCATCCTATTTTTATTTTTTCGTTTACGCTCATCGTTTAACTGCTAATTAAGTTTCTAATTTCTAATATGAGCATTTATAGAATCCTTGCAAATAGAGAATCGAGATTTTTTTTTTTTTTTTTTTCTTTCGTTTCTATCGAAAATTCAAGAATATTTATATCCAAGAGATATATTTTCTAAAATGCCGCGAATAAAAATATGAAACGAAAGGAAAGGATAAGGTAAATTCATTTTGCGTAAAGTAGCGAGCGAGAAATAAATTAGAGATATTTGTGCGCTTCGTGCTAATTTACTGTATGGAATATAAATACCGAAATGATTTACCAAATTTCATATTGAACAATCTAGATTGAAATTAATTCTCCAGTTTACCGATATCCTGTTGTAATTTCAAAATATTCTTGATGTGAGCCTAATATGAATGCGGTATTTGTTGTGATAATTTATTTAAACGATCGAATAACTTCTACGAATATAATTAATTTATCTATTATTTTTACTTGTTTGCGACAGTGATGATATTTTAAAAAGATACCGAAAGGAAGATAATTTTTATGCAACGCAATAATAATATTTAAGCGAAATGAAATTCCCGATGAAATTTAAATTCTTTTCGTTAGAACAAGTGTATCATTATATTTTTTCATTTCCATAGTAGAAATTATAAAACAATATTACGTATATTATTGCATATTCCATTAGGTCTTTTTTTTTTTTTTTTTGTAGTCCTCAATTTCCATTCATTCTCGTTTCCTTTCACGTAGATATATTCTAGATAGATACATATACTTTTGAAATAACAGTGATCACACTTTTAAAACACATTTTTCATGGTTACTTCTTGAATGAAAACAAACGATATCTCTTTTCGTTAATTTCTTCTAGCGAGCTCTTCGAATTCTTCATCAATTTCCTAAAAATAATAGTGATTATTTCTTGTATTTATTTTATTTGTGAATTATAATAAAAAAAAAAAAAGGAGTTATTATAAAATTCGAAATCGAGCAAACGTTCTTCGTAAATTGATTAATCTTCACAATTAGGAAATACATTTTTCCTCTTCAATATCCAATATAATTCGCTCGAATAATTTTATTTTTCTCGTCGAAGAAAAACACGTCTCCAATTAAATCTAGGTATAGATATAGAAAACGCTTTCACCGTAGATTTCATCTGGATTTGTGGCTAACCGAACCATCGTGGATATTTTCCACGTTGATTCTCTCATCGTATCCTCTGTTATTCTGAACGTGCATGTAACGAGAAAACGGAAGTTACGAAACGAGCGTTCGTCGGTCTTTGATTTTTATCGGCCTCGATGCAATTCTCTCGACACGGTCACCGCAATATTCGTAACTTCGCCAATTTCTCGTCCAGAATTTCGTACGAGATCATTTCTCCCTCGAAATGATAGTCGTTTCTGGTAGGAGATATCGTTATATACCCAAAAAAGAAGTGATATAATATAGGCGAAATTGACCGAGTTGGATGGATTTTCTTGGAAACGAATTGGTCGAAATTTGAAATTTTCTCCCTTTATGGATGGAATCGTGATTCGATGGAATTACGCGAAATTGATGTTGCGTTATATCGGTGAAATATAAATTTTTGTATGCGTTGGAAATGTTGTATTCTTTCTTCTTCTTCAAATTTTATTCTCTCCCAGTCATTCCATACTTCGCGATAATTTACAAGCGTAAAATTTGTAATGAAACACAATTCACGTTTGCAAGATGTGTGATGTGTAAATACGGATGTAGTGTTTCAAGTGCAGCCTAGTGTATCGATAGTGCGGGGTAAAATGGTGTGCAGTTGCTTTCAGTTTGTGCGTGAATCCGTAAATGATGGGCACAATGGGGAGGGAAGTTGGAAAATCGCGAAACAATGCAGGAAAAGTATCGAACTTTCGAAATTATAATCCAAACTTAAACACGTAACACGCGAAACGATTTGACTTTCTACGTAATAAATAGGACAATGAAATTAATAAAAAATCGAAATCGTTTCTCGTCTCGTTTCACACTATTATAAACGAATTTGTATAATCAGATTCATAAAATTTTATCCTTCGTGTTTATTAGATATATCGTTTGTATTCGAACAAATTAATTTAATAATAATAATAATAATAATATAAACAAATTTTTGGAATGAAAAATTTCCGACCAAATTGATATTAATGATATTCGTAGGAAACGTGGTATTTCAACGTCACAGTTGCACGATGCAATCGCAATTTCTACGTGGTAGAAAAGATTCAGAGAATGATTTTTCGCGGTCATATTTTGTCACGGTTCGACGACGGATCTTTCAAGTGACGTAAAACACACACGAGGGAAAGCGGTGGAAAACAAGTCCTCCTAGACTTCTCCTAGACCCTCGTCAACCCGATATTTCTCCTCGAGATCGACTTACAAACACCTTTATGACTTGGTGCAACGGTATGAATTTTCTCTCGTCAGTTTTCGGTGACATTGCATTTTCGTGTTCCTGTTTTAATTTTCGATTTGTAACAAGTCTACTTTTTGTTTTGTTTAAAGTTGAAGCAAGTAATTCCAGCGGTGAAAGTCAAAAAATATAAATTTTATGAACAAATGTGAAGGAGAAAAGCAATTTGATTTTTTAAACATAAGATTATTTTTGATTATTAATTCGTCGTATTTATTAAGCTTGTTCGTCTTAATTCAAACCGAAATTATTAGTGCCTAACTTCATTTTCCAACGAAACTTCTTCTTTTCTGAAAAATTTGCATTCCAATGAATGTCGAATTACAAAAGGAAAAAAACGCTACGAAATATCTTTCCAAATATTTAAAAATTATTACCATTATTAACACAGGAATAAAATTGATCTTTTCTAAACGTCACGATCATACACTTTGTCTCTTCACACATTCGACGTATATAAAACAGCTTGCACATATTTCTTGTAGTCTTTCTCTACGATCGATCAAAATTATCGTCGAAAGGCCTCTTACGATAAATTAACATGGCAAAACGATTCTCGAAGCAAAAATGGTCGATTCACGCGTGTAACATTCACCTCGGTCGGCTCTCCTCTCTCTCCGTTTTGTTACACGTCGTTGCTCCGCTTCCTCGTTTCTCTTCTTCGCCTCGTAACACGCTTGGCCTCTTATTCCTCTCAAGTGGAGCGCACATCGCGTGGAAACGTCTGGACAATGCAGAAGGAACACGATATATACACATATATATATATATACCGGTCGTCGTGTCAGCAAAGCGATAATTAATGAGCGGGGAACGATTACACGCGTATCGTCGCAATTATTTCTGTCTAAGGTGAAGGGAAACCGATCACCAGACACGATTAAATTATTCGTGTTGGCCGTTTCCACGTCCCGTTTCCACCAACGATGAATTTTTCAACGAGGTAACCGTTTCGCGTGCAAATTTATTTAAATCTTTCTCGAAGATGGAGGGAGAGTTTCGATTCGACGAGAGGATGAAAGGGGGAGGGAATGATATTGGAGTTGCAATTTTTTTGTCAGTTGATTTGACAAGGTTCAAAGGATGCATTCGAAGCATGTTGTTCGAGATAAAATTCTTCTTTTTTTATTATTATTATAAATTGTTCGTAGGATTTGTTTTATCGTTTGTTCGGGATATAAAATATTTTCGATATAAATAATTCGAAATATATCAATGTACGCGAATTATTGATCGAATTTGAGTAAATTACGAGTTGAAAGTAATTTATGAAGTGTTGTTTAATTGTGATAAAATTTCAATTTGAAACGAAAAGGGTAGAAATATGGAAAAATATGGAGAAATCAATAAATATGATACAGGGGCTGTCCACTATTCCTATTAAATTTGATTAATTGTGCCATCATAATCGTGCATACTTCTCCGCCAATATCACTCTCCCCCCCGCCCATTCGGATGACCTCTTCTTCGAAGAAGCCTCACCATCGATCGATACTCCGTGTAACTCGTGCGGTCACGAATTTTAGAGACTTTAGCCTTGATGGTATTCAAATTAATTACGACGTATAATAACAAATTATATTTCCAAGAAAAATACAAATTTAACTCTCTTATTCAAATTTCCTCTTTTCCTTTTTTCCTTTTTTTCTTATTTTATATCTCATCAAGCACAAAATATTTGTACGAATAAAAAAAGTAGAACTCTCGGAATATTCTCTGAATTTAGAATTTATTCTCTGTAAAATTTCCAGTTTTTTTTGAAGAAGGACGATATTTTATTTTGACTCGTTTCGATAATTATCGTACCCTTCTTTCTCTCGATCCGTTATCTCGATATTATCTAATACTAAAATCGTGGAATGCGGTCGTTTTGATATTTCTGGTCGCATCAGTTTCCAACCGATTCGTAATTACGAATATTAGGGATCGTGGAAATTCAGACAGTCCGCAATTGGATGATTCGCGCATCGTCGGAACGAGCGGAATTAATCGAGTTCGATGCATGATAAAATTGACTTGCCCGTGAGTTATGTTTGCTTCTGCTCGTGTACACCCGTCACTTGTACACGAGCGCCGATTTTATTGATGCCGATCATTGACGCGAGTATCGATCACGCTTGTCCGATCGTTCGATTATTTTAACATTGCTCTTTTCGTGACGGGTTTAATGAGATTAAAGTCTAGTAAATCGGAGTTGATTATTTTTAAATAGTTGTTGTTTGTTGCGTGGAGAGACATGGAATAGTTGATGGTTAGTGTAAATATAAATATTTGGTAGTTTAATTTTTTAATTCGAATGAAGCTTGGCATATTCTTAATTTTATATTTCAAGTATCGTATATAATATTTTCACTCGAAGATTGGAAGATTTTCTAAAGTGTATTTTTGTTAAATTTTTGAAATAGCGACACCAAAATTATTAAGATTAAATATTATGATAGCTCACATTTCTTTGTTTCAAAATTAATCGTTTGCAGTCTTGGATTTTTATTTTTCATTTTTCGAAGCTTTGAAAAATACTATTTTTTTAGTTCGATCCAGAAATTTTTGAATAGTTTACCAAAAGAATCTTTTCTTTTGCTACAAAGCCTCGAATAATCCTTTATAGCAATTCATCGTGTATTTTCGTTTTACCATCGAATTCTAAGTTTTAAAATTTCCAGTTTCAACAATAGTTTGTTTGAAAATTGCGTTAAATCTTTATAAAATATCATATGAACATTTCCATCGAACGAAGATAAATTTCGTCGGAAATTCAAATAACGATGAATCATATAATGTATATTAAACACTCATAAATATAAAATTATATAGAAACGAGTGAAAATTACATCGATCTCTTAAAATTTTAATACTTTTCTTATTTTCCATTGAAAAACAACAATTCGAAAGAAGTAATATTTTAATCGAAATTACTCCAATCAAAGTCACTCGAGAGTAACTCGAACGAGATTTTCCAGATTTTCATCGTGCCTTTTTTTTTTTTCTCGTTTCTGTTTTCTCCGAAGGAAAGTAAGCATCTGACACGTGTGATGTATCAGTCACGAGGCTGTTTCCTCGACGAGAGGCTGGCAATTAAGTTGCCAGCAATGGAAGTAACCCTCCTTTTTTTCCTGTCGATGGATGAACACGTGGGACAATCTTCCAGGAAGTATTTCGACCAGGACAGCCTTGTCCAAGATGGCCTTTCCTTCCTGATAGCTTTGACTTAGTTACATAAGACAGAGGCGGATGCACCCTGCTTTCTCTTTTTTTTTTTTTTCCTCGATATATACTTAAGTCAGTATATTTACACCACGAGGAAACATAGGTTGATGGTTAAATTATACTACTTCTATGAATCATTGAAAAGTTAAACATCGGTCAGTGTGTATTTTTCTTCGATTTTTTTGAGTCTATCTTCGACTTATCATTTTTTGATAAATTCGATTTTAGTTTGAAGTATACGCGTAGTTGAATCGTATTAAATTATCTCCTCGTTCCATCTTCGACTTAGGTTTCTATTTCGAAATGGACGTAAAAATGTATTTATACGTACGTTGTACGTATGATTCATTGCTTTGATGTAAGCGAAAGTTTCGTTACGCGATATTTTTCTTTTTCTTCAGTGTAGAATCTGAAATGTATGGTAAGAATTGCAGAATATTTCATTTTCTCTTTTCTTTTTTCTTTTCTCTTTTTTTTTTTTCTTTTTTTGTAATTACTTATAAGTTTCAAGAAGAAAATTTCTACTTTTATTCAACACTTTGTACACTTTCTACGCGTTATTTATTTTCGAGAAAATGCTTTGAAAAACGATTCTAAAGAATTTTATTCAAACTTAAATGGTTAAATTAAATCCATATTTTATAAACTTTCGAAATTCAGATTCAACTTCAACTTTGAATATTCGAACTTGTGGGTATTCAAACATTAAAAATTCAGATTTGATTCGAGTTCAGTTTCAGGTATTCATATTTCACGAACTTTCGGCTCATCTGAAACTTCAGTTTCAGGTATCCAAATTTTACATAATTTTGGAATATCAATTTCATCAGACCTCGGTTTCTAATAATTAAATTTGTTAACTGCTCAAATTTTACAAACTTTCAAAATTCTGACTTGATTCAACTCACTATATAAATTTTTAGGATTTTTTCGACTTATTTCGATTTCAAAATATTAACCAAACTTTAATTTCACTTAATGGATATCTATCACTTTACTAATTTTTAATCCAAACTCGAAATCTCGAGTAACTCGCACGTATTTGCTAGATTAAACAATTAAACAATTTTTGGCCTGATTCGGCCTGAACTCGACTTCTTTTTGTTTTCATTTTCAAGAGGGAATTTTGGGCTGTACAAAGGGAATTAGGATCGATTCATGTTGTTCCCCTCTATCAACCGACAAATTCCCTTTTCGTCGTCGCGGATTAGGGATGGAGATCGAATGTACATCAAGTGGTATTGGTGATGAAATGCTTTTCAGAACCTTTTTTGTGAATATTTTCAAAAAAACAAAAAGGTAACAGGATGGAATCGATGCTTGTGTCCCTTTAACGAGAGATATTGAATGAACAGGGGGATGAAGCGATTCTACGCGCAAAAACGAATTGGAAAATGGAAACCTTTTGACGTAGAATTCTTGTCGCTTTCAGAGAGATTCGGTTTGAAAATTCGAGCTATTAAGTTTGGTAAAGATTTCTGTTCATTTATTTGTGGTTATTGGTTGAAAAAATGAAGGTTTAAACAATTATTACCCTTTGAGTAGCGATCCGTGCAATTTTCTTTCCAACAATAAATTTCGATTCTGGATCTTTGAACCCGTTATTTTCTCTGTGATAATTTTTTGATGTAACAAAAAATGTTGAGAAAAATTAACGTCTCTACGTTACAATCGTACAATAGAAATGTAGAATTTTAAATTAATTATCGATCATTTCAATGAAGGTATTGAAATAACGGGATTCCTTTTGCTTTCAAAATGGATTCCACACGAGTCCACACGAAAGATTCTTGTTTCACAGATTCACAACGCTCAAAGATTTCACGAGAATCTTTCTCGAGATGATAAATGAAATTGACTCGAAATTTTTCCAAACGAAAATGAATCCATTGAGCTGTCAATAATTAATAAACATTTAATTAATAACGGAGAAATTAACGGGTTAATTAATCGGTGGATGAAAATTTACATGAAGTAGTGGGGGGAAAAAGATCGATGCCCATTTGAATTTCTCGATTCTCGTTCGAACGATGATTTTTAATTTCGCGATCCCACCTCTCGTCGATCCTCTTTCTCTCTCTCTCTCTCTCTGTTTCGTCTGCTGCTCAAACAACAGCAGGCTTTCCAAGCTGTTCAATGTTTCATTAGTTTCTGGTGGACGGTCGCGTCTAAATGCGTCTGCCTAGGGGAAAATTTGGTTTTTGTCACGTTGGCCGATTCGTTTGCGAATTCGGCGAAATTGTCTCGATTATTATTACGTTCGCTTATGTATTCATAGATATTTCAGAAGGGTGGAATGAACGAAGCGGAGTGTTTTGCGAACCCTTGTCTCTGATACTAATAGGATAATACGTCCCAAGGTAATAATAATTTTGGGGGTTGTTACGATTCTTCTGAAGCCTATATTTTGAAAAAAGATCTAAATCTCTTCTCCCACATATATTTAATACATCTCTTTCTTACTGAATTCTTTTTAAATATATTGAAAAATACGAGCTTGTGAATTATTTGTTGTGAATTTCCTAAAATTAATAATATAATTCTAAGAATATAATACCAAATTACCAAAAATCTTGAATCGAACCAATATTACCAATATTCTTCAGATAAATCATTAGAAATAAACCAAGATAATAATATCCTCCCCTCTGATTCAAAATGTCCACAATCTTTTCGATTCACGATCGTTCACGATATCCAATAACAACGAATCTTCTAAAAATTCCAACGATCGAAAAGAGAGTAATCTCCTATCGTTGGAAATCCATCATCAATTAAACGATGATAATGAATAAATTTTCCGACCAACACCGAGTGGCGCACGAAACGCTCGCATTATCGATTTTTCCACCTATTTTTTCCCCCCTTTTCCCCCATAGGAGGGGGAGGAGGAGGAGGAGGAGGAGGTTGGGTCAGTGGCCTGTCAAGGGAGATCTGCCTCTGTTGGAGCACGAAGGCGGATACACCATCAATTCGCCGATGCTCTCCGTAAATATTTGCAACTGGCTGTTCGCTCGTCGGCATTTCAGGGACGCGTAAAAATCGCAACGTAACGCGTGTTACGTAAATATTAGCGCGCATCGAGCCGCGACGAAAGGATTTTTCTGCTACGAAAGCCACCAGATGCCCTTTTGCGATTTCGCTCGAGACGTCGATCGTCTCGTTGCTTGATCCATCTCGACGAATCGTAAATTTGTTGTTTCGAAACGAACCTCGTTTCTTTCCCTTTTAAACTTGACTTTGTTTCTTTTTTTTTTCAAGATGCTACGCGAGGATGGATCCATTCTGATTTCTTCAACTCAAAGTTTCGTCGAAAGTTGCAATTTTGTCGGTGTCGATTGGAAATTGGTTTAAGCTTTTTTTTTCTTTCTGTCTACGTGGTTTTATTTATATGTAAGTTGGTTCGGTTTATTGAAATTTTTTTTTTTTCGTCATTCTACGTTGGATGTACGCGTATATCGGTTAATGTAATTGGAAATTGATTTAAGTTTCTTCCAATAAGTGTATGTTGCATACACGGGATACTGTCTCGTTCATTTATATCTATAATAATTGGATTGATTTATTATTAAATTTTTAATTACTTTTTTTGCGTTGGAGGTTGTAATTCTTGTTGATCGAAATAATTGGAAATATTGTAAATTTAATACGAATTAATTAGAATCGATTTATTTTCGTATATTCTATTATTACAGGTTTTTTCTTCTTCTCTTTTTTTCGATTTTCGTTTGTAATTTTCTTGCCTGAAATAATTAGAAGATATCTAATCGTAAAATTAATTAGATATGAAAAAGCCACGCGTTTTTGTTTCTATTCCCAGTTTCGTAAGTTGGTTCAATTCATTATATAATACTTTTAGCAATTGTTCGTATTTGAGGTTGCAATCTTTGCTACTTGAAATAATTGAAAAATAATATAGTATCGTGTTGTTGATCCAGCAGAAGTGATTAGTGTGTCGAAAGTCGTTCGTGTTGCGTAAGTTGAGTTCATAGCGGAAATTAATTAAGTACCTGGCGCGGTATTTTTTTTTTTTCCTTTTCAAACCTTCCTTGGATCACGATTCAAACGTACGATCAGTTGTTTATCGAGTCGTTTTATCATCGAATTTTCTACTTACTATAAATCCTTCTTTAAATTTCAAACTTTCTTGATGGATCATTTTAAAGAAAATTTCAAAATTTTTCAACGCGATCCTTGACCCGTTCAATTATTTTTTTATCGTTAAATCCAGTTATCAATCACGTTGTTTCCCATCTCTTTATCTTCATTCAACGATAATTATTAGAGTAACGAGAATCTCAAATTAAAAAACACGATTAATATTCCGCTCCTTTTACGTCAAGAGATTTATAAAAAAAAAAAATTCAAATTGCACATTATCATATTTCGATTCCAAAATTATATCGCGCGTCTTTTTATTTCGAGATTATTCACAAATATTCGTTATAATTAAAAACTTCGATGTATTTTTCATTACCCATTATTCCCTCCAATTGGCAAATACGAATTACAAATATCGTGCAAATTAATAATTCGAAACGGGGGGGGAGAAAGAAGGGGATTGCACGATTTAAACGATTTAAACGTTCGTCTTCGTATTATCATTGAAAATTAATAACGATAATGAAATTCGATTCATTTGGAACGTTATCTCTTTTTATGGCTTTAAAAGTTGTTTCATCGTTATAACACTCGTGAAAATTAACGCTCTTATCTCGCGTGTGAACATTTCGAAAGTAGTTCTCTTCCTTTTTTCACCGACAGAATTTAACGAGACATTCGCGAGTCCGTATTGCCGTTGTAAAATTTTATTCCTCCGTTTCATCGCTCGAGGATGCATCGTTGTAAAAAAAAAAAAAAAGAAAGAAAAAAAGAAAAAATCTGTCGTTTATTTTTTATTCATTAAAAGTTTCGGTCCGTTCAATTATGCGAAAATTAAACGGTTACGGAAGGTGTGTTAATTAATCCTGTGCTTTGAACTGCTGAAATATGGTGGTGAAGGTGTAGAAAAATATCGGAAGAACCAAGCTTTTCCAAAATTTTTCATATTTGTTTTATTATAAACGAATGAGCAGTATCTATTTTCCGGTCGAACTCTTAAAAATCCTCGAGCTACGTAACAGATGAGTGTAATTTAAGTTCTTACAGTCATTTATCATTTGTTATTTTATCATTTCGAGTGTAAATAAATTAAAAGTCTTACGTCTATTCTGAAGTAAATTGATATAAATACTTGTCGTTTCATTTTTCATTTTACAACCTAACAAATCTCTCCCAATTGGTATTTACATATGCGTTCGATATACACGACAAACGAATCAGAGAAAAGAAAAAAATTGGAACGATTCTCGAAAACGTCAACGACACTTTACCAAGTTACAACTCGTCACTTTGACCAAATATTCGCGATTCACTCGAGCGAAACCCGTTTCGTTTATCAATTATTAATGTCGCCACTTGGACGCGTGGCGTCGTTAATGCCGTTGCAAACTAACAACCCGGCTTCCTGCAATTTCTCTTTCGCCGCCATTTTCACCAATGGGCGCCAGTTTCCATCGCGAAACTCTGTTAAATGTTATTCGTTTGTTATCGCGCGAAACGCTCATTAAATGCACGAGGGCCCTTTTGTTAATGCATCGGCGATGGAACGAAACAACGGAACGATTATCGCGAAAAAGTGTATTAATTCGAAGTAAATACTTAAACCTGAGGGAGAGAGAGAGAGAGAGAGAGAGAGAGAGAGAGAGAGAGAGAGAGAGAGAAGGAGGAGAAGGATCGTCTCTCGACGATTGTTTTGCATTTAAATGCAAAATGGATTCTCTCGGTTTTCATAGACGAGCGACGTTAAGCGGATTCGGAAAAGAAAGATAGAAATTAACCGCGAAAACAATGGCTGGCCGATCCCCGCGCATTAATACGCAAATTGCGGATTATTTTGCGGATAGGAAGATATTCGGTGAAAGGTCGTTGCAAATATTGCACGGTTTTTTTTATCTTCTTTCTCGCTTGGAATTATTAAATTGTTCCTTCTTAATTTATTTCGAACTTGGAAAAATTGTCGAAACAAGCAAAAAAACATTGTTCCGATCACTTCGAACATACTCAAACGGAAACATTAAACACGAAAATCTTAAACTCGTCACAATTTCATCTCCTCCATTTCGTCTCCATCTTCGATCATTCCCCCCCAGAATCCCCACTTTGATTTGACTCGCCTCTCCACCGTCCAAGGCCACGCGTGAACACGTGGCAATTATTAAACAAATTCATCATCCGCTTAGACGCGAGATTCTCCCTGCTTCTTCCAATATATTCGAGCCGCAATTTATAGCCTCCAGATTGTTCCGAACTGGCAGCTGGGTAGGCACGCACGTGTATACACCTTCGTGCACACATACACGAAATCGAGGTTGATGGGCGCGAGCACGAATGACACACCCTCCAGTTTGACCGGTTGGCTTTCGGCTCATCCGTTGATTAACTGGCTGCACGCGCCCAGACCTTACGGGTCTACATCGTTGCAACACACGCGTGCACATTCGCAAATGTACATTCGATATAATCTTCCTTCGTTTCGAGTTGCACCCGAGTGTTTCTCGTTTATTAAGAGGCGATTTAATTGCGAATCGATTCCGAGATGGGGCGTCGATGACGTTTGGCCAGCCTCCTCGAACATGTGTGCAAAGGTATATACGTGGGGTTACTTTTCAAAGGGTCGGCCAACGACTTGGCTAATTTTCGAGGGTACGGTCAAGTAGAGGCAGAGAGGTGCTTTTTAGACATTGATCTCTTTCGGGCGAGGGTACTCGATGATAAAGTTTGTTTTTTGTTTGCGGTATGGTTTGGGGGAGGATTTTGTTTGAGGGAACCAGCAACTTTGACTTTTTTTTTTTTTTTTTTTTTCGTTCTTGGAGAGGAGTTAGAGTTGGGTGGCGAGAGGTAATTGGATTTTGGGGAGATTGTGATACTTATAATCCGAAGTTTGATAACGTTTGATCTGAATAGGAGTGACTTTTTTCCCAAGGAAAGTTAGAATGATAAAAATTGGTAAAAATATTTGTGATTTTCTTTAGAGAATAAAAAGCGAATTTGTAGCGTGACGGAGAAAGTAACTTAGATAGGTAAGCAATATTTTTGAAAAAAAGACGAACAATATTGATGTAAGTTTCTTGTTTAAAATTAAGGATTCGTTTTAAAATGATTTGTTTGCTTTCATGATCAAATTGTAAGTTTGAGTTGAAACGTTTCAATTTCCAGTGAAAAGTGCGTCATTCGATTGAACGAGAATCCAAGTTTATATCCAATTCACATTCAGCGATCCTCCTTTATCACGAAACGATTTGATTTGAAAGTAATTTGCAGTGCTTATCATCCACGAATCGAATCGAATCGTTACGAGAAATGGCGCTCGTATTGGCGTTAAAACTGTTTATCCATGGTTCGTACAGAAGTTAAGCTTGTATTCGTAGGTTTTGTTTAAAATTTAAAAAAAAAATATTGAAAAAAGTACAGTGCTCTTTTGCTCATTTTAGTTATGGAAATCATATATTCATCTTATTAAGTAAATTTCCAAGAAAAAAAAATGAAGTATAAATAACGTATACTGAGAAACGTATTCTGTTTCTAGATTGGTATATCTCTCTGAAGAGATATACTTCATCTTTTATAAACGAAAAGAATATTCATGAAGGTTCTTCGTAAGGCATGTAAATGAATTAGAGTTCTTACTAAGAACTTATTTCTTCAAATAAATATTTGTCATTTAAATAAGGAAAATATAGAAATTCGTTCTTTCAACAATCATTGTACAATTATAATAAAATTTTAATCAAGTTTAATGGATTTAACTTGTTCAATATTTCTTTTTTCCAAATCATATTTGCTCTTTCATTTGAAGAGAATAATAAATATCGTACAATTCTCCTTCTTTTATATTCCAATACATAGATATTTTTCTATTTATCTCGACAAATATTTTCTTTTCTTCTCTCGACAAGTTCACCCCTCGACAATTAAAAAATTTCTATTCCATAATTTCCACAAATCTGTTCAATCATTTCCATGCAAATTAACGATCATTTCGTTCAATTGAACGAAACTCCGTGCGCAGCTGGACGAAGATCATCGTTTCCATATCATACTCGCATGCGTTCTCGAAATTAGTATTCGATCTCGTTTAACGATATCGCGAGTGCGCATTGATTACAGGCCTCGTTTATCTTCGATTCACGATGCATGCTGCAGATGCATGCTGACGATGCAAACGATACGTTAGTGGAGAGTAGAGGCCGAGTGATAGGCCGTTTCGTTGTTAGATGGTGGTTTAATTTCAAATGGATTCGGGGGATCTTTTGCCTCGAGGCTGTAAATCAATGAGAAAATACGGAGATCGGGCTGAAATTCGAGCAGGGAACCGTAAAATACCTTTCTGGAATTTCTAAAGAGGGATATTGGGATGTCGACTGCATTAGTCATCTTTCGTTCTTTTCTACGTTTCTGATCGATGAATCTTTGAGTTACCTGTTTGCAGTTGTATCCTTGTTAATTCGTGTTGAAAAATTTTTTTCCATAATTCATATTAAAGGAATTTTAAGGATTGATTTGACATTTTTTTTTTTTCTAATTAAAAATTTTGTAAACTTCATTCTTTTTATAATTTTTTGTTGTTCGTTTTATTTTTATGCAGTGTTTCAATTTTTAAAAGTATGGACGGTCGATGCTAAGGATGATAGAGTACTTCATTTTTATACTTAAATATTTCCTTGCTTTGATGCAGCATGTTGCCCGGCCGCTTTCATAAAGGTACGAGATTTGCATCTTTCAGAGACAAATATTTGACTTCAATTTAAAGATGAGAAATCGTGGATGCGAAAAGAAAGTCGAACATTTTCGTCCAACAAATAAATTTCAGTATAAATTGCGAATGTATAATTCTTTTTTTTTTTATTCTTACGTATTTGTTTTGTATAATATAATTATCACGAGTTAGTTTATCTCTGGCAAAAGTGATTATTAATTATTTCATAAAAATTCTGCAAATTCTATATAAGCTTTAAAAAAGTATACCTTAAGGGATACGTGTAAAGGACACTTTAATCAGTAAAAAATATTGAAAAATGTTTTAATTAAATACTGTCACTCATTCCATTTGAAAAATTGCAAGAGAATTCCTTTGATATCGTATACACGAGACACGAGGGTATTTTATATGTCATTTAAAAGTCTTTAACGGACTGTAAAAATTGTAGAAAGCAATTTTTCCATTATTATATTTAATAGTTCGAACGGGTGGAAAAACTTTGTTGTCTTATATTTCACCGATTCGCACCCCTGCATTTCTTAGCGACACAGAGATTCAGGTTTGTGAATTAGTCGTTCCACGAGTATCCGAATAAAAGGAATAGTAATGCAGTGACGTGGCAATCAGAATTCCAGAACGCACGTATAAAGACGCTCAGCCGTTTTTATCGTTATAAACAGCGGTATAAGCGTGCCGTTTCAAATGTATGCTATTATCCAATAATAACATTTCGCGTATACATAAACTCGTCAATATTTTAACCGAGGGAAACGAGTTGGCTCATCATCATTAAAAATACATTAAGCCGAGAATTACGATGAATTAATTAATCATTATTGATTTTTAAATACGCGTTCGGGTGGAGTTTTTAATTGAGAAATAGGCTATCTTGATTCATCCTTTATTGATATATTATCATTTTCGGATGATGCAAATGATTCATCGGTGATCGATTGAATCGTCCCAAAGAAATTCTTTTAATCTTACAAAGTTTCAAAAAATTTCAGATTTCTATTTCTTCGAATTTATTAATCTTCAAAATTTCCACTTTTCCGTCAATAATTCCACAAATAATAAAAATTCTTAACGCAATCTTTAATTAAACCAAGGAAACATTTATAAATTTCGTAATTCCAAATTTTTTCAAGAAAATTTCAATCTTTCCACTTTACTCACTAACTTCCTATCACTCCATAAATAAACACCTCCGATTCTTAATTGGATCAAAGAAACGTACCAAATACTTCCCAAAAAAGATTCCTCCTCGACTCTTCTTCAAACGTCTCAAATACTTACGAAAACAAAATATAACAAAATCTAACGAAAATTGGGTCACGCGGAGGGAACAGAGAATCTCTACGAATCTTATTTTTACAGATTTTAGAGTATCTAGAGTCACGGGTGATCGATGATTTTCGTTGTACATTTTGCCAAGTCGCGAGGAGGCTAATGGCTGGCTGCGAGAGATAGGCCGCTCGAGCTGTTCAGATGTTCAGAAGCTTCTTCCGCGTTGGCTCGATTCCAATTGGGGGAAAAAAAAAAAAAAGGAAAAGAAAAAAAAAAGAAAAAGGAAAAAGAACGCCACCGGTAAGATAACAGTGGTGCAACTCGCGCGGAAAGTGTGATCGATTCGCGTTTAAAACGATTGCCATTGGCTGGAACCGGCGATATCTCTGCTCTCTCCTGTGGCGGAACCTCCGCCGAAATGAAATTGAATTCGTGCGCGATTTGTTGTCTATTTCGATCCTCCGCATTTCCACGAAACTATATTCATAGATTTTGCCTCGTATCGGCCTTTGTTCGCCCTCCGCCGCGATCAAACGTTGATTTATTATCGATTTGCAAATGTACTCTCTTGTTTTGCCGAGATTTATATACACGTACGTATCCTGAAGAGTGGGGAGGGGGAGATGTGGTGTGAAAAAATCGAATGGAGTGAGTAAAAATGAATGGAATTTTGTGAAGTGTTTTTTTTTTTTTTTTTTCAGTGTTAAATTTGGGATTTTTTTTGAGGTTTTTTTTTATTGATCAAAGCGAATCGAAAGTGGGTAGAGGAAATGTAGATTTTCGGTATTTTGATTTAGGAAAAGTTAAGAGGAAAGTTTGTGGTAAAAATCTTAGCTTTCTGTTTTCTTTTTATAGGAGAATGGAAAGATTGCACAATTGTAAAAGTTATGGATCGTATAATAATGAAATTGAAGACATTTATGAGTTCCTCGTTTATTATTATTTTTTTTTTTTTTTTTCCAAATTTTTAAAAGCACAAGCAGTATAATTTTATTTCAAGATTCCAGAAATGGGAGTTACGAATAAAATAGTTCACATGTTGCACAGATCATGTTTATTTTTGTTCATAATAAAATAAAAATAAAATTTTCCAATGTACATATTTCGTATTTTCCATTTCTGTTTGCAATTTGATTAAAAAAGAAGAAAAAATATTTGTTTAATTTAGCAAATTAGAAAAACAGAAAACTGTTGAATGAATTGAAAAATAACAGGAACAATTTTTCATCTCCCCTTTTTTTATCTAAAAAGAAAGAAAACATTTTCAATATAATATTTCCAAGTAGAAGCAATTATTTGCAATTTCTATTTGACTTTATTTTTCGCCGAGATATTAAAGCTAAATCCTGATTCCATTTGTCGATCCTACTCGAGTCTACGGCATATTCCATTTCCATTCTAGAAAGTTTTACCGAATGGGGCACGGTGACAGATGGAAATCGTTGTTGAGACGAAATTGAAATCGAGTGGCAATACCATTAGAAGTGGGCTGACGATACTTTGAGACTGCACATTGAATTGTCTCTCTCTCTTACAGCTTCGAGAGGGAATCTCCTCCTCCTGGATATTCCAATCCCTGAAAAAGTTTCGTTTTGCAGACGTTCCTTTTGTCTGCCGGCTTGTCACTTGTTATTTCCCTTTCAATCACGTTGAAATAATTTTATCATCGAAATCACATCAGATCACACTGTGTTAATCAAAACGATTTGTACTTTAGATTTTCGAACGATGCTTAATTTCTTAGCGGTGTCACCTTTTTTTTTTTTTTTTTTTTTTTTTAAATTTCTCCTTCTTTTTAGTAAATTTTATTTTTCTATCCAGTTAAAATATTTCTTTCCTTCTACAGTTTATTTTTTTTTTCATTTTTTAACTCATGGAATTTGTTTCGTCTCCCAAGACGAGAGACCGAAAAACGTTTCATGCATCTGTCTGTGCGAGAGAGAAAAATATTTTAAAAATTTTTTTACATCGAGCGAAAGAAATTTTGAATTTTTAATTATCCGGTTAAAAATTTTATATACTTGATTCTTGTTTGCAAGAAATTTCATCACGAAACCACGAAATTCTGTTTTTATGTAAATATCTTAAAAATTTTGCTGAGAGTGTACGAGTGTTTTGAAATTGAATCGGTTGAAATTTTTCAAAAAAGAATTAAAGCCATTCGTATTTTGTAAATGTCTTCTCACGGATAAATATCTACGATATTTTCACGAATTCTATCTTTGTTGATAAAGGATGAAGAAAGAAATTAAGAGAGATAAAATCCAAATTATCCGCTTGTCTTTTCAATAATTTAAAAGAAAGTGAATATCACACATCCAATTGTAAATATTTCATTTTCGATATGTATTCCTAAAGATATTTATTTTCACAATTAAACAGTCCAATTATAAAGCACAATCATTCAAATAACCTATTTTACATACGTAGAAATACTAAAAAAAAAAAAAAAAAAAACAAATTTTACAAGAAATAACATTCGTTGCAAATTTCTTTCTCAACATTCACAATATCTGATAAATTTCACAAATATATCGTTGCTCCTTTATTATATTATATTCTGACCTATTATTCTAAACTATCCTCGTATACACTAAGCTAAAGATAACAAAAAAAAAAAAGGAGGACAATAAAGGGTGTTGAAGAAACGATAAAGAAAAATATAAAAGAGATAAAAAAAGGGGGGAAGATGGTGCTCGTTAAAAGGGTTAATAACATATTCCGTGCGAGAGGGAGAAAATGGATGGAAAAAAAAGGGAGACAAAGAGAGAGAGAGAGAGAGAAAGGAAAAAACGGCCTCTATCGGAGAATTACAGGTCGCGAGGGAGAAAAGGCGAGTTTTATAGAGCTAGTTAAGGAAGAGCGGCGAACTTTCGAATGGAGATTTTCAGCGGTTTATAATCGAGAAAGGAAAAGGTAATCCCGTTTTTCTTCTTAACGCGGCTGAACAGCCGGCTTAACGGGAAAGATAAAGTTGGCGGGTTTCACCGTTACTCGACTCTTTCTTCATCAATTCTCTATCCGTCTCCTCTCCTCCTACGTTCCTCCTTCCATTGTGTATTTTCTTCGCCCGCTTTCGCCCGGTGCCGGGCCATTTTTTTCTTGCCCAAGAGCTGCGACGAACCGCCAGACTTGGAACGAGTTTAAAGAGAAAAGCCTCTTTTTGCTAGTTCCACCTCGTTGTCCATCAATTTTCCTCGTGAGTCGACGACGCACTTCTGAGGGGAGGGGATGTTGTTGATTACGGGGAAATTGGTTTAAATTCGCTGGAGGGAGTGAGATTGTTGGAAGAGAAGTTTTGGATGGATTTTTGTTTTCTCGTGACGAATGTAGAAAGTATATCGAAATCATTTGTGAAGAATTTGAACGATAGAAAGAAGAAAGATTTGAAATATTTAAAGAATCGAAAGTGTGAGTTCTTCTCGTTCACTTTCTCGAAGTTGTAGATTTTTTTATTAACTTGCTCTTCGTATTTCACGTTACGATATCGCGCGTAATAAAGCTACCAGGGAAGATTGTACCAGTTTGCATGGATAATATTAATATCCCGACTAAAAATATCGCCGCGTTTTATCTTATTATAGACACCGTATTTACCATAGAAGAAGGTAGTGTACGCGGTTTATATTATATCAGCGAGGTATCGTGTTCAATAATATTGAAATTATTATAAACCGATCTTCTATAATCTTTCTAAACTCCTAAATTTTCGAACCAAGTCCGCATCTCAAATTTTCAAACAATTCTACAAGCAAACAGCCTTCTCTCGTTTCTCAATCACCTTCTAAATCACCTTTTAGCCTTCATCACGTACGTATTTTCAAATCCCCTTCACCGCGTCAATTTCCATTACACCACTCGAAACGTAATAGACAGCTCTCAAAAGCTATTCTTCTTCTCCGATCAATTATTCTTCGAACAACGTCTTACACGACTGGAAACGTCCATTTACGTTTACTTGGATATTCTTCTCCGGCGCATTTTCGACGACAAATCGACGATAAACGACGGGAATACTTTCGCAACGCTTTTCCTCGAGGTGCGTTGAACTCGGTTGCGTTCTGTCGGATGCATCTTCTCTGTAGGCCACGTTGTGGGAATTCCTGTCTTTCTCAATGAAGACAGACTCCCAGGACGAGTCGTGGCGCGTGTGTGCACAACCATCGACGTCCTCGTCCACTTTCACTCGAAAACGCGTTTCGACCGTTTATTATGCATCGCGCACAACCTTTGCGTTTCTCGAGATTTCACGCATGGACGAAGCCGATGATGTACGTTGCCTCAATTTGCAGTTGGTTGTTGTTGGAGGTCGAGCGCTTGGTACGAGGAGGCGATTTGTTAAAAGGGCGGATGATGAGAAGATTCACTGGTTGATGTCCGTGAACATTTGTCTTTGGGGTTAATAACACGTTTCCAGGGATGTGTATTTAAGATGATGGTCGAACGAGAAGGTATCTAGGCAATTAGGATTCTTTTGAAATTCGAGGGAATTGTAGGGATAAATTCTGTTCGTATCGTTAGATCATAGGCCAGCTTATTTAATTTCAGAGTATATTTCAATATCTCGTCGAATCAATTAAATTAATCCACAACAAACAGTGCTCGTTGTACGTGATTAATTTTTTTACAATTTTCTATCAAACTGTTTCAAACAAATTACACGTAATTCTTCGTTCTTCAACTCTTCAAATCTCATGCATCTATGATAAACCTGCACGTTGGCAATTACCATTTAAACAATCATCGTACCGCCAATTTTCCACAACTTACTTTACAACTATTTCAAAACACAATCGCTCATAATTCTTCGTAAAACCTGCTCGAAACGAAAATCCAATCGCATCCGCTACGAACCTTTCACATTTCGCAATTACCATCGCATACCAACCGCGTACCAACAATTTTCCTCTCGACTTTACTACTCTCCCGACCGCAGCCACCCAGCCATAATTGTCCAAACCTTCTCAAACGAAAATTCCGAATCCACCACCTGTCGTAAGGCCTGGCAATTATCATCGTGGCGGCCAATTTTCCACCACTTATTCCCTTCTTATTACCCTTCCCCCCATTATCCCATCCCCTCCGTCTGGGAGATCGAAGCAGATCTCTCAGAAGCATCGAGGAATAAATCATCCGTGGGCCAGAAACGATAGAGCAAGAAACGCATTAGGCAGAGGGATCTAATATTAGAGCAGCAGACCGCCAGATCCTCGCGGAGGGTCCCGTGAAACGTTATCTCTTCTTCTCGTCCCATCCCCCCTTCTTGTATCGGTGTGTGGCCTCCCTTGCCCTCCCCCTCACGTGACGAGGGAATTCGCGCGTTTCGAATCACGCGACATGTCGTTTCATGCATACGTTTTCGCGATCCCCTCCGCGTGAAGAGACGCGAAAATGAAATATCAGAGTGGATGCACGTGTGCGCCGTAATCGATTCTCGAGAACCTTTCCAAGGCTTTGAGGTGCGGTGTGGCTCGACTTCTGCCTTATTCTGCCGATAAGTCGAGGATTTCGTTCGTTCATTTTTTCCCTTTGGCTGACTCGAGTTGGAAATGGTTGGTGGAAACGTGGGGAGTGGAAACTTGTTGATATTTAAAAATTCGTCGAGAAATGTAATGTAACGAGGATGAGATGTTTTAACGATGTTGAATGTGATATGGTAGTATTGTATATTGTTCGAGTGAAATTGATTAATATTTGTTACGATCCAACAACGTGGTTAATAATGTTCGAACAACGAGGAATGAAACCCGCGGTCACGGCGGGAAGAAGTGTCTGTGATAAAATTTTCTAGGTCGCCAGTGTTACCGCTTCCGTTTCATCAAACCACCCTGTAACTAGGTCATTGTTTTACGGACGGACGGAGGTTGGAGGATGGAAAAGTAGGCTCGAGGAGTTTACTTTCTTCCTCGCTCGGCTCGAGGAAAAGGGTGTTGCCACCTTCGCTTCTTGGAAACTTCTTGGAAAATGCATTCCCTGTAAGAGGAAAAATTTCTCGGTTTCTTCCGTGTTTCGATGTGTCACGATGAAATTGGGGCAAACGTGTTACGCGAGTTTCGCAATTGCATGCTCGCTGCTACGAAATCGAAGAATGTTTCTTGCAACGTCGAAATAGAGGTTAGTTAATTCAAACCAACGATAATATTCTCTTCTTTCTGCACCAGAAACCTGGCTAAATAATATACTCACCGTCACGAGATGCGTAAAATTTAATTTGCCATAAATTCATTTTCACCCGGAATTCTCCGATCTGATAAACCGCAACAACGATTATAAATAAAAATTCGAAAACGAAGCGATCATCGATTATCAACTCGATTCATAAATCGATATTTAAAAAAGAAAATATCATTTGTTGCTCGACAACAAGATTCACCAGATCGAAAATCAAGCGTTAAAAATGCAAAATCTGAGAGGCAATCTCAGGAACGTGACAGGCGGCACACTCGACGTCCACGTTAAGCCGAAACGCGGATCCGATTCTCACCTCTCTCTCTCTCTCTCTCTCTCTCCCTCCCTTTCTCTCTCTCCAAGTCCACGGATCCAATTTTCCGCTCGGCGAGGCCGAGCCGATCGTTCCGCGGCGAAAGGACGTCGAACCTTGCAGCGAGGCGAGCTGTGCACGAGCTGTATTTTGCCAACAGAAAACGAAGCCTCGCCTTTTCTATCGTGCATCCGACAGAGAGCGAGGTTGAAGCCAAAGAGGGGAGGAAGGGGAGGCGCGCGCGGATCGATGCGTTTTCCCGTGGCCACTTCAGAATTCGTTCGGCCACATAATTTGTCGATGCGGACAGGAGTCAGAGCGGAGAGACTGCGATCGACAACGATATATTCAGAGAGATGCGCATACACCACGCTGGCCATTCTGCTGCTGCACAGCCATAAACCTGGTCTCGGCCGCCCTCGTTTAAACCAGCTTTCCACCGTGCTAAGCGCACGAAGCCCAGCCCTTTGTCGGCTGCTCTCTCTCTCTTTCTCTCTCTCTCCTTTGCATTGGCCTTCTCTCTCTTTCCTCGTTGAAATGGAAGGAAAGGAACGGATCCTTGTTAACGGAAACGCGCGTATCGTAATTCAGAACGCGACGCATAAATACGCGTATCGCGAATTTCCTGGCTGGATGCGCCAATCCTCGTGCACCGTAAAAATTATCTTTGACACTGTGTGGAGCACGTAAGCGCGCGAGAGAAATCAAATAAGGGCGGTGATCGATGTGGATATCTGGGAAGGGTTGTTAAATGCGTTGAATATTTTAAGTCTTTCGCTATGGGCGACTTCTACGCCGCATCGAAAATGTGCAGAGAAAGATCGTCAGAGACCGCGTTTACGCCTCGAAATTCGAGTTGCTTTGACGGTGTTTATTGAAAAAAAAAAGGCCGTAATAAAGGGTTGATGCAGATTGAATTTTGAGATGACGCTTGCTTCCATCGTATCCAAATGGATACGTTTAACGTGTTAAATCTTCGTGAATGAAGATCGGGGATGATCGGAAGAAACGTATCGATCATGGATTGTTCATTTAAATACATTGAAAATATTGGATGGATCCGCTTTGATATTTTTCTTAATGATGAAGGGACATTGGAATGGAATATGAATATTCGATAGAAATGTGGAAGGATCGAATGAGGAGGGATGAAATGTATTTGGAAATTGATCCTTTGATTTTTCATGTTACTTTAAAATTAACTGAATCTGTTTTGAAAGAATTATTTAATAGTATATTTACGTATATAATTTGATTGGTAAGAAAGAAAATTATTAAAAGGTATTATGAAATATTCTCATCGTTGGAGCTATTATATTTAACAATAATTTTCATCGTACGCATATTATTGACGAAACGATTTGAATAAATTTTCTCGTTTCGAGGAGAGGCGAGTTTCGCGCGAGGTTTCATTTTGTCTGTTTATAGGCAATTTGGTTCGTTTTGGCGCAATTATGAAATCGCTAATGGGTATGTGTTGTATGAATGTCACTGCTGTCACCGTTTAAAACCTCCCCGTTGAAAATACGAATTTCATATTTGAAGCAGAGCATTTTCATCGTAACATCGTATAAATCTTATTCTATTTACTCGTTCAACGCATTTGTCATTAATTCCTCGACATAACGCTCGTTAACTCGTTAATAATTTATATCGAAAAATTGTTCAACAATATTTCCTTCCTTCCAAAAGAGAAGAAAAATTAACAAACAAAGATTCATCGTCATCGTGTAAATGATCAAGTTCTTCAAAAAAAAAAGAAAATCTTTTTTCATCGAAAACAAAAACAAACAAACAAACTGTGTGCCACTTCATCGTTCCAACTTCGCAAAACTCCCATCTAAATCTCATCGTGCAAAGCCAAAACCAAAAAAATACCCCTTTCGAAACGAGCTTCAAAAAGAAGTTCCACTTTTTCTCCAAGGATTAGCCCAGATTTCGTTCGTTGGAAGAACTCGTCCTTGAAGACTCGTTTATTTGCATCCCTCCTTTCGTACACTTCCTTCCCACGTGAGCCAACGACGTCAAATACGCATCCTAGAAAACAATGGGAAACGCAGAAAGACATCCTCCTTGTTGTTTGTCACAGGTAGATAGATATATATATATATAAAAAAAACGAAAAAAAAAAAAAAAACGCCGAGACTAAAGGCTTATGGGAATACTGCTCGTTAGCAGAAACTGTCTGAAAGTCGCGCAGGATCGTCGGGATTAAGAAGGAAAGCAACAATGACTGGATCCGTTGTCCTTGCTCCGGCAACGAATTCTCTCTCTCTCTCTCTCTCTTCACTGGCCTTTTCTCCATTCGTGACTATATATATACTCGCCTAGTCCTATTATTCCACTCGTGCTCTCTTGTTTTTCGTCTCTCATCTCTTTGTCCTCATTACCATTTTACCGTTTCTCTTCGATCTCTTCGTGTTAATGGCAAGATAGTTGTTGCAGCCAAGTTTCGTTTCTTCGTTTCGCGAGAAATATTTTATTTTGGATCGAACGGATGTGACGATCGATCCTCTTGGAAGAAGAGGAATTTCTGATTTGGTGTCCTTTTGGTGTTTTTTTTTTTTTTTTTTTTTTTTTTCCTTTTCGATTCGTTGATGGATCGAAATCAACGATGGATCAGCAACGTGGATTACACGTTTTGCGTCACGTTGCAACGATATACTGGTTGGAACTGGTGTGGTGGAGTTGTAAAATCGGTCAGATGCTCGAGTTTACACGCTTCGAGCACGGAAACAGTAATTTTAGGCATCGAAAGGCTGCGTTTGGAATTATATATGTGTGTAGGTTTTGGAATTTTAGATTTTCTTTTTTGTAGCGTGATTAGAAAACGCACGTAGACACAGAGTGTAGTTTGTTGTTCGTTGCAGAATGCAAGAAATAAAATTAATATAATATAAAGAATTCGAAAAAATTGAGTTGTTTCACTCGTTGATCCGATAAAATGCTATTTTTTTTAATGAGTTGGGTTGGTAAATGTGATGAATGAGTAACGAGTAGATTTTCTTGCGTAGATTTACGTAATTGTTTGCATAACTTGAATAACAATGGTATTCATTCTCATTGATTTTCTTGGTATAGTGGTTAGAGAATATAATGAACTTCTATTTGAATTCTTTTTCTTTGATTCATAATAATTCAATTTCATTCTTATTTAAATCCTCTAATTTACAAGAAGTGATCTTCAAGTGTATATTGAGAAAAATTTGAAATTAATCGATATAGATCAAGACAAATCCTTATCATATTTTCTTCTTCTGACTAAGAATAATGTATATTTAATAATAAATGAATACGATAAGAAATAAATATAAGAAGGAGAAGAAATAAAGATCGAAAGAAAGTAAATACAATTAAATTAGAATATTTTTCTGTAGAATATTCCATTCTTTTCTTTCGCTGAATTATATTTTCATTGAGAGAAAGCTGGATACGGATGGAAAATTGTTCGATCTCAACTTCCTTTTTTAATTTCCATTGATCGAGTTTCAATGGAACTTTTTCTCTTTGGAATCTTCTGATAAAGAGAAATTGGATTCGAGCACAACAAATTTCGTTGAACCATCTGGTTTCGAAAATTGTCTCGATATATCAAATTTAATATCGTTCTCGATTCTCACATGCATTCATTTTCATGTAAGAAGCTTTCCGAGTTTCTCGTATATTATCTTTGAAACTCGATACGTGTCAATCGTATCGAAAATTAAAAATGAACGAACGGATAAAATTCGTTAAAATTTTCTTTTTTTTCAAATTCAATTGAATTTCACTGTTGAAAAAATCTTCCAAAAAAATTATTCCAACGCAAAAAAGATTGTGAGAAACGTATAAAAATCATATATTTAATGGCCTTCACCTACACACAGATTCAAGGCTCGATCGAAGAAAACCATGTTTAAAGAGGAAACTTGAAAAATACAAAATCTAGCTTCTTCCACATTCACGCGACTTTTTCCCCCCGCAATCCGATCGATAGAAAAAAGGACACAAAACTCTCAAGGCTGATTGGCTACCTAACTTTCAAGGTCCAACTCGATACATTGGTTTCTCTTCACGAGACAGTTACGCTTCTTATCATATACGCTTCTATTGCGTAATAAATTGTATCAGGAGAGGGTAATTAACCAACGAGTAAACGGGAGACATTCGAAGGAGAAACTTGTGGAGGAATCGTGGAGATCTGTAGAGATCGAGCGTTATCGTTATTAACGGCACGGTTTCACGGGGGAAAAGATAAACCAAGTGTTGTTAACAATTTTACGAGACCCGGATGGATGATAAAACCGAGGCCAGAGTCATGCTCTGTTTCGCGGAGGATACATAGTACGCAGTGGCGGTTGTGCAGCAAACTTGGATGACTATTTAGAGATGATAAAACTGCAATCCTTGTGGATTCATTTTTACTGTTCTGGAACGTGGAACTGGTTATTTTGTTAGTTTCAATCCAATTCATTTCTTTTTTATTCGATTAACTTATCGATTTGTGCAGTGCGATATAAATCGTGACGATAGGATTGGTAAAAGAGCGAAAGATGGAATGAGGACAAGTCAAAAATTACGACTTAAGTGTTCCCGATAAAATATATTTATAAGATTTTATGTTACGTATAATATCACTAAATCATAGTGGAAAAATGAATCGAAACGATTCTTTATTTTATTTGACATTTTTCTGAAAAATAATCTCTGCAATTTCGGATAATCTTCGAACAATTTCCTTAACAAATTACTTAAATTAAAAACTAAAATTAAAAACTTTTTTCCATATCTTCTCTATTATTCAATCAAAATAATCAAGTCGACATTTCTACCTTGAAGAGAGAGGGGTAACGAGATTCTAATCAAACAAAAGTTAAACGCCTCTTACTACGAAAAAAAGAAACTCGACACGCGGGGGATGTGGAAAATGCGCTTGTAAACAGTTTGCGCCCGATGGAGAAAAAGAGTAAACCCGTAGATAATTTTCACCGGGGTACAAAGTAAATGTCGCGCGCGAGTCGCGATCAAATATTGACTCGTCTCGAACGTATGCATGCAGATTTATATTTTCCGTGTTATATTTTTCGTGTAAACGTTATCTTTTTTTTTTTTTTTTTTCCTCTCTCGTATCAATCCTGATTCACCTGGTGGCCCGGTGCTATCTCCCCGATTCATCCGGCCGCGGGAACACATTGCTTTCACATCGCGCGTGAAATCATCGCGAGAACGTGGAGAATATCGTGGCTGATATTCCGTTCAGAGTGTACAGAAAGGGGAAGAAGTAAGCTCTTGTAAATCGTTTATCGCCTCGTTTGGAAATGTTCCGCGGTCGAAGATGGTAAATTTTACTCTTTGGATTGTAGATTTTTGGTTTCTCGAAATGAAACTCTGTCGAGAAACTTTTAACGTATTTGTAGCTGTAGTTGTCGTCTGAGTAATTAGTCTTGGAAAGTGTTTCTCACGAATGTGGTGAAAATTATTATCAAATTTCTGGCAAGAGGAGCAACTCGAGTTGCTCGTAAAAGTATCGCTGTTCGATTAAAATTATCACGCTTTTTGACGGTACAACAACCACATTTGTGATTGCGTACACATTGCGTGTTGATCCTTAATTAGAAACGAATCACGAGAGAATTCTAAGAAAGAGTTTCACGAAAGAAATTCACATCGAAGAGTTAACAATTCCGTTCGTTCGATCATCAATTTCAAATTTCCCGCCCAAAACGATCCATTCATCGAGCTCACGATCCGAGTCGAAATTCCCAAATAAAAAAGCAAGATGAACGTTCCACCAGTGTATACATCGCTCGAAACAAAAGGTTTGATGCAAAAAGTGGTCGAACCAAGAATGATCTAGGAGCAATTAGAATTAATAATCGAGCCGAGATTTTCACGTACATCGGAAGACGACACGGTTCGCGTACTCCCGTCTGGAAATTGAAGTTTCTTCTTCTCGCTGGTTCTCCAGCTTATCGTATTCACAGGCTCGCGTGTAACGGCTCGAAATTGTCTCGCTCGTTGGCTTCGTTTGTGCTCGAGTCTTGTTAACGCGGCCAACTTTTCGTTATCGCCACTCCTTTTGTCCTATGGGGAAGTTGAGGGGAGGGCTGGCGTCGAGAAAACTTTCGCCAGGGTGTTACAAACGTCGGTGACTGCGTCGAGGAACGAAACTGATAAGCGATGGAGGAGGATCGATCGAAAGGAAATTTTGTGGGAGGATCGATTCGATTATTTCGATTTTTCTTCTTGAGAATTTGGGGACAATTAGGTTTTGAACAAGAATTTTGTGGAAGGCGTTGGATTGATCGAAAGGGAATTTTGTGGAAAGAGCTATTCGACGCTTGGATTTTTAATCTTTTTAATATTTTAGAAAGGAATTTTGTAATGGGTGAAAAGCAGATTGATGATGATTGATGAAATTTTGTGAGAGGATCGATTTTTTTAAGAATTTGGGGACAATTAGGTTTTGCAACGTGTTGGAAAGGAATTTTGTAAAATGGTGGAGCGATCGTGATTGATCGAAAGGGAATTTTGTGGAAAGAGCTATTCGACGCTTGGATTTTTAACCTTTTTAATATTTTAGAAAGGAATTTTGTAATGGGTGACGGTGAAAAGCGGATTGATGATGATTGATGAAATTTTGTGAGAGGATCGATGTGATATCACGTGTTTCAATTTTAACGGAATATTCGGATATATAATTATCTTTTGAAATCCTGTTCGAAACGAGATACGATACCGCGTGTATTTCGTGTGTGGATACGAAGGCGTGAATGACGTTCATCGAAAGTAAATTTTGCAAAACGATAGATGCAATAATTGCAATTGGTGGTTTTCGAGAGGAGGTGTCGATTAAGAGACCCACGCAGCTTTAATCCTAGGTGACAAATATTTTGAATTAAACTACTCGTGTTAATACCATTAATATTACTTAGATAAAAATATAAAAAAAGGAAAAAATCTTTAAATAATTGTTAAAATTAATATCGCAGTAATTTATATCCCAGTCTATCTAATCTATCGTTATAAAATCGAAGATAGCTGTATCGGATATGAAAAGCAGCATAAAAAAATGTCATGCTGTGATATGCTGATATTAGATACGTGACGAATAAGGCAATAAGTTGTACAATATACGTTACTGTATCTTAATCTTGCATTATTGTGCACAGTTACGAGATAAACGAGAGACGAAGTTTAGCGTGTTATTTAAGAAAAAAAAAAAAAAAAAAATATCGTTACACCAGCATTTAAATTGCGTGACAAGCCGGCATTAAACTTGAACGTATACTTTGCACTGATACCGAGTCTTAACCTATTAAGACTTCTTACAAACGTAATAATTTCATTTCAAAAGTTTATTTCCATAAGCAGTAGCAGTTAACCGTGAAGTTTTAAGTTAATTATATTCTTCTTCTATGACTGAAACTGTTCTGGAAATTTCTCTTAATTTTTCCTCCAATTTAGAACGACATTGGAAAAATTAGAAGATTAGAATTCTATTCCTCGAGTAATTACAAACATGCATAATATATATAATTTAAAAATTGGAATTGGAATAAAGTTCGCAACTGCAGTTATTCCCATTTAATATTTTCGATATTACCGTGCCGTGAACATATTTCTGATATTTGCTTGGAGATACAAATATACCGAACATTGTCTATAAATAGTGCGCATTCCTTCGCAACCCATACCGCTCTATTTAAATATGAAATTCTTGCCTAAATTTATTTATTCGGAAAAATTTTCATAAACGAAAGACACGTATATATTTCGAACCAATTATAAATCCACTCGAGAATAATTTACCTTCTAAATGATCCGAAAAGACGATCGATTCGAGGCGAGGAAAGAATCTCGAATCAAGAAAAAAAAAAAAAAAAAAAAGAAAAGAAAAATCTCCTCGTACACACCCCTCAATCTCGAGAGACAAGAACAAAAGGTGAATCGAGGAATTATTCAAGGAGCTCGGTCTACATTCCTATTCCCCGAGAAACTTTCTTAAAAGATTCAACGACTACTACATTCTAAGGATTCAACGAACGAAACAGCCCCCCCCCCCCCGAAATTTACCTGAAAATTCCTGGCGGTGTTGCACCTGCCGTTCTCGAAACGTTTGCAGGGGTTGTTGGAAATTTTCCCGCGGGTTACCCGCCGGCTCCCGACGATGGCCACTCAGCCGGTGGAAGTTTTACGTAGGGCACGTTTACGTAGACGCGTTCGCAAACACTCGAGTCTGGCGTTAGAATGTTTAAACGGGTGGTAAAAGAAGCGGTCGTTGGTTCACGTTGGTTGCGAAACTTTTCCACCGGCGAACACGTTTGGCCACGTTTCGTCCATTCCAGTTTTCGGGAAAATTTAACCGCGGATCCTCCAAGATTAGAGGTTGAAAAAGTTTTTTGTGTTTGGAGAGTTTGTTGTCGCGGTGGAGATTGGTCTAGTTGGTTTAGTTAGTTGGTTAGGTTAGTTTGAAAAAGTGACGGGTTAAAATGGATTTTTAAATCGGTAATCGCTCTAAATGGAGGTGATTGGGTAGGTGGAATTGGTCGAACGAGATGTGAATAATAATTTTTGAAAAACGATAGGAAAAATGTTGAGAATCATGTTGGGAAATGATGAATGAGCATAAAATAACAGCATAACGTTTATAAAATTGTTGAAAGAAATATCAGGTGAATTAATAAATTTGATTGAACTTTAAAGTTCAAAGTTTAAATGTACAGGTGTTTGCGATAGTTATTGAAAGCAACAGAAAATGTTTTAATCGATATAAAGTATATAAAAATCAAAAATTTTTTGAAGAAGAATGTACAATCGATACGTTTATTAATTTGGTCGCTTACTTTGTCGTATATTAAATATCAATATTATTTGAAACAATAAATTGATTGAAAACACACGAAAAACAATATTATTATATCGGGATAAAAATATAAATTACCAAACCACTTGGACTTGTTTTTAAAAAGAATTTAAATCTTTTTTAACATCAAGGATTTTGCAAAAAAAAATATTAAGAACCCTATTAAGAACTTAAGCACAAAGAATGTACTTTTGATTCTGTTTCAAGGTTCTAACCTTAAAATGAGCTGTTACACACAGTCTTAGGCGCTTTTGTCTCGAGAGTTGCGATACTTGAAACTTGCTGTGGTTTGACGCTTGGCTGAATTTACTACTCATCTTGTTTCATTGTCTCTGTTTGTTTAAGCTTCGAATGGAACCTCGAAGAATTTACCCAATCTTCGAATTTAATCATCTCGTACAATAATACCACGTAATATACGTTCACATATCAACCAACCAATTTCAAGAGCCACGTGTTTACAACATTTTACAAATGTGCAATGATACGATAGTTACGACAAATAAATTTAACTTCCTTTTAATTTCCATTAAAAAAAACACACACACACGCACCCCAAAAAAAAAAAGATAATCCCCACAAAAATTTCGATACACAGATCAGAATTTGACCCAATTACCTTCGCCCAAGATTAAAGGAAATCGAATAAACGACCATATCCATAATAAATATTTATATAAATAAAAAAGAAAAACGAATCAAATTCGTACACGCGAAACATCAAACAAATATTAATCCTTCGAAATAAAATTACAACGAAATTTCGAAAACGTTGATTGGAAAAACTCGCGATCCATCCAACGAGCCATAAACTGTCGGGGCTGGGGGTGGGATTTTTATTTCATCCCCGTCGGTCAATTTCTCCTCGCCCGCCCACTGCTGACGTACCCCCTTCACAAAGGAATTTCGCTTCTTCTTTCGTACACGTTTTTCCTCAACGCCTGCATACAAGACAAAAGGAAGACGAGCCGCTTCTCTCTCGAGCGCGTGCTCAAGAGGTTTTGCAAGCTCGCTGAATTTCTATACACCCCGGCTCGAGAAGGTCTCCTACCCCCCCTCCTCCTCCTTAAACCTATTCCTCCTCGGGGACCTCTTATGCACTTCACTGTGCGCCGTTACTAAGACTTTCCCACGGCCGTGTGTCCCCCAGGTAATCTCTGTGTCTTTCGGATTTCAGACTCGCTCGAGGCAGCGAGGATAGACACGCGTGGCATGATTCCTTTTCTTCCTTTCTTTTTCTTTTTTTTTTTTAAACTTTAATTTTTTTCTTCTTCTTCTACCTCGATGCCCTCGAACGGTTGTTAAGTGCTGCTACTTTTATTTTTTATCCATTTTTTTATATTCTGTGCAAGTAGGAATTTTTTTTCCTTTTTTTTTTTTTTTTTTTTTTTTTAGATTTTTATTTAAACGATTTGTTTACAAATGGTTAGTTTTATCACGAGAGGATAAGGATAATAATGAGAAAGTTGAAGAAAAATTGGAAATTGATATCGATAGAAATTGTGGATGTTTAAATTTATTATAAAAATAATTAAATATGTGTAATGATGTTTGAAATATTAATTTTCAGGTAATGTACGTTGGATAATTATATTAATTAATTTTTCTTATCCTAATGTATTATAATTGTTGATTTTGGTACCGGAAAATTATACAAAATTGAACGGTATAATTTTAAATTTAATGGTTACGAGCAAGCCAAGATACTGTTAGGTCGTTCAAGTGTATGCACATATATGTTTCGATTAAGAATAATCGTGTAAGATGTATTACGGTATATATTAGTCGTGAGGTAATTCTCGATAGAATGGGGAAAAGAGACAGTGGTCCGTGATAAAGCGTGAGTGTTGAAAGTGTGGGATGAAATCTTATTTTCTCCTTTCTCGTTGGAATTCATGTTGTAAGAGTAATGGCTGTGACGATGTTCCAGTGCATACTCGCGAGAGAATCTTAGCGGTTCTTCTTTCTATAGATCAGTAATTTTTCCATTCGGTTTATATATATATATATATATATATTTACACCGTGCGACCGTGATTTCTTGTAAAAAAAAAAAAAAAAAAAAGAAAGGTAACGGTGAATGTCTTCTCATAACTTGACGCTTCCTTTCATCACAATTTCTCGACATTTCTTCAAATTTGATCAATCGAGAAATCACTTTCTTTTTAAGACTATGTTTATCTAAGTAATATACACATATTTTTTTTTATATTGCATTATTTTCTAGATTGAATTTTACATGCTGTATGTATTATCCGTACAATTTTAGAAATCTTTAAATCCTCTCTTTATAGAAAGCTATTATTTTTTTTACATTTTGATCTTCTCAGTTGCAATTTTTTAATAATTTAAGAAATCTGTCTATAAAATTCAATTTCTGATCATTTCTCACGTAAGACGAATGATCTATTAATCTTCTTCGAAACGTGATCTTGACAAGTTTCACGATGTGAATGGTTTCACAATGTTGGCCTTTGAGAAAATCGTAAAGAAACATAAAGGATTCGATTCAAAGAAAAATCTCAGAGCTTCTTAGAAATTTTCGATGTTTTTTTTTGTACGATTTCTTCCATTCTGGTCTTCCTCTAGCAAAAGATGATCGTCTTATTCGTTTTCTTTTTTTTTTTTTTTTTTTTTTTACTGAAAATTTTTTGTATACAATAATCTTGACAAATTATACTCGATGTAAGAAATGTTCATTCTTCTCGAAGATTTTGGAAAAATTATTCACGTCTCCACGAATTTTTATTGAATTAAAACATATTTTCCATCGAATACGATTTGGATTAATCTTTATCTATTATATATCAGAAAAGAAATAATCAATTTCTAATGATATTCCAACGTTTCATTTTTTAAGTGAATTAAATGAAAAACGTTATCTGCAAACATTACATACAATTTCTTCGACGAAGCTTTTTCTATTCATTGTTTTACCAATTGCGATAATATAAAAAAAATTCACGAGTTACAATTACAAAGACAAATTTATATATTAACAAAAATTCTAGCAATTTTTCATTCTTATATTTGAATCACTTTTTTCTTTTTTACACAATTTTATACAATTACAAAAGATCCCCGAGAACTTCACCATGTCCCCCCTTCGTAAAAGATTCATTCAAAAAAAAAAACCCCATCCAAAAGCATCTAGCGAAACGAAGTTCGCACGAAGCCCACGCCGTTGCACCATCGAGCCATCGAAAACGACTTTTCCAATAACGCTCGACTCGTTTCATAGATCAACTCTGTTCTCCTCTCCTTCGTAAAAATCTACGAAACGATGGCGCGAAGCCATCATCGCGATACGCGCTCCGTTCGAGACTTTCGATCGAGGCCGTTTATCCCCGACGTTCTGAAAATCGTAGGACGGATCAAGGGGGTGGGCTTATCTTCTCTCGATGGCGGCGTTATTGCTCGATCCCTTTATGGCCACCTTCGATTCTATCGGCCACCTTCCTTCACCACCTTTGCCTCTTGTCGCAAAGGCAAACAGGTCGAAATTGATAAGATAGCGACAGGGGAGCATTACTTACTATCTCGTGTGCGAGGAAAGGTGAAAACGCAGCCGCGTAATAAAATCGCGTCGGTTCTTTTACACGCCGCGAAGACACGACACCGGGCTCTGTGCTTCGGATGATACGCTCGAGAATACGCGGTTACAATGACTTCCGTTACGCGGCGGCTGTGTACACGGAAGCGGAGATGGCTGTTCAGGTTTGGTTCTAATTACGATCGAGGCGGTGAGAATTCTCGTGCCTCTTGTCTGCCTTGCGCGCGATATAGACAAGCAGATTTCTGAGCGAATTCTGACGGGTTCTGATCGCTTTGGGGGAGATAAATTTTAATCGGTGTTTATTATTTCTTTTTTCTTTTCTTCTTCTTCTTCTTCTTTTTTTTTTTAATTATGGGAAAATTACGATCGAGATTAGGAAGATTATCCCTTGAATTTTTTTTTTTTGTGCTTAATTGGAATCCAGATGCTGAGAATTCTCGCGACTCCTCCCGTGCGTGCTATTTAAGGTGTATTTTAGTTTTAGCTTGTAGTGGATCGAACAGTCGTTTTTACAGAGATTCGTGGGAATTTCTGTTGCACGATGAATAACCTAGTTTCTATACGTGCAGCTTTAGAGATTTAGAGATTTGGATTTTGTTGTATCAATATTTAGTCGTGATAGCTGAAGATACGTAATATTTATTAGCTTCGAATCTGTATAAAAAAATTCATTGTATTCCATATAGTTCTATATATATATATAAAATACGAAAAATTATAAAAGTGGATTGTAGATACAGATTGATGAAATGTATCCAATTTTTATTATCGTTCGACAAATTATATAGTTGTCTTTATTATTATACACAATTATACATTAAATCTAAGAACAAATATGGACAATTTGGACCACGCCAAAAAGATGCTAATTGTTATTATTCCTCGTACGTTCTCCACGCTATCAACGATCCACGCTCAATCTAATCTCCACCGGGACAGGAAACGAAACTTTCGATCCCCAAAGAGCCAAGGGGTTGGGTTTCCTTCGAAACTCTAGGTATCACGTTAATCCCCGTTAAACTTGATTGAAACCTGGCCAACGGGGGATCGATCGATCGACTGGTTCGCAAAAATTCGATCCAAAATGAAAATCACCTAACTCGAAAATTCGAATTCGTTTCGACAGAGGCGGGGAACTCCATTCCCTCTCTCTCTCTCTCTCTCTCTCCCTCGATAAACAGCTTCCGATTGGACGACGCATTCCAATTTGAATAAAAAGACGACGAAGGGAGGAAGATCGGTGGAAATAGAAGGAAAAGGATTGGGAGGAGGAAGGTGTTGAAGGATGTAGTCGAGGGGTTCGGGGACGGAATAAAAGAAGAGAGAAGAAGGAGGGGAAGGAGGAAGACAGAGAAGGATGGAGGCGAAAGGGGAGTCCGAGTTGTGGAGGGTGATTGAGGGCTGAGAGGGAAAGAGAAGGGGAGGGGGGTAAAAAGAAAGAGAGAGGATGCACAAGCACACGAGCCAGCTACGTGGTCCCGGAAGCGGACAACACCATGTTGCTAACAGGGGTCCTGTCAGAAGATGGAACAGCTTCCACGGAGGTGGAAGCGTCGGCGGAGGCGCGAGTAATTTCAACGACACCGTCGGAAATGGCAATCTGCCCCCCGGTATGATCACCAAGGCTCCCCAGGAGCCGTTCAGGGCCGTGCCCAAGGCTGTCCAGGCCCTGAGGAGCGAGTCGGTTGACAGGAGCCATCGAGCCCAGCCGCCTCCGCCCCCGGCCTTCCCCCGAAGACGGTTCTCCGTGTGGTGAGTTTGGAAATTTGAATTCAGAATTAGCTTCTTTGTTTCATTCTTTTTCTTTACGTGAGCTTTTCTTGAAAACAAAGTCAAGTTGAGCCTAGATATTGAAAGGTAAGTGTGCGGTTAGGCACAAAATTAATGATGATAGAAATTAATGAATTTGGAAATGTTTGGAGAATATTTTTCACTCTATTGTGAAGCCATGCTTGATGAAATTTTGTATTCCTTTAAAATTGCGTAGCTTGCTCATACGTTATTCGAAATAAATAGTCTGCAAGCGCGATTTCTCCATTTATCACTCGAAGATAAATTGCGATCGATCATTGAACTTTTATTTGTTCAAAATGGGAAGATTACGTTCGACAAGAAGATTTTAAAAAAAGTAATTTTTTCGTTGATCGAACCTATGCGCCATGTTTGTACGAATTAATCACTCCGGTAATTAATTCTCGAAACCGTTCCGCGTAAATTAACACGGACGCAGCATAAATCATCTGGTCGCGCGTATTATTCGAACAGGATGAATCCTGCCTTTGATACCTATCCTCCCCCATTTCAAAATGGGGATTACTCATTATCAACCAATTTTTAACATCGCGAGCCTGATCGTAAATCAATCTTTTATTCGTCCACCGCTACTCGATTTTCTCAAAGAAATCGGGCAGCATCCGATTATTACTCCATTTAATCTTTCGATCCGTCAGTCTGATGTTAAATTCGCGATCGATGTCCCAATCCTGACGAAACGGTGAATGAAACGAACGGTGCTCAACATTCTGGATTATATAATAAATCGCGTATTTTCTTCTCGCGTTAACGCGAAATTGGTGCGCGATGACGGTGCATCTTTTGTTGACGCAACGTCGTAACAAAAATTTATCCGTCGTATAAATCAGCGTAACGCGCGTTGGCAGAGACAATCTCAATATATTTCAATTAATCTCCATAAAAGCTCGACAATCGGCCTTTATATCTCCACCGTGCGATCCTTTTTCTCTTTATTTCTTTCCTTCTTTTTTTCACTCCTCTATATTTTTCCTGTTTTACCGTTCGATGGTATGGAATGTACTACACCGTAAACAAAGTAAAGGATAGACGTGACACTTGATGTTTTTTTTCGTATCGTAAGAATTTAAGGATTTTTATATATGTATATATACAGGGTGTTAATATATTCGTGATTGAAAATCATTTTCGAATTCCAGAAAGCAAAGTAAAAGTTGACAAATGTGCACAAATTAAAATTTATTTATTACATTATAAATGTTTTAAATTTAGGTTAGATGAAGTGATAGATAGAAACGGTGTGTATATAACGAAGACAATTATCTTATCTCACTTCATGTTTATCTCAATATAAATTTTAATTGCCTTAATAAATCGCTATTAACAGATACTTTTGTATGGTAATTACTTATTTCGAAAAATTAGTTTGAAATTGATTCTCCAAATACATCTCACGAACACCCTGTATATGTTTCTTTTTCATTTTTCAAGAAATTCATATACTATATTTATATATATATATTAAAAAGATAAATTAATTTTATTCGATGTATAAATTTTATACGAGAAATAAAAGTCGCGAAGTTCCATAAAATATCGCCCCGTCCATGACGACACGTTAAAATTACACGATGCGTCGAGTATGCGTTGGCACACAGGCGATACTTTGATTGAAATTTAACGACATAACTCGGGCTTCACCGATCGAAATCGTCCGGGGTGGAAATAAGCCGACAATTGCGACGGCTGAGCTTGACAGGCAATCAGAAATAAAAATAAATTTTTAGAGGAAGAATGAGCGCGCTGCTGAGACGTTTCTACACGAAAATTGCAAAAAGAGGCAAAGTGATACTCGTGAAAATATCAAGTTTATCGGGTAGAGGGTGATGGTGGTGCAAGCACTACTTGACGACTGAAAGAGGGATGAAGATTTTCGTGAAGAGGAATATTTAAGAGCGATTAAGAAGAGTCTTTTCGAATTCGACGAGAACGATAGTCTTTTTTTTTTTTTTTTTTTTTTGAAATTTTAGAATTTCAATTAAGTTCAACCAAATATAAATTTCTCGCGTTAATAACATAAATTTTTATGAATTGATAAGAACGAAAAGTAAATTTATAAATGAAGTCTCGAAAAAATGCTGTATTTAAATATTTCTCAAGTACGTAAAATCCAACGGGACAGTTTGTCTCACGAGGTCGTGAGAAAACCTCGTGACACACTAGACCACGAAGACGTTTTTTATCGTTTTGCTCGTTTACAAATTAGAAAACAGTTACGCCGGTGGCGAAAGAAAAGAAGAAAAAGGGATTAATAGAGGTAACGGAGTCGGTTGGAAATATTTCATTATACCGGTTATATTCAAGAACAAGTCTTATTAAATACAGTTCATAGTGTCACTTCGTGACCAAGAAAATTCATTCTAGCATTGGAGGTTAAAACCGGGGCGGGGGAGCTTAGTATTTTACTAAATGCAGAGTCAGTTTCTAGAAGGGAAATTGCGGACATTCTTCGAAAACACAGTGTTGGAATAGATGTTCGAATAAAAATTTCAATGTGAGAGTTTTATTTGGGAGAAAGAAAAATGCGGAGAAGAATCGTTAAAGCGATAAATTTCTTGCGTGGGAAAAATAATATTTTTTTTTTTTTTGGAGGTAGTTGATGTGAATTATCACGAAGTATCAAGTATCTTCTTTAATAGTTTTCGTTGAACCAGCATGATCCCACATTCGACCCACAGAATTTCCAATTAAGAAATTTACGAGATTTTAAGAGATTTCATTTAGAAATCGTAAAACATCACTAAATCTGATTTCATTGTAAAATGGCGTCAGTGATGAAATCCCTCGTAAATTTTATCTTAAAAATATAATAACATCGCGTAACGTAGGATTTAATTCTGGCCATTAGTCACAAAATATGATATTTTCTTTTATCTTATCGGTATGTAAATTACTTTCATAAAATAAAACAGATAATCGATCTGAATGCTGAACAACCGTGTGTGTATACACGGAAAAAAAGAAAATAATTATCTCTATCTACATTCAATAAATTCTTCTTTATCAAAATTAAGCTCCACACCAGTATCTTTCTATATACATTATTCTTCATAAAAGACCAACCATTAAAAGCCATAATCCTTGACCACCAACAAACCACCTTAAAACCACAAATTTTCATCATAAACCTCAAGACAGAGCAATTTCGAAGTTATTAAATCGTCCCAAAAATCGTCCTTTTCATCTTCACCTATATCTTACTCCAATATTTTTCTAGGACTTTCGCGACGAAAGTACAAAAATAGTGAATTTCACGTATAATAAAAAAAAAAAAAAAAAAAAAAAATAACAACACAAGCAAGAAAAGAAACCCAACGATGACATACGAGGCGCATACACAACGAAACGACCATAATCTCCAATCGCCTATCATCTATGGTTAACTCTTTATATGCGACGTTACATAGGGTTAACCCTTGACAGGATTGCGAGATGACGGAAGCCGGTCCACGTGATCCGCGTCGAATTCAATTTTCCGCGAACACGTGACGCACGTGTCGCCCGTCGTGCGTGTGTTCACGCGTGTATATTCACGCGTAATACGTATGACTCGTTGAAAGAGAATGGATAAGGAGGGAAGAGGTCAAGAACCTTGGACAACCTTCCAATACGTATGTTCGATCGATCCTCACGTTGCATCACGTTTGATACAGGGGCTGTCGATACGTCCCTTCATTCGTGTATTCGCAAGATTTATGTGTAACGATATGTCTACACCGATTTCTAGAATTGGTTTATACACGTGTGCGTTCCGGCCATTGTCAAAGCGGTGGAAAAGATGGGTTGTTGGTTGGAGAGAAAGAGAAAAAGAGGTGGGTGGTATATTGGGTGAATGAGCGGAAAAGCGATTGTTAAATGGGGTTTAATGGTGAGTGTGTGTGTGTGTGTATGAGAGAGAGGATATGTGCGAATGATTGGAGTGATTAATTTGGGATTTTAGATAGGGAGATGGTGGTTGAGAGGGTGGTGGTTGTTGTTTTCGCTTGTTCCAGTGGATTCTTTGTGGATTTGATGGAAGGTATTTGAATGTATGGATTTTTAATGAAATTGCATACAGATAATAACTTAATGCGTGAAAGTTTGAAAAAGATTTAGTTTTTAGTAGCAGATTATATGTTTTTCAACAATATTATAATAGAATCTCGTTCTAATCTAGATAGTAATAATATCAAATATTTATCACAGAATTATATCATAATTATGTATTGAATTATTAATATAATGGCATTATTATGTTATGCATTATGTATCACATTGTCTATGCATTCTGCTTTGATAATTTCTTTATACATATCCTATTGGATGTTATTTACTTGTTTCATCGTGTCATCGTGTTTAAAATTAATATTTCCTTGGTACAAAGCGTCGACAAAGCAGCGAATTCGGCCCATTGAAGATTAATTTGGGATTCCAATAAATTGGGATTCGTGACGATTTATGTAATAGGACTAATAGGACTTCGTGAAATCAGATTACCTTAAGAAAGTTAATTACATAACGGATAAATGGGATTCTAATTTTAATCCTGAATATTATATCTCGAATTTTTTGCAATGCAATTACAATAAAAATGCCTCTTTTCTCATTTGCTCCTATTAATTTATCGAATATTTGTTCATATTTCTGGTATCGAATTACGTTATTTTTCGCGTGTAAGTGTGAACGAAAATCATTGGAAGTCGAGTATGCGGCAATAGAATTGCAGAGTTAAGTACAATTAAGCCGTTATGCAAATGTTTTGGCAACATTAATTTCGATAACAAGATTCATTGAAGTTATTCTTCTTTAATTAAGTTTGATAATGAAACGAGGAAGATATTTTCTCGCGCAGGATCAAATTTCAATCCTGCTATTTGCCACGAATAGCGTTTAAAATAATAAGTTTTCTCGTTCAATTTTGTTTTCTTACCACTAAGTAAATTAATTTAATAATATATTCTTGCAGTTCGTGTTGTGAATAGTATTCTGATCCGCATTTGAATCGCGAGGAATTTACTAAAGAATAAAAAGTAAACTAATGGCACGCATTATGCAAACGAGAACTCATCGATACCCTAAATAAATAAAATCGTTGAATCCAATCATTGATTGATTAATTAATAAAAAAATACAAATTTTAAAATTCCTCGCAAATATTTACCGCGCAATACAAATAAAATATATAGAAACAAATTTTATTCCACGATTATCGTAAGCGTAATTTTATAACTTTTCGTTATAAGATATCCCACGTAATCCCCTCGTGAGCATTAATAACCAATTTCAGAACTCGAAACACGGTTCCAAAAAGCCAGCCAACTCCGTTGTACATACCTATCCTACTGCTAATCCATTTGCCTTAATAAATTATGATTTCTGCGGGGTGCACAGCTACCATATGATCTCGCTTCCAATTAAGGTAATTAATGTACAGCGGGCACGCAATGGCTGCTTTCAAAAGGTTGTTCTTCGGAAGAAATATCTCTCTCTCTCTCTCTCTCTCTCTCTCTCTCTCGCGTTTAATTCCGATGAAAATAGGACGGAACATCGGTATATTTCATCGAGGATGATAGAAAGATATTGGAATCGAAGAATTCTCCTTTCAAAACCTATAAAAAGAAAGCATCGACAATGTCTTTATCTGTTAACGACATTGTTTTCAAGGCTTGCCTTACAACTTAATGTATCCTTTGAATTTGCTGTAATCTTTGAATTTCTTTCTCTCGAAAGAAGAGTTTCGAGATGTGCACTCTTTCAATATTTTTTTTTCAATCGAGTATTAATATTAATATAATATAAGGAAAGAAAGGGGGGAGAAAAATCGAATGTACGCGATGAAATATTTAATTAAGATGAAACAGCAAATTATATTGGATGTTATTTTAAAGGCTTTGGATTATTGTTCTTTGTCCTCTTTCTTCTCTCGTATAATGACTCAAAGAAACGCCTTTATGCGTATTATGAAGATCTTGCTCTTTGAGTCACGATACATGATATAAGAAGGTCGGTTTATCGAACTGGTATTGTCATGCTTTAAGAATTTATCTGAATTTATCTCTGAAAATCGTATTGTTCCATTATTCCATTTTCCTGAACAATACGTATCCTTCATTTAGAATTCTTATCTCGTGGAACAAGTTCAAGAAAAGAAAAGAAGATACGTTTAAAATAATTTAACCAATACACACTTACAATTACGAAAAATTCCTTTCAAAATTCAAACAAAATGTCCGTCTTCCCATAATTCCCAACGTACTACAAATTCCAACGTATATTTATACTTTGCCTCGCCGAGAGTCCAAAGAGATCCATGCCAAACTAAATTAAGCCAACTCACCTCCCGTTCGAAAAAGGTTCACCTCTCGATAAAGGCCCGGAAATCTCTACTCGAACGAACGGGGATTAAACGAGATATACGGCGATTGCAGATCGATATTTCGTGGAACACCTTGCCGTGTATCGATGTAACACGCGTGTAAATGCGTTTATCTGCCGGTGAAAATAATACATACGCTCCCACGACGAAGGGAGAAAATTATGCCGGGAGCGCCGCCATTGTTCGACCCTCGATTCGCGCTTAGCCGCGGGAGATTTTTGCAGAATCCGAAGGGTGGAAATTCCTGGCTAATTCGAGGAGTGGTGGGAGAGAGAGAGAGAGAGAGAGAAACATCTGTCGATGGCTCGTTCTCTCGTTTTCGGTTCGTAAACATTTAAAAGCGAGGACACCGCAACAATGGATGTATTTACGCGAGCCTGTTCCATCCCTGCCTTTCGAGGATATTGCATCGGTGTTTTCGGTGATAAATTGCATTTCCGGCGATGACTTCCGTGTCGATGCGACGGCCGGCACCCCACTCGTGGATGTTATTGTTGGACGAAAGAAATTTATGGCACGCTCGATGGTTCTCCCAACCCTTTAACGAAGGGCGGCCAACGATAAAATCGAAATTGTTGCGCCCGTATCGTGACGTCGATATCCGCGGATCATTAAACCGGGGAATGGCGTACACTCGGATAAATGCGGGGACCTTTGGGTGTTAATTCGTAAAGGGGTTGGGCTCGACGTTGGGGTGAGAAATCACCTCTACGCTTGATCGGTGTTTTAATTAGTGGGTTCGAATCTTTTCCTTTTTTTTTTTTTTTTCTCCTTCGAGGATCTTGTATTTCATATCCTTTTTAATGTTTTAATATTTTAAACTTTCTTTCATTTTCTCTTCGAGAGAAGAATTTTATGGCACTAAATCATAGTTGCGCTTTAAGCGAGATTTCGTGTTGAAAAATTGGATCGTGCTTTTACTTTTTTTTTTTTTTATTCCAGGTAAATCAAAGAGGACGGATCCAACGGAGAAATAACCAACTTCTTCTCCAATTATTATAATTTCTTCTTCTTTAAGAAAAATATGACTTCACTTTTCAACATCACTGTTTTTCACCCAAACTTCTCGAGATTTCGTCGAGAATGGATTTTGAACCACGTGATTTTCTGTTGCAGCTTCGGCAAGCGGACGGGTGGCAGCGCGAGGAGACCCAACGAATGCTTCGTCCTCGAGCCCTCCGAGATGATCGTGGTGAGTACTACTGGAAACTTGTTGTTGTTCTCTGCGAATCGTGCACGAACGTCTGCGATTGACATTGCTCCGTAATTTCCCCGTTGACGAAAAATTTCGCGCGCCCGGAAACTTTGGTCGAAAACTTCGTTCCGCGCCGGAAGTTTCGCGCAGGGTTTCACGTTTAAAGGAAACGGGGAGCGTTCGAAATCCTAACTTCCGCCCCAACTTCTTGCACGTTCGACGATTAAATTTAAAGGGAAGAGGGTCGAGCTGTTTCGCGCAATCAAGCTGAATAGACCGAGGGGTAGTTCGAATCCCCCTTTTCGCGTGATTTAATTGTTCGTTGAATGACGTTCGATATTCGAAGGAATTTCTTTCTCTTCTCTCACCTCGTATCTTTGTTACTTTTCTATCGTTGTTATAATATAGCCAATAATAGAAATAGATTGGATGGAAGCTAGTTTACGTTTTTTTATTCATACTTTAACACTTTGTCGATATATATCTGTATATCCTAAAATTAGATACAGGTAACTCTTAGGTAACGTGGCACTTATATAACATATGGATATAAAAATTTCGAACAGTGGTTATCGTTTCGTAATATTTTCAGAATTAACACTAAACCTATCGACATTTCATATATACCTACCATGAGCGGTCAAATGACCGCTGCAAAAAAAACATTTGTATCTTAATATAGAAAGAGATTTTAGCTAATTGGATTCGTAAAGTAAACGATACAGAAAGTTGTGAATATTGAAAAATGGGTTGTATCTACATTATAGAAAAAATAAAGTCATCACTGGCGATACAGTAACTTTGTATACAAGAAATTCTAAACGAAATTTCAAAAACGGTCATTTGACCGCTCGTGGTAGGTTTAGTGTTTCGTTTAAAATACACTTATTGACTTCTATTGTTACGAATTAATCCTAGTTTACTCCATTTCTAAAGAAAAAGTAAGCCGTAGTCTCTCAGAAAAGCCGATCCGAGAAGCCATGTCCCATGTAATTTCGAAAGTAATAATTAAGTTTTTCCACGTTCACTTAATCGTCAAGGTGTATCAACATCAACTCTCTCCCCGTCAAATCTCTTTCGCGATGGCACGTGCGTCTTTCTCTCTCTCTCTCTCTCTCTCTCTCCCTTTTTTTTCCAATGGCTGTCGTTCGAAAAACCGGGCACGGAGTCTATCACAGAATGGAGTCACGAGGAATTGACGCGAATTTCTCTTTTTCCAACCGGTTTGTCCCACATTCGCGAACACGCACGAGCGGAAAACACGGCTCGAGAGGCTGGAGGGGAGGGGAGGTTGGCTGTGTGTTGAACCGCCATTCCGGATATGGCGATATCGCATAATGAAAGACAATGGTGTCCGAGACTCGAGACGCAACGTGGCAGACAGTTAATCAATAGTTCCTCTCGTGGCGTGTGTTATGCCGAGTTTTCGAGGCCCGCCCCTCGATTCGGCTCGATTCGTGATCGCGATTACGCGGACGATTATTTCGCGGGGATTAAAAAACACGGAAGCGATGGACGAGATCGAGAAGACGGGGTGAGAGTTTGGGAATTTGTTTGAGGAGTCGAGGGGTTTCGAGATGAGAGAAGCGTGGATTGAAATTTTCCTTTTGGAAAATTCGTGCAAATAGGATTAGGATTGGGGGGATTATTGTAAGTAATTGTTGCGCTAGCGATGATGTATGATGTAGAAAAGGGATAGATGAAGGAAGAAACGATGAAAGTGTGAGAAGGGTTTGGAAATTTGAGAATTGAGATGTGTGTTTGTATCGTGGCATTTTGAAATGGAATCATAATTGGAATGGAGAACAAAGTCTGTATTGAAATCGAAGATTGAACAGACAGGTACGCTATCTAATGGGAGTTGTGACATTTGTTGGAAATTATAGATTACAAAGTTGAAAACAATACTGTCTGTGTATTATGTTTAATATCATATGTGAAATTATGTCATTTGGCGAAGCTAATGGAAACTTCGAATCGAGATCATTTTGGTAGTAACAGGAATTGAACGAGAAAGTAGAAAGTAAATATGACATTTAATGGAAATTGTATATTTTCGAGTCGAAATAATTTCTCTATTGTTGCATTAAATATGTATCGCCGATAATTTAGCGATGAAGTTCGATAAGTGTTGGGAAATGGGGAACATTTCGGAAATTTCATGATGAAATGAAAGAAAGTACGATGCTTAATGTAAATTACACGGTTCGAATATCTCTATAATCATAATTTGATACAATATAACGTATCATGATATAATATAATAATCTGATAATTAATCTCGTGTATAAATTCAGTATGAAATATAAATTCATATATACTCTTAATATGTTGAATTTCAATAAATTTTCTTAATAATCATAATCGGAATTTATTATTTCAATAATTATTTAAATCATTCATTTCGTTTATTAGTGAGAATTTTATTTCATTTTTGAATCTTTGTGCGAAGCAAAAGAAGAATGAAGTTTCTCAAAATTAAATATTATTTATTTAAAAAAAAGGATAATTAAACGGATTATACATAGGATATAAATATCAATTCGATTACTTAATTAATAAAGTTTCGCTAATAAGAGAAAGTAGAATCGATCTCTCGGATAATTTGCTCGGATTAGTTCATAGTTAATCCGATTCGACGATGCTCGAAAATGGCACGAGTGAATTCCAATTATCCAATTTCAATCGTTTTCACGTTGAAAATTTACCAAAATTTCGTGTGAAACCTCGTCGTTTCTGTTTCGCGATTTCCTTTTCGCTGTTAATTATTCCACGCGACGAGTGAAGCCGAATGATTCGTGCTGCCATCTACGATCTGTTTTACCGACTATTCGGATCCTGAAGAATCTTTTGATCGATAGATCGCAGAACTTTATTCTTGAAAATGATCATATTATTTTCAATTTTTTATCTTTTTGCTAAGATTAAAAATTTTATAAATCTAAACTTTTTTCTTAATTATATTTCTGTTTAATATACGTGTTGACAAAATATTTATGGATTTCTTTCTTTTCTTTTGTCTTTTTATCTCATTTTATTTAAAATATTTATCTTTGATAATTTCACAAACTTATTATTTAGAATTAAAAATTTTCTTTGAAATTAATCATTTTTTCAATGTTTTATTTTATGATCTCGTTTTATATTTTATCATATACAAATTCCTTACGGTATTATTCATACTATCAACATCGTTGTGCAACATTTTAGATTCAAACAACACACTAAACCATGATAATCTCCGTATGTGAGTCTCATAAAAGAAACTCGCATATCCAACTCTCAAGTACTCTGTATATATCTCATTTCTCCTCTTTATCGTACTTTAATCCCGTCTTATCTAAAATTCATCTTAGCTTTCTTCCACCGCATAATGTTGAAACGTTAACGATCCAAAAGAAACTTTCCAACGAAACATTTAATATTATACATCCAATTTTTTCCTCGTTAATCGATTAATCGTGAATCTTAATCGTGATATACCTAATATTCCTTCGATCCAACGATTTAAAAAGTTTTATGTTTCGAGATCCTCTTTTCCCCCTTCTTTTCGTGGCTCAAAATAAAAAATCCACGATACCGATGAAAATGTTGAAACTTGAGCTGTGAATCATCGCGATATAATCGAAAACTCACGGAAACTCGTTATCGAATGATGAGACAGTTACGATAAGACGTCTCGAATTCGATCGATGATAACTATTCATGAGGAGATATCTTTTTTTTTTTTTTTTTCTCTCGAAGAAACGAGATTACGAATCGTTGGCGCGAAAATTTTCAATTCTCTCGAGAGATATCGTTGGGGTCGAGTTAGATTAATTAATTTTTCAGTATTTAAAATATTGTTTCACCATTATTGAATACATTTTTTTTTTTTTTTTTTTTTTAATTAAATTAAATAAATATTTGAGTGGAAAGGTTCAACCCTCGAGTAATATCGTTGAATTTGCATTGAATTAATTAATTTCAAGGTATTTAATGTTCTTTGTTTTGATATGAAAAAAAAATTATTAATGTCAATATGGAAAATGAAATTAAAGTAAAGTACATGGTAGTGAGTAAAAATTAAATTAGGTAAAATGAGATAGGCTAAAATTAGTGCCTGTTCCGGACACTTATGACACTTGAGGATCGTACTCGAGGGTTGAAAATGAAAGAGACGGTGCTACTGCAGAATGCACTTTGGATTATGCAACGCGTTGCCATATATACCGTGGACACCCATCTCCATGTATGGCGTATACCAACTTCCTGTTCTCGTCTGTTTCAACCGTTTTTTTTTTCCTAGCATTATCTCTCGACTCCTCGGTTGACAACGTTCCATTATGCGGCGTATCGCTGTGATTATTCCTCCGGTCGAAATTAATTGCATTATCATACTCTAAATTATAGCTGTTTTAACGAAATATTATTCCATGTGTTCCGCAACAATTAAAATTACGCAAGCATTTTTTTTAATAGGATTAAGTATATAGGTATAAAATTATTTAAAAATCAATTTTCTTTTAACAACATCTTTCTTCAAAACGAACTTCTGCGACATTTTATATTTTAATGATAAATAAATTTTATTCGTGATGTTTCGTATTAATGTCAAACGTAGACGAAATTTGTATCACAAAAGAACGCGATTGCTTTCACTGAAACTTTTTCTCAGTCAATTAATTGGCATTAGTCAATCTTTTTCTCGTGAAATTATTTTCCCTGTATTAATTGTAACATGTATTATTATTATTCGAAGCATAAAATGAGTTACCGAGTGAAAGTGTTACGTGAACGAAAAATCTATTCTTTATCTTAAATACCCATCGACACAGTTCGATTCTAAAACATTTCAGAGGAACGTGTATCCATAATTAATTGATCATTATTTTTAATTATAACAAGTGACGTGAGTAATTCCATTTGGTCAATTATCTATTTTTAACAAGAATACTTGTAAGCAAATAGCACACCTTGCTTAATCGCTTTCATCGTTCATCACGAAGGGATTAACCGAAGAATCTCGATGAAAAGAACCTCCCGAAATAAAAAAAGGAATATAACACCACGCTTCCTTCGATGTTTCCACGCTCATTAACGCTTATAAATCTTTAATTCCAAGTCTGCGAACAGAATGGCGGAGGCAATATACGAGATGACAAATATCACAGTGGATTTACAGCTCCGTTCGAAGCGATTCGTCCGCTCGATGCCTCTTAGACTCAGCTTCCACCGTGACGGATTACGCGGAAATCCAATTCAGACCCTCATATTAGAGCCCCGCTCGCCAAGCTGTGTAATTCACGATTATCGTACACGCGATTCGAGGGTTGCGCGAGGAGGTCGATAACGGATAAATATCAATTCGGTCAGCGAATTTTCCGTTAATTTCCTTTTTTTTGGAACGGCAATTAGCCGAGATGTCGACGTTTGTTTTGCACCCGTCTCATTGGTTCCTTCACCAAAGCGGTATATCGGTCGATCAATTTCGTGGAAATTGGAGATGAATTGTTCGATTCTTGACAGTGGATACTTGGACATTTCATAATTTGAGAATAAACGAGAAATAATTCTCACGAGTGGACACATAGTTCGAGAATGAAAATCCTTTTCAAGAAAATATATTTAAATTTGTTGGTGATCAAAAAAGTTTCAATGTTTTTTTGATTCGACAAATTTTTGTGGTTTCGTGATTCTTCGAAGAAGAAGGTTTGGAATTGTGTTGTGTTATTTTTCAATTCAAAATTTTAAAACGGTACGTTAATATCGGCACATATTAAAATATACTGGAAAATATAATATTCTCTAGATTTATTTATGTACATGAATTTTTAAATCGCTCGCGATGATTTTATTACAGTTTATTAAAATCTATGTCAAAGAATATATTTGTTTTGCATTATGGATTATATTATGGAACGATGAATATTTTTATACGTTTACTTGATATAATTAATAAATATAGAGGAAAGAAGATATAAAAATTTTTAAATTTATCGATTTACGCGTAGAAATTTCTCTCTCTTCTATACTTTATCGCAATAATAATAATTTTTACGTTTAATCTTGGCATTTTTTTTTAAATTTTCATCAAAAATGATTACGCTTCTCTCCGGAGGAACGTAATACCCTCGATTGATCATTATGCGTCAAATCATTAAACGAAATTAAAATTGGAGCGCACAATCTTATATAAGTTGCCTTCTAATTATTCCTCACCTCGAGGATTATCAAACTTCCTTGCAACAGAGTTTTGCAAGGAAGCTTAACGAGTTTCCAGAAAGATTTAATATCGAAAGTCGTCGTGATCCTTCTGTAACTATTAAAAATAGTAGATATCTTTCGTGATTTATCATTTATTTAATTATATAACATTATATATTTCTATTTTAAATCCAATATTAATTAATTAAACACATCGAGTAATCGAATTTTCCATCCTTTCAACATCTTCCTTTTAATTTTGATAAATTTTCATCGTCAATTTTAATCGTTGCAAAGATTGTTACATTGTCCATTTTCCATCGATGCATCTCGTTCCTCTTGTTCTTCGTTTTGTATTCGAAATCCAGATATCGTGGAACAATTCAGACATTGATAAAAGAATTTTCCGGGCCGCAACGTAGTTGGAAGAAAAATATTGGAAGAATAGTTGTAGCATGTATCGCCACAGGAATCTCTATATAACCTGCTACAAATTGGACGTCCGACCTTTAACCTTCTCTCCTCTTTCTCTTTCGATCCATCGCCTCTTTTTCCTCTTGTTTCATCGATTGTCTTTCAATTCATACTTTCATTTGAACGAATCCAATTGGAATTGTTAATCGATCTATTGCAATTTTTTTCAAAAAAACTCGATGAAGATGCTACTCGATGAAAATTCTCGCGTAATTTTATCAGATATCGATTTGATTATTCGTTAATTTAGAAATGATAGTTTGATCAAAAAAAAAAAGAAAAAAAAAGAAAAAGATTTTATTTTAAATCATTTTAACTTTCAATGAAAAATTTGAAACGATAAAACAAAATCTCGTTATTTAAAACTTAAGTTCAAATAAATTATCTATTTTTATCTTATTTCAATTTAACTCTAATTCAAGATATTTTTCTTGAATTGGAGCAAATATCACAAAAATCCAATTGACAAGATTCCTCTAACGATCTATCTTTCAAATCACACCAGATTAAAAGCGACCTATGCACGGTATCAACGTTCGCTTGTTCCTTCTCTTCTCTCTCTCTCTCTCTCTCTCTCTCTTATCCGAGCTTATTGTGCAGAGCTTCGTCGACTCGAGCTTTAAACGGGAATGAATCATTGTGAAGTGAAGTCCATCTGTGAGTAATAACGCGTCCTGGGGAACTGGTGTCCAGCGGGCATCGAAACGAGCTCGAATAAAAAATGCAGAGAGAGAGAAAGAGAGAGAGAGCTGTAATCTTCCTATGCGATTTACTTTCGCGCTTTTCGTGTTCCACGCTGTTTTTCCACCCAGATTTTCTCCTCTCTCTCTCTCTCTCTCTCTCTCTCTCTCGAAGCGTATTTTATTCTCCTCTCCGTTTTCGACGATTTATTCGGTTCGAGAGGCTCTCTCGCGATAATACTCGCGATATTGCGCGTTCACGGTCCGCGATTCGAGGGTTGTAAATAATTTATCTTCGCGTATTAGGCAAGTTTAATATACGCGGAAAGGGCACGGCCGAATAACTCGATTATTCGATAAAGGTCGGTCCGTGGAACTATGAAAATTTACTCTCCGTGCGAGTTTGGATTTGAATTGGTTTCAATACAATGATGTAATTATTGTTGATACGTGTATAATTGAATCGAAATTATTCGCGTTTCTTCTCTCGAATTTCACGATGTTGATTTGAAAGCTTGTTTATGCTGAGCTTGTTTCTCGGATGGAGCGAGTGTAAGGGAAATAATAATTTTGAAATGTTGCGTTATGTTGGATAATTTTGTTTGTTTGAAAGAGAGAGTTTTCGATATTTCGTATTAGATGTTAAACATGGTAATTGGTAGATCGTTTTCGAATTCGTTTCGAGACGAAGAAAAAAAAGGGGGAGGGGAAGAACGTTTCCTTTGATTCTGAAGGGGGATGACTCAGAATTAACACTGGATTTCCACTGGACAGTAACCAGTCGTCGATGTTTCTTTTACAAACTTATTTTCCAAACAAAATTTATTTTTATACCTCGATCCAAACGATCACGCCTTCTTCTTTATCCCGCGATTTTCTTTGGAAAAATGCACGTCTTTGTCTCCAGTTTCCATGAAGCTCGCTGAAACTTTCACTCGATGTAAAACGAGATGATCGAATTATGCGTTCGGATTGAAAATTCGCAAGTTTTTTTTTCAATCTGTGAAGAAAAACTTCGTTAATCAAATTTGATTGAATTTATCAGTGATGAGAATTCATAAAAATAATTTAGTCTTGACATTTTCAATTTTTGATTCTGTAATTAAAATCTTATAAGACGGGTTTACATTTCTAACTATCCTTTCCTTTCCAATCTTTCTTTCCAATTGAGTTATCTCACTTTTATAGCGAGAGTCGTATCTATTGTCGTATCTATGATGGATTCTTTTTTACAAAAATTGAAATTGTATTTAATGATAAAATCTGCGATAAATATACATTTGTTTACGTTATCTCGTATTTCTTTTTTTTTTTTTGTTGTTGTTTCGTTAATTTTTTATTATTTTTATCCTCTCGTTTTATTTCGAATTTTGTTTGTTTGTTTGTTTTTCACGTGAAATTCGCTTTGGAAATCGGGTATCGCGACCATACTTGGTCGGAATTCGATCAGAGTGGAGGGATTGTTCGGCGTGGAAAATTCGTGCACGAATAAATCCATGTAAATTGTTCGGCGTAACGAAGATCCGCTTATAATTATTCCTCATTAAATATCGTGACGTCAAAAGCACCTTGCTACCGAAGTGTTTATAACAGGCTGTTGATTTAATTTCAATGTCCCACCCTGGACAAGTAGAGTCCGATGCAAATGAAGTGGAACTTTTTCTCCTTCTTTTTTTATCAATCTCGATCTTGAACAGACAATTGTGAATTGTCAAATGGATCAAGAATGGATACTTAATTATCGAATCGAATTGTAATTTTTAAAAAAAATATTCACTTCCAATTGAATACGCGTTTCGAAACGAAAGGCTATCGTTTAAATAATAAATAAAAAATTGGCACGAGTAGAGTTCAAGTTTAGGTCGAGGTATTTAATCATTGCGGTCATGCACTGCTCGCTTACACAGCGTCTAACGATGCTAATTGATATTCGTTTCGAGCGGCTGATTATTCCAGCTCGAAACCTTTGTCTTCGCTTTACAAAATTTACAATTATCTCTTTTAAATTTCTCTTCGATCGACAAATCGATCTTTTTTCTTACAATTAAAATATCTCTCTCGCGTTAACAACAATTATCGCGTCAACATTTCTATTATTATTCGAATCAAATCATTCTTCTTTGTTCCAATTCTTGTCCTCGTCGAATAATTTAAAAAAAATCAGGTCACAAGAATTAATACGAAAAGGAACAACGAACTCGCACGGATCTCAAAATTCACTCGATCAAATCGACATGTGTTCGAATTACATCGATCAACATGTTTCTCACAACGATAATTAGTTGGAAAAATAATTTCCGTATTATACGTGAGCAACAATACGATTTGTTTCACCAGTCGTATCAACCGGACACCCAATCAGTTTATGCTGATTCACGTGAAATCTGCTGAAACTCCGGCTGATCTGGCGCAGTTTCTTCACACTCGTGTGACTCATCGAAAACAAGAAAAAAAAAGGATCTCTCTTTCAAGAGAAAAACGATGATTGCACGATGATCGATGGAGGGTGGAACGAGGTCGAAAATTGGACGAGTTTTCACCGATTTATGGGGAAACACAGCGCGTTTAAATTGAACTTGTTGATCGGCGCGGGTTAATGAAAATTTCAAAGCGGAAATATCAGAGCTTCCATCATGGGCGAGTTAAACTCGTTCGAGCATGCATATTTAAAGCGGGTTCTCTTCCTGAAAACGATTTTTCGATTCGATTCGGCGAGGTTTCGGATCGATCGTTTAAATTCATGGATCTCGAGGGAAAGGAATTACTCTTCTTAATCTGTTTATTATCTCTTTGATCGGGTAAATTTCGAACGAATTTTTTTAACGACGTTCTATAAAAAGTATCACTTTTGTTATAGGATATTGAACATCATATTGCTTTTTAGTTAATATCTTTATCTCATTTCTTTGAAATAGTTTCTTTAATTAACTTACCCGTTAAATAACTACGTCTCTCATCATATTTTCTAAAGAATTTTCATCGTTCTATGATTAATAATAATAATAATAATCAAACATATGGAAAACGAAAAAATATAATCCGCAATTAATTCCAACGAACGAGTAATCATCGTTACACTTCCGTTTCCACGTAATTATTCCCTTCGAACGACATATTCTCGAACATTCGTTAAGTATTCGCATTAAATTTGATGGGCGATACAGTTGAGAAGCCATCGAATCGACGGACAGATGCAACACGCCGCAATTACAATGAACTATTTATACCGTTTATAAGTTAAAAAAAAAGAGAAGCGGGAATGGAAGCCGTGTTTGTCGGTCTCGAGCACGAGTATCTACGAAGGGTCGATAAGTGGACGTCAATTAATAAGTGATTCCGCGTGGTCGATGACTGCGCGCGCTACTCCAGTTTTTCCCTCCGTTTTCGATTCCCTCTCCTCGATCTGCTGTGCAAGTAATTAGTTTTCGGTCCACGGCTGGTTAATCCAGTGGTTATTCTCTCTCTCTCTCTCTCTCTCCTTTTCTCTTCGTAAACGAGAAACAAGCGAAATGAAATTTTTCGATCGAACAGATTTAAAAAAAGTACGAGCCAATCGAAATCGATATTATATTATAATATAATTGGAACATCATTAACAAATAAATGTTGTTAAATTAAATAAACTGCAAAGTTTGACAGAAATGTGATACGAGCACTCAAACTTCAGAATCTCTATCTCTTTTTAAATAACTTTAATGAACTCTGGTTACGTAAGAACGTGCATTGATCGCGAAAAGTGTTTATCGAAAAGCAAAGAACAAAGAATAGTTGCATTCGTCCACGCAGAGAAATCGTATTTGAAGTTTGAAATTAGAATTTTTCAGCGTGTGAAAAAACATTGTGGAAAAAGGATTGGTAGACGGTCCTCGTGAGCGGAGAAAACTCGAGACGATTGAAACTAGATCGTGGCGCAGGATGCGGGTATTTAATTGCGTAACAGGCGTGCACGGTTCATCCTTCGATACCAGGCGTCAGCGACGATACACGCATTTTTTCAAGAAGCTTATCGGCGTTGATGAATCGACGTCGGGCGCCGAGTCGTAACGTCACCGTCTGCCTCGAATCCCCCGCGATTGCTCGACTCGTAAATATCGCCTCCGATGAAAACAGCGGCCCAGATCGAACCTGCAAGATTTAACGAGTTTTTAATTAATCTTATTTTCGTTGCATCGATAAGCGATCTGAATGTTAAGTTTTTGAAAGAAAGTTTTGGAAGGATCGAAGCCACTTTGCGCTCTGATGTAAATGAAATAAACGGAGCCAAGTAAAATGTGGAAAATTTGGAAAATTTGATATCATCGCAAGGCGCACAGGTGTTTATTATGATTGATTAAAAAATTGGAGCAGTTTGAAAAATTTTTGCTTTGAGTTCCAAATAAATTTTCATTGACTTTTGGAAAAATGTTGAGTAAAAGTTTGTAAAAACTAATAAATAAATAGATAGGCGATCGAAGTAGGGAAATTTATTATTGAATTCGTGTGAATTCGTTTCTAGCATCCCTTTTTTTTTTTTTTCTTTTTACGTTTAAAGTTTCTGTTTTGCTTTGTTTGCTATATTATCTAAGTCCAATTAGTCGGTTAAGTAAAGCTTGGAGCGATACTAGCTATCTTATAGAAATTGGAAATGTCGTGTTGAATAAATTCGTGATTAGTTTGTTTAATTACTTGACTCATCGAGTTTTCAATGATTATCGTCCTTTGCAAATTGGATTGATTATATTGCGCTCGATAAAAGTTTATTTTACGATTAAATGGAGATCGTATAAATGAATATATATATATAAAATTTCATTGTAATTCTATTGTAAATTTGTAATAATATCGTTTACGATCTGTTGATATTATCTATTTATTATAATTTTTGTAATTAGCATTTTTTGTAGAGCGCGACATTGGTCAGATGAAAAATATATTTAATAAGTGGTATGGGAATCTTTTGCATATATAATTCTTGTTTTCATGTATGTATGTAGATCATGTGTGTAACAGATTAATAGTTGCACGTAATAACACGTAATTACACATCGATGGATTTCACTTTGCAAATTGACTGGATATATTCAAAGCTAAGCTTCTATTTTGATCTTGTAACACGATTACTGGAATTTAGTTCAAGTTCGTTTCGTTTCGTTGGAATAATTTTGATTCGTTCGATAAGTTCGCAAATGTACACGTTGAATTTTTAGATGTCTAAACTTCGTGTATCGTTGAAAACAAGTTACGCAAGCTTGTGGTTGTTGCATCATTATCTTTTTTAGAAAATTAACTTATGTATTTAGAAAAATTTAAAAGTTATATAACACGGCAAGAAAATAGTTTCCAGATAATTTATCTATCTATTATTTCAAATCATTATTTTTATGCAATTAAGAAAATAATTATTAAAAAACCGGGAATTGAATAATTCCAATTATCAGAGATAAAGAAATCTTTGTCGATCCTTTAATAATTCTCTTTCTCTCTAAAAAAAAAAAAGAATACACACTTTTCGAATTATTAATCAACACATCGCGAGATATTTCACGTATTTCATCCTCTTTATATATAAAACAGAATTAACACACTCGAAATAATCTTGCTACTTTTTATACATATAAATATAATGTATCGTTATATATTTACGTTCTCGTCATTCTATCGAAGTTCAAAAGGTTATCGAGAACAGATTATGACATTAATAAATTCGTTTGAAGTCTTCGAGATCTTCGACAAGAGGTTTCAGAAACATGAATGAAAATCGTTCGAGGATTTGCTGCTCTCGATTAACAATGTTCTCACATTGACGAAAAATGTGAGTTTGCTCGTTCATCGAGATTTCTAAAATGTTAGAACGCGTGTTTGTGGAAGGAGCTTAAAGGTGTACGATGCCGCATCCGTAAGCGATTACGGATAAGAATTCAGGAGGAGGATGTCTTGGTGGAGGAAGTTCACGTAAAATTGACCTCAATCGCCCTCAGACGATTCCAACGGGATGAGTCTTTCCCTGGAATTCGATTTTATCTTCCACTAAAATACCGGCGTACAATTCCATTCATTGAACGTTCGTCGCACGTGGTTCCTATTTTCCGTTGTTTGATCGTTGTAATATAAGCGGCGAAAGATTACTTAAGAGAAACGTTTTTTTGAAATTCTGGAAATTCTTGAAATTTAAAAAAATGGAAGAGGGGAGGACGCGATGGGATTTTGATAAATTGATAGCTTTTAGAATTTTGTCTAGATGGATAGAAGTTAAAATTCTCTTTCGATCAAATAAATTTCATGACTCGTAATATAACTGCGATAAAGTGTCTACAATATTTCATTATTCATTTTATTGCGATTTATTCAGATTGAAAGTAATTAAAACCAGTCGTTCGAATATTCCACTCATTGAGCAAAAATCAACAATTTGGATCAACGAAATGTAGCTCAAAAATGAAAAGAAATAAAAAATGTACCCAATGTACTGAACGATTATAAAAAAAAACTCTCAAAAATCATCCTTAAAATTATCGGTCAAATTCGAAGGAACATTTCAAAGAAACATCGTAATTCTTAGAATCGAAATTCCAGTGAGCCATCGAATTCGTGAAGAGGAACTGGTCGCCGTTTTAAAAAAGGTGACGGATAGATAGATTCTTGGCGAGGCGAGCAAATGGTGGAAAGTAAAAGGGAAGTAAAATCGGAGAAATGGCCGATCGTGCGAGAACTCGGCTGATTTTGCTTGGCTCGGATGCACAAAGAGACTTATCGCGCAGCACGGTTTGGTTAATGAGGCCTGCGAGGAGTGACAAGGCTGCGGTTTAGAGATTTGCACGCGAAAACTAACACGTGCGTGCAACACGAGCTCGGCCGGAGTGGGAAAAGAAAGTTAAAGAGGCGGAGGTTTCGCTCTTAAAATAAATCGGCCAGACAAAAATGTTGCCTGGTCTATACGAGGCAACCGTCGCTATTCTGCGCATTTTTTTTCTTCTCTTTTCTTTTCTTTCGATCCTCCCATATTTCGCGGCGTCTCTGTTCTTCTCCTTCTTCAAACGGTCCGATCCATTTGATTTGAAAATTCGTCAAACGAGCTTGCGAATTTTGAATTTAGTTTTTCTTCGTTTCGAAATTGAAGGGAATCATTCAGTTGACGAATGTTGGTATGTATAATTTCTGAAACGAACGATGGAAATGGAAGAATCGAAGAAAATTTGTCTTACTTATCACGTTCCATATATATTTTCTTTCTTTTTCGCTTATTAATTTGCAATTTTTATTTGGAATAATCAAATTGATAATTTCCCTTTTCCTTTCCTTTTGTGCATCTATCTCGTGTCTGTTATTTATTAATTAAGCTTCGTTTTGTTAGGTTCTTCCGTATCGAATATTAGATAAGATTAAACGTAATGAATGAATGAATGAATTCCGAATGGAAGTGAAAAGTGTGTAAAAAAATAGATATGATTAGATACGCTTCCGTAGAATGGTATAATAGTAAATTGTCATTTACTAATTAAATGTGAAGGGATGTTCATTATATTCGTTCATTATTAAAAATATACAAATATACATTTTATTTCTTTGAAATTGTGTTGTGTTCGTTCTCGCTTTCCACGACTGTAAGGAAAAGATTGACGTCACTCACGTTCACCTTTGGTCTCATTCCACACTAGAGTAGAAAAAGAAATAAGTAAAAACTCACTGTGCATGCACATTCTGATATTCTTTCGCAATAAATAAAGAAATTAATTAATTCTCGCATCGCTCGCGTGCGTCGTTACGTCAAATACTAATACGATTCGTAATATGCACATTGCAACAAATAAAATTCGAGCCACAGAAAAATAAATCATCGAATCACCGAATATGAGATTCTAAAAATAATTCTGCAACAAAGAAATTCAATGTTTTCGTTACTCGAAATCGATGTCCTTATTTAAAAAAAAAAAAAAAAAAAAAAGAAAAGAAAAGAAAAAGAAAACAGAGTCAATTAACGAGAAGAAGGTATCAAATTCATTCGCGACCCGGTTTACTTGTGCTGTTAAATCGGAGCAGCCGGTGTCCCATTTCCCTTTCTTTTTAAATCCACGTTCCAAGACGATTCACTTCCGGCCAGGCGCCTGCTACCATTCGAATTCAAGGCTCAAACGCATCCTCCGCTTCCTGCCCCCCCCCCCCTCCCCTTCTTTTTCAACGTCTGCTCGCGCGAAATAAAGATTTTAAACGCAATCGTCGAGTTGCACTTTGAACCGATTCTCGTTTGCAGAAAATAGAGCTCGTCGTTGTCTTTCCTCGGTTGAAACGACGCGCGCAAACCCATTGTATCGGTTTTGTTGCATAACACGACATCGAGTCGTAATATCGAATTGTTTTCGAATCGTTTCACGCGATCATTGTGCGACGAGTTTTCTTGGCTGAAAAGAAAATTTGCGACGAAACGTTGTGGAGGATAGAATGGAGTTGCGGTTTTATTGAAATTTGTGTGATACACGAGCAAGATACTTTTCTTCTGTTCTACCTTCGAAATTATAATGTAGAAAAAAAAGTATTCGTCGTTGAAAGTGTTGGATCGATTTAATTGGAAAATTTATATATTAAACTTTGACATTTATTATCTGCGAGAAGAAGAACGTTCCCGTATCTTTGTTACAAGGACAATGATTTTTACAAATGAAAGTTACAAGTATCTTTACTGCCATTCTGAATTCGCTTGGTACGAATAGTTATATCGATGATAACGGTACAATTAATTACCAATTTAATCGAGTTGCTAGTAGATTTTCGGATATTTCTCGTTATTCGCCGAAATTGTGTGAAAGGAAACACGTGTGTCGTCTCGCGCATTCTGATAAATCCTTTCCTAATTAATGATCCGTGCGATTGCCATGACATGATCATCGTGCGTGCAATACGAGCTTAACACGTATCAAATTTGAATGTCTCCTTTCTTACATTTCTCCTTAATGACGCTAAATAATTCGAGAGGGAGAAAAAAATGAATAAAAAAAATAAATATAGAACGATAGAGCGATATTTCGAAAAATATTTTGTTTACATCGAGCGTATTGTAATCAATTGAAATTCGCGATATCAACGCCGTAGGCGTTCTTCTAATCTATCGTGCTCAAATTTCTCGCCACCTCGTAGTTTCGTGGAAGCGAGAGCTTCGAATTTCAACAAAAATCATTGCATCACCCGCTCCTGTTACAAAATTACGAGTTATATAGGTTCAAAGTACTACGAAGAACTACTATTCGAACCGAAACAATAAAATGTCACGTATCGCGTCTTAAACCCTTCGTCTTTAAAGTTTCGAAACGAGTATAATATTTTTATAAATTAGACTTACTTCAAATTACTCCATCGGTTCAATTTCGTGCAAATTTCAAAATTCATTTCGTCGAAAAGGTTCGGTAGACACGGGCCTATAACATGCAATGCATGCAAATCCTAGCGAATCTCGAGAATAACGCGGAGATCGCGGAGGGGGAGAAAATGTCTCGATCGATGCATTCGCGAAACCGTGTTAACAAGGAGAAAGAAAGAAAGAAAAAAAAACCGAGGGATTTAACATTCCATCGTTTGAACGGGGACGTGGTCGAAGCGCGTGCACCGCCGACTCGACCCAGATCTCTTCCCTCGCCACCGTTTCGATGCACCTGCAACTTTTGCTGCCCAACTCTCCTCCCATGATTGCACGGGGCCAATGCTATCACGCAACGCGCTCGAGTGATTATAGGCTGCGCTTTGGCCGGTTTGTGGAACGCGCGTTGAACATCTCGCGCGCAATGCGTTTGTCCGAGGCGTTAGAGACGAGACACGGGTCGGTGGCCCGTTTTATCGCGAATTTCGTGCCGCGTTTCAAGTGATTTTCACGTAGCTCACGTATATTACGTGGCTTGATCGATTTTCAATGGTTGATTTTTTTGAAAAATTTGCTTCGAGGGAGTTTTGATTAGAGAAATTTGAAGGTAGATGAAAACGAAAGATTGAAATAAAAGTGAATTAGAAATTTGTAATTTATTTCCAAAGTGAAAATGAAAATAGAAATTCAAAGAAGATATCTTGAAAGGAGATAGCTGCGGATGGAACTTGTGTTAGCAGAGTTAATGGAATGGTGTTCAAAATGTATTTAAATTACGGTTGAAGGCCCAACAGGAATTCCTGTGTTCTTCGGTGTACATGGTAAAATTTGGTGGACGTGGTATCTTGTAAATGAAGGCGAATCACTATTGAGGCGAGTGATATGAATATAGAGTGAAAGCATCCTTTCTTTCTTTCTTTTTTTTTTTTTTTTTTTTAGTTTTGCATAGAACAGCGAAGGAAGACGGTAATGCAGTTAATGAATATTGGAGCGACGATGGTTGGAATTTATGTAGTGGATATTTTATCATGTGTGTTCTTTGATGTTTTGCACGAAGTAGTTTTTGTAGTTTTAGTATGTATAATTTATGGGAAATATTACATGGGCGAGAAGTGGTAAATATATTAGAATGTACGATCATCGTATGCGATCTCGAATCAGAGCTCTTAAGATACTCTTGTAAATAATATAAAAATTCAAGAATAAGATTGATAGCAAATTCCAAATTTTATAAAAATTAATCAATCTTTTGTTCTTCGGAAAAATTTTCAATTTATTCATTCCTCTGCGAAATTTAACGATAATTAAGAATTAAGATCGAGTATCTATATCAGAAAAGAGTTTCGACTCTTCGAGTTGAATAATTTCTCGATACCTTTGGCTGGATTGATTCACGAAGGTGGATAGAAATATAGATTCGAGAGACTATTTCAACTTTTCGAGAAGACTTTTGTCAAATATTTAAAGAAGATACGAGTGAATTTCGTAATCGAGGAAATAGGGCGAGCGAACAGAGGTAATAAGATTTTATAAGATAACGCAGGGGATACGTTTTGCCGGTGATTTTATTACGAAATTCAATCGATCGCGGATCCCTCTTTCACGAAGACGTGTCCATTGAACCGTGAAGGACTGGCTTAGATCTAGAAAGCTGTAATCATTTTTACTCTGTGGGAACGTAACTGTACCATATAACTCTCTTACTGTAGAAACGATTATTATTCCAAACACGCTGTTCGCTAAACGCTGTATCGTTCCTCCTTACTGAAAACATTGAATTATGAATATTTATAAAGCTTTACAAAAAGTAGAAATCGTCGTAACTTAGGAACTTGAGAACCACGAAACGAGGACAAGATCGTTATGAAAATCTGGAATGCCTTTCAAATTTCTCTGCGTATAAAAACATTTCGATCGATAATCAATTAAGAAATAACTGAAACGATCAATTCATACATTCTTCTTCTTATCATCTGTCAGATAAATTTCGAGCGAAAAAAATAAGTGGAAAATATATTTTGCAACAACTATTGAAAGATATTTATTTAAAATATAATCTTGACCGTGTGAATTGATCGTGTAACACGTTCCTGAAGGCATTCTGACCTCTGCTCGATTCCACGAAGCCACGTAATGACTTCTTATATGCATGAGTCAAATCCTCAACTTTCCATTCATATCTTGCGGTCGCACGTAGAATTTTTAACCTGGTGTGTGCCACCATACGTGTGTATAATGGTTAAAACACATATGTGGATAATAGAACACGAATAATAGTCTTATTAACAGTAATCGGAGGAAATTGCATAATTTGCGAAAATAGCAAAGATTATTCCTTTGTCTCCAGTTAACGATTGTGCTTTCTTTCGGCAAAGAGTGGAAAATATCGGTCTCGTTTTCCCTTTGGAATTTTTCTCTTATTATTCGGAGCGTTTATCTCGAATCGTTGCCAAAAGAAACTGTTTTAAAACATCAAATCTCAAATTAATCCTCGTTCGATTATTCTTCCAACCTTCTTCCCAAAGGATTTGCTACTCAGTCAAGTAATGGCAACCGCAAAGCGGCCACGTTACGCGATTCCCCGCAAATGGAACGCCGATGTTCCAAGGCGAAATCGAATTCGAACTTTTCTTCTTCTTTCGATTGCGACAGTCTCGCAAGGATTGCCGATTTTAAGTCGATCTCGAGCTGCTTGCGGTCGACGCTGCACAAATATTGGATTATTTGTTTAGATTAGAAAGCGCGAAAAATCGCTCGTTCTTTAAATGATCGACGATGTTTAAAAAGAGTGAAATTTTTTTGCGAATGTTTATTGCAAACCCGAGTCAATAAGCCAAGTCTTGATACAATAAATATCTTATGAGAAAACATCCAACAGTGTTTGTGAACCAGTAACAAAGACATTTCTGTTCTTCCTGTGATAATGCAAGGTTTTCTGTTTAACTACATTTATTGTTATTATATTTAGTTCCAATGATTTATCGAAATGGAGGAGCAAGTAAGAACGATCTATTATTAATATTATTCAAAAAAATTCAATCTATCGATTGAAATAAATACGATGATATACGTCTTTCTCTCCTCGAGATCGTCGATTTAATTAGTCCATCTTCAAAAATACGCGCTGTTATATCGATCGCTCGCAAACGTGCCCATCCTTTTCTTTTCTTCTTACCCTTTTTTTCTTTCTTTTCAAGACCACATTGGTGGTAGCCATCCACTAGATAGACGTCTCTCGTTTGCACGAGATCGACGTGTCGGTGTACAAAGAACGGACAAAGAACGAACAGAAAGGGGGAGGGAGAGAAGGAAGAAAAATTAACATCCGCGGAGAAGATAACGAGCTTATCAATCGCATGCCAGACAAACGGCACCAGTCGCGTTTCGTCCCTCGATCGGTTCGCGCGAAAATCGCGTTTCCATTCATTCGATTCATTCGATCGCTCGAACCGCGTACGTTCCTTTACAAGGATCAATGAAGTTTCCTCAAGAATTTCATCGAGTGAATCGAGTGTGAGAGAAGAGGCGTCTTCGATTCGTTCGCGCTTTCTCTAAAATTTGACAAGGAACAATTGATTGTTCGCTCGTGACTCGAAGAAATGGAGGTAAAAAAAAAAAAAAAAAAAAAAAAAAGAGTTGGAGAAAGATCGTTGAAGAATACTATTGGAATTGTGGTGGGGCTTATCCATGGGCCACGAGAAAAGCTGTTTTGCAAATTCGTTCAGAGTTGGAGGATTATTGGACTGGACTGTTGGTGTTTTGTGTCTTGCTCCGTCTTTTTGTGCATCTTCTGGGAATCCTTTCCTTTCCAGGAAATCCATTTTCCCGGGAAAAGGGACGAAAGGGATTGAATGAACTTTTGTGCAATTTTTATCTGTCAAGGATGGACACGTTCTATTGGAAAACTTGCACGTTCGTGTCTATTCTTTTTCAGGTGTTATAGATTTTACAGAGGAAAAAATTTCCATTTGAATCCATCGAGGAAAAGAAAATCTCTCTTCGATGAGTTAGTCTATCGAAAAGGAAAAAATGAATTTAAAGATTGTTAGAAGAAATATCTAGCTGTTTGTTTCTACATACTTGTTATTAATTTTTTAGGAATGACAATTTTTATCTGTAATTTCGTTATCGATTTAATCAGTTTTAATCTTGGCTTAGTCTCTAATCATATTTCTTTCGTTTTGTGCTCGCATTCTTTAGGATGTTGCAGTGCAATTTATCGGAAATAAATGCAATTAGAATTGGAGATCAAGTTCGAAACGAGAGGTTGGAATTTTTTTTTAGCTTCAAGCGATTCAATTGAAAATAATTAAAGCTCGTGTCGACGAGAAAAGAAAACGAGATATTTCGATATCTTTATTACATATTGTACAACTCGTGGATTTTATTCAAATCTAATTAACAATGTTCTACTTAATTTTTTTTTTTTTTTTTTTACATATCTCTGTCATGCTCGCTGCAAAACCAATTTTCCACTCGCGAAACTAGTTCAATCGTGCAGTAAAGTGCTCTTTCTTTTCTCTTTTCTCTTTAGATCCTGATTATAATAATTATTAAATAAATGAATTGTCAAAGTTTCTCAAAAATATAATTCATACCTGGCCTCTTCGTTTCAGAAGAATTTCACTTTCTCCCACTATAGCAATAAACCTAATCCAATCCTTCCCCCTTAACCTACACACTCCCTTCCTCTTTTCTCCCATTTTCCAGAAATCACGACTCACCTATTCACCGTGTCTTCTCCCCGAGCCATTGCATCCTGGTGTGCTAGAATTTTCTAGTAGCAAATAGACAATGTACCAATGAGCGAGAGTGTAAAACTTTCCTTTCGAGAAACGGAGCGCGACACAGAACCTAAAAAACGAAAACAAAAAAAAAAAAAAAAGAAGGAAATAAAGAGAGAGAGAGAGAAAAGAGAGAAGTGTGAGACAGTTTCGCGAAACGAGGAGAAGGGGTTCGGGACGGAATTTCACGAGCGCGGTTTCTCGTCTCGCAACGAGTTTTTCGTTCGGCCGGGTTGTGTGTGACGCCAATGGTGTCGAGACGAGGGGCCGCAGGAAGAACCGAAAATAAAGTAGACAGCCGACGACGACGAGAAACGCGGTGTATGAATATGGGCGCGCATACGTGCACGCTTCACAAGCCTTCCTCGCCCTGTTGGTCCGGCCTGAGTAGGAAATTTTTAGCTCGTCCCTGGTGTACGCACATCCGTGTGCACGGCGGACGTACAAATTCTCGCGTTGCAACCGACCGCGGTCGATCGTTGCTGCATCCGTCACGAACCTCCACAGCTTTATTAATTCGTCTTAATAATTCTACAGCCGTAATAGATCCTTCACCGCCTGAGTGTAAATATTTCAGCCGGAATTCTCACCGTCGTTGATTCGAATTTGTTGTCCCTCATCCGAAGGGGAGGATTTCTGCGCTTGCCTTTTATCCGCCCCAACGCAGAGGTTGATCTGAGGAAAGAGGAGAAGTTGATTTCTGGTTGGGGGCTGGTTGGGTTTTCGGCGAGATTATTGGTGGCTGGATCGGAGGAGCGACAGGTGAAATTAAGTTACGGTTGTGATTTCAGATTTTATTCTTGGATAATTGGACGTTTCTTTACAATCGTTTCGAGATTTTTGTATTTTTCTTCTGGTCTCGCATTCTTTTCAAAACGTTAAACGTCGTCGAGTTTTTATATTCAAGTTAGTGGTGGTTTTTAGACAGGCAAGTGGCTGCAGAATTATTTTTCTTTTTGCCCAGGTTATTGGAATCGTGTCTGGGTAGAAATCTCTCGTAGAACGTGGAGAGATTTCTCGTGGAAAGAAAGGTCTAGCTTCGTTCGACCTAGAAGCTCAAATTTTTCACAGGGACGCCGCCAATTCCCGGCATCGCTTTCTTCTACGCGACACGTGTTCAAAAACCATGTGTCACCGGGCCTCCATAAAAATCGCACAGAAGCAGAATTTTGTTAGAACAGGGTCGATGGTCGGCGCAGCATACTTTCTTCTTCAAGAACACTTCAGTTTTAGCATGCATTTTTAGGAGCGTGTTCTGCGCTCCTCTTCTCTTGTTAGGTTTTTACGATGGTGTTAGTTGTAATGAAGCATGTGATGCCTTCTTTTTTTTTTTTTTTTTTTTTTTTTATGTTTATGCGAGAGATGAAACGTTTTTTAGTATTCTGACGTTATAGCAGTATAAAATGAGACGGGGTTTGCCACGAAGGTTTCACGATTAGGTCTTTCGAGGTTTATGATAATGCAATGTAATAATGTAAAAATATTTCTTGAAATTTTTATTCGCGATTTTATGAATATTTTATATTTGCGGTTTATATATTTCTTTCTTTCTTTCTTTCTTTCTTTCTTTTTTTCTTTAAATTTTTGGATTCGTAAAGGTATTTCACGAGATAGTTTACGATACTATTTTTCATCATTTTCGAAGAATGCTCATTCGTGTTATCGTAACAAGATTTTTCAAATTTTGCTTTCGAACTTTAGCATCGCTAGTAAATATAGATTTTATTTCAAGGATGTAATTTATCTCGTCACGTGTGTAATCCATGCAAACAAAAATCTCACATTTTTAAGACTATAAGACTACAAGATATATCTATTTTTTATTCGTCAAAATTTCTTAAAAATTACTCTCATTCTTTCTTCACGCGCAATCTCGCCAAATTTGCCAACTTTTAATTAACTCTTAAAGATGAATACTTCAATCGCATATTCATAAAACTCACACTCAAATGTTATCTAATCTGTATCCTCCCTCCCAGAAGTAAATTCGTCAATAAATTTTCGAATCCCAAAGAAAATTAATCAAAAATCTCCGCCAATCTCTCGAAATTCCTGATCGATTCGATCGCGGTCGAATCGAGCATTGTCAAAGCCGCCGGTTATTCTATCGGTGAAACGCTCCATTAGCCCGCGATAAACGCTATCACGCCGTCCCATTTTACGCCGTCCCATACGATCTGACAGCGCCAAGTATCGCTGGCCTACGTCACTGCGTGCGTAGTCACGTGACCGGTCGAGTCACTCTTTGGCCCTCAAGAATCGTGAACGATTCAGTTTATCGTGACCCGCGATGCGCTCGCCACCGTGCGTTCACATCTCTTATACCGCCGCCCCTCTCGCTCTTAACCTCTTCTCTTTCACGGTTAATCCCACGATATTTCGTCCTTGATACACCATCGATTCACCGTGAACGTTTTATCGGCTATCCTATCGGTGACTCGAAGTGTGCCATTTTAACGAGGACAGCCTGTCGTCGTCGCGCGCCTGTCGACAAGCGCGAGTTTTACTTTTGACGCGAGTTTCCCTCTGTGGATACGTGGTGTTGATACGATTAAAAGTATCGATTATTTCGAAAAGATTACGTGATTTTTTTTGCTATTTTCTTTTTTTATGGAAGGGATGAAGAGGAGAGGTGAAAACACGATGTGAAAGGGCCTCTTAATAAGCACGATTGATAGTTCCATTGGAGTCCTACTATATTACAGTTTGCTCGTTTTTTTAAAAACTAGTATTCAAACTAATGCACAAGCTGGGCACTATTAAAAAGTGAAAGGGGCACTCGTGGAGAAATTTTATTTCTCTGTGATTTTATTATTCCGTGCGCGAGGTACGTGATAACGTGTGCGTATCGAGGAATTGTTGGTTGATTTTATCGAGTGGTGTTCGGAAAGTCTGGAAGGAGAGTGTGAAGTTGAAGGTAATACACTGTAGTGGTGTGAGTGATGAACGAGACGAGGGACAAAGGTGTGCTCGAAGGTGCGGTGTGAAATGGATACTGGAGATAGTGGTTGAACGGCAAAAGGGAAAAGTTTCGATCTACGAAAATGTTGAAGCACATGAATCGGACCGGGCGACCTCGGGTCATCGTGAGGAAGAGGAAAGGTCGTTCGTTGTCCAGGAGTTGGCCTGGCACACCGAGGCCCTTATCGATCGTCTCGAACGAGGTAAAAAGATTTAAGTATTTAATTATCGGCCAATAATTGAATAAGCGTTTGGGCTAATTCCGACCTGGTGTGATGTTAATGTTTCTACTTACTTTAGGAAAAGCAAATTTTAAACTTAACTTTTATATTATTTTCATAATCAATATACATAAATGTGCAAAGTTTTGTTTAATTTTATGAAAATGTATTTATAATATCAATGATCTCACGAAGAAAAATACGTATAATAATTCATTTTTTTTTTTTTTTTTTTGAATTTATTTGATCGACGTGTATGAAATATATGTTTTCTTCTTGCATAAGTATACAATATTAACGTTAGAATTATCGACTCGTGACATGTCCTAAATATAATAATACGTAGATAGATGATTGTAATTGGAGAGATACGCAGAAATTAAATATATATTTGTATACACGTTCTCATTCACGAATCTTTGAACTCTAATTTTAAACGTGTTCAAATAAATATTAATTAATCATTTACTGTATGAATATATGAACTGGTAAAAATTTATATCGAAAAAATGATTAAGTCAGAAATCATTCGTTATTAATCTGAGAAACGAAAAATCTTTAAAACCTGTCATTTCTTCTTGGTCAATTCATTGAATCACAATTGACGTTTGTACATGGATGATCGCTTCTTCTCGATCCAAGAATTAAAGAAATCGCGACAATTATCTCTATCTTTACCATCTTCGTGTCTCGATAGATCGATGCTCAGAAGTCACGATGTCTTAACAAACCGTATCGATTTCACAATCGAGCATACGATATTGTATAGAGAAGAGGTCTCGTTCGTTTAGAAGAAAGAGAAAGAATCGAATCTAGTGTATAAAGTGCATTTATATACGAGGCGTGTAATATATTTCGTGGAATTATTTACATCGAAATTTAACGGTCACGCGTTCGTGGCATGAATCGAGCACGGTAAACTTCATGGAACCTGCTTGAATTTTTATGTTGGTAAATAGAGTTGGATGTGTTACAAATTGTGTCAAGAGGGAGAAGGAAGTTGTTGGTGATTTAACGTTGAATTTATCGTGTGTTTATAACTCGCGTGAACGTGAATCGAGAGAATTGGATGTAGAGGATTCTTCTTTTGATCGTTGTATTGCCTCGTTGTGGCCAGGGGGGGGAGGGGGGGATTTGTTATTTTTGTTTAAGCGATGATTAAGCAATTTTCAGTGGAAAGAATTATATTGGCTCGCGAGAGTAATAGAATAGAGATTTACCGAAACTTTAAAATACAGTAAAATATATACGTGTATATACATTTGATTTTTCATAGCAATGTTGTGATTGTAGTAGTAATATAAAGATTGTGTACATAAAATTTGGAGTGAATTTATAATAGGATAGATAGAATTAGAATTCGTAGAATACGTAAATTTAGGAATTTGAAAGATACGTGTCTCAGTTTATCGAAGAAAGGATATGAATTTTAGCATTAATTTTACTTCAAAATTGTAGAAATTATATCGTCATCATGATGCACTTCCGTATTGTAAATACATCGTCATATTATCATATATAATTTATTTATAGCTCTATAGTTTTCCAATTGATGTAAAAATACATTAATCGATTGCAACTTTTTTCTTGTTGCAAACAAAAAAAAAAAAAATTCTGGTAAGAATTAAATTTCACACTTTCCCTTTGTGCTTTTCCAATCATGATCATAATCTTAATAATAATTTTTCCACGCACAAAGAATTTTAATCTTTATCAAATTTATTTTAATTTTATAATAATAATAATAATAATAATAATAATCGGAATCTCTTTAATCGAAGGCAAATCACGTTTTTCCACGTAACGAGTCAACTTTCGGTCAACATTTCTAATTAACAGACTTCCGATAACTTTCCAATTCTTCGTTAGCCTTTCAACTTTTATCCCAATTTTTATTCCAATATCGTTCTCCTCGTCCTTCAACAAACAAAAAGACATTTAAGAAGAAGAAAGGAAAAAGAAAAAGAAAAAGAATCGATTCAATTCTCCGTTTCAACAACATTTCAACCTCTTATAACAAATAAATCCATAATTATAATCTCTGGAAAGAAAAATTTATGAAAGCTGAACAAAAAAAAAAAAACATAAATGATAAACGACAAAGATAAGGTCGAAAAATATTTTTGAACTCTTCGAGAAAAATAATACGTTATGTATACATCGCATACATATATATACGACAATTGTATTTCTATCTTTGTATTTCTTTTATCATACTCTACCAATTAAATCGTGGTTGAACTATGTCACATAGCATCAAGAGGTCAACGTGTAATATTCGAGACTAATTTAACGAGATGTTTTTTCCATCGATGGAAAAGTACGATCGAAAGTAGAGTGGAAAGAATCGTGTGGAGGGGAGGGGTTAAGGTTTATTGAAAACGAAATGGAAACGGGTTGAGCGTATCCCGTTCAAGGCAGAAACGTCGGTTTTATCGCGTCTGCACGCGCGCGTGTATGCGTCCGCCCACGCGGAGCCGAAGGGCCCACGCAGAGCTCGAATATATGTATAACGAGGACGAGGCGGAAGATAAAGGGGCAGGAATGTGAGAAGACGCGCCACGTAATTGCCGGAAAGGGGATGAACTTTTCGCACGGAGATCGTGTTTACCTGAGATCTGTCATGGTTTTTCATTTAGATGAAAAGATTTGATTACGCGCCGTGAAACATTGAATAATGCAAAGAAGACAGGTTAAACAGGATCTTGGAAGACATTTCGTTTGGGAATTATGCGACGTGATTGTTTTTCATGATAATTTTGGCGAAAGATCGGCGGGCAGTTTTGTTAAAATTTTCTAAACGTCGATCGTACGAGTCGTGCAACTTTTTCCTTTCCTCGTTTTTTTAAATAAATTCATGCATTACTCTATTAGAATTCTATACTGCTTCGATTATAAAATACATATGTGTTGGTTGTATGTTGGAAAATAGCGTGTAACGCGACGACAAATATAGATAAGAAAAGTTGTAAAATATAAACATAAATGTTTAATTTGAAGCGCTATACTCTCGATATTGGTTGGCTTCTCGATAAATAAATTTCTTTGATTTATTATAAAATAGTACCTCGACTTCTATCGATAAACTTTTTTTAGAAATTCCACAAGAGTTTGACAATGATGAGTTTAAATATTAATCGTCGATATCGAATTAAATACGATAAGTTATCACAAATATTTGGATAAAGATAAACTCAATTAGCAAAATCGATAAGCCAAAAATTCCCAAATTTACAAAGTTCAGAAAGATTTGACAATAGAAATGTGATTAATATCACGCTCGTAGGCGTGCTCGAGGATCAGTTTCATGAAGCTCGTTTGAAAACTGAAGATCGTTTGATATTGAGTTAAATGAATGAAGCAGCAGGTTGTCAGTACTTTAAAGTACATTTATAATTCGTCGATTAGTGGGTGGAATTTTCAAATTATGTTATACTTAATGAGATTGTGCGGGTTTGGAATATTCGAGCATTAAGTGAATTACCATTACACTTACCATTACACATTGCGCTGTCGAGTGCATCGATTATTGATGGAATAATACGAAGTACTGTTGATACAATAATCGAATAGATTAGCTTATTCGATATTCTACGCAAATTCTCATTCTCTTTTTGTCTTGCATTTAACAAATCTCTTATATCAACTCAATATTTATCGTTAATTGATCACCGTTATCATTTTACATTTATAAAAATCTTTCATCTCTACTTCCAAAAATTGATAACATTAATTTGGTCTTCGTATCTTTTTATCTATTTCTTTTTTTTTTTAAACCAACTTAAAATAGATTCAAAAAGACCAATTCGATTGTTCCAATTCATTTAGCAAAACTTAAAAAAAAAAAAAAAAAAATTACTTATCGTTGCTTTTAATATCAGAATTTTTTTTCTATTTCTACTGCATGCAATTGAATCTTAAGCCTCTGTCTTCCCAGGGCCAATCCAATTAATCGATTCCTTTACTTAATTTTCATTCTCTCGCTATCAATCCTCAATTAGTATCGTTGCCATTTTATTTTATTTTATTTTTTTTTTTTTGCAGAAATCATCTCCTTTGCTCAACACACACACATACACACACACATAAAACTCATCTCGTGTTCGTAGAACCGCAAAGGCTCGGTTTACAAGCGCGAAGCGATACATCTCGAGACCGATTTCTCAATGAGCCGTCGTTCGAACATCGTAAACAAATGCGCAAAAGGGAAACGAAATAGATCACGCGCCACGCTCCGTTTGCCGGGGCGCAAGCGGTTTGATTTTCGCGAGGCGGAGAGCCGCGAATTGTGACGCGTGACGCAAGCAACCGATGCAGAAAATGTGCACGCGCTTTCTCGTTACGTAATCCAGGAATTATAAACAATCGAGTCGAGTCGCAGCGATGTTTGTCATTCCTCGTCAAACGTGGAGAAACCTCGACGAGGAGATTTGGAAATCGTTGCCCGTGACACTGCGAAACGCTCGTTCTCATCGGGTCAATGTTTCTGGGCCTCGATGGTGAAATTATTTTGCAATGGTTGTACCGATTCATAGCTATTTTTCCTCTCTTTCCAGTTTTTATTTTTGAAAAAATAAAAGTAGAAACGAGGTAAATTAAATTATACATTTTGGAAATGGCAAATGATGATCGGTTGTACAAAATATTACGTGACGATTTCATTCAAAAAGATGTCTGCTCCAAGAATATTGCGAAAATTAATTTCGATAAAATAATATAAATTAAATACATGTTTAACATCCATTTAATATTGATAGAGAATGCAAATTATTATTATATCCGTTCAACGATCATCATAATAAATTATATGTCATCTATGACAACGTTTTATGTCAATAGTATTCAAAACTCATGTAACAAAAATAATTACACGTGAATATTTTTAAATAATCAAATTCTTTCAAACATTCTAAATAGCATATTGAAAAATAATTTTTTCGCTTAATAAAATTTTTGTCGAGCGGTATGTGTCAAAGAGAATATTATTATTCGTATAAAAATTATAGTGAATATTATAGTGTTGCATATATTGCATAGCATAAAATATAAAGTGATATAAAAGAAGTATACATATCGACATTGAAAATATAAATATATGAAAATTATGATGTAACGAATGCTTCATAAATATTCGCAAAGATTAGCAATTAGATAAATATTCATAAACGCAATAAACGTGTATATAAGCATTGTATGTAATTGATAATCTGGTAACTAGGGAAAAAATGATCCATTCTTTTTAATTCTTCTTCGTCTCGATGGATTAATCCGTAATACTTTCACCTTCGTGATTTTCTTCATGAATACTTGTGAGATGTGATTTCAGAAGCAAAATAGACTCGAAGAAGATCGGTTATAAGGTACTGGTTACCTCGAATAATCGATAATTAATATACATGCCCTATTATCTTGAAAGATCCTGAATAAGAGTCGAGATGTTGTTCGAAGCGAAACAAGTTTTAATATAAATTAGATGATGTAGATTTTCCATGTTAGTTTTAAACGTGGCTCTAGACGACGGCTCATTTCGTAACAACTATCCAGATTTCTGTTATATCCGACTTAATTAGCAGGTTGAATAATTGATATTACGTTACACATCCTTTTGGGATGTGAACCTGGTTTCAAAATTATCTATAATAATATCCCACCACTGGAATATTAAGTACATGCGCGAATATTTTTCGAATATTATCGAAAATTGTATCTGTATTTATACGTGATACAATTAAATTCATTTAACCAATTATTTTCTAAGCGAAAACATATCGGTTCTTCTTTCTTCTTTTCATTTTCTTTTTGAAGGCACTTTATCTCGAAAATTTTTACCGTGTAATCTTGATATTAGCGTGCAATAACATTACACATAGTGTACAGAATCTTTCGCGTAATTGGAATCTCCAAAGTATCATTAACATCCGAAAGAAAATGTTGCTTAATGTACAATGCACAAACTTATTAAATCTTTCGAACGTGTTCAAAATCATTTATTTATTTATTTTTCTTTTCTTTTCCTCCACGTCTCTAACCTCTTTAAAGCCATGCAATCCATCCATCCGCGTGAAATATCCAATGTATATAAAAATATTCACCCATAAAACTTCTGTAAAATAATTTTCCATAACGATTATTACACGTCACAGGAGAAACCAATTAAAAGTTACAAATCACTGGAAACAACGCGTCAAGCGTTACGATATACGAGTATGTATTAACGCGTAACCGTGTAAATACAGATAGTAGCTACGTGATATTTTCGAGCGAGTATTAGTAGTGGTAGTAGGGAAGGCGTTTCGTTAATTTCCGGCGTGTCGAACAATATTTTTCGCAACGTGCACAACGCGTTTCGCATCGGCTGTTCCCAATCGAATCACCGTATCGTCGACCGGTGGAAATTCAACTTTCATCACGAAATTGGTTAAATGCTGTTCGCCTCTCAAACAATCGAGTCGCGAGGGAGCGGTTCTGTGAATGGCAAGTATAATCGGCGTATCTACCGGAAGTCCGGCCTACGGGTTCCGGCCTCGAGGCACGCTCATCTCGTTGTCTCTCTGCGTTTTTTTTTTCCCTTTCTTTTTATCCCTCTCTCTCTCTCTCTCTCTCTCTTTTCTCTCTCTGTCTGTCTCACTTTTCGTTCTCCTTTTTTTTTGCTTTTTTTTTTTTTCGTGCACATCATTGAACAACGAAACGCTGTTGACGGAAAAAGAGAGGCACGAGGCTGCGTGCAATAAGAGGGGGTGAGAAGTTGACGCAGCTGCACGAGTCGCAGGTGGAACCGGATTAGATTATCAACGCCACGGTGTCGTTCCTGGGGACGATACGGCTGCTCTTGCGGCCGAGTTGTTCGTCATTCGAGAAATTTGAAACACGCTTCTCTTCCCCCTCCCTCCCTCTCTTGCTCTTCTCTCCAGCTCGGTGAGAATTCGGGTTCCGCGCTCGAGTTCCGTCGAATTTAGAGCGAAATGTTAGTTTGATGAATGTTGATTGCAGATTACTATGGAAAATGGTGTGTGTGTGTGTGTGTGTGTGTGTTAGATGTCTGTGAGATAGTTTCTGTGATGTGAACTTCAGTAATAAAATTTTTATCTATTTTTCTTCGTCCTTCTCGACGAGGAGGATTCATCCCTTTGTACGTGCGTGATCGAAACGAAATATTTTTCATTCGTTTTAAGTTGAATTTTTCGGGATAAATTTTGTAAGATTTATCCTGGTACTTTCAATAGTAGGATATTTATGTACAAATATTATGTAAAGATATTATTGCAGAGATAGCAGATATAAAAATTTTAATTGTAATCGCCCTTTTATTTTATTTATTTTCGTCCTAATTATTCTTCTCCTTTGCAGATCGACTACCCGGAACTGCACGGAGGAAGGATGCATCGACCACCGCACCCTCATCCCATAACTGACCATCGACAGGTCAATTTGGTCTTTGATGACACGGTAAACATCTGTTTTCGAACTCTTTCTCTTTTTTTCTCTGCTTAGGTGTCAAAAAATTGCAAGAGCAGATTTTAAGAACGCATTCATGCAGATAATCCTTTTTTGATTTGAATTCCTTCATAAATTCTTTTAGGCTTTGGTTAATTGTTTTCTTCAAAGTGCTAATGCGTTAAATTTTTTTAAATATTGTTGCAGTATGAAATAACTTTTTAAACAGTCTATAAGAAATTTACTGTAATGCTGGAATTTGAATAACTTGCTTTATTCTTAAATTTCACATCGTTGTCCCTCTTTGTCACCAAAATATCTTGGTCCCATTACATCCACTTCGAATTTTTTCTAGACTTTCTGATAAAATTCTGATAAAATTCAGAATACCTCTATTACTGATATTTCTACTTCGTTATGTTTCAATAAATTTTTAATATTTAAAAATTAAATTTTTGCATAGATAGTTATATATCTCGTTTGAATATGGCACAATCGATAGCAAAGTGCATTCATATTAGACACGATCGGTCAGAGTTGGCAGGTATCTACCGATAAATCAAGTCATGTGCACTTTTGCACATGATTTCTGATTCATTTCTCTCGCAACGGTTCACGATCATTTATCTCACGTCATCGTAGTTCAAATCGTTGAAAGAAAGTTTAATGTCGTCATCCATGATGCGTATACTTGCCCACGTGTTTTCTTCAATCAAAAAAAAAAAAAAAAAAAAGAGGAAGAAGGGATATAAAAAAAATGGCGAGATCAAGTTGGAAGTTGGTTGCTGATAAAACTTTTAAAACAATCGTTTTTTATTCTCATTGTATATGCTTTCTCATGCATTTCAAATGCGTATCTTTCCCCCCTCTCTCTCTCTACCCCGTAAAGGAAAGTTTTATCAGTTTGTAAATTTTTTTATTTGCATTGATGCTTGTACACTGAAAATCACGAAGAATAAATAGCCATCATTGTAAAGTGAGAGAAGATATTTTGTTGAAAAATTTCCGTGCTGGATTATTTGGAAAAAATTCGATTTTTTTGTGAAAATATGTAATATCGTTCTATTTTAACTTTTATTCCCCTCTATACCAAGATGACACAAATTTTCAAGATCCTTTTGATCCTTACTATAGCGAAATAGTGCCTTCTAATTTTAGAATAATATATGGTTGTTACAACTTTTTCTATTGTACCATTAAAAATCATAAATTTTATTTAATTCAAATATCATTTTAATTAGCTCTTTAAATAATTTATAATAATTTATATTGTATTGAAGTCTCTAAAAATGAATGTTCCTAAATTAATATACAAAGTATCTATTATTACTAAGATATAAATATATCCTATTCATTTTAAACTTTTGTTGTCAACAGCTAATAATAATGTTAATGCGTTAGATTTTTTTTCTTATTAATCTTTGCATCTTTAAATATAAAAGAAATATAAAAGAATTAATATTCACAATTACTCACTTGAATATTTAAATAAAAACTATCGAGTTAATATCGTTCAAAACAGAATATTAACTTCATATATTTATTTTCAAAAAAAGAATTTATAAATTCATCTTATTTATCTTTTGATTATATAAATTTTTTTTAACATTCTTTCAATGTTATATCAAGTAAATTGATTGTGAATTTCGGATAAAAAATTTCAGCATAGTTCCGCTTTCCCTTGTTAAGATTTTCCAACGTGGCGCTCCCGGATCGAAAGTTCGTTAAGGCGCAACGCGTGCGCGTAAGATGATCTACATTAGAGTGTCTGTGGAAGAGTCTGTGGAATGCTCATCGGTGGTATGCATTGGCATGTCAATGTCTGTTCGGTTGAGTAGGAAGAAACTGAATGAGAGAAGCAATTTGGAAAGTCTGTGGAGCAGGACAAAAGGAAAAGTGAGACATGGGCACGACATAACGGGTCGTATAAATCATCCGTCGGGTCGGCCAGTGGCCTTTAAGTTACTATCCGCTGTATTGGATGCTTTGAGCAGACCGGTACTCTTTTCTCCGAGTATCCTCTTTCTCTCTCAATCGCTTACCGACTGACGATTGACCGACCGTCGACTCCTTAAGCTCGTTTCACACGAACGATTTTTACGAAACCTCATGTTCATTTCATCGCAAGTTCAAATATACGCGCGAAAATTTTATATAATGTTCAATTGCTATGATAACAAGCGAATAATTTCTTCATTCAAGATGATAACAGTGTGATCGATGTTTAATTTTCCTTATTTATACATGATTAATTGTTTACGAAGAATCGTTTTATGTGTAAGATTTCATCTGAATACAATATGCATAAAAATATGTTTTAAAAATATATTTTTCGTAATTATTGTTTTCTTTAAATTTAAATGAAGGAATTTATAAATCAATTCAATAATTAAAAACTATTTCCCAATACGTTTGCTATTTCAGAAATACAAAATGAAGTGTTGAATGATGTAGAAGATTTTGCATATAGAAACAGTATATGATAATAAATGATTATTAATGAGATGCAAGTAGGCTGAAGCGAAAAATTTCGTCGAGGACATTTTCAACGCGTTATCGATAGCAGTGTTTTGTTAGTGTCACGGTCAGAAGCTACAGGTGGGCCCCCCAATGTGCGCCCTCCTATTGCGACGGACCTGGAGCTTGCCGCTCAGTTGGGTCACGTGACCCTACACTTTCGAAGGGAATGCCGGTGGTAGGATGAAGGGTGGGGGAGGGACAAGAGGCAGTCCCATGTCCGCTACTTTGCTAAGCTGACGGCCCACGACACGGGGCACACCAAACGCGCCACGAGCTTCGTAAATGCACACAAAGAAGGTCACATCGCGTTGCGTGTATATACATTCGCATATGCGCTCGCGAATGAAAGTGGATTTCGCGAGTTTGATCGAATCGTGGACAAGTAACGAAAAGAGAATGTGGTCGGATATTGGTTGTTCTTTATATTATTTCTCGTGATCTAAAACACGGAAGAATAGTGTCGAACAAGTGCCATTATTAAGACGATAGGATGGACGCCTTCGGCATGTACCAAGTGAGTCTGATGATCTCCCGCGATTCAAAATGGCCTTGGTTTACCGCGATATTTTCCTCGTTCTTAAGATTTCTTACGAACAATTCATCACTATGAAAGATCATAGATGATCGTTGATGATTATCGTGAGATGACAGATGTCACAATGTTTTTGTTTAGATATACGTGCCACTATTTCTATCTCTTTCTTGTCGTGTGTGTTTTCTCTGATCGCTCGATGTTGCGTGCGTGATGTCATGTCTGGCAACCTAACCTAACTTAAGAACAGAGCTTGTCCCCATCACGCCCATTCCTGGTATTATTCCGTAAACGAGCACCGCTCGTAGTACCCATGTTTTTGTCTTACATGTTTCTTGATCCCGTTCTTTGCAGCCTCTTCCTACCAATTGACAGATCGATGTCTGTGGATGATAGATTGCACGTTATTCACGTAGGTTTCTTTTGTATGAGAATTAAACGGGACAGTGCATTGATAATTTTATTGGATTGCACTATGCTATTGTTTACAATCTGTGATTATGCCGATACATCGTGATAAAGAATGTATTGCTTTCGATTTAAGATCGTCTGGCATGAACATTAATGTAAACACTTTAGTTTAGATATTTGATAGTGTAGCAATAACAAAGCGAATATGTTGATCATTTTTAATTAATGCAAAAATATCACGATGTACGTCAATGTTAAATTATACAAGATTCAATTATAAATACATAATATATTGTATTAATTGTATAGACTTTTATCAAAAAATTTTAATATTAATTATTGCAATATAGATTAAAATGTAATATAATTATGTAGTCAATATAATATAATAATTAATTGAATTTTCTTTTCTTGTATAGTTTTCTCAAGGCCTGACAGGCAGGCCAGAGTTGTATCAAAAGTCCAACAGAAGCAGCCATTCGAGTGACACAAGTTCAGCATATAGTGGTTCAGACACTATGACATCTGTGCAAGGATCATTAGATGCAGATCCAGATGCGGATGATGTTGATCTATCAGGACTTGTTGAATCTATAGTGGATAGTGATGAAGAAGAAGATCTTGCAGAAAGCATGGATGTAATTGATTTTTTTAAATAATTTTTTAATAAATGTATAAACTAAAAATAACAAATTACTTTTTATTTACAGAGCTTGACTGTCCGTGATCCTGTCAGAGAATGTTTAGAAAAAGATCCTATGGAAAGGACAGAAGATGATATAGAGACACTCTTAGAATTCACACAACAATTAAAGGCCTTTACAAATATGACTTTGGCAGTAAGAAGAGCGCTGTGCGCTGTGATGGTGTTTGCTGTAGTTGAACGTGCTGGTATGATAGTTTTGAATGATGGAGAAGAATTAGATAGTTGGAGTGTGCTTATAAATGGTGCTGTGGAAATTGAGCATAGCAATGGAGAAATTGAACAACTACACCTTGGTGACAGTTTTGGAATTTTGCCCACTATGGAAAGACTTTTGCATAGAGGTGTTATGAGAACAAAGTAAGTTTTATATTAGATATGTATTATAACATTCATGAATTGAAAACTTCATTAACATAATTTATTTATTTACTTTTTTAGATGTGATGATTGCCAGTTCGTATGTGTTACTCAGGCAGATTATTTCAGAATTCAACATCAAGGAGAAGAAAATACAAGGCGGCATGAAGAAAATGGGAGAGTAATTCTAGTAACAGAATTAAGAGGTGCTTTAGATGGAGGAGCACGCAGGGGTCATGTGGTTATTCGCGGAACTCCCGAACGTTTAATGTTACAACTTATCGAAGAAAACAGTATTACCGATCCTACTTATATAGAAGATTTCTTATTAACTCATCGAACATTTATTGATAGTCCCTTGTTAGTTGCAAGTCAATTGTTAGAATGGTTTGATCAAGCACAAGTCAGAGATAGAGTTGCTCGTGTAGTACTTCTTTGGGTAAATAATCATTTCACTGATTTTGAAACTGATCCAGCTATGATGGAATTTCTGGAAGCGTTTGAAGCTGGATTAGAAAGAGAAAAAATGCAAGGACAACAAAGGTATATTTCTGATAATTATATAATATAATTATATATAATTATATCTATAATCTGAATTTATGTTCTTTTGTATAATTAATAAGTATTTATTTTATTTAATAATTTATCAATAAATTTCAGATTATTAAATATTGCGTGTGCAGCAAAAGCGAGAACACGGAATGTAACATTAGCAAGACCAACTAGGGATGAAGTCTTACATTTTAGTATTTTGGGGGGGTATGAAAGGGGTTTCGGTATTTTTATTTCAAAAGTGGATAAAAAGTCAAAGGCTGAAGATGTTGGTTTGAAACGTGGTGATCAAATTTTAGAAGTAAATGGACAAAGTTTTGAACACGTGAATCATGCCAGAGCTCTTGAAATTTTAAGGGGATCTACTCATCTCAGTATAACTGTTAAATCAAATTTACTTGGTATGTGGCATCTTGTAGAAATAATAACTTACTGGATTATATTTCTTTTATGCGAGCAATGAATTACTGTTGTAGCGTTTAAAGAAATGCTTCAGATGCCAGATGATTCGCCAAGACCGCGGGGAAGAGCAAATAAATCCGAAATTTCAAGATTACAATCAGATCCACGTGCGAGGTTGTCTACGCATGTGGATACAGTAACTCCAGTAAATCCATTGAATCCTTTGGTGGGTGGTGTACCATTATTAATTCCTGATTCTAACGTTTCTCCTTGTAAAGATGCTAAAAAAGAACATAAAGGATTCATGACGCTTGGACCCAAAAAGAAATTACAAAAAGCTCTTATAAAAATGAATATACTGCCAAAGAATACTATTAAGTAAGTTGAAAATATATGTTTTTTTCTTCTTTTTCTTTTAATTAAAAAAATATTTTAAAGATATATATAATAAATAATTCATTTACAGTGATGGTGTACATGTAGATGATCCTCTTGCACCTCCTCATACACCACCGGGAACAGGAGGACTTGCACAAACTACTAATCTTTATCACTCAAAAAGTAATCCTGACCTTACGTCATTGTATTGCTATGATGACTTAAGGGCACCTGATTATCCAGAACATGTTCTAAAAGTTTATAAAGCTGATCAAACTTGTAAATATCTTCTTATTCACAAAGAAACAACGGCACATGAGGTAGATATTTTAATCTATAGAAAATATATATTAAAGTTTTCTATTCATGTGCTAATATAATATAATTTTAGGTGGTGATGCTTGCTCTTCAAGAATTTGGTATAACTGAAGGTAGTTCGAATTTTTCTTTAGCTGAAGTTAGTGTTGGAGAAGGAGGTATGATTAAACAACGCAGGTTACCTGATCAACTGCAAAATCTTGCGGAACGAATTGGTTTAAGTTCTCGATATTATTTAAAAACTAATGGTATTTCGGAGACTTTTGTAGCAGATGAACAAGCGCCAGAACTCATACGCGAATCTCAGGTTCATTTCTTACAATTAAATGCAGTTGAAGTTGCAATTCAACTGACTTTACAAGATTTCAGTATATTCAGGTAAATTAATAATATTATTCATTTTTTTGCAACTTATTTTTTATAGAATGGAAATATATTTATATCTTATTATTATTAGGCAAATTGAATCTACGGAATACGTGGATGATTTGTTCGAATTAAAGAGTAGATATGGAGTGCCAATGCTCAGGCAATTTGCAGAACTAGTCAACAGAGAAATGTTTTGGGTTGTGACAGAAGTTTGTTCTGAACACAATCTCGTTCGACGTAGTAAAATAATAAAACAATTTATAAAAATAGCAAGTAAGTTTTTTAGCATTTACAATCATCGATTGAAATATTTATATTATATAAATTTTTCAACATTTTCTTATTTATTGCAAACAGGGCAGTGTAAAGAATGTAAAAATTTCAATTCTATGTTCGCAATTGTATCTGGTTTGGGTCATGGAGCTGTATCCAGATTAAGAGCTTCTTGGGAAAAACTGCCAAGTAAATATCAAAGGCTATTTAGTGATCTTCAAGAATTAATGGATCCTAGCCGTAATATGAGTAAATATCGACAATTGGTAGCATCTGAACAAACGCAACCTCCCATAGTAAGTTTCTTTCATATTTTATTTTATTATTCAATTATTTTGTAAATAATGAAATAACGTGGAATATTTTTTTTCTTTTCAGATTCCATTTTATCCAGTAGTGAAGAAAGATTTAACATTTATACATCTTGGCAACGATTCCAGAGTGGAAGGTTTGGTGAATTTCGAAAAGTTGAGGATGATCGCAAAAGAAGTAAGAACATTAACGAATATGTGTTCTTCGCCATACGATTTATCGATAATGTTAGAAAGAGGTGGCCAGCCACCTAGTTCCGCCATGGTTGCGTTAAATCAAATGACAACTGGCAATCAAGGTAATTTAATTCGATTGTATAAAAATAGAGCCAGATATATGATGATTCATTTTTACTAACAGTGTTACAATGTCCAGGAGGACAGACTGCTACAGTAAAAAGACGAAAAAAATCTACCGCTGCACCAAATCCGAAAAAAATGTTTGAAGAAGCACAGATGGTTCGAAGAGTAAAAGCATACCTTGCCAATATGAAAGTAATAACTGACGAGGAACGGTTACACGCTTTATCTGTGGAATGTGAACCTCACGCGGGGGCTGCCACAGTAACTGCAGTACCTCTTAATGCGAGCAGAGGGAGGAGACATCCTTCTCCTACTCTATCGACTACAAGTAGTGCCAGCAGCACTAGCGAAGGTAGAAAGAGTATACAAGGTAGGGATTTTACTTGTTGAAATTTGATTTAAGTTTTATAAAGGGATAAGTATTAATTACATTATAATTTTAGGTACAAAGTTCGGAGCAGCATCGCCACAAGCAGTACGAAAAATGTTGGCGCTTTCCGATCCCCATAAAACTCGTCCCTACCAACCAAAACACTGTCCACCGCCGCTTCCAGTGCCGGGATTGGCATTACATTCCAGCGGATTGGAGCCTAGTCCCGGTGCACCTAGGAGAGTAGGATCTGGTAGCCGAGTTCCTATGCATGAGAGATCCCATAGCGATACTCCTTCCAGTTTACCACCACCTGTCGATCTCAGTGCTGAAAGTAGTAGCGTAACCAGCCTGAGCAATCTTCAGCCATTAAGAAAAACGTTGACCAGTGGTAAGTTGATTAATTTCGACACATGAAATGGTTCGAAGCGAGATGCTGTCAATCACCGTTTGATATACATTAATACATACATGCATACACGTACACGTGAATACTTTATAGTGTCAAGTTTTTTTCTGTGTCTCTATACATTTTGCTAGCTTTAGACGACAAATCACACGGTGCTTCTTTTTATTTTTCTTTTGAACGTTGTTTTATTGCGACACACGAAAGAGCAGACACATCTCGCGAAGTACCATTAAATGCACCTTTCATTGCTCGTGACCGTATACACTGGTCAGGTCTCGCAAATTCTAAAAACTATCTCATTTTATATGCACGCTGCACAGCCGTTTACGCAATTCATAAATGTTCCA